>NW_024870959.1:957500-1557500 GCF_019054845.1 Dipodomys spectabilis
TCCTCTTTTGTGATTGTTTATGGTAGGAAGTCTAGATTGATCCCAGCTACTCCATCAGAGTTAGAGTTAGAAGTTTTCCATTTTATTTCTTGGTGAAAATTTTCTCGGCAAGGATATTTAAACTGGTACAAATCAGAGCTAGCCTCTCTCTCTCTTTCTCTCTCTCTCTGATTTCCTGCCTGTCAGGTCTCTGAGCACAGGACCATGGCTTACCAAGTTCTTCTAGTGTGTGCTGTGATCTTCTAGTGTGTGCACTGTCATGTTGTGCTTCAAAGGCCACCACGCCTGCACCTGGAAGAGGAGCTGCTCCAAAGTCAGCCTACACAGGTATGCCTGCCTCTTTCTTTATGTCAAAGCCCCCATAGCTACTGGGGTGGACTTAGTAGATGCCAATGTGCCAGGACTGCTGACTGCTGACTGTGGGCGACTCAAGCACAGCCTCTTTTTTACCCAAGTCAGAGGTCTGCATTGGATCCTGGGGGCATTGCCCTGTTGGTGACTGTGCTAGGAGCAAGGCTGTGCACTGCAGAAGCCTCACTGTGGCCTGACTTCTGGGGAACAACATATGTCAAAGGCTTCTCTGGGCTCTTTTCAGAATACATGGGCATGTTCAGGAAGCAGAAGCTGAGCTCAAGGGGCCCCTAAACACAGGGTGGGCAATGGACCTTGGAGGAACAGGGCTGTCCAGTTTGGCAGGGGGACAGGTGATGAGCCTGTATTAGTAGACTGCCAGCTTCCTAATGAAAAGTTAGACTTTCTTGCTACCCAGAAATATCCCCCTAAAACTGGATGCACCAGAGAGTCCCATGCTGGTGAGGGGCAAAATCCCAAAGACCAAAGTAGACAGACCAGGAGTACTTGGCGCTCTTGGTGGGCAATTCAATGCTGGCACTGGCAGGAGGAGCTGCAGGTTCCCTAACACTGCATGTCCAGGGAAGCCAGAGCTCAAGCAGACACCAGGATTGGCTAGCTGTAGACTAGACATGCTGGAAGGTGAAACCTTGCTGGATAGCTTTGCAGAGTCTGCAACTTGAGGCACCTGAAGGCACAAGAAGCTGCCTAGCATCTACTCAGACAAAGAACTTGGGGACAGCAGCTTTCCCAACTTGGAAATGAGTGTTCAGCTCACTAGAGGATGCTGTGGTCAATTTGGGTCTGGGAGGAATGGCAGGCCTGCTGCTGGAGGGAGCAGATGCCCCTTCCAAGGCTTCTGGGGAAAGGGGAGCTCCTCAAAATAGGCTCATGGGAAGGCTGGTGTGTCTTTCCCAAAGAGAACACCTCCAGCTTGTTTGGCTGTTTGCTTGGGTAGGGAGTCGCCCCTCGGGGACAGTGATATTAGGAGACAGTGTTTGTGAGATTATCCCCAAATGAAACAAACCCCTGAGGGAACAAAAGAGTAAGGATTGCTGAACTGCCCACAGAAGGTGGAGTTGAGGTCATGGCTGCTTCTGTCTTGAAGGACCCTGAGGTTTTGTCACCAGAGGACAAATGAGTGGACACTGGTATGGAGCCTGATAATTTTAGAAAAATTATCAGAGAGCTCTACTTGGCTTGCATGTCATTCAGCAGGACTAATACTAGGTGGGGAGTTTGGGCTGTGGTCAGGAGCTCTAAAGGGAGTGTCTCTGCATGATAGGCTTGACTATCTCACTGGAACATCTTGAGGCTGTTTACAGAAACTGCCCCAAATAAACACCAGGTAGCTGCTAACGACCACCTTTTCACACTGCCCTAAGCAAACATCCTGCAGCTGCTAAGGCCAATGAAAAAACTTCCTTATTCTAAGCATATAAATACCCTTGTGTGAAAAATAAAAATTTGCAGCTTGATCAGAATCCTTGTCTTGCTGTCATTCTTCGTGTCTCTTGTCCCTTCATTCCTTCTCGCCTAGGTTCATTGCCCTCGTTGAAGTCCTGTGGGTCGGGACAGGCTGTAAAGCTGGGTATTACAGCTTGATCTTTTTGAAGGGCTGAGGACACCTTCTGGCAGCAGTTAGAACTTTATGAGGTCTGAGAACATTATGTGATTAGGTGTGGTCCTCTGAGCTTCATCCTTGGGCTGTTATAGGGCTGAGCCCTCCCTCCCTGCTGTCCTGGTGCTCTCAGGATGTGGGCTGGTGTCTGGCGGGTAGAAAAGGGCAGTGTGTTTACCCCCTGACACTCACTGTGAAGAACTATAGTTGGCAGGGAGGATTGTGCCATTGGGAGGTCTGTGTGTTCTTTGAGTAAGGGAATCTACACACCTCAGAGCACATCTTGCCTTTCTCTCTGGACATTTGTTTTTTTTTTTTGGAATAGTAGTCTCTGAAAGAACTAAGAGTTCTAAGGCTCCAGAGGCTTTCTTGATTTCCAGACATGTCCGGGGCTTGTCTTTTTCATCTTACACAGCTCTAACTTCCTCCCTTAGTCATGGTCTACTGAGCCCTTTGGCTCTGGCATAAATGAGAAAAGACAGGCAGGGCTGTCTTGTTGCTAAGGAAAAACAGACAGGGCTGTCTTGTTACATAGTTTCATTTTATTCTCCAATGTTGGTAAATAAAGCCATCAGATTGGACTTCAGGAGCTGCCCAAGATCTTTGCTCCATCCCTTTTCCCTGCTCTTACCATACAGCCTTTCCATTTAAATTTATTTTCATTTTCAATTTTTGTATTGGTGATTGAATCTAGGGCTTCAATAAGCCGAGCATAGTGATGTGAACCTATAAGCTTAGCTTTTGGGGATGCTGAGACTGCAAAAGTTGTGTTTTCAGGTCAACCCAGGCAGAATTCTGTGAGACCTCATCTGAACAGAAAAAGCTGTGCACAGGGGTGTTCACCTCTCATCCCAGCAGTGATGGGAGAGGAAAGTGGGAGGACTGAAATCCAGTTGCACACCTGAGCAGGTAATGAGATCCTGTCTCAAAAACAGCAAAAATTACACAACTGTGGCTCAATACTACAGTGTGTATCTGGAAAACATGAGGCCCTGAGTTCAAACCTCAGTACCATAAAAGGAAGAGAACCAGTTATGTTTGAAAAGCTTATTAAAGTAGTCTTTTTAAAAAAATGTATTTTGGTATTTGGGTTTGAACTCTGGGCATTAACATTTTACCTTAGTGAAAATTTTCACATAAGACTGAACTTTGTTTTTTGGGGATACAGTTGACCCAATGTAACAATAAGATGTACAAAACACTAAGTTGAAAATGAACTTTACAACTTTGGTGGGGGTGGGATGGGAAGGGTATTTTGTGGAGGTGGGAGGGAAGGTATGGTAGGGAGAAAACAAAGGAGGAGGTAACAATGATCAACAGGAAATGTACTCAGTACCTTGCTCATGTAACTGTAACCCCTCTGTCCAGCATTTTTACAATAAAAATGTACAAAAAGAGACTAATCTTATACTACTGAGCCACAGCTCACTTCTAGCTTTTCGTGTGTGTGTGTGTGTGTGTGTGTGTGTGTGTGTGTGTGTGTGTGTGTCTGAATGTCTGTGTCTGTGTGTCTATGTGTCTGTGTGTCTGTGTGCCAGTACTAGGCTTGAACTCCAGGACTGGGCACTGTCCTTGAGCGCTTTTGTTCAAGGGTAGTACTGTACCACTTGGCCCACAACTCTCCTACTGGCTTTTTGTGGTGAATGTGATAAAAAGTTTTGTGGACTGTTCTTGCCCCAGCAAGCTTTGAACGGACATCTTCTGCTCTCAAACTCCTGAATGGCTAGGGTTATGGGTGTGAATCAGCAGTATATGGTAGGAGAAGTGTTCTTAAGCAGAAATAATGTGGATATGCTGGCCTTCTGCAATTTGGTGGCATGCTTTTTTTCTTGGAAAGGAATTCCTTTACTGGGAGGCCAGAGGTTACCCTGGAAGCTAGGAAGGCAGAGGAAATGCAATCTCCTATCTCCAGAGGGACCTTTGGTATGATGGTTGTAAGACCATCATCTTCCTTTATCAGAGCAGATATTTTTGCTAACCTGAAGGTAACATTGTTTTCATCAGCTTTGTCTTGGTTGCATTAAATAAGAAAATTACTTGATAACTCTCACCAAAGTTCACCAGAGAGAGGGGGGAATGAAGCTTTAAAGTGAGGCATTAGATACTACACGAATATACCAGAAGGGGCAAGGAGAAATGAGAGTTCATAAATACAGATTTTTATTTAAACAAAATAGGGAGACGACATGAATATATGTCAGTACTGGACAAGCGTGCTCAAAGCTTTCTAATAAACTAGCATTTAAAGGAAGTATTTTTATGATGCAGGACTGCTCATATTACCTATGTAGATTGTCTAATCCCTTCACTCTCTTCCCAAGGGAAGATACTGTCCCTCCAGCTCAGAGCAGAGCATCTAAGATAACATCTATCTATTACTGGGCAGTGGAAGATCATTCAAACAGCTGGTGAAGTGTGGACAAGCTGCTCTAATCCTGTTTCCACTCAATTCTAGCCTTTGCTGTATAGAGTTCACAGATCAGGGGAGATGCTTGAGAATACTGATGGACCCACAAGTGTGTGTGTGGTGTGTGTGTGTGTGTGTGTGTGTGTGTGTGTGTGTGTGTGTGTGTGACAGTACTCATATGCCAGCATGGGGCTTCTTTTGGTTCTCACAGGTATTTACTCCTTCTTCCCCAAGTCTACTGAAAAGATTTGTCTTTCACTGCCTGAAATGCAGCAGAGGAGGAAATGATACCTGAATTCTCAACTGTTAGATCAGATGGGTCCTTCTATGTGCTCTGATTTATACTAATGCTAGTGCTAATACTAACCCATGCCTGGGAATATTAGCTGACACTTTTTGTGTATTTTGGCACTAGTTTTTTTTTACATGGATTAAGCAAAAAAATTCTCATAAGAATATCATGACATAGTGTTAAGTATAACATTCTGTATACATACACACACACATACTTGGCAGCAGTCTTCATTATGTAAAGTGGACCATGAACTGTAGAGAAGTTCAATGAATGCTTCTCAGGGACCAGATCCTACAGCCAGCACTTTGGAGCAGGGACTCACAGGAGTTTGACCAACAAGTTGGAGACAAGATGATGTAGATCACATGCCATTGTTGGCTACTGGCCTGATCTGGAGGGACACAGGTTTTGCTATCCTAGCACTGTCCCCCATGGGCTGGCCTGGCCTGGCCTCACCCCAACCCCACCTAATCTTTGGTACAGGAAGGACAGTTTTGTCCTTTTGGCCACACGTTCATCTGACACATAAGGTTAGCTCCATAGAATTTCCAGAGGACAGCAGGAAGATATTTAGAAGATACATTAACTGAGGTCAAAAGGACAAAGACTCACTGTAGGTCTCACATTTGGTTAATAGTGGGGTTTTTTGACTCCTTGATTCTCACAATGCTCCCTTAGAAAAATAATCTTGTAGATTGAAAAACAAAGAGGCAATTAAAAAAATCTATATGTAATGTTAATTTTTATTCTTGAATTACTAAAATGCATGCAGAACCTGTCAATTCAAGAAGCACAAAATGGCAGATAGTGTGAGCTTTACCCCTGTCCCTCTACTGTGGTTCTCTTGTTCCAACCTGGGGTGACCACTGCTACTAGTTAGTTATGAATTCCTATATCTAAAGTAAATGTTCACAAAAGGAGACTTATTGTCCACAGCTACCAGAGGTCCACCAAACTGCTAGCTTAGAACAAGGCCAAATTTCCTTTCACACTATAGAGATTGAAACTTCTACACTCAGGTTCACAGCCCTGAGCCAAGTCTGTGCTGGAACCACATGACTGAAGGTGATAGCTCCTAATTCACCAAGGAAGAAATCTTCAATAGCTGGAAGTCCACTCTCTGTCTTTCCCAATAGGTCACAGTATCAGCTATGAAGACTAAGGAATTACACAGGCTTTTCAGAGATTACTAGACATTGGGGCTTAACTTTTGTAATGGCAAGTTTTGCTTCAGATCAAATACTGGGCCTGCACAACAGTAGCAGCTCAAGTGGAAGTGATGTCCAGAACTTGTGTAAATGTCTCAGAACATTTGAATTTTTTTTTTTTACAGAATTGTCTTTTTTCCTACAATCCACAACTGTGGCCAAATGGGGGCTTTCTTACAGATAGCTGACAGAAGATACAACACTGGATCTAGTTTACACCTAGTTCTACAGACTTGTTCTGGAATATGGCTGCTGTAGTCTTAGATTTACAAGTCCACTTTCTATCCCCCTCTCTTTCCCCACACTCTCTGTCTTTCAGTGGCCAATTCAAATGTAACTTGTTGAAAAAGAATCTTGGAAAATTGTCTTAACATTAAACAGTAGTGTCCACCTTTCAAGTCTGCCAATATTGTTAACCCAGCTGGAGAATAAGCAAGATAAAAAGTAAATGCACAAACAGATGCATATACCGACACACACACCTACACCAGATAGACACATACATACACAGAGACACAAAAATACCCCACAGGACATATAAACCTTGTTCTATTAATAATTTAAATAGACAAAAATATGTGATTCAGTTAGGAAATCACTAGGGTGGGTGTACACATGTGTGCATGCGCGAGCACACACTCTTTCACACACACACATACCCCCCCCCCCCCCCCCCACACACACTGCCAATCCTGGAGCTTGAACACAAGATATGTGTAATGTCCCTGAGATTTTGTAATGAAAGATGCCACTTTACCCATTTGCATCACAGCTCTACTTTGACTTTTTGGTGGCCAATTGGATATAAGAAACACACGGACTTTTCTGCCCAAGTTGGCTTCAAACCACAATATTCACATCTCAGCCTCCAGACTGGTTGAACAATTTATATTCTCACTAACAGTGATAGAGCTCCCTTTGGCCACATCCATGACATCATTTGTTGCTAATCACTTTAAAAAACATTTTTATTGGCCTTCCTTACTGGGCTGAGGTGGAATTACAGTGTTGTTTTGGTTTACATTACTTATATGTTCAGATTTGTTGAACATTTCTTCATGTATCAATTGGCCATTCTTACTTCTTCTGAGAAGTCTCTCTTTAGGGCATTACTTCATTTAGTAATGGGGTGTAATTGGGGTGTTATTTGAGGGTTTCTTGGGGGCTAATTTTTTGTGCTCTATGTATATTTTTTCTATTAGGTCCTTGTCTGATGCAAGCTCATAAAATTCTTCTCCCATTCAGTGGGTTTTCTATTTAGCTTGTTATGTCCTTTACCAGGCAGAAACGTTTGAGTTTCATCCAATGCTATTTATCTAGTCTTTCTTTGATTTGTTGTAATTCTGGATCTTTACTTAGAAAGTTTGGACCTGTGTTCTAGGAGCCATGGTGTTTCCCCTGCCACTTCTTGTAATTGTTTCATGGTGTCTGGCCTTATATTGATGGCTTGGGATATGAGGACAGCATTAATTTGATCTGCTTACAATTCCTTGGTTCACAGAGACTGTAAAGTGGTACCCTTTCTAAGTAAGATGAGGTGGTTCCTGGTGGTTTGGAAGGAGGATGGCTTCCCAGAAGTGTGAATATGGAAATCATAAGTGGGAAGCTCAGGCATTATTATAGTAATTACATATTTATTTGTAAGTACATTGAATCCTGATCAATGACACTTTTCTCATCATCTCCCCCATCCCTGAAACTCAATTCTTTCCCTTCAATTTTCCTAGTTTCATTGGATATACATTGAAAAATATGACTTCATTCACCTGCTCCCCACTTTTGAATTTTCAGTTTCTTCATACTCATTTTATTGTACTGTTAGTTTTTCCAACTAATTACATTTAAAGTCTTCCTTACATATACTGTACTTTGTGCAATAGCTTTATGTATATGTGCACAAAACCTTTATGTGTTTACTTGTATATTTAAAAAGTGGACCTATCTTCCACATGTGAGAGAAAACATGCATCCTGACTTCACAAAAAATTTTCCAGGTCTATCCACTACTTTACAAATGATGTAAAAATCTAATCGAAGAGTAAAAGTCCTCTGTGTATATATACCATATTTTCTTGATCCATTCATTTATTGAAGGCATTTGTGCTATATCTATATCTTGACAATGAACTGTTATATGGGTTGCCTTCCTTTATCCTGATTTGTAGTCCTTTGGGTAAATGCCCAACACTGGTATTCTGGACCACAGGGTAGTCCTAGTTTGTTTGTTTGTTTTTTAGTGTGGTTCAACAAGTTCACATTCCCACCAGCCCTGTTTTATGTTCCTTTGCCTGCACATCTGTGACAACATCTATTGTATTTTTGTTGCATGTATTGTTGGTAATGATCATTCTAAAGTGAGATGGAATCTCAAGTGTTTTGGTTTGCATTTCCTTTATGGCCAGAGAGGCTAAACATTTCTTTATATGATTACTGGCCAATTTTATGTTTTCTGAGAAGTCTCTACTTAGCTTGCTTGCCCATTTGTTAATTGGGTTGTTAATTCTTTGCTAGTATAATTTATTGAGCTCTTTGTATATTCTGATGTATAGCTGGTAAAGATCTCTCCTTCCTTAGGCTCTTTTTTAGCTTGCTAATGATGTCCTTTTCCATGCAGAAACTTCTTAGTTTGGCACAATCCCATTTGTTAAGTTCTCTCTTTGAGTCCAGGCATTGTTGATGGGGAACTCCATATTCCTGTTCAGCAGGAGCCTAGGTTAGCAAGGCTTATGCTCTTGGAACACTCCTTTTTAGATTTAGTGATGGACAGGTATGGTTGCCCTCATTTTACAGGGAGCAAGGTCAAAACCTAACATTTCCCTGATTCTTTTAGCCACATATCTAGTCAAAGGACACTATAGAAACTAGATTATTGTGTAGTCTCAAGATAGGTTATTATAGTGACCTTCTTTCTTTACATTTCTTCCTTACCTCTGTACATCTGGTGTACAATATGATGGCTACTGAACATATAGGGCTGCTAAGCACTGTAAATTGCAGTTTGTTGTATTGGTTTTGCTGTAGAGATAATGTGAACCATGGAGTTGGAACACTACATAAAAAACAATGGGAGGAGCTACTTTTATGCTTGCTTTTCCAGTCCTGGGGCTTAACCTCAGGGCTTGGGCACCGTTCCTGGATGTCTTTTGCTCAAGGCTAGCCAGCACTCTACCACTTAAACCACTGCATTACTTCCAGCTTTTTCTGTTTAAGTGGCACTGTGGAATCAAACTCAAGCCTTCATAAATGTTAGGCAAGCACACTACCTCTAAGCCACATTCCAAGCCTTTGGGTTATCTTTTAAATGCCATTTTTATCATGAGTTTTCCACTGTCTTGCTCATTCTGGCTTTGTACTGTGATCCTCAGATCTCAGCTTCCTAAATACCTATGATTACAAACAATGAGCTACTGGTGCCTGGCAAGTGGTGATTTTTAACCTACTTTTAATTTTCCTCATTGATGGAAGAGCTGATTAGGTAACATGAAGAAAGGAGAAAGCCAGAGGCAAAAGCAAAAGTAGTGGATACTAGAAAAGGACAGAAGAGTATTACAAAAATTGGCAAAATGAAGTAAAGGTTGCAATTTATTTAACAACAGAAGACCAATGTTGCTTTTTTATTTTACAAATATCCAGTGGTTACATACTGCTGGTACATTCCATTACCAGTAGGAGAATGAGGGGACATACAAAATGTTTACTACATTTGACCTTTTCTGTATACTAAACTTATGCCAACACAATTTATTGTAAAAAATGCCAAAAAGGTCAGGTGTGATAACATATGCATGTAATCTCAACTCTTAGGAGGCTAAATTGGAGGATTGAAAGTTGTTATATAGGTTATACCAAAAGTACGTCTCAAAAATAAAAGAAAGGGAAAGGAAAAAGATGAAAGGGAGAATAAACAACTCCAACCAAATATTTCATGGGCAATTGTGTCAAAGAAAATATCTTCTTTTTTTCCTTATTGTTAGGTGTCAAACCCGGAAAATTGCCCATTGTAAACAAGTTCTTTACTACTTCAGTATGCCCCGAGTCTTTTTATTCACATGGTGTTTTTTAGTTTGTTTGGTTGGTAGTTTTCATTTCTTTTTTGTTTTTTTCTTTTTATTTATTTTTTGTGAGGATAGGCCATGCTTAGCTCAGGTTAGTCTTCTACTTGTGATCCTCCTGTTTTTACCTCCTGAATAGCTGGAATAATTGGTATATGCCACCTCACCCAATATATCTCTTATTTGACTACTGCAGAAATTTTTAAAAAGAAGAAACACCTCCTAATTAACTTTATAATCCCCATGACAAAATGAGAATGTATTTATAGTAATTTTATTCATGAAGAGAAAGGCAAAAAATCCTAAACAAAAGAAAATATGTATCAGAAATGAAGGACCGTTTACATTTATCCTTTTTTCCTCTTTCCTATGCGTGTGTTTTCCTGAAGATTTAACACTGGATTTACACATGGTAATCAAGTTATTCTAACACCAAGCTGCAACCCTACTTACATAGTTAAATTTTAGAAAACCTAATGCAATTTATCATACTGAGTAACAAAGAAATCCCATATATTCATTGGAACAGATGATGACACAAAAGTATTTAATATTTTAATATTTCTGAAAACTCTGAAACAGAAGGAAAATAGCTTTAGCTTATGTAGAATATCTATCAAACACATACACTGTTTTTTAAAAATTAGCTGAGGTATTTCTGATGCAATCAAGAGATAAATTTGTTTTCAGTGATGGAATTCGATGACACATTTGATGTTTTAATGAAGAAGAAGAAGAAGAAGAAGAAGAAGAAGAAGAAGAAGAAGAAGAAGAAGAAGAAGAAGAAGAAGAAGAAGAAGAAGAAGAAGAAGAAGAAGAAGAAGAAGAAGAAGAAGAAGAAGAAGAAGAAGAAGAAGAAAAGAAGATCACAATGGAAGGAAAACACTGTAATTTGTGAGCAAGATGATATGGTAGTCTACACAAAAATTCAAACATGTTTACAAGTATACATTAAGAACTATTCAGTAAGTTGGTTTAACATGAAGTCAACCAATGAAGAAATAAAATCTATGCAAGGAATTTGTAGCTGAGTGGTAGAATATTTGCCTATTATCTGTGAAGGGTCCTTGATAAATCTCCTGCAAAATTGAAAACAGACCAAAAAATTGAAAACATAATACATGAAGGACAATAAAGCACAGGGTTTGGGGCAAGTAAGTGTTTTACTTCCAAAATAGAAGTAGCAGCAGATGATTTTGGTGGTACATACTTGGAATCCAAACTTCCATTTCTTTGGTGGTTCAAATGTTCAAGACCAGTCAGCTAAAAAAGCACAACAAATAAACAGGAGGAGGAGGAGGACCATGGGAGAAGAAAAAAAATAGAGATCTGAAACAAATTAAACTTCATCTGGATGGTGGAAAGAAGTCTGTCAGCTATATTGTTTTCTTTAAAATAAGTTTCTAGTCTTTCTACCATATGAGGACGCAGCAACAAGTGAGCACATTAAACCTGGTGAAGCTGACCTCTCTGTATCTTGAATTTCCTAGGTTCTAGATCTTGTCCTTCAGAATGTCTGTTTACTACAAATAACTTGCTCTAAGCTATTGGGACCTGATCTGAAGGAGTTTTGTTATAGCATCACAATGGCGTTGAAACACCCAGATATATCTCTTTCTCTAAAGAAAGTACTCTTTCTCTAGCTGTAGGAAAGACTGATGGATTTGGCAGTCAGAGAATTCAAGCTGAGGACCTCCAATTTGCCAGGAAGGAGTTCAACCACATAAGCCCCTACTCCATCCCTTGTCCTTCACTTTGAACATATCAACACAATGACTTATGGATTTCAAGGTTTCTGCTGTAAACTATCTGATAAGAAACTATCATGGGGTATGATGATGCTCTCTTTTCTCTCACTCCTATAGATGTTAGTAACCCACTCCATGGTGCTGTATGGAATAGGGAATTTTGCTACATTATCGGAAGATTCTGAAGTGATACCACTATATTTTTTATACCAGTCACTCCAGGTATAAAAAAAAAGTCCTTGAATATCTTGAGTAAATTGAAGAGGTTTTTAAAAGCCAAAAGTTAGAGCAGCTTTTCAGATTATGAATGCCATGTAGCATCCTACTGGATTTAATTTATAAGTAAGAAAACAGCAGCTTCCATGACCCACCTAAGCCAAAAACGTTCTTGGTCTTAGTTTCTTTGCATTTTAATGTAAATGAAAAAAGTGCCAGTTTATTGATGTATAAGAGGACTCTTAGCATTACATATTTAAATAGTTGTCAAAATTCCTGAGTTGAATAGAAAACATGCTTAATTTATATTAAAGTAGTAATATGTTATCATTAATACATGGATGTATTGTATTAGAAAATACTGAAAAGGAAAAACTTATTTCTACAGAGGATTCATCTTGGCAATAGTCATTTTATAGGAGGCTAATACTACCTACCTTCTTTCAACCACATGCTATTGTTGAGTGTGATATTGTTTTAGCTCTACTCAAGAGCTATGGGGCTCATGTTGTATTTCAGTAAGAAAACACCAAAAAAGCCAGAAGTGGTTCTGTGACTACAGTGGTTGAGCACTAGCCTTGAGCTGAAGAGCGGAGGAACAGCGGAGGAACAGCTGAAGAGCGGAGGAACACAATTCAAGCCCCACGACTGACCAAAAAGAAAAAGAAAACACCAAAGTGCATAATGATATAACTTTTTAAAGATCAAAATGATCTAGTGTATGGTCCCAACAATAACTCAAGTCCATAAAAATTTAGGACTTTAATATTATTTTAAGCAGTTGTACAAGGGGGTTATAATTGAACAAATAGGGACATCTCATATGCCTTAATTACTTCTTTGAATTATTGTCAAGTTAAAAATATCTGGATCCACTTTAGTGAAAGTTTCCCAATTCGACACTCTGTCATGCACCCCTTTCTCCTAGAAATACATAGGAATCTACTTTGTTGTTTGAGTGTTGGAGCAAGCTCCAAAACCTACACATGTGGTGAATGGAAGCCACTGGTGGGTATATGTTTGGTTCCTGCACATGGCCAGGGATCTAGCAGGATCAGGCCTAAGGAAATAGATTGTACTCAAGGACAAAGTCTACTGGCTGATGTCCCTCTGGGAGCAAACACTAGGACCTGGCAGCCACCAAGGACAGAAGGCATTGGATGATTCCCTTGTACTTCTTGAAACACTGCCATGGCAGCAGCAGTGACATCCTATTCTACCCTCACATCCCTGTGGAAACCTTGGCAGTAGTCCTCTAGGCTCAAGACCAAAAGAGCCAGTGGGCTCATGCCAAGCTGTGATTGGTCTATTGCAGCCATTGTGAACAGTCTATGCAATCTATTACAGTGCTGGAAGTTCCTGGTGACCTGCTTGACTCAGTGCTACATTGACAATTGTGTGTGTGTGTGTGTGTGTGTGTGTGTGTGTGTGTGTGTGTGTGTGTGTGTGTACTTTTTGGGGGCAGTGGGAACTTTGTGTTGTTTGGGTTTGGGTATTTCCTTTTGGTTTTTGCTCCGGGGTTTTTATTTTCTTAGCCAAGTTTAGGTAGATTTACTCCTTGCCATCCTAGCAGAAAGATGGGAGAACACAGTGAATTATCCTCAAACTCTTTAGAGGAGGAGACCTTAATTGAACAATACATTATGAAGAAGATCATTGGCTATGGCAGGATGAGATTTTCATTGAATAATACAGTGTGAATGCAATCATTGGCTATGGATGGAAGAGGTTTTCACTGAACAATACAGTATGAAGGAGATCATTTGCTGTGGTAGCTATCCAAATGTAAATTTGGCCTAGCACCACCTCATAAACCTCAAGATGGTAGTGAAGGGAGAGTTCAACAATTGTCAGATCAAAATTGAGATGGATATTATTAAGACTTTGCATCACACACACATGATCAGGTCGTACCAGGTGAGGGAGAAGGATGAGCACCAATACTTGGTAATGGAACTGGCCACCCAGAGACCTCCTGAGATAAATGTGAAAATCATACCGCCTATTCAATAATTAGGTTGTTCAAACAGACTGTGTGTACTGTGCATTACTTTAACAAAAATAGAAATGCACACTGAGACCTTAAACCCAATATCATCCTGTTGGATGACAAATGCAATGTGAAGGTCAATGACTTTGGCATGAGCACAAGGATTACCCAAGGGTGGTTGCTTAAGGACATATTTGGTACCTTGATTTTGTCCCTACAAAATATTCCTGCAGGGCTGGGAAGGTGGCTCAGTGGTAGAGCGCTGGCCTTGCATGCATGAG
This sequence comes from Dipodomys spectabilis, assembly GCF_019054845.1. NCBI lineage: Eukaryota > Metazoa > Chordata > Mammalia > Rodentia > Heteromyidae > Dipodomys > Dipodomys spectabilis. The sequence goes on from NW_024870959.1 coordinate 971,670, forward strand.
GCCCTGGGTTCAATTCCTCATCACCACATAAGCAGAAAAAAAAGCCAGAAGTGGCACTGTGACTCAAGTGGTAGAGTGCTAGCCTTTAGCTGAAGAGCTGAGGGACAGCTCCCAGGTCCAGAGTTCAGACCCCAGGATTGGACCCCCCCAAAAATATTCCTGCATGAAAACCACAATGGCTGCAAAGTAGACATCTGGTGCTTGGGAGTCATCTTTTGTATTTTATGGAGATGGCAAATTTCCCATTTGAATATATGAATTTTAGCCAGATACAGATAATTGTCTTGGAGGTCACGTACATTGCTCCATTCACCTGTCTCCAAAAGGACAAAATATCATCTTGAAACTGTACACTGCAGACTCAAAGCATAGGCAGAGTATAGAACAAATAATGGAGACTAGCTCAACCAAGTTGAGGAATATTTCCTATATCCTGATGAACCACTATGTAATGAGCTGAACCCTATTATTCTTGCACTCATGTGTGACATGAGTTACAGCCTGCCTGATATCCACAAATCAATATTGGACAGGACATTCAATGAAATCATGGCCATCTATTTTTTTATTATTAAAAATGACTTAAACTAGAATGCCAGCAGCAAAATTAAGTCAATGCCTACAATTGTTCCAGTATGCCCATCTCATGTAGAACTTTACACCTTTCCTGTTCCTCTACAATGGAAAACCTGACTTCCTGCCTGTCATTGGAATTTCAATTGTCCTATGATGACAAACCAACAATACTGAAGAGAACTGCCACTCTTCCTTCCATTCTCCTCTGCTTCCTGCAGAAGAACTCCTGTTCCAGTATGATCACACACCATGAATCTATGGTTTCGTTTAGTTCCTCTTTCTTCCTGAGGAACAATGGGAGATGCTGGTAAGAGGACAAAGTCCTTCCCTTTGGATAGTTGGACAATAAGATCACAAATTCTATCTCAAATAAGAGACAGGATTGGAGGAGAGTTGTTAGCAGGATACCTACCACTATTTGCAGAATATGATGCTGTGTGCAGGCCTAAAAATAACATTCACAGATTACAAAGAAAGTTTTTTCAAGAGAAAGGGTTCAGAGCCCTTCCATAATAAAACAACAGTACGCAGGTCTTCAATTCAATTTTACACTGGGGAATTCCAGCTTGAATCCTTATCTACAGACTTGGACAGTTCATCTAACAATCATTCATCATTTTGGATGACATGGACAATACCCATTGTTCATGTAGGTGTTTTAGTACTTTAAATATTGGAGAAAAAAGTCTAGGATGTGTCAAAAATAAGGTTTTCCTTTTTGGTCGAAGATTTACCTTTTTAGACTACAACTCACATAATATTTAAAGGAAGGATGGATATGGGAGGAAATCTTGCAGTTCTTTGTTTTATTCAAGTTTACTTATTGAATCTTTCAGTTGCTGAACCTGGCTTAATTTGTGAGGTATACACACACATACACACAAACACACACACATGCACATATATATATATATGTCGGGTCTTCATCTGTCCCACGAAAGAGGGACGGAGTCTGAGGAAAGGTAAGTGCGGCCTCTCGCCCGTTCCCCATCCTCCCTCAGCCCTGGAGACAATCAGACGCAGCGGGGAGTTGTCAAGCAGGAAAACTCGTTTATTAACACAGAGCAAGCCATTTTTAAAGCAATAAAGAGTGGGTGGCATGGCAGGGAAGGAAGAGGAACAAGTCACTGTCAAGGTCACACCCTATCATGCATCTAAGCTTCCACGGGCTGTTTACACACTGAACATAAAGCAAATTGGGCTCTGCCCACTCAACTCCCTCTCAGCACCATCTTTGCTGCCCATGTGCTCTACAGATTCCCCCTTTTTTGTTTTAATGCAGACCCACCTCCCAGTTAGTTGTCCTTTTCCCTACACTGTAAAGGTTATTTTAGCAGGATTACTTTGGTAAGGATAGCATTGGCTACGCAAGGGGTTCAAGGCAAGTCTGGGGGGCGAGATTCGCCAGATAAGGACAGGGAGGGCCCTTTTGCATGATCTAAGGGCCCGTCTCAGTTACCTCACATTCCCACCTAGCACAGTAATAAACAGTCCGAAATGTCCGAAGCAGTTCAATTAATTCCTGGGCATATATAAAAGTCAGTATCTCGTAAGGTCATCCTCTTCAGAATATGGGAGCAGCCTGGGTATGGGGAGTTCCACACATGTGACATGGTACATCCTCGTGGGACCCCACACTCAGGCCATTCTACTATAGTCCAGAAAAACAAGGAAAATTTAAAACAAATTCTGCAGACATAGCAAAGCAATCCTGGGCAACTGGTGTCTTTTAAGTAAGACAGTTCCTTGTATGTGCCTTTAAGCCAGCACAGGGGTCAAAATGACCTTTGAGCTTTACTGTCAGCTCCCAAAGGCTCCCAACATCTCCCCAGTCTTTGTTTAAAGAAGTGAACCCACCTGTCTTAGGTTGGGTGGACCGCCTTGTCTGCCTTACCCATCATTGGGAACTTCTTCAAAGCAAAGTTGAAGGCCCTGTCTTAGGTTGGTCAGACTGACACCCCCTCTTATCCATCTCTGGCTGCGATTCCTCTTGGGGAAAGTTATTCACTTGGAGCTTGATCTTATGTAACTGGCTGGCTAAGCTCATAAGAGTTTTGCAAGGAAGTCATAGAAAAACCATCAGCAAAAGAATTACCAGGCCAAAAATATGTCATTAGCAGTCCTTTTACATTAGTCAAGGATGGGATAGCAGTCTTTGCCACTTCAGAGTCCAGAGGCAGGGCTTGTTCTAATCCAGCTATTTGCCTGTGGGGTTGAAAAAGATCTAAACTGGAAGCATAACAAAAGGTGGTTGTTTAGCAATAAGTAAGCATGGATTCAACAATGCTGCTATATGAGCAATTAGTAAAAGAACAATTAGAGCAGGTAACATTAAAATAATTAGCTCCTACAGAAATATTAAACAGTCCATACATAATGACATAGGGCGGTGATCAAAATGAAGGTCAGGTCACCAGGTCGAAGGGACAGCTTCTCTTGTGGTGCTATTGATGATTTCTGCATTGCCAGGGCTGATCATTGCCCAGGTCACCCATTGAGGTTGATGCAGATTCCGTAGGTCCACTGCCAAGACTGAGAGGGTCAGGACAGCCAACAGCTGGAGTATCAACATCTGCAATTGTTAGAGAACACAAGAGCTTCTCAAGAGCTGGTTGCCCTTGGGGATGGTTAGTAGTTATCTTTCTGGCTTTTCTCTTTTAAACACAAGCCTCCGCCACCAAAGCCATTTTTCTTTCCTTGTTGGTTAGCTTATCCTTAGGCATCCTACTTTATAGAGGAGATGGGTAAAAACTTAAGGTTCCTGGCAGGGATCCAAATGGGGGCTGTCTCCCCAATGGGAAAAATGAATCCAAATCCCCTGCCCATAGTAACTAGGGGGTCAGGTCTTCTCCATTTTTGTGTCAGGTGGTCCTTCCACCTGACTTTCACTTGGGGCTTAGAGTTTAGTTGTCCCCAGTGCTTCTAAAATCTGGATTCAGTTGCCCCTTTTGAAAAATTTAAAATGTTAACGGTAAACAAAACTATCTGTAACTGTATATGGGGGCTAACTCCCCTTTTTTGTTTTAATAATTGCTCCTTAAGACATTGGTGATTTCTTTCTATAATTGCTTGGCCTTGGGGATTATAAGGAATTCCTGTAGTATTTAATGTGCCATTTGTCAAAAAACTTTGACATTGCTTTACTAACAAAACAGGGTCCATTATGGGTTTCAACTTGTGCTGGTAGACCCAAGGTGGCAAAGCATTGAAGAAAATGTGCTTATGAATGTTTAGTTCTTTCTCCTGTATATGAGGTGGCCCACTATGCTCCTGAGTAGAATCTATAGAGACAAAGATATATTTAAACTTACCAAAAACTAGGAAATGAGTAACATCCGTTTGCCAGAGGATGTTAGGTTTAAGACCTCTGGGATTTACCTCTGGTGGTTGTAATGGGGGTACTTTTAAGAAGGGCTGGCATGTTTTACATGTAATATCCTTTTGAGGTCCTTTACAGGAATCTGAGATCTATGCTGAAGACCTCTCCAATTGATGTGGGTTAAATCATGCAAACAGGTAGCCTCTTGTAACTTTAATACTTGCAGGCAAGTAGCTAACTGGTCCGCCCAATTATTGCCTAGGGATAAAAACCCAGGAAGTTTTGAATGCCCTCTCAAATGCTGAATATGAATAGGGGCTCCCTGCCCTTCTAATAGGCCTTTAAGGGTAACCATACAAGGGGAAATAGGGTTTTCATCCAGCTTAATATGTGCCTGGGGAATATGAGGAAACAAGTTAATCATATATAGGCTATCAAAATACAAATTAAAGGGTTTTTGAATGCCCTGAAGAGCCATAATTATGGTCTGCATTTCTTTATATTGTGCTGACCCTTGACAAGGTTGAAATCTTTGTTGGCTCGGGGTCTTTTGTTGCTCCTCAAAGGCTGCATACGCAGAGCCTGCTTTACCTCCATCAGTAAAAACATGGAGGGCTGCAAGTTTAGGTTTGGTCAATGGTCACTGCTCCACCCAGATAGGGCTTCTGGGTTTTCCACCTAATGGGAGGTACTCGGGGGACAGTGGCCTTTAGGATTGGGGGTGCACTGAATGGGTCCCCTATGTTCTTCTCTGTAATTATGAAAGTTAAAAAAATCCTTTTCCTTAACTCCCTCTAGATCCTGTTTAAGCCTTTGTACTTCTTCTCCATCCAGGATATCATCATAGGCTGCTCAATGGTCTGTAGTGACCACGACTTCCATTTGTCTTAGCATGTCTTGCCCTAGTAAATTGGCAGTGAGGTTTTTTGCCACTAAAGGGCATATCTTTCCCTGTTCTCTATCTGGGCTAGTCCATTTCATAAGGGTGACCGTCTCTTTGGACTGGGAGTTGCCCCTTACCCCCCAATATCGGAGGCCCATGTGCAAGCTTAAAGTCCAAGGGTACTTCCTCCTCCCTGAGTATGGTTTGATCTGCCCCCGTGTCAATTAAACAGTGAAACCTCTTTCTGCCTATGAGAATACTCATTTTAGGGTGGATTCCTTCCATCAGGGGGACGGTCCAATGGACCTGGGTCACCCAGCCACGAGGCTGCCTGGGCCTCACAGCAGAGGGGGTTCCTTCTTGAGTTAATGGGGCTAGAGGATGCCCCTCCCCTAGTTTAAATGCTTCCCATTTACAAAAAATTTGGATTGATAATCCTTTTTCCAATGGTAGCCCTTTCTGCACCTGGGGGAGGGTGTAGAGGGTGGTTTGGACCACCCAGGCCGGTTGGCGGAGGGATTGTTGTGAATAGTCCCTCTTAAAGTGCCCCTCCTGCCCACATTTAAAACCAGTCCCTCTCCCCATTGGTCCTGGAGTTCCTGGGCCCCGGGCTGCCAGTGCCTGGGTAATAGCCTCAGTCATAGCAGATGTCTGAACCTGTAAAGCTAAAGCTAATGATTGGGACTGGTCCTGTTGCATTACCCCATCCTGTGAGGCCACCCATCTGCTCAGGGAACTCTCTCTCTCAATCCCTTACAGGCCATGCTGTGGTCTACATTCATCCCTTCCCAGACTAGCAGCTTTATAAACTGATCTCGGAGGTTTCCTGCTGGCAGCTTGTGGTTAATACTCTGTTGGAGTTGGTCTACAAACTCAGCTAGAGGCTCACCCGGTTTTTGTCTCACTCCTGCTATGGGGGACTCAGTAGGCCCATCATCCAGTTTGTACCAAGCAGCAAGTCCTGCCTGCCTCACCTGGTCACAGTATGGGCCAGGTATTGTGGCCTGTTGGATGCCAGTGTAGTACCCTTCCCCCATCCCTGTTAACATGGCATAAGTAATAGGTATCATGGGTTATGCTCTGCTCTCACTCTGCATTCCTCCTTAAAGAAAGCAACACCATTTAATAAACTGAGAACTAGTAAGGATAGCTTTGGCCACATCTAGTCAGTCCTTAGGGACACATGGGTGAAAAGCATTGTCCTGTAATAGGGTCTGGGCCCAAGGAGAATTTGGGCCATACTCCGCCACCGCCTTATGGAGCTCTTTAAGATCCTTAGCTTCCCATGGATAGCATTCTAAGGGCTTATAAGCTCCTGGTGCCAGAGTGACCGGATACGCTTAGGGAAGTGAATCCAGTGGCCTAGGGTCCAGGCTTTCGGGTGGCCCTTTCCTTCCAGGGTAGGCCTCCGAGTAGGTTACTTCCCCAGCCCTCGGCCCCTCCATGGAAGGTTGGTAGGGGTCCGGGTCTTGCAGATCCCTCTCGCAGGTCACGTACCTCCTCTCCAATCAGGGGAATAGGGAGGGGGCCTAGGACCATCAGGGGCACCTGAATCAGAGGGGGTAACCTTCACCCTTGTTTTGACTTCCACTGTGCATGTTTCAGTGCGTTCTCCGTCGAATTTGACTCATTCCTTTTCCTTCTCACTTCCCAAGTCCTAATCTTCCTTTACTCCTTTTAAGCCTAATGTTGCCTCCTCCTCCTACTTCTGTGAGATAGTATTACCCATACTAAGGGTTTCGCTTACCCTGAGAGACCACTTAGCCTTGGCCGGTGGTATCTTTTCCTTTCGTGCCCCACTTTGGGCACCAGATGTCGGGTCTTCGTCCGTCCCATGAAAGATGGACAGGGTGTGAGGAAAGGTAAGTGCGGCGGCTCACCCATTCCTCAGCCTCCCTCAGCCCAGGAGACAATCAGACACAGTGGGGAGTCAAGCAGGAAAACTCGTTTATTAACACAGAGCAAGCCATTTTTAAAGCAAAAAAGAGTGGGTGGCATGGCAGGGAAGGAAGAGAAACCAATCATTGTCAAGGTCACACCCTATCATGCACCTAAGCTTCCATGGGCTGTTTACACACTGAACATAAAGCAAATTGGGCTCTGCCTACTCAACTCCCTCTCAGCACCATCTTTGCTTCCCATGTGCTCTACAGTAAATCGGGCTCTGCCCACTCTACTCCCTCTCAGCGCCATCTTTGCTGCCCACATGCTCTACACACACACACACACACACACACATATCTATATATATACATACATAGTATGTATATATTTCACAAATATATTACATATTAAATATATCATACAATATTATATATGTAAAAAATACACAATTTTGGAGATGGTATGTCATGGAATTCTCTGCCTTTGCTTTAAGACAACATTCTCCTCATCTCAGCTTCCTAAGAATCTAGGATTATAGACTGGGGCTAGGCAAAAAAGATTTCCTTTTAAATGCTACCGAGAGCCTGTCTTTAACTTCCAAGAAACACTAGAAACTTGAAGATAATAGAATGACGAAATGAAATAGAACACTTCACTCACTGGAAAACTTTCAAAATTTATTTTAGACAAAAATTAGGGTCAGTGTTTAGATCTATCCTTGAAAAAATTAATAAAATATTAAAGACAGGTATAGATCCCAGTTGGAAGTGTGGAAGTAAGAAGAAGGCCCATAAGTTCAAGACCTAGTACTGGTCCATATCCATACATTTAATGAAAATTAATTTTGTAGGCCAGAACTTGTTTTTTTTTTTAATCTTTTGTGTTCAGAGGAATGTCTGCATTATGTGTAAACAGACTGCTCTACAAAGTATCTTTCTGGGTCATACAGTAGTTATTACATGGCTCTATGTAGACATTCAGCTTTCTAATGATTTTTTCTACATAAATCAATTAATGTTAATTAAGTGTCATGAAGAATGTCAAACCTCCATTTTTGTGCCCATCTCCATCCTTGTTCTCCTTATTGTCCAGCAGTTTGTGTCAGTCAGCATAACTGAAGCTGGCACATGGAACAGACATGGACTCGATGGATCTTGGCTGTGATATGGTCCCAAATATAGCAAATACCAGAATCAATGAGATCCAAACAGCTGTCCAAGTTCCTAGTTGTATGAATGTCCTCGGCTTCCAATGGTCTCACCTGTCTCTGCCAGAAGCCTGTTAATGGCCTGTCACCATCAAAGCTCACACTGAAGTTTAACTTCTCAATGTAACAGTGTCAGGAGGTGGAACATTTAATAGAGGATTCTGTCATAAATGGGTTAATGCCATCCCATTAACTCTCAAGGGACTAACATGATCACTGTTAGCAGTTGTAAAAAAACACCCTAAGCCCTTACTCACTCTCATTCTAGAACATGCCATGATTCCAAGATCCTACATGATGTGATGCACCTAGGGGCCTTGTCCCTTGCACGACTATGCTATTTAGAGTTTCCAGCCACCACTATTGTGAGTGAAATAGACCTCTTATTCTGTATGAAGTATACAGCTTCTGGATTTTGTTAAATCATGACAAAATGGACCGAGATGCTATATTTTATTGTCTTTTCCATAGAACTGAGGATAAAACTGAGGGCCTTTCACTTACTAGGCCGATATTTTACCACTGGAGCCCTCCAAGGCTCCAACCTTTTTCTCTTTTACAGTTTGCTTTTCATATAGGGTCTTGTGCTAGCTTCACTCAAGACAGCCTCAGAACCCAATCCTCCTATACCTCTGCCTCTCAGTAGCTGGGATTATGGGCCTGTGACACCATACTTTGCCACTTAAGAAGGCACTATTCTTTTGGGGAAAGATGATACAGACCACTGAGTTCCGTGTGTGTGGTGTGTATGTGTGTGTGTTCATGGAAATTGGTCATGGTGATTTATTTAGTACTGAGAGTGAATCTTCCTGGATGATCTGTATTCTTAATTCCTTTCACTCAAAAAAATTGCTTCTCTGGGTCTAGTGAGTCACAGCTGTAATCCTAGCTCCTCAGAATGCTGATATTTGAGGATCATATTTTGAAGCCAGGTGAACCAGGAAAAGTCCATGACACTCTTATCTTCATTTAAACACCAAAAAGTCACAAGTGGAACCGTGGCTTAAGTAATAGAGTACTAGCCTTAAGGAAGAAAAATAGGAATAACAACTGAGTTCTGATCAAGTTTCAGGACCAGCACCCAAACAAAATCTCCAGATAACAATGGGCTATTACAATGAGCTCTTGTGTTATTGCAAGACACAATGAGATGTACAAGTCGTTATGTAGAAAAATGAATTTTACAACTTTGGTGAGGGAGAGGGGGGGTGGAGGAATCGGTGGAGGGGGTGGGGGGAGGCTGGGAAGGGATAGGAAGGGGAAGGAGGAGGCTACAATGCTTGATAAGAAATGTACTCATTATCTTTACCATGTAATTGTAACTCCTCTGTACAGTATTTTCACAATAAAAAAAAAGAAAAAATGACACAATTATACTTAATGAATTATCTCTACAGGAGAGTTGCACTAAAAAATTCTAGTATTACTTCATAAGGTATGTTCTTTCTGGATCATCTTTTTGCCCCATTGTTTCTCTGAGAATGATGTCTTGATTTTGAAATAGAGGAGAAAAATTCAGTGATGAATTTGGCCTCTGGATCCCTCCCTCATCCATTATTGACATGTTCTCTCTTTTTATTTTTTGGCAGTCCTGGGGCATAAACTAAGGGCCTGGGCACTATCACTGAGCTTCTTTTTTGCTCAAGGCTAGCACCCTCCCATTTGAGCCACAACACCACTTCTGGCTTTTGCTCTTTATATGGTACTGAGTAATCGAATCCTGGGCTTCATGCATGCTAGGCAAGCACTGTACCACTAAACCACATTCCCACATGTTCTCTTTAAAAAATATTTCTAACCTGTTCATTTCTGTCCCATCTCTGAAGCCACTGCCAGTGCTCTTGAATCTATTTGTTTCACTCCTAACTGCCTTTCATTCACTGTAACGCAAATTATTTTCTACTCCATCGAAAGAATTATCTTTCATTTTCTTAAACTGCACACTTGATAAGCTAAAATCAAACAACAACTCAATATTTCCAGTGTTTGAAATTGAGGACACTTAGATTAATAAATAGCTAATAATGAATTGCTAATAATCTACCAAAGTCAATGCACAAAAACCCAGATGCTAGGGAAGTCTTTTATTTTCCGCTAACCCCACAATATGCTCTGGTAGATAACAAATTTAAAGTCTACAGATGTAATTAGTTCCCAAAAGAGGTGCTTATGAGTTACTTCCAAGGAGTAAGTGAAAGTAAGACCTATCTAGAAGTCAGTAACACAGAGTGAATGAAACAGTAAGTAGGGTATGTTTGTCAAGGAAGTATGGGGGTATCTGGGAGCTGACAACTGGCTGTATGATAGGTGTCCAGACAGCAGAAACCACAATCTTACAGCTAGAGGACCTAAACCCTACCAGGCATCCTTTAAGTTTGGAAGAGGTCCACACATTTCATGAGAGACTATAGCCTGGTGGCCTCCTGCTAGAAACTGAGCAACTGCTACAAAAAAAGCCACACCCAAACTACTAGCCCAAACTTGTAGCCTACAATAGTTGATTTTCAGTGAGCAAACATTAAATTTCTGGTAACTTGCCACACAACATGACAAAAACATCACTCAGAATGCTGGTGGCTCACACCTGTAATCCCAGCTACATAGGAGTCTGAGATCTGAGGATCTATATTCAAAGGGATTTCAAGCAGCAATGTCTGTGATACTCATATAGAAAAAAAACCCTGGAAATTGGTATGGCACAATACCCTAAGTTGAAGACCAAGTATCAACACACACACACACACACACACACACACACAAATTAAAAAATGAAAACATTTGTTGAAAACAACCTGGTATTTTCTTTGCTGTGTGTAAAACTCTAACATGTCTTAAACTTTTCCTTGTGCTTGAAGAAATTTATTAAAATTCTATAACTACACAACGACACAAATGTGTTGACCACACACTTTTTTATATATCATATTGCAATTTTTACTGCAAACAGAGGACTTTTCCTACTAATTTAATCTAATTATTGGTAGAAACTGAATCTCATATCTTGGTATTTCTCACAATACCTTAGTTGCAATTAAATATAATGTTCTTAATTAATCAAAAGGAAAAACTTACGCTATATCTAAGGGACATTCCTTTCTGTCATTTTTCCTACAAATGAAATTATTTGATTGCAGCACTTAAAAAATCTTTTATGCCAAATTAGTACAAGATTCTGATTAAAACTGAAAATTTTGAAGTGCTTTCAATTTCTGCCTCATTTAGATAAAGTACTTAAAGATGTCTTTGGTTTTCCATAAAGATATCGTATCCAAAAATTCATCCATACTGTAGAAATAAGTTAACTATAGGCTACCTATAAATTCACATAGATGTTTCTCAATTCACTAGAGCAAAAACAATAAATTCTGACCTACATCTATAAATATCCCATGAAAATATCTAGAACATTCCATTTTTCTCAGAACAATGAAGGCTGCTAACAAACTCATTAATAGTAAGAGAAGAAAAAAGAGCAAGTTTGTGATGGCTGACATTTTACAAAACCCTTATTCGCATATGGGTATACACACAAAGCCATGCAATGTTCAGGTTTGCCTGGCAAGAAAAAGAACTCACCCCACAGAGAGAGAAAGACAATTGGGAGGAAGAAGATAGACTGAAGAATTACCTGAATGCATATCTTTCCATGTTTCCATCCATTTGTTCATGGAGTTTTCCTGGTGCCCCATTGCTCACTAAGTCAGACCTCAGTCATCCAGCGGAATCACTGGCACCCAGGACTCAGGTAACCTCATTAATCTGCTCTCCCTGTGCAAAAATCACCAAATAAATGAAAAAGAAAACAAAGTGTATTTCAGGGTCACATAAAAAAGAACCCTCTCCCCCCCACACACAAAGAACCATATGCTTTGGGGAGAAAGAAAATCTGTGTGTGTGTGTGTGTGTGTGTGTGTGTGGTTTGTGTGTTGGTAGAGGTACTTAAACCCAGGACTTGGGAACTATCCTTTAGGTGCTACCCCTTTAGCTTCTTTGCTCAAGGCCAGTGCTCTGCCACTTGAACAACACTTCACTTTTTAGTCAGGAAGACAAGAGTATCGTAATGTTTCCTACCCAGGCTGGCTTTGAACCTTGTTCCTTAGATCTCAGCCTCCCAGTAGCCAGAATTACAGGCATGATCCATTAATGACTGGCATTTGTGACAGACCAATGTATTGACTTCAACCCCAATACCAGCACAAAAACCAAAAGCAAAACCAAACTTTATAGCATATAAATATTCTGAAAGCATATTAAACAAATATAATGAAATGTGGAGATCTTGGTGAAGGATATCAGAGAATGACTATCATTATTAGCTTTTCTGGCTTTAAAAAACCTAAAATTACTTTCATAAAAGTAAAATAACTACAGAAACACCTAGTACCAAGGTGTATGTTTCAAATAAAACACCTGTTGAGAACAAACTGAAAATGCAGAAGAAAACTAAGAATTTTAGAATTAAGTGATTGCTACACAAAAAATATACCTGATCATCTGTACCTTCCAACTCTTTCAAATAGGCTACAGTAATGACACAAAAACTATTCTTCTTCTCATTACTTATTTAAAAAACAGGTCTACTTTATTCTCTTTAGGAATACTTTGAATATTTGATTCACTTTTCCCAAAATGTGACTAAAGAAACTCAGTCTTTCAACAACTCCAAATTTTTTATCTTAGTATTTAAATAATTATGTCATGCATCTTCTTTGGGTTGGGGGTATCAGAACAACTTTTAACTTGTTCTTTTACCTTTGCTGTTGGGTAGGTGTATTTTCATAAAAGAGAACAGGGAAACACTCAGTAGATCATCTGATTTAAATGTAAGTGGCTAAAGCTAACAGCACAACTATGTTTATTGCAGCATTATTTACCATAGCTAAGATATGGAACCAACCCAGTTGCCCCTCAGTAGATGAATTGATCAAGACAATGTGATATGCATGCATATATATCTACATATAATGGAATTCTATGCCTCCATCAGAAATACTGATATTGCCCCATTTGTTAGGAAATTTAGTGTATACATAAGGAACCCACTCTCATTGCAGTATGATTTTCTCTCCTTTATACCATTCAACCTTGTTAATTGCATGTAAGATAACATTCTTGTGACACACAGTAGATTATGTCACTGGTGTAAATCTTTAAAACACAAACTGGTTAAGACACAGAAAGGTAAGCAATTTCTTTTTTTTTTTTTAATTTAATTTAATTTTATTTGTGAACATACTGTACAGAGGGGTTACAATTACATGGGCAGGATAATGCATACATTTCTTTTTTTTTAATTTAATTTAATTTTATTTGTGAACATACTGTACAGAGGAGTTACAGTTACATGGGCAGGATAATGCGTACATTTCTTACCAAGCATTGCAGCCTCCTCCTTTGGTTTACCCTTCACATCCCTTCCCAGCCTCCCCCCTCCCCCCCAATCCCAATCCTTCTCCTTCCCCTTCTTCCCCCCCCCCCCCCACCCGCACCGACGTTGTAAAGCTCGTTTTGGACATGACAACTTGTACTTCTCATTGTTGCAACAGGTCCACCTGTATCCTTAAACAACTGGTTTTTCCCCATCTCCTCCACAAGTTATACTGACATCAAATATAGTGAAAGCAGGGGTTATACTGTGGGGGAGGGACATACAAAGCAACAAAGAGGTAATCTTATAAAAGCGTTAGAAACACATGCATGAAAGAAAAAAAACATTAAAATACATATCTAAGGGTTAATTTTCCTGACATCACATTATCTGACCTTTTCCGCTTGACTCATACATATACTAGATATTAAAAATAAGGGAAACCATGGGACCTATGTTTCTTTGGGCCTGGCTTACTTCACTTAATATAATTTTTTCCAAGTTTTTCCATTTCCTAACAAATGGGGCAATGTCATTCTTTCTGATGGAGGCATAGAATTCCATTGTGTATATATACCACATTTTCTTGATCCATTCATCTACTGAGGGGCATCTGGGTTGATTCCAGATCTTAGCTATGGTGAATAATGCTGCAATAAACATTGTTGTGCTGGTAGCTTTAGTGTGGTCTTGTTTGTAAATATTTGGGTAAATGCCCAAAAGTGGGATTGCTGGGTCATATGGGAGTTCTATGTGAAGTCTTTTGAGGAACCTCCATACTGCTTTCCAAAGTGGTTGAACAAGTTTACATTCCCACCAACAATGAAGTAAGGTTCCTTTCTGTCCACATCCCCTCCAGCATCTGTTAGAGTTCTTGATTTTTGCCGTTCTAACTGGGGTGAGGTGATATCTCAATGTTGTTTTGATTTGCATTTCTTTTTTTTTTTTTTTGTCGGTCATGGGGCTTGAACTCTGGGCCTGGGCACTGTCCCTCAGCTCTTCAGCTCAAAGCGAGCGCTCTACCACTTGAGCTACATCGCCACTTCCGGTTTTCTGGTGGTTTTATTGGAGATAGGAGTCTCACGGTCTCTCCTGCCCGGGCTGGCTTTGAACCGCGATCCTCAGATCTCAGCCTCCTGAGTAGCTAGGATTACAGGCGTGAGCCACCAGCGCCCGGCTCTGATTTGCATTTCTTTTATGGCTAGGGATGTTGAACATTTCTTCATGTGTCATCCTTCTTTCTTCTTCAGAGAAGTTTCTCTTTAAGTCTTTTGCCCACTTGTTTATTGGGCAGTTGTTTCTTTGAGGATTTGTTGTTGGGGGGTTTAATTTTTTGAGTTCCAAGTATATTTTAGATATGAGACCCTTGTCTGTTGTATGGCTAGTAAAGATCTTCTCCCAATCCGTGGACTTTCTATTGATCTTGCTGGCTATGTCATTTGCCCTGCAGAAGCTCTGCAACTTTATGCAATCCCATTTGTCCAACCTTTCTTTGATTTGTTGTGTTTCTGGGTCTCTATTCAAAAAATTTCGGCCTGAGCCAAGGAGACCTAGGGTTTCTCCTATTCCATCCTGTAATGTTTTCAGAGTGTCTGCTTTGACTTCAAGGTCTTTGATCCATTTGGAGTTGATTCTGGTGCAGGGTGATATATAAGGATCTAGCTTTAGTTTTCTACATGTAGTTAACCTATTTTGCCAGCACCATTACTGAAGAGGCTGTCTTTGTTCCATTCTATTGTTTTAGCTCCCTTATCGAAGATTAGATGGCTATAGGTCTGTAGGTTCATTTCTGGGTTTTCAATTCTATTCCATTGGTCCTGAGGTCTGTTCTTATGCCAATACCAAGCTGTTTTGATTACTATGGCTTTATAGTAGAGTTTGAAATTTCGTATTGATATTCCTCCAGCAGTGTTCTTTCCGTTGAGGAGCGTTTTTGCTATTCGGGGTCTTTTATTGTTCCATATGAATTTTTGGATTGCCTTTTCTATTTCCTTGAAGAATGAGGTTGGAATTTTGATAGGTATTGCGTTGAATTTGTAGATAGCCTTGGGAAGTATTGCCATTTTGAGTTGAACCATGGATGCTTGGCTAAAATAAATCTTTTAGAAAGATGCAATCTGTGGTTCACTGCAAATATGTTGCTTGTATGAGAAGGCACTAGGTGGCCATGTTGTTTTACTGTGGAGATCAGAGTCGGGGAGAGGAGGGAGAGGAAGAAGGGAAAAGAAAGGAGGGGAAATGAAGAGAAAATAAAGAAGGGAAGGGAAGGGTCACGGTCACACTATTATCATATAGAGATAACCTTATGATTTGTTCTTTATGATTAATCAATGGTTTAAATCCTTTATGTTAACTGGGTACTTATGACCCATGCTTGTAATCCTCGCTACTCAGAAGGGTGAGATATGAGGATCACAGGTCCACCCAGGCAGACAAGTCAGAGAAACTTATGTCCAATTAACTACTAAACATCCAGAAGTGGAGCTGGTTCTTAAGTGGTAGAGTGCTAGACTTGAGCAAAAAAGTTCAGGTCCAGGGCTAGGAATATAGCTTAGTGGTAGAGTGCTCACTTAGCCTGCAGGAAGCCCTGGGTTCGATTCCTCAGTACCACATACACAGAAAAAGCTGGAAGTGGTGCTGTGGCTCAAATGGTAGAGCACTAGCCTTGAGCAAAAGAAGCTCAGGGATAGTGCCCAGTTTTAAGCCCCAGGACTGGCAAGGAAGAAAGAAACAAAAAGAAAGAGAGAGGGGGGAGAGGAGAGAAGAGAAGAAGAAGGAAAAATGCTCAGGGACAGCACACCAGGATTGGCAGGCAGCAGGGCAGAGTCTGGGTAGAAAAGACATGCATTCTCTTCCCTTTCCTTTAGATAAAATGATTCCTGTCTATATGATATTAGAGCCGATCATGAAAAATTAAACAATAATCAGCCTCTGATTATATGTGAAGGAAATATAAATGTCTATAATATAAAACAGAAACAATAAATAAAATATAAAAATATAATGTTAATAGCTAAGCTTTCTTTAACACCTTCATTAGGGCAAGCACTGAAACTGCAATTTTACTTTTAATGAAACCCCTAAAATCCTTGTTCCCTAATTCAGTTTGCCCCAGGCCATTTGACCTCGGTTTTGTTTAGAACTTTAATCACCAAGCTTTCTCAAAGAAAGTGGCTTTGAAGTGTGCAAGCTATCACAGTGGTTCACAAAGGATGTTCTTCCATTTATATCTCAGCCACAGGAAGTCCCTCCATGAATTGCATGTCCAGTTTCAGTCGACTTTCCTTTGCAATGCCATATTCTGCAAATTAAATAATTGAGGGCAAAAGAATACAGTACTAGATGATGTTGATCTAGATGCATTGTACTAATGAACAGCCACATTGAATTGAAACCTTTTTGTACAATTACTTAAAGATTTTTTTAAAAAAAGGTCCCCTCATAATAAAAATAAAAAATAAAGCCAGGCCTCGGTGACTCATGCCTCTAATCCTAGCTACTCAAGAGACTGAAATCCAAGGATCCCACTTCAAAGCCAGCCCTGATAGGAAAGTCCATGAGACTCTTATCTCTAATTCCCTACCAAAAAAGTTGGAAGTAAAGATGTGCCTCAAGTAATAGAGTGCTAGGCTTGAGTGATAAAACTCTTGAGTTCATGCTACAGTAACAGCACAAAAAATAAAACAATAAATGGAAAAAAGATACCGTATTAACTATTCTTGATTAAAATTACATTTATATAAAATTCTAAAGCCTAAATTAGAGATAGTAGCCTGGATTCTGAGACAGAGCCTGAAGACTGAGATATTAGAACTATAGGAACGACCATCTTAGCATTCAAGACATCAAATATTCAAAATGCATAATATAGGCATAAATTCTGTGATTATAAGGGGAGAAGGCACTACCTCAGACCCAATTTTCCACAATCCTAATATTTGAGTTCCATAACTAGGTTTCAGATATAATTTTATGGAATTCCAATAAATAAATACATACATAAATACATAAATATATAAATCTAGCTGGGCACTGGTGACTCAAGCCAATCATCCTAGCTACTCAGGAGGTTGAGATTGTGAAAATCAAAGTCCAAAGTTAGCCCAGGCATCAAAGTCTATGACAGTCTTGATAATTAATCACTAAAAACTGGCAGTAGAACTGTGATTCAAGTGTTAGAGTGCCAGCCATGAGTGAAAAAGCTAAGAGACTATACTCAAGCCCTTGTACCAGGAGAGACAAAGAGAGAGGGAGGAAGGAGGAGAGAGGGAGGGACTGGTGGAGAGAGGGAAGAAAGAGAGGTTCGTGGGTCTTAGGGGCTGTGCAACTTAAGGGAATGCTTGTCTAGGTGTTACTGCAATTATGTTACTTCTCTAATTAAGAAATAATAGCAAAAACAAAAGACAAATATGAAAACATCCCAACTTCACTTTGAACTTGACTGCTCCCTCATTTTCTTTTCTTGTTTTATTCACAGGAAAGGGAGTTTAATGTAAATAATATTTTTAGATAAACAAGCCATCACACTACTTATCCTTTTCTATCCCCACCCCTTTTCAATACATTTAACTTTGGCTACTATTAAAAAAAAAAGCAAAAACAAAAATGTAGTACTTGATATTTCTCTTTTTAATATAAGTATGATTAAATATTTTAAAACTATCAACATATAAGTAAATGTCTGAGCATTAAGATACGTAGATATCTAGGGATCACTTGTGGGTATAAAGTAGTTAAAATGACCCAAAACTATAGTCCTCTTGCAAACAAAAGTCCTACACAAAAGTCGAAAAGAAAAGTCAAGCAAAGCAGACAGAAATGGAACTCTTATTTCTTCCAATGGTCAAAGCAAGAAAGACGCTCAAATTTTTATACAGAGATATAAAAAATAAGCACCACTGCAATGCAAATAAGAATTTTTGCAATTTATAAGATGCTGGGTAGGAGAGAGCGTAAAAAGAATCAGAGGAAGAAATAAATGCCAGACAGGATGAGTCACATCATGCTCTCCACCTTCCCCATCATCAAATTTCCACTCTCTAAAATAAACAACTTCGTTAAAACTGTTTTTACCAATGGTATAAAACCTTTAATTTATTCCCAGCATGGCTAAACAGAAGCATGGTGTCTTTTTGTTGTTGTTTTTCCTGAGAGCATGTTTCACACCATTCTTTTCTAGGACTTGAGATATAAGATCTTTTATTCTGAGCAAATAGACCTCTTGTTTGTATAAAATCTGAACTTGTTCCATGGTATCCATGAACTTTGAAGGGAAGAGTTACCTCCTAACTACAATAGTGAATCACTTAGTAGCTTTAACAATCCATTGAGTCATCCTTCCAGAATCTTCCTTGAATTTCATCAGTCTTTTCTTTTGTTGCTTAGAGAACTTGGGCTGTGGTTAGATGAATCTCATATAAGACATACTCCTTAATGGTTGAGCATCATGAACTTTCTCAAACAGGCAACTCTCTACATTAACCTAATTGGATTTTCTTGATATGCAAAGCTGTGAGGGTAGTGGGAGAAAAAAAAGCAAACTAAACGACTCCAAACCCAAACTCTAGCACTAACTGTACCCATAAAAACAGATAGCAGCAATTTTGGTAGAGTAGAGACTTACAAGGGAATGGTAAATTAATACATCATGGAAGCCCTGCATTCATGTACCCTGTAGTCAGGCTGTAGTAGTTTTACTTACATTTTTATTTCTATATTTTAACTTTTCCACCTAGTATGTCACATTTTATTGACATTGAGGGTTTGTTTTTTTTTGCCAGAATAAAGACATATTTAAACTAATTGAAATAATATTGATTCTTCAGTAGGGAAAATGGTGCGTTTTTTTAATTATAGTAATTTCATATCATGAAAGAAGTTGGGGTTATTTCTTCAGGAATAGTCGCCAGTTCTTTAGACTTAAAGGTGTTTAAAAAGTCCCTAAATCACACTGGATCTGTATTTGTTGCCCTGCTGTCTCTTCCCCGTGGCCAAAGAAGGGTAGACCGGGCTTAGCCAGTGGGACTGGTCTCTGCTCTGTGTCTGGTTTTTAATGTCCACAAGCTTGGCAGGAGCTCCTGAGGTGAGAAGTTTATCAGCCCTGGGCTCTTGCAAAAGTTCATCACCAAAGAATGTCCCCCAAGGGAACAGAACACAACCCAGCTCTGTCATCTGTCTTCTGCTTCTTATTAGAGAAGTCCTTTAAACAGCAGTTTTGTTTTCCTAGCACTTGAGCATGCTCAGATACATTGCTTCATTTGCTGACTATTTCACTGATGGGGGGAAGGCGGGAAAGCAAAAAAACCTGCTACAAGAATTTCCTTAGCAACCCTGAAAGGTCATGGGGCTCAGCAAAGCACTTCCCATTTGGAGCACTCTTTCTACCCAGCATTTTCTCTAATAATTTCTCTAATATTTCCAGCATTTCATCTCTGTGGCCTTTTTGGAAAAGTGCAAAAGGGCTGTCCACTCACCAAAAAAAGAAAGAAAGAAAAGAGGGCTGGGAATATGGCTCAGTGGTAGTGTGCTTGCCTAGCATGCATGAAACCCTCAGTTCAATGGCTCAGTACCGCATACACAGAAAAAGGTGGAAGTAACACTGTGGCTCATGTGGTAGAGCCTTGAACAAAAGATGATCAGGGGCAGTGCCCAGACCCTGAGTTCAAGCCTCAGGACTTGCAAAAAGAAAGAGAAAGAGAGAGAGAGGAGAGAGAGGGACAGAGAGACAGAGGCAGAGGCACATAGAGAGAGAAAGAACAAAAGAAAGAATGAAAGAAAGAAAGGAAGAAAGAAAAAGAGAGAAAGAAAGAAAGAAAGAAGGAAAGAAAGAAAGAAAGAAGGAAAGAAAGAAAGAAAGAAAGAAAAGAGAAGGAAAGAAAGGTGGGGATGAAGGAAGGAGGGAAGGAAAGAAGGAAGAAGAAAGGAAGAAAGGAGGGAGAGAGAGGGAGGAGGAAGGGAGGAAGGGAGGGAGGGAGGGAGAAAGAGAGAGAAAGAGGAGGGGGGTGAAAGATCCATTGGAAGAAACACATTTCTAATGATTCCAACAATTTTCTTCCCATTGTCAGCTTATGCACAATTAAACAATTCTAATACTTGCATGTGTATGTGGAGTGTCCACACTCTCTCAGGTATCGTTTTAAAGGAATAAGCAGCTGAGTGCAGATGGCTCCTGCCTGTAATCCTAGCTACTTAGGAGGCTGAGATCTGGGGATCATGATTTACAGCCTCCCTAGGCAGTTAACTCCTTGAGACTCTTATCTCCAATTAACTACTCAAAAAAGTCAGAAATGGCGCTGTGGCTCAAGTGGTAGAGTGATCACCTTGAGCAAAAGAAGCTCAGAAAGTGTCCATTTTGCTTAACATCATCTTATCTGGTTCTATGTACAGAGCTTTTGACCTTTTCCGCTTATCCTACACAGAAACCATGGGACCTATGTTTCTTTGGGCCTGGCGTAATTCACTTAATATAGGGTTTTCCAAGAGTTTCCATTTCCTAACTTTCTGATTGAGGCATGGAATTCCATTATATATTTATACCACATTTTCTTGATCCATTCATCTACTGAGGGGCATCTGGGTTGGTTCCATATCTTAGCTGCAATAAACATATTTGTGCTGGTAGCATTAGTATGGTCTTGTTTGTGATCATTTGGGTAAATACACGAAAGTGGGATTGCTGGGTCATAGGGAAGCTCTATGTGAAGTCTAAGCGAAATGAACCCCAAGATAGGGACACAAGTTTTTTTTTCTTTCTTGCTATTGTTCCTAACGAATTTATAATGTACCATGTGATTTTTTCCCATTTTTTTATTTTATTGTGAAAACACTGTACAGAGGGGTTACAATTGCATGGGTAAGATAATGAGTACCTTTCTTATCAGCCTCCTCCTTTGTTTCCCCTTCCCATTCCTTCCCATCCTCCCCCCCCCCCCCGCCCCTCCACCCAATCCTCCTCTCCCCCTACCCCCCACAAAAATTGTAAAGTTTTCGACATAACGACTTGTACATCTCATTGTTGCAATGGGTCCACCTGTATCCCTATTTAAATGATTTGTTTTTTCCCTTCCCCTCCACAAATTATACCAACATCAAAAATACAGTGAAAGCAGGGGTTATACTGTGGGGGAGGGACATACAAAGCAACAAAGAAATAATCTTATAAATGTGTTAGAGACAATCACATGTAAGAAAAATACATTTGAATATATATCTTAGGGTTCATTTCCCTAACATCAACTTATCTGACCTTTTCTGCTTGACTCAGAAATATACTAGTTATTGCAAATAAGGACAGAACGGAACTTTACTTCATTGTTGGTGGGAGTGCTCAACTACTTTGGAAAGCAGTATGGAGGTTCCTCAAAAGACTCTATTTAGAGCTCCCCTAAGACCCAGCCATCCCACTTTGGGGTATTTACCCAAATGTTCATAAACAAGACCACACTAAAGTTACCAGCATGCTATGTTTATTATTGCAGCATTATTTACCATAGCTAAGATATAGAACCAACCCAGATGCCCCTCAGTAGATGAATGGATCAAGAAAATGTGGTATATATACACAATGGAATTCTATGCCTCCATCAGCAAGAATGACATTGCCCCATTTGTTAGGAAATGGAAAGACTTGGTAAGCCAGGCCCAAAGAAACATGTGATTTTTCTGTTTTTTTGTATGTTCCTCTCCCATGGTATAACCCGTTTTCACTGTATTTGACGTCGTTCTCTGCATCTTATATATACACTTCTGTAACTTGGGGAGGGGAAGGGAAAAAGCAAAATTCTTAAGTAGGTATACAGATTGACCCATTGTAACAATGAGATGTACAAGACACTATATTGAAAAATGAAGTTTACAATTTAAGCGGGGAAGGGGTGAAGGAGAGAGTGTAGTTGGGGAGATGGGGAGGGAAGGGATGGTAGGAGAAAAACAAAGGAGGAGGTAACAATGCTCAATAGGAAATGTACTCATTACCTTGCTTCTGTAACTGTAACCCTTCTGTACAGTATTTTTACAAAAATGTATTTAAAAGAAGGAAAGAAAGAAACAGTGTCCAGACCGAGTTCAAGCCCTAGGACTGGCAAAAAAAGGAAGCAGACTTCTATATGTAATAGCATTCAGGAATAATAATAATAATAATGATAATAATACAGGAAGAATAATATCTTGTTTTGGTTTTGGTTTAGTTTTAGTGCTTTTTGTTTTGGGTTTTCTTTTCATGACAGGGTCTTGCAATGTAGCCCAGACTGCCTTGATCTCTTAATCCTCCTGCGTCCAGAGTGCAAGGATTATAGACATGCATTACCAAACTTGGCTACTTTTTAAAATAATATAGTATACATAATCTTATTTTAATAATAGTATATATGTATAACCTTTTAACCATTTTAATAATAGTGTATATAACCTTTTAATATAGTGTATATGTATAACATTATTCACATTATGCTTTTTCTTTGGTTTTTGTTGTTGCTGCTATTTTTGAGTGTGCTAGTATTAGTGCCTGTGCACTGTCCCTAAGATAATTTTCCCTCACGTCTGGTGCTCTATCACTTGAGCCACAGCTCCACTTCTGGCTTTTCTGCTGATTGCTAATCCTATAATGGTAAATTGATTAAAAGCCTGTTTCTAAGTTGCAATATTCTAGTTGTATGCATGTATTCAAATGTATTTCTTAAAATTCATGTAATTCTTAGAAACTCTAATATTACATTTTATATTATATATTATTACGTTGCATAAGTTATATTATTAGTTCTTAAAGATTCTAATATTATATACTTCTTTTATTACCACTGATATATCTAGTTTGACTTTGTTGTTGTTGGTGGTGGTGGTCTTGGCCCTGAACTCTGGGCCTGGGGGCTGTCCCTCAGCTCTTCAGCTCAAGGCTAGTGCTCTACCATTTGAGCCACAGCTCTACTTCTAGTTTTCTGCTGGTTAATTGAAAATAAGAGTCTCATGGACTTTCCTAACTGAGCTGACTTTGAACCACAAACCTCAGATCTCAGCTTCCTGAGTAGCTGGGATTACAGGTGTGAACCATCAGTTCCTGCCTCGTGTGAGTTTCTGTGGGTTTTTCTCTTCCCCAACTCCATTGACTGAATCAGTGCCTTCAAAAGACCCATGACCACATGTCAAGACTCTACCAAGTTCCAGATGCCAGTGTATGGTACGGAATTTGGTCTCAACTCTGATATAAAGCAGCAAAGCAGGAGGAAGGTGGCTTTGTAGTCAACCTGACTCAGGTTTAAACCCTTGCACTGACACTTAATCTTCTAAATAACCTTGAGCCGGTCATTTTACAGTTCCCTGGCTTCTTGAAATAAAATTAATTACACTGAGTTATTGGTTTTATGGCTTGTTTAAAGATAGTTGACAATGCAAAGTAATGCTTAAGCCTAACCTTGTTCTGCCACTTTTTAATTCCTCAGCCTGAAGCATGAATTATTCTGTATCTAGACTCCTTCATTCTCAACATGAAGACACTCATTGTGATTTCTCATAGAACTTTGGAAAGACTAAAAATGGTGTGTACGTGGGGGTGAGGGGGAGGCCAGTTGAGACTCATGTGTGTCTGTGTGTCTCTGTGTTTCTGTGTACTAGGGCTTGAACTCAGGGCCTAGCCACTGTCTCTTCTTAGCTTTTCCCTCAAGACTGGTGATCTACCAGTTGAGCCGCACCTCCACTTCTGGGTTTTTGATAGTCTCACAGACTTTCTTGTCTAAGCTGGCTTCAAACCTAAATCCTCACATGTCAACCTCCTGAATAGTTAAGAGAGATTACAGGTGAGCAATTGCCACCCAGATTGGTAGGATTAAAACTTTGCTTTACAACATTTGGAACATGTTAAGTGAACACTTGATGTTTTAGTTATTTATCTTCCACAAAATTGGTCTCAAGTTTCTAGCATTAGTAACTATGCGACACCTTAGAGACACGGTCCCTTGAATTGTCTTGGGGGTGGGGGTGTGCTGTATCTAGCTGTATTCTAACTAAGACTCTGAGACCATAATGATGATGAGAGGGAAAACTGGACAAGTGAGCAAAAGAAATTTATATTTGTACAATATTCTAGAAAATACACTTCATTTTTAACTGTTCTAGGCCTTGTTTATTTAAAAATGTTTCTTATCATTGGAATATCTGATCATTAAAGAATGAATTACAAGGCTGGGTGCTGATGTTCATACCTGTACTACCAGCTACTCAGGAGGCTGAGATTTGAGGAGGGAGATTCAAAGCCAGCCTGGGCAGGAAAGTCCTTGAGACTCTTATCTCAGATTATCTAGGTGTAGCTCAAGTGGCAGAGCTACATCTTGAATATAAAATCTAAGTGAGAACATGAGGCCCTAAGTTCAAGCCCCAGTACCAGCACTTCCCCCCCACCAAAAAGCTCATAACTCAGTTGCTTTCTGCACCTAAATATCTGTTTATCTTTGACTGAAGGAGTTGGAGCCGAAGTTGGGACTGCTATAAACTCTTAGCAATTGGGTTACTTTGAAAATATTTATTATTTTCATTAAATAGTGTTTATGCTGGGAAAAATATTTTACCACTTTCAGCATGGCTTTTAGAATGATACATATTTATGTTCTAAAGGTATATCCAGATTTGGAACTTTTCTTACATTTAAGATTCAAAAAATGATATTGACATAATTTTTCCTCAAGCATTTGTATAATTCTATGAATAATGATTTTCTTTTCTTAGTTTTCCTTTTTTTTTTTTTTTATTGTGAAAATACCATATAGAGGGGTTACAACTACTTGGGCAAGATAACGAGTACATTTCTTATCAAGCCAATAACTACTTCAATAATCATCCAAAATATTCTGATTGAAAGAAGAGATAAATCTATCATTAAAAGGGGAGAGAAATATGAATATTTAAAGTCATCATTCAGATATATACTAGTTATTGCAAATAAGTCTGAATACATTTTTGAATTTAAATTTAATGCATAAGAGGATACCTCTTATGCATTAAATTTAAATTCAAAATTGTATTCAATACCAACTGGAAAATAGAAATGTTGTACTTATTAAAGCCCAAATCTTTGTTCACTTAGTTTCTCACAGAGTTGTTATGAGCAGTTATGACAGGGTTTTGTCATTGTTGGTTACTGTCATTGCTTCTTTTTACAAAAAGGTCAAATACTCACCTGTCTGTTTTCCTTAGACTACATCAGTATAATGTCAGGTACTCTTTAGACCCATTTGATATGTTTTCTTCCTATTAATTAATTTCTGTGTATTATTTCCAATGTTTAGAAAGTTCTTCATAGCCATTTGGCTATTTCCTATGAACTCTGTCTATTTTTAAACAATATTTGTCTATCTAAGCCTGTGCAGTGTCATGAAGATTCAAGTTGTGACTGAGATGGATGGCCACAGTAGAATTGGAAGTGAACTTGTGACTTTGGGCAATAAATGTGTGCATTTTTGTGCTAGCTTTTTTTGTATAAGATAACTCTTAGAGGTACACATTTATTTATCTGTTGTACATATTTAATTACAATTTTTAATGTTTGAATGATTGCACCCATTTGCTTTTGCTATGTACAAGGTAAGATATATTTTCTGTTCCTAATAAGTGAAAATATAGTAAGTGAAGACTAATTTAAACAGGAAATAAACAATTTGTCTGTGCTTAAAAATTATAAAACCTTACTGTGTCATAATTCTTTTTTTCCTCCTGGCTTCCAAAAGAACAGTGCTCAAGAATCAGCAACCTACTGCTGCCATTTGGGGCCTGAGTTCACACAGTGAACCATGGACTGACAAAGGAGAAAGGCCAGTGTTGGCTCATTTAAGAGGGGTGATCCTGGAAGTCCAGAAAGCAACTACAGCAGAGGAAAGAACTCAATTATACCTTGCAGTGGCAGGAATAGGACCCACACATTCAAGGTGCCATCTGTGCACAGTCCTGCAGTGGTAGCCAAAGTTCAGGAGGACCAAGGCGTGGCATTTGTGTGATCTGAAATGACCCAAGTTCAACCACGGGTATTTCTGACACAAGCAGGTCTTGGAGATTCTGGATCATGTTTCAGGTCACGTCAACTGATGCATGGCTGAAGCACAGAGATTTGTGTCAAAGGCATCCGTGACATGTCTCACTGCCTAATGACCTGACCCTACCTGATACCGCATAGAGTGACAGATTCTGAGGTCACTGCCACCCTGTCCAGCTGCACTTAAGAAACCTGCCCGGCACGAGGATGCTTGGTTTGTCTCAATCCACCACAAGGAAGCCATATTCCAGTGAAGATCCTGCCATCAAGGAGAGTTATTCAGTCACCTCAAGATTCTCAGCAACACAAATAAATCAAGCGAAGTGAAAGGCAAAAGATTTATACGATCTGAAGAGAAACTATAGTACAAAGAAACATAGGCTATGTGGTTACCCTCGTTTGTGGGAGCTAGAATGTGCCTATAAATCTATAAATAAACACACTGGATGGTTTTAAAAAAACACAATTCACTAGGACATGATAAATTAGACACGTCTCTAGACAATCACACACAATGAAACCAAAGTAGGATATCTTAGAAGAGGAACACAAAGGCACTATGCCTATGTACCTCTGATCATACAAAATAATATTTATCCAAATGAACTCCAGGAAAATGAAACAAGAGGTTGTTTCTTATTACTGTTTTTGTTTTATTTTTTCTTGTCCATTTATCTGTCTTTTGGAGGGCATGCGGGGACACAGAAATGGAGGGACAAAGGAGAAACAAACGCAGCTGTGGTATTCACTGGACACTGTGGAAAATAAAGTCTACAGCTTGTGGGTGGGGATGGGAGGGAAAAACTGGGAGAGAGTGAGGGAAGGGGGGACATTGTCCAAAAAGAAATGGACTCATTACCTGACTTATGTAACTGTAAGCCCACCTATACATCATCTTTAAAATAACAGTAAAAAATGCATTAAAGTAAAATACCTCAGTGGCTGGTAACTGTGCAGTGGTGGCAAAGGTCATGTGATGGGACTCTGCCAACCACGGAGGTCTGGAAAGCCTTAGGCCAATCGTGAACTCATGGCCTTATGCAAATACCCATGACAATCAGTTGGTCTCAGTCGAGTTGTAACTCCTATCCACACTTGTGGTCTGTTGTGAAGTGGTCATGCCCAGGGTGTTCTCTTCCACCCCAGCTGACACTCGAGCCCCTGCTTTGTCCATTGAGGATGGCACTGATTCTGCTCTGTACTGTCTGTTCTTCTGACCGTGTTGTGACTTACAGTGGTCTTTCAGATTGTAGTCTTCCAATACATGTGTTTGTATCTATTAACATACAAACATTATTTGCATATTAAACACTTAGGCACGTTCTTCACTTCTCAAAATCCGTGGTCTTCTCATTTCTCTGTGTTAGTCACTGTGAGAAGAGCTCACGGGAAAATCCTTGCAGGCCTTGGCTAGACAGCTGGTGGGTACAGAAGTGGGGCCTCAGCTGGGGCTTCCCCAGGACCTGGTGCTGTGTGGGTAGCAGGTTGTAGAGGGGGGCCTGAGATATTTGCACCCCAGTCTGGAACCATGGGGGCTTGAAGAGGAGGGAGTTCCATAACAGGGGATTGGCCTGGGGATCTAAGGCTCAAAAATAGTCCAGGAGGAGGTGAGCCAGAGACTGCTGGGGGGAGGGGGTGCTGAGGGTGCCTTGAGGCCTTAGACCCCCACTGTGGTCTGAGGCTCAGACTCTAGGACATAGAGCTGGAGGAGATTATGTGGGGACCTTGCGGCTCAGGACTAGGGGTTCCCCCTGTCTCCTCCCAGTCCTTGAAACTTGAACTCAGGGCCTTGAACTCTTGCTTTCCACTCAAGGCTGGAGCTCTACCCCTTGAACCACACCTCTACTTCTAGTTTTTGGGTGGTTATTTGGAGATAAGAATCTCTGCTAGCCACCTGTCCTGTGATTCTCAGTTCTCAGCATTTGAGTAGTTCGGATGACAGGCATGACCCTCAGTGCCCAGCTCAACTTTCTTTTTATTTGTCATGTAGAGTTTTCATATTCAGGATTTCAGTTTGATTTTCCAATAATTCCAACTTTAGTAAAATTATTTGTCATATCTTTCTTGTTTCTTGTGCTCTTAATTTGCATCTTCTTTGCATTTATTTATGGGTTTATTTGCTCCTTTTTTTGTCAGTTGTGGGGCTTGAACTCTGGGTCTGGGCGCTGTCCCTCAGATCTTCAGCTCAAAACTAGTGTTCTTCCACTTGAGCCATAGCACCACTTCCAGCTTTTTCTACTTATGTAGTGCTGAGGAATCGAACCCAGGGCCTCATGCATGCTAGGCAAGCACTCTACCACTAAGTCACATTCCCAGCCCCCATTTGTATCCTTTTTTCAGCTCATTTAGTTATTCATTTATATTCCCTTTGGATTCAATTAGGTATTTATTTATCTTCTCTTGGATTTCATTGAAGTGTTTATACATACCTTCTTTTCTCTCATTAAATGTTCTTATCATCATTCTCCTGGTTGATCTCAGTGTGTGAGGTTCCATCCCCTTACTATCATGCAGAGCCTTTGTTATAATATCACTTACTTTTTGATGCCTCTAATTGCCTTTCATTTGTATAATTTGTGTGTTCTTTGTACTGAACTTTGCTCATCTGAAGTTGTTGTCATTTCTGGTTTGGAGTTTCAGTTATCTAACAACTTTCCATGGAATTATTCTGTCTGACTTGGCAGGTGTGGGTTGTGGCACGGTTTATGTGTCATTTCTCACCACTGGCTTGCGTATAACAAAGTCCCCAATTCAATACCAAGTACCAATATTTGCAATGCCAGATACATATCTGACATTGTACATATTCTATATGTACTAGAATACATGATTCGTACGACTGGTCATAACTATGGGAAAGGAACTAGTGTTCCTATTGCTATAGGAAGGGGTTAGACAAACAAAATTTATTTGTGTAAGAGTTAAAAATAAGGAACCATTCTTGTGCAAGAATATAGTTCAATTATTGTGGAGAAGAATGATATCATTAGATATTGCAAGGGACAGAAATGTTTATAATTTTTTAAAAAGAAAGAAGAATGACATAACTAAGTTTATTATGAAAGCTTGAAAAGTGAAATAAAAATTAGAGAAAAAACTGGCACCAGTGGCTAGCAACTGTAATCCTAGCTACTCAGAGGGTTGAGATCTGAGGATCGTGGTTCAAATCCAGCTCAAGCAAGAAAGTCCATAAGATCTTATGTTCAATTAATCACTGAAGTGGCTATCTGGCTCAAAGTGGTAGAGCACTAGCCTTGAGGAAATGAGCTTGGGGCTGTGCCCAGGCCCTGAGTTCAAGCCTCATGACAGGGATAAAGAGAGAGACAGAGACAGAGACAGAGAGACAGAGAGAGACAGAAAGAGCAATATATTAAAAAGATATAGGTAAAAGCAAGCAAGCAAGCAAGAGAGAGGGGGGGAAGGGAGGGAGGGAGGAAGGGGAAGGAAGGAAGGGGAAGGAAGGAAGAAAAGAAGGAAGGAAGGAGGGAAGAAAGAAAGAAAGAAAGAAAGAAGGGAAGGAGGAAGGGAGGGAGGGAGGAAGAGGAGGGAGAGAAGGAAGAAAGGAAGGAGAGGGAAGGAAGGAAGGAAGGAGAAAGAAGAAAGAAGGAAGGAAGGAAGGAAGGAAGGAAGGAAGGAAGGAATGAAAAGAAAAAGAAAAGAAAACTGCCAAGTTCTCATACTTGTAATACTAACTACTCAGGAGGCTAAGGTCTGAGGACTCTGGTTCAAAGCCAGCCAAGGCTAGAAAGTCTGTGAAATTCCTATCTCCAGTGAACCAGCAAAAAATGAAAAAAGGAAGTAGAGCTGTGGTTCAATTGGTAGAGCATCAGCCTTCAGTGAAAAAGCCAAGCAAGAATAAGAAGCTCTGAATTTGGAGTACAGTATATTTATTTTCTTTTGGTACTTCCTGACTTTGTACTGGTAGCTCTTAGCTTGCTAACTTGCCTTCCTGATTTCCCCCAGATACCTGTGCCCTTATTTCTGGTATGTAGAGACACAGGGACTCCTCATCCTGGCTTCTTCCTGCTCCAAGGTCTTAATGCTATTTCCAATGACCCCAGGCTCCAACTTAGCAAGAAGACTCACCAGTGATTCAGACTTCTAATTCCAGCTACTCAGCAGGCTGAGATCTGCAGATCAAGGTTCAAAACTAGACCAGGTAGGAAAGTCCATGAGACTTTTATCTCCAATTAATCAGCAAAAATCTGAAAATGGAGCTGTGGCTCAAGTGGCAGAGTGCCAGCCTTGAGCACTATGGCCAAGGGAGAATGCTCAGGCCTGGATTTCAAGCCCCAGTAGTGGCATACACAAAAAATTGTTAAAATTAAACAGATTGATGCAAATGTGTATATTTTCTTCGGTAATATAATTTCATTTTCCTAATTTTATTTTTGTTTCATTTTCTTCTGATTAAGTTGGTGCTCAAAAAACAATTTTGCATATATGTATATATATATATATATGTGTGTGTGTGTGTGTATATGTATATACTTATGTATATATGAGTGTTTGTCTTTCTTTACTCCATCCCTATTGAAGCTTTTCACACATTGTCTTTTGTTGTTGTTGTTGTTACCAGTACTCAAGCTTGAACTTAGGGCCTCATGCTTTTGCTTGGCTTTTTTGATCCAACTAGCGCTCTATCACTTGAGCTACGTATAAACGTCTGGCTTTTCACTGGTTACTTAGGGATACAGTCTCCTGGCCTTTCCTGCCTGAGCTGGCTTCAAACTAGGTTCCTCACACCTCAGCCTCCTGAGAAGTTAGGATGACAGGTGTGAGCCACCAGTGCCAGCTTCATATTATCTTAGTGAACATTTTAATTTTGCCTTCACACTGCCACCCACTCTGTTTGATTAAATAATAAGTTGATATGCTCAAATTTCTGTTTACTCTAGCACAGGAATTCCAGCCAAGATAATTATATTCATGGTTTCAGGAACCTGCTTATTATAAAATATTGAAATAGGAAAATTTGTCTTTGTGCTATCCAGCACAGGATTTTATCAATTTTGTTTCCTCTTTCCTCCATTTTTCTTCCTTGAATATAACAACCTGTTTTATTTCTTCCCATCAATTCATGGCTTTAAGTTCTTCCACCCATAGTCTTTGAGTCTAATTTTAAGTATGTACAGAGTTAAAAAATATAATAACATGGTCAAACACCTGTAATCCTGGCTACTTGGAATACTGATATCTGAGGATTGTGGTTAAAATCCAGCCCAGCCTGAAAACTCTGTGAGACTCATCTTCAATAAACCAGCAAAAACAGAATTGGAGCTATGGCACAAGTGGTAGAGTATCAGCCTTGAATGCAAAAGTTAAGAGATAGTGCTCAGGCCATGCGTTCAAGCCCCAGTACTGGCACATGAAAATTAAAAATACTAAAATGAACAATATCCCAATCCTATTATTTTCACTAAAATACTAATAAATATGACAATTGTCTGTTTTTGCTTTTGTTTATCAATATGATATATGTCATCTTTGATTCTAACAGCATATTTTTCTTCTTTACCAAGCTTGTGACATTGTCAGGAATTCAAGACTAAATGAGAATAATATTCTAAAGTAGCATGTCAGCATTTCTTGATAACTTAAGTTAATTTAAATCTGTTGAGAAAAACTACTTACTGTAGGAAAAATCAGCCAAGCAAGAATGCAAAGGCCATAAGTTCAAGCCCCAGTACCCAGCACATACCACACACACACACACACACACACACACACACACACACACACACACACACACACACACACACACAGAGTACTTACTAAATCCTAAGTTGTTTAAGGCACACAAGCAAATGCTAGTAAGTTACCAGTACCTATTTTGTCTTCCAATGATAAAACAAAGGTGTAGAAAAACAAGGCCACTTCCAACAAACCAGATTGTTGGTGTTCAAGACCTAACTTGAGTCCACTCCATTTGATGCAATACTGTTCAAAGGAACATTCATTCACTAAGGAGTAAAACATGGTATATCTGTCAGAGATAGATGTTAACAGATATCCTTGACTTTTAACATTATAGGTGGTATTTGAGCCATATGCTGGTGGCATATACCTGTAATTCTGGCTACTCAGCATTCTAGTTTGAAGCCACCCAGGTCCAGAATGTCTGTGAGACTTTTATCTCCAATTAACCACCAATAACCCCAAAGTAGAGTTGTGATTCAAGTGGTAGAGCAATAGTCTTGGACACAAAAGCTCAGGAACAGCACCCAGGTCCTCAGTTCAAGTGCCAGGGCTAGCAAACACATACCAAAAATGTGGTATTTGCAACCAAAGAATAAATTTTAATTTGATCTCTTTTTAGCCAATTTAATGACTGAGCTCTTGATCTGCAAGCCTCTTGGCCACTCTACTCCTGGAGAATAACAATTATTCAAGTGGAAAAGAAGGATCTAGAATGATTGTCCATTAGAGATGCTGATGTTTGAAAGACTATGCGGAAAAAAAAATACTTCAGTCTCTAAAAGAATATAGCACTCACAGTGGAACCTCTGAATTTGTTAATTGATGGTCAGTATTGAGGCTTGAACTCAGAACCTGGGCTTTGTCCCTCAAGGCTAGCACTCTACCACTTGAGACACATCTCCACTTCTAGTCTTTTTGGCAGTCAACGGGAGTTAAAGTCCTATGGATTTTCTTATCCAAGCTGGCTTTGAATAACGATCCTCAGATCTCAGCCTCCTGAGTAACTAGGATTACAGGCTTGAGCATGTGATGGCTAATTGAAATTTAATGGTACTACCACAGATGGTAGTTAAGACATCTACATCCACCACAAAAGTCCAAGTTAATTTCAGCTTTGGTTTCTCAACACACTTAAGAGAAAGATCAGTAGAGATCTATCATAGTAGAATTCAAATACTCTAGGCTTATTTTATTTTTTTATAATTGTGAGAATACCACACAAAGGAATTACAACTACATGGGCAAGATATTGGTTTATTTTGAGTCCTGCTAACTCCTAGATGTCCAGAGACAAATCCCAAAATACAAGTGTTACGAGGTCAGAGACAGGAGAGTTCCCTGAAATTGCATTAAAATTCATATTGACAATAATATCATTTATTTAACTACCAATCTAACAAGTACACTTAATATAATTTTTTCCAAGCCTTTCCATTTCCTAACAAATGGAGCAATGTCATTCTTTCTGATGGAGGCATAGAATTCCATTGTGTATATATACTACATTTTCTTGATCCATTCATCTACTGAGAGGCATCTGGGTTGTTTCCATATCTTAGCTATGGTAAATAATGCTGCAATAATAAACATAGTCGTGCTGGTAGCTTTAGTGTGGTCTTGTTTGTGATCATTTGGGTAAATGCCCAAAAGTGGGATTGCTGGGAAATAGGGGAGCTCTTTGTGGAGTCCTTTAAGGAACCTCCATATTGCTTTCCAAAGTGGTTGAACAAGTTTACACTCCCACCAACAATGTAGTAATGTTCACTTCTCTCCGCATCCTCTCAAGCATCTGTTGTTATTAGAGTTCTCGATTATTGCCATTCTAACTGGGGTGAGGTTGTATCTCTATGTTGTTTTGATTTGCATTTCTTTTATGGCTAGAGAGGTTGAGCATTTCTTCATGTGTCTATTGGCCATCCTTCTTTCCTCTTCAGAGAAGTTTCTCTGTAAGTCTTTAGCCCACATATTTATTGAACAGTTGTTTCTTTGGAGATTTGTTATTGGGGGATTTAATTTTTTGAGTTCCAGGTATATTTTAGATATGAGGCCCTTGTCCATTGTATGGCTAGTGAAGATCTTCTGCCACTCTGTGGGCATTATTGATCGTGCTAGCTATGTGCGTGGCCATGCAGAAGCTCTGCAATTTTGTGCAATCCCATCTGTTCAACCTTTCTTTGATTTGTGGTGTTTCTGGGTCTCTATTAAGAAAATTTCACCCTGTGCCAAGGTGTTTTCAGATTGTCTACTTTGACTCCGAGGTCTTTGATCCATTTGGAGTTTATTCTGGTGCAGAATGATATATAAGAATCTAGCTTTCATTTTCTATAAGTAGTTAACCAATTTTGCCAGCACCATATACTGAAGAGGCTGTCTTTCTTCCATTCTATTTTTTGAGCTCTGTTATCGAAGATTAGTTGGCTATAGGTCTGTGTGTTCATTTCTGGGTTTTCAATTCAGTTCCATTGGTCCTGGGATCTGTTCTTGTGCCAGTACAATGCTGTTTTGATTACTATGGCTTTGTAGTAGAGTTTGAAATTTGGTATTGATATTTCTCCAGCCCAGTTCTTTCTGTTAAGGATTGTTTTGCTATTCGGGGTCTTTTACTGTACCATATATATTTTTGGATTGCCTCTTCTAATTCCTTGAAGAATGAGGTTGGAATATTGATAGGTATTGCATTGAATTTGGAGATAGGCCTCGGAAGTATGGCCATTTTCACGATCTTGATCTTTCAAATCCAGGAGCATGAGAGTTTTTGCCACTTCGTAAGTTCTGTTTTGATTTCCTTTTTCAGGTTTTCAAAGTTTTCATCATAGATGTCATTCACTTCTTTGGTTAAGTTAATTCCTAGGTATTTTATTTTTTGTGGGGCTAATATGAATGGAGTTGCTTTCCTAATTTCAGCCACACTTTTCTCATTGTAGGCATACAGAAAGGCCATTGATTTTTGGGGGTTAATTTTATACCCTGCTACTTTGCAAAGTTTTGAATCAGCTTGAGTAATTTGGTAGTGGAGTCTGTGGGGTTCTTTAAATGCAAGATCATGTCATCTGCAAAGAGGGAGAGTTTTACTTCTTTCCCTATTTGGATCCCCTTTATGTTTGCATCTAGTCTTATTTGTAGCTAGGCATTCTAATACTAGATTGAAGAGAAGTGGAGAGAGTTGACGTCCTTGTCTTGTTCCTGAGTTAAGAGGAAATAGCTTTAGTTTTTTTTAAATAAAATGCTGGCTGTTGCTTTGTCATATACAGTCTTTGTTGTATTGAGGAATGTTCCATGGATTCCTAATTTTTCCAGAACCTTCATCATAAAGGGGTGTTGGATCTTGTCAAATGCTTTTTCTACATCTATTGAGATAACCATGTGGTTCTTATCCCTGCTCCTGTTGATGTGATGAATTATACTAATTGATTTGCGTATATTGAACCAGCTTTGCATCCCTGAAATGAATCCTGTTTGATCTTGGTGTATGATTTTTTGGATGAATTTTTGAAATCGATTGGCCAAAATTTTGTTGAGAAGTTTTTCATGAATGTTCAACCAAGAAATGGGTCTATGGTTCTTTCTTTGATAAGACCCTGCCTGGTTTTGCGATGAGAGTTATGATGACTTCATAGAATGAGTTCGGTAGTGAACTTTCTCTTTCAATTTCATTGAAGAGTTGGAGGGTTATTAATGTGAGCTCTGCTTTGAAGACCTTGTAGAATTCTGCTGTGAAACCATCTGGTCTGGGCTTTTCTTAGATGGGAGATCTCTTATTACTGTTTATATTTCAATGCTTGATATGAGCCTGTTAAGGTGATTTAACTTATCTTGGTTTAGTTTAGGCATGTCAGTATTTGCTAGGAAAAGGAGGTCCATTTCTGCCAAGTTCTCAATCTTATTAGCATAAAGTATTGAGAAGTATTTCCTTATAATGTTCTGAATCTTGTTTGTTTCTCTGGTGATGTTTCCATTCTCATCTCTGAGTTTATTTATTTGGGTGTGTTTTTTTCTTTTTCTGATAAGATTTGCTAAGGGTCTGTCAAATTTGTTAATTTTTTCGAAGAACCAATGTTTTCTTGATTCTTTCTATAGCTTTTTGTGAATTCTAATTCATTTATTTCGGATTTAATTTTAATTATTTCTTTCTGTCCATTGGGTAGGGGTTTATTCTGCTGTTCTTTTTCAAGGAGGCTCAGATGTCTCATTAAATTGTTGGTATCAGATCTCTCCAATTTGTTGATGTAGGCACTCAGAGCTATAAACTTGCCTCTGACTACTGCCTTTGCTGTGTCCCAGAGGAGCTGGTAATTTGTGTGCTCATTTTTGTTGAATATCATGAACATTTGAATTTCATTTCTAATCTCTTCCATGATGCACTCGTGATTCAGCAGTGTGTTGTTCAGCCTCCATGTGTTATAGGACTTTCTTTAGTGGCTTTTGGTGTTGACTCCTACTTTTAATCCCTTGCGGTCTGAGAGAATGCAAGGTATAACTTCAATGTATCTGAATTTGGACAAGTTTGCTTTGTGGCCTAAAATGTGGTCTATTTTGGAAAATATTCCATATGCTGCTGAGAAAAACGTATATTCTGATGCTGCTGGGTGAAATATTCGGTAGATGTCTGTTAAATCTTGTTGATCTATGCAGTTGTTTAGATATGCAGGTTCTTTGTTGAGTTTTTTCCAAGTTGATCTATCTAGTGGGAATAGTGGTGTGTAAAAGTCCCCAACAATTAATGTCTTTGGATCTATGTGGGATTTGAGGGAAAGTTGGGTTTCTTGGATAAATTTGGGTGCTCCGTTGTTTGGTGAATAGATATTTAGAATTGTAATATCCTCCTGAAGGACAGATACATTAATTAGTATGTAGCAACCTTCTTTATCTCTTCTCACTAATTTTAAATTGAAGCCTATTTTATCTGGTATTAGGATTGCAACTCGTGCTTGTTTATGGGGGCCGTTTGCTTGGTAGATTTTGTTCCAGCCTTTCACATTGAAAATGTGTTTGTTTTTATGGGCAAGATGTGACTCCTGAAGGCAGTAAATAGAAGGTTCTTGCTTTTTAATCCAACTAGACAGTCTATGTCTCTTAATTGGAGAGTTAAGTCCTTTAATGTTGAGAGATAGAACTGAGAAGTATTTGGGAGTTCCTGCTATTTTATCCACTTTCTTGGGGGCTGTGGCAATGGGATTCTTTCTATGGTTCTTGGATTCTCAGTTTGGATATGGTTTCTTGGCCTTTTTTGAGGTCTTGTTGGTTTTCTATGTGTAGGACATCTTTAAGAAACTTTTGTAGGGCTGGTTTCGTGGAGATATAATGTTTCAGTTTTTCTTTGCTATGGAAGTTTTTTATTTGACCTTCATTTTTGAAGGAGAGTTTAGCTGTGTACAATTTTTTGATCGATTGTTGTTTGTCTCTACAGCATGGCATACATCATTCCAGGCTCTTCTTGCTTTGATTGTCACTGCTGAGAAATCTGAGGTGATTCTAACTGGTTTCCCTTTATAGGTGATTGATCTTTTCTCCTTGACAGCTTTAAGTTTCTTTTCCTTGTTCTGAATTGTTCCTGTGAGTATTATAATGTGGGTTGTCCTGTTCTGGTCTGGTCTATTTGGAGTTCTAAAAGCTTCTTGTATCTGAATAGGCTTATCCTTCTGCATGTTTGGGAAGTGCTCTGCTAGGATCCTGTTAAACAAATTTCCTAGAACATTAACTTCTGTTTCTAGGTGCTCCTCTACACCCATTATTCTCAGATTAGGCCTTCTGATGGTGTCTTCCAAATGTTGAATAGATCTATCATATTTCTTGGACTTTTCTTGGATGGTTGTATGTTCTTTCTCTATAATATCTAGGCTCTCTAAATGCCTAAAACTTCATAGGAACATAGTAGATATCATTGAATACTAGATACATGGCTCTGGCACCCTTTACTAATACGCCTTTATTGGCATACTACCACCTGCCTATCCATTTATGGCTATTTTGGCCACCTCTGGGGCTTGATCTCAGCGCCTGCCAAGAATTTCATCCTGGAGTAAGAAGCCAAGTGTGACACCTGTTTTCCTTTTCTGGGAGAGTTCTGGGTGTCAGGCATGATGGAGAACAAGTCTACAAATCTTGCTGCTATGTGATAGTATGTAAACAATGTAATACATGTTTAGGTGTCCTCACAGTCAGTAAAATAAAGGGTAAATAAATGAACAAAACAACAAATACAATGAATAACCACACCAAACATGATATAGACTGAGCATCTCTATGGAAGTTCAATCCTATCTTTAAAATATATATAAGGTGTATGACTGGGGCATGAATTCAGGCATAGGAAACAGGCCTGAATTTCTGGTCTTCAAGCATAGTGAGCTTCCCCTTCCCCCACAGTGCAACATAGTTACCCAGTCCCTAAGTTCAAATCCCAGGCCTTGCAGACAAAAAATCGCACATTCCAAGCCAAGGAGTTTCATTAGCATTTTTAATATTTTTTTAAAGTTCGCTTTGCCTTTATTTGAAACACTTTGATTTTATAACATGAGAGTTTTTCAAAAAAGAGATTTAAACTTTTACATTTCAGCATAGCACATTGGTGTTTTTGACCATCTGCCATAAAGAGTGAGAATGTAAATGAGGATATCATTTCTCCCTAGAAGGTTGGGACAGTTGATGTTACTTCTTTTTTTTTTTTTTTTTGTCGGTCGTGGGGCTTGAACTCTGGGCAAAGTGAACTAAAATTAGTCTAAAATTAGATGCAATGATCCTAGGATGTTGATTGATCTTAATGAATGGTTTATTAAGCATGAAAACAATACTATTCCTTCAATGGAGTCATAATAAATACCTAAGAGTTGGTAGGAATGTAGTTGATGTCATTGAATCCTAGGTAGATGTCTCTGGAATTCTATACAAATACATATTTATTGATATATACCACCTGCCTGTCCACGTATGGCTATTTTGTCCACCCCTGCGGCTCAATCTCAGGGTCTGCGAACTGATTGGAAGCTTCCTTGGCTAGAGGTTGCCATGTTGACACACCCATTCATGAATTGGGTCTGCTAGGCCCTGAGTTCAGATCCCAGCACTGCAAACAATTGGATCATGGAGTAAGAAGCCGAGTGTGACACTTGTTTTCCTTTTCTCTGAGAGTCCTGGGTGTCAGACATGATGGAGAGCACGTCTACAAATTTAGATACTATGTGATGGGATGTCATCAATATAATAAATGGAACATGTGTCATCACAGTCAATAAATGGCAAATAAATGAATAAAACAAAAATATTGTATTTTTGTTTTATTCATTTAGTCTACAATATGGACTAAATATCTATATGTAAGTAGAAATCCTATCTTTATAATGTATATAAACAGTATGTTTATATAGTAATAATGATGGAATGTTATCAATGGCACGGTTGAATGAGCTGATCGTGACTACTACTCATATAAAATTAGACAGCATGATTTCAGTAGACTGATTTTATTTAATATGAAGCATTAAAAGAATACTATTTCTTAGAGAGACACAATAATTTCAGGACACTGATTTACTTAATAGTTTATTAAGGATGAAAACAATAACATTAATTACATGGAGGCATAATAAATACACAAGAATTGGTAGGAATGTAGTCTACATAACTGAATAATGTGTAGACATGTCTGGCACTCTATAAAGATATATATTTATTAGCATACTACCATCTGGGTGTTACTCTGTTCTTATTTTGTCAAACCCTGGGGCTCAATCTAGGAACTGCCTAGGAACTGCCTGTCAGCTCAATTTGCCCCAGGATGGTGTGTTGACATTCACCCATTCATGAATTGGGCCTTGTAGGCCGTGAGTTCAGATGCCAGCACTCCCAAAAAATGAATCGTGGAGTAAGAAGCTGATGGTGACAAACGTTTTCCTTTTTTGTGAAAGTCCTGGGAGTCAGGTATGAAGTTGAACACATATGCAGACCTATATCCTATGGAATCAATGTTCTATGTGCTATAATTGTCAATAAAATAAATGGCCAATACATGAATAAAACAAAAAATAAAAATGAATGCACTGAATGCTATATGGAGTCAACCTATGTATATAAATATAAATCATATATTTAAAATGTACATGAATAAGATGTTTTCTAGTGCTGGGGATCGATTTCAGGTCTAAGGAACAGATTTGAATTTCATGACTTCAAGGAGGGGAGCTTCCCCTTTCCACACAGTGCAAAAGAGTTACCCAGACCATGAGTTCCGATTCCAGTCCTGACAGAAAAAATGGCAGCTGTATACTAAGTGAAGTCCAATTCTTAGGTATTTCATTCTGCCTCCATTTAATAATGTGATTGTTTAAATGCTTCATAAAGTATTAATTAAAATTGAGCAGTGTCCTATAATATAATTGTGTATAATTTTATCCTAGAATAATTCAAGAACTGCCCATTCAATCACATATATCACATGCCGTTGATATTCATATGGGTAGGATTGAGTTTTTTAGGATCACCTGCCATTTAGAGGTGGCAGGACCAGGATGTGGGCTCCAGCTCTTAAATCTGAGGATAAGGAAATCACTGGTCTGTCCAAGAACATCAGCAAGACCAATGATTAGACAGGCACCAATGGCTCTCAGCAGTCCTCCTTGATACTTACAAGGCTGTGATAGGAGGGTCATGGTCAAAGTCACCCTAGGCAGGAAAGTCCTTGAGACCCCTGTCCAACTTCAATGCCAACAAAGCAGAAGGAGAGCCATGTGGCTTCACTAGTTGAGGGCTAGCCTTGAGCAAAAGCAGCTCAAGGACTGTGTCCAGATCTTGACAAGGTCAGGGACTGGCAACAAACAGACATACACAACAATCTGTGCAGCCATCCAGCTAAAGCAGGTCACCCTCTTGTCCCCAACTGGACTGGACAGAGTTTGATGTGAAAGGGGCTGCTGTCATCTTGACTCTGCCCATTTTGCTTGCATCACAGGATTCCGTCCACACCCCCATTCTTTCATGGTTCTTTCTGAGCAATGGGAAACAGGAATGGTGGCCATGCCCACATTCAATGCTGCCCGGTAGCACCTGGATTCCCTCAGTTGGATGACACCACTACTAGCAGTTGAGGAAGGTAGAGGTGGCTGAGTGGTGAGCAAGATACTTGAGGCCACATTAGAGTAGAGTAAGAAATTGAGGTCCTTGACAGTGAGTGGGTGAATAGAGTATTTCCCAGACCTTGGGAAAGTGGCCAGCCCATCTTTCCTGTCCCAGCGCTCAGATGTCTGAAACAACAGGACTCCATGAGAGAGCTGCGGGCAAGAAATTGCCACAAGAACACTGGCAGAAGAATCCTCCTAACAGATCTGCAACGTTCAAGAAAACTAAGAACATGAAAGTGAAGAATCCCCAAGACAAACGCCACTGGGGAGTGTGATTCAAAGGAGAGTTCAGCCAAATGTGATGCTGACCATGGGCCTCCCCTGCCTTTGGATACAGTCACAGCCACTAGGGTCCAGAGTGTCAATGGTCCCGATAACACCAAGGATCTGCAGAGGTGTACTGACATGTGGTGCCCACCCTGGATCCCAGCAAAAGAAGAAAAGAGGTGCTCTGTGCCAAGATCCAACCACTGAAGCAGGAAAAGACAGACCTGCAGGAAGAACAGGAGTAAGAGAGGGAGAAGATAGCCCAACTGCATGCAGCAATGAAAAGGGAGCTAGAGACCCACAAGGCACCCATATAGAGGTTGGTTTGGGCAGAAAGTGATTTACAATGTTCACCAGCCCGCGTGCAGCAGGCGACTGATGACAGAGAAAGGGAGCATGAAGCTCTCACCAGCTGCCTGCAGATGGCAGAGTAGCACATGGCAGAGCTGGAGATGGTGGCTTCTGTGGTCATTGATCACAGAATGAGACCGAAATGTTCTTCGAACAGCTGAATGATGTGACCCTTCAGCTGGAGGAAAGGATCAGAAGCTTCAATGACTTGGAGCAAGTGAACACTGAGTTGCAGGAGAAGCTGGAAGCACTCTGGACACAGTGGAGCAACATGAAGAGCAGAATCTGCAAGTTCCAACAAGTGCTGGTGGGGCGTGAGGTACTAAAGGGACTACTGGATAACCTGAGCTGGATGGTGACTGAAGGGACTACTGAATAACCTGAGCTGGATGGTGACTGCAGCGAATCTAGAGAGAGACACCTTCACAGAAGACCTGAGCATTGAGAGGTCCATGCAGAAGGAGGAGGCCCGGTGGCTGACGCAGTGGGTGAACCAACTGACAGAGGAGAAGAATCGAGGGGCAAGGCAGGTGTTTGACCTAGAGAAGGAGCTGGGGAAACTGAGAAGGAAGCTGGCAGAGACATGGCCCCCTTCAGGACCATCTCCGGCCAAGTGGCAGGTGCAAGCCCAGACCTACTGCACACAGATGGAGTTGAAAAACCTGGAGGAACAAATTCACATCCAGGTCCAGGAAAACCAAAGGCTCCATTTCCAGAACATGGAGCAGCAAAAGCAACTGTGGAGACTGGAGGAGAAGGCCATGTGCAATGGACAGATGGAGGAACAGCTGGCCCTGCTGCGGGACGCTCTCATCATGGTGAGCAGTGAGAAGGAGAAGCTAGCCAGCATCTTGGATTCAGAGAAGCAGGTGAAGAAACATCTGTGGGAACAGCTGGACCACACAGAGGAGAAGATAGAAGAATGGTGGCTGAGAGAGAAAGCCAAGCAGCTTGGGAGCTGCAGGAGTGGCAAGAGCAGTCCCTGGCCCAGTTGCAGGAACTCAGAGCCACCTATGAGCTGCACATCACCTCCAATGAGAAGCTGAGCTCCAAGAGAGGCAGCTGAAGAGGCAGCCTTGGCTGCAGCAGTGGCAGGAGTGATGTTGGCATCGGCGGAAATAGGTCTGGCTGTGCATGAAGCAGGAGCTGAGTTGTCTGCAGCTGAGGGGGATGAGAAGTCGCGCTCACCCTACCATACGCCCTCAGACCCCGCCCCTCCTTCCCTGACCCTCGCCAAGGTGCCGCATTTCAAAAATGGCACTGCCGGCCTAGACCCGGGGAGCCTCTCTCAGTTGCCCGGCTGAGATAACGCACCCCTGGCCAGCTTGTCTCAGTGACCCAGTCCAGGTCCCTGGTCCTCGGACTCGGGGCCTGCCACACCTGGAGCCACTGCCTACAGCTTCTCCCAGCAGCACACGTGAGTGGCCACCCTGCGGGCCCACACCCTGGGACTCCATTGCCCAGCGAACCCCTCGACCCCTCCTCACAGCCTCCCCCATTCTGCAGACCCGGACCCGTGCCTCCCACCTCCCCTCTCCTGTCCCACCTGTGCCTCCCCTCCATCCCACAGTGCTGCAAATGCACCCCAGGGATGGGGGGCGGGGGTGGGTGGCAACCCTAGGATCCCTCTCATGTCCCTAGTGGCCAGTCTCCAAGGAAACGGGGAGATGCAGGGTTGGGTTAAGAGGGGGCGCCAGAGAGCTCCTGGCCTGGAGTAATGGAGCCACACAGCCACCCATCTGCACCCTTCCTCACCTTGGTGGGAACCTGGTGGCTTCAGTCAGAGGTGGGGAGTAGCATCTCCAAACCTGCCTTCTCAGGTCTTTTCCTTTTTTCTGGGGGTGGGGGTGTTAGATGCAGAAGATAGACCCCCTCGCTGTGTGAGCCCTTGTCCTCTATGCTTGATCACCCTTTCACCTGAGGAGGGTCCCAGAAGAGTGCACTAGGGACGTGAGGGCACTGGGGGTCAGATAGAAAATGAATATCTGGGAGGAACACATCCCTTCCCACACACACCCAGCCTATTCTCCCCACCCCAGCTGTCATCAGTTCTTATAGGGTGATCACATTTCCCAGCTCTGCCAGAATCTGCTGGTGCTCCCGGTCCATCTGGTCTCCTCATCCTCCCCAAGAATGCGCCAAGTTGCCCAGAAGCATGTAGGCTGGAAGTAGGAAGTCCATCCATGTATGTAACATTTAGGACCCCATCCATTTCCCCAACACCGCCTCCACCCCAGGTCAGACACCCCTCTGGGGGCACCATAAACCCCTGCTTGTTATCTGTCCTGGCTCTGAGGAGCTACCTGTCTCAGGACTCCTTTATCCAGCATCCTGGCCTAGGGTTTTGATTTATGTGGAGTTAAGGCTTGTTGTTCCCAAGAGGAAGATTCTGGCCCTGGAGAAAGGGAGAGGCAGGGTGGTTCTTTGTTATTAGAGTGGTGCTCCCCTTTGGTGGGATCCCCTGGTTCTGACAAGGGAACCCCATGCCCCAGCTTGTACATTGTGCCAGATGAGGAACTGACAAACTCAGGAGAGGCATTGCTCTGAGTCTGTGTGTGTGTGTATGAGAGAGAGAGAGAGAGAGAGAGAGAGAGAGAGAGAGAGAGAGAGAGGAGGGAGGGAGGGAGGGAGGGAGGGAGGGAGATCATCTTTCACCTTGTACAGCATGACTGTGCTCAGGTGAGTGATCAGTTGGCAAATTGCAGGTGCTGCATGGACCAGTCTTCTGTCACAGGTCTGGATTCGTGTGTGTGTGTGTGTGTGTGTGTGTGTGTGTGTTGTGTGTGTGTGTATGTGTGTGTGTGTGTGTGTGTGTGTGTTGGGAGAGCAGGGAGATGAGGACAATGGAAACATATTTAAGTCACCATGTCTAAAAATAGCAAAAGCATTTTATTTGTGTGTATGTGTATTGTTCTTTTGTCATCAATGCC
This sequence comes from Dipodomys spectabilis, assembly GCF_019054845.1. Classification (NCBI taxonomy): domain Eukaryota; kingdom Metazoa; phylum Chordata; class Mammalia; order Rodentia; family Heteromyidae; genus Dipodomys; species Dipodomys spectabilis. The sequence continues at coordinate 1,016,280 of NW_024870959.1, forward strand.
ATGTATGATCCCAGCCACAATTTTTGTTTTCTCCTTCATGTTACATGTTACATGATTCATGTTACATGAATCGTTTGGGAAGGTTTCAGTAGATGTTCCTTCCCACCTCTTTCCACCTCTCTCTTCCCCTTTCCTGTAGCTCACAGAAGCTGCTGGGCCTGTGTGGGTCTCCCCTTGGAGGTCTGTGTGAATCACAGACCAGAGTGGACACCTGTCCTTCTGTCTTCAGGCTGGTGAGGCAAGTGTGACCACAGCCACACTCATACAGCCAGACGCCCTGCTCTGGTGTGTAGAGTTGGAGCTAATTCAAGGGTTGGGAATGTGTCTGCCAAACATAATTAGAGAATGAGATGGGGGGAGTAGAGCAGAAGATGTGAAGCTAAGAGGGTCTGGTGGGTGGCGAATGGTGTGATATAGCAGATGGTTCACCACAAACAAAGATGAGAGGGGAACTTTAACCAGGGCTTTGGCGGTGTCCCTGGGCATCTGGGCAGGGGGCTCCAGGCCCCCACTGGTGGCATGGATTCCCTCCTAGGGTAGTGCACTGGTGGGCAGTCCTCCCTGGAGTCCTGTAGACTCCAATCTGTGTCCCGCCTGAGCTGTTTCCAGCTGGGCAGTAGTAGGCAAGTGCGTTCCCCTGCTGAAGCCTGCACGGTATCAGGCCATGGCAGTTAGCTAGTGCTGGCTGGATGCCAGTTTCTGAAACCTGCTGTACGCTGTCTGGAAGGAAAAGGGGACCACTGACTTTGGAAGCCTTTAAGTTTGATTGGGACAACTGAAATGCCAGCTTTTCCAGGAATTTTTCTTTAAGCTGGCAATTACTACTAATGAGTGGGATTCTGGGTCAAATTAGACGGACCATTTTAGCTGCCAAACAATAATGTTCAAAGCAGCACAGGCAGAGTTCCCAAGCCAGATCGTCTCCTGTCATGAACATCCTACTTTAACTGCCTTCCTCCAGCAGCTGCTGATTCTCCTCTGGTTCTCTCTAGGGTGACCACCACAGTCAAGGACATCATGGGGAGCAGAGATAGTGACCTTGCCATCTCCAGCCTGCCAGATGTGAACAGAGATGATTCCCAGCACCTGCACTGGAATCTGGGAGATTCAGAGAACTGGGATGCCTCAAAGATCCTTTCTCTGCAACATGAAACTTGGGGGCCGGATGTGGTGGACCATCCATCCTGTCTGGCCCCAGGGGGAGGAGAGGAGGCCCCTTGAGCCAGGCTTTCACCTCACGTGCCTCATTCACACCTGAGGGCGGAATTGAGTGCCAAACTGTGGATTAGCCTCTGGACAAAGTTTTTTTGAAAAGAGAGGCATCGCAGAGGCCCCAGAATCCAGCGAGTACATCGTGGCTCACATCCTCAGAGCCAAAAGAGTTAAGTGCAGTGGCACCAGGAGGGCAGGACGAGGGAAGAGGGAGAACTGTGGAAGAGCTACTTCAGGCTTTGACACCTTCCCCACCAACCCCTCCACCCCCAGGATGCTTACCTGAGTTGGATGGGAGTTTTCTGTAATATTGTCATAGAGAGATGCTCATTTATTTATCCAACAAACCGTTACAGTGTGTGCCAGGTCCAGGGGGTCATAGACAATGAAAAGTTCCAGTGCTGGTTCCACAGCACATGAAGAAATCTTGGTTTGAGCTGGATGCCGGTGCTTCACACCTGTCATCCTAGCTACTTAGGAGGCTGAGATAGGAAGACTGAGGCTTAAGTCCCAGGAAGAAAAGCCTATAAAACTCTTATCTCCAACAAACTACCAAAAAGTAAACACCAGAAGTGGATGAGTGGCTCAAGCCTTGAGTTGGCCTTGAGTAAAAAGGCTCAAGGACAGCACCCAGGCTCTAAATTCCAGGCCCAGGAGTGACACAAAGAAAGGAAAGAGAAAGAGAGGAGGGAAGGATGGAGGGAGAAAAGGAGGAAAGGAAGGAAGAACGGAACATGCAAGCCATGGTTTGGAGTCCCTGGATCAAGGGAGCCAACCATTCACAGTCTCTGTGGGGACAGTTTCAGAGCCTAAAGCCAGTATGTAAGACCAATCCACTGACCCCTCAGCAACTTCATGACATCCAGAGCTCTGTGGTTGCCAACTGCAGAGGGAAACAGCCTTGGGTAGACCCTAGGGCTCAGGGTGTGTCACCAAATTTCAGTCTCCCCTGGCCCACCGAGTTTATTTTCTAGTCAGATAAGAAGAAATTGTCCAAGGGATAGGGAAGTATAGGCTGAGGGAGTGTCCAGAAGGGGGTGGCAAGGGATAAGCAGGAAGATGAAGAGGGAGGACAATCGCAGGTCAGGTGTGTCAGGCCATTGGAGCCATGACCTCACTTAACACCTTAGACCATCAGTGATTGAAACTTTGACCCAGCCACATGGCTGTTAAAAGTCCTGGCACTTTGGGTTCACCATTGACCAGCTGGCTGTCATCCACTGCTGGATGCCTGTGTGGTACATCCTTGGGGACTGGGACTTTTGTTGGCTCAATCTGAAGATGACACCCCCAGTGTTCATTCCTCGACCAGAGACAGACATAAGCCTGCCACTGGTACAGGACATCCAGAGAATGAGGGGGAAAATCAGACCCATGTTGCCCCAAGACTTCCTCTAGGGGACTGTCGGACCCCATGACTGCCATTCTCAGAGATAGAGGTGGGACCCTTTGCTGGCTCAACCTTTAGTCTAGATGGCAGATCTGGGATTCAGAGAGGGCTGACTGAAGGTGGGGCAGGGTTGGGTAGAGGCTGGTGGGAAAACCAGAGGTACTGAGCTCTGAGCAGGGTTGTTTCATTGAGGATACTCATAACCCAGGAACATTCCTGGGATGGATAGGCCTTTTCTCCTTCCCGAGAGAGGGACCTACAGCCCTCCAGTCTGCATCCCTTGGCCAAGAAATCCTTTCAATCCCATATCTTGTGGCTGGATAACTAGACCTCAACTGACTGCCCAGTGTTGAGGGATTTGAGTCCTTGATGAGGTCATGAGATCCTCAGTATTAGATTGTACTTGAATGTCCTGACTTGGTGCATGGTCAGTCCCATCTAAGACTGCCATAATCTAGGACATAGAATCTAGAGAATGGGGGTCTATTCTGTGAGTCTGGAGTATTATGTGTGAGCTTTGAGCTCCCATGTGCCCACCTGCTTCCCTTTCTTGGGTGGGTTTATGCTAGAAAAAGTTTATAACTAGGGCCTGGGTCCCATCCCTTGTGTTATGCTCAAAGCTAGCACTCTACCATTTGAGCTACAGCTCCACTTCCAACTTTTTTGGGTGTTTAGAGATAAGCGTTCTCATGGACATTGCTGAGAAGGGTGCACCCAACTGCAGTCCTCAGATCTCAGTCTCCTGAGGGGATAGGATGACAGTCTTGGAAAAGTATCTTTGGCCAGGTGCCAGTGTCTCATGGCTATCATCCTAAGTACTCAGGAGTGGAAATCTGAGGATCACGGTTCAACTCAAAGCCAGCTTGGGCAGGAAAGACCCTCATTTCGGTTAGGGGGGTGGGGTGCAGAGGAAAGACCCCAGACCTGACACCTCCCGGGGGACATTTGTTCTTGTGACAGAGCCAAGTCATTGCTGTGGATAAGGAGAAAGCCACCATCAGACTGACCCAGAACAATGTTCAAAGATAGGTAGGCTGTTGAAGTATCAAACACACTCATGTCTGCTTCCCACTCCCAACAAGGAGGTGCAGTGTGGGTGGCACAGCCCTGGGCCTAAGGGATTATAAATGGATGGTGGCCATCAGGAGCTTGTGACTCCCACCCATCATCTTGGCTATTCAGGAGTCTGAGGGCTGATGGTCGTGACTCAAAGCCAGCCCGGGCAGAAAATTCCGTGAGATTCTTATCTCTCATAAACCACCTCGCCCCCCCCAAACCCACACACAAAAAAGCCAGATGTCGTGGTGTAGCTCAATGGTAGCGCCTCAGCCTTGAACAAAAGAAGCTCAGGGATAACACCTAGGCCCTGAATCCAAGCCCTAGGGTTCACACAATCATAATAAAATGAACAGTGTACACCTTTTATCTGACTACCAAGAAAGATGGATTCAGTCTTCTAGCTGTCTGGTACTTCTAGCCAAAGGTAAGGGGCTTCCCTTGATGTTCCCCTAAACCTCTCCTTCTCTCCATTATCTGTCCAGGCTTTGGTTGCAGGACAGAATTCGGATCATCTCCCTGGATATGACCTTAAGTACCTTCGCCTATCCACCTTCCTTGGGGTCAGGATCCTGATGCACTCCCTGCTGGGAGGATGAGGCACCACAGATATAAGGGTAGGTATCCCTGACACTCACACACACACACACACACACATACACACACACACACACACACACACACACACACACACAAATACCCCTAGCCAACTCAGACTAATCTTTTCCAAAGACACTTTAGTTCTTTGGATTAACTGACCTAGGAGAGAATTTTGATCCCCAGTAACTGATTATTTTAACTTGGGCTTCCTAGTTGACTGGAGATAAACAGGAGCAAAAAAATAATTTGGTGCCTGTCACCTGGGGCTCAGGCTCATCCCTGTCATACTGGCTACTCAGGAGGCTGAGATCTGAGGATCACTATTTGAACCCAGCCATAATCTGAAAAGCCTGTGAGACTCTACTCTCCATGAACCAACAAAAGCCAGAAGTGGAGCTGTGGATCAAGAGGTAGAGCACCAGCCTTGAGCAATAAAACTCAGAGAGTCTGCTCCCAGATCCTCAGTGCAAGCCCACACAAAGAAATGGCCCTGTCTTATGACCACAGACTGCCTGGGCTTCGAGTGCCCTCACACGGAGTGTGATAAATCACCTGTCCCTGGGTGGTGTATCAGGGCCTTCAGAAATCCAGTAGTGGAACCCAGTCCTGCCCCTTTGTGCACTCTCAACCCACACTGGCCAGAAGGCAGAGTGTGACAAAGCCGACAGACTGCAGAGCAGAGAGGCTCCAGCTCTGCCAAGGTGATCGTAATGGGCTTCTTGGAGGCAGCACTTGAAAAGGGGGTCCTGCTTAAGAAGGAGGATCTGACAGGAAACACAGAGAGCAAAGGTGCTTCAGATAATGGACAGCATAGCAGAGCATGTTCATTTCCAGCCAGGGCTGCAGGTGAGAGACTCGGTACAGTTGTGTGAGTCTTGGTATAGATGCACAAGACTGTCCCAATACAGTTCTCCAAGGGACCTTAGTGACATGTGGATGGCTATGCCCTGAAGCTCTTAGTAGATCCATCCATGCTTTGTGTTTTCTTTGACAGAGGGGAGCTGGACACTCTTCTTCCCTGGGCACCCCTGGACCCAGTTATCAGCAACCCTCCTAATGTCTTCCACCAGGATATGGAGCAGCTGGCCCCAGAAATCCACAGGTACCTGTTGGGTGGGGCGTGGGGATACAGGGCAGGCCCCAGAACTCCTAGTGGGTCTGATCTTCCCTGGACGACCAGTCCATCCAGAGGAGGCAGATGGGAACATAGAGAGAGCTAGTGATGTGGAGGGGGCCCTTTAAAGCCTATGGCCCTACCCAAATTCTCAGCCTCCCTTTGCTGTCCCTGAGGGACATAGAGGAGTGTCTAGGTGGTAGTGTCTAGAGGTGGACTAGGTGGAAATTCTGAAGGATGAGACACCATAAGCTGTGTGCCAGTGGCTCATGCCTGTCATCCCACACCTATCATCCTGGCCACTCGGGAGGCTGAGATCCAGAGGATCTCATTTCCCAGCCCAGGCAGGAAATTGTCATGAGAGCCTCATCTCCAATCTAACTGGAAGTGGAGCTGTGTCTCAAGTGGTAGAGCACTGGCCTTGAGGAAAAATAGACATCAGAGACAGTACCCAAGCCCTGAGTTCAAATCCCTCAACCCAAAAGAAAAAAGAAAGAAAGAAAGAAAGAAAGAAAGAAAGAAAGAAAGAAAGAAAGAAAGAAAGAAAGAAAGAAAGAAAGAAAGAAAGAAAGAAAGAAAGAAAGAAAGAAAGTTTGTAAGAGATGGTGAAGTAGTAGGGGTGCTGTGGTTGGGAGAACAGGTGCTGGCCTCATTGTACAGACATTTCTAAGAACTCCCCAGGTTTGCCCCAGTGTAAAGCCACAGCACAGTAGGCAGTGCCTTACCAAGAACTCCAGAGGTCGTGGCCTGTGGCAGGCAGAGACTGGATGAATGGTAGCAGGTGTGAGATGGTAGAGGCTGAGATCTGAGGATCGCGGTTCAAAGCCAGCTTGGGCAGGAAAATCTGTGAGACTTTATCCAATGAACCACCAAAAAGCCAGAAGTGGCACTGTGGCTTCAGTGGTAGAGCACTCACCTTTAGCTGAAGAGCTGAGGGACTGCGCACAGGCCCAGAGTTCAAACCCCATGACTGACAACCAAAAATAAGGTAGCTGAGATTTCTGCATAGTGGTGTGTACATTTAGGAAATGCCAAGCTATGTTATGAGCCATTCCAGACTTGAGAGAGGCCCTGAGTTTTGTCTACAGTTTGTGTGAGGATAGTAGTGCCATCTTCTTGGGGGTGGGATGTTCAGTGTGCTCAGGGACTGCTGAGGCCTTGGGCTACCTGTGTGTGTGTGTGTGTGTGTGTGTGTGTGTGTGTTTCCCTCATCTTCCTCTGTCCCCTTCCTGAGCTGCCTCTTTCTGACCTTGGATGGTGCTCCTCCTCCACACTGACCTTGCCCTTTAGCCCCCTATCACGGTCAACAATGAGTCCTAAATTGCCAGAGGCCTGGATTCCAGCTTTTCTTTGGGGCCCAAGTCCGGCCTGTCCAAATCTTTTGCGCCTCCAGGGGATTCTGGGTCAGCAGGGGTGGCTGGCATAAGTTCTCCCCTGCCTCTGGGGGGGGGGGCTTAGTCATGTGATGTCCTGTCCTTTTCCTTAGCTGGGCCTTTGGCTCATGTCCCTCCCTGCATGCTGGCAGTGGCGTGGGGGAAGGAGAGTTTGTGTTGGCTCTGGCCAACTCGAGCTTGATAGCTGACTGAAGGCTGCCCAAGCAAGGAGGATCCAGGGTTACATGGGATTTGAGGTCAAGGTGGCTTGGAAGTATCCATCGGTGTCTAGGAAATGTCAATGTACCTTGTTGCAGCAAAGTCTATTTTCCCACCCCAGCTTGGCCTCTCATGTCCTTCTAGACAATTCTGGATGCCCAGAATACAGATGCTCACACTTTAAATTCTAGGTCCAGGAAACTGGGGGGATTAGAGACTAGTATGGCCAATACCTCAATGTTCTGGGACATTAGCCTTGACCTGGCTATGCCCCCCTTGTTGTACGTTCACTTCTTAATCCAGTGCTGGCCACACACCGGCCACTGTGGCAGTGCTGTGAAAGCAGCAAGAGTGGAAGTGAGATCCAAGGTGACCAAAATCTGGATTTATGGCCTGATTGGGGGTGGAGTGGGGACAAAGGGTGTCTTAAAAAATCTTAGAGCTATGGGGCTGGGAAGGTGGCTCAGTGGTAGAGCGCTTGCCTTGCAAGCCTGAGGCCCTGGGTTCGATTCCTCAGCACCATATAAGCAAAAAGAAAAAAGCCGGAAGTGGTGCTGTGGCTCAAGTGGTAGAGCGCTAGCCTTGAGCTGAAGAGCTGAGGGACAGTGCCCAGGCCCAGAGTTCAGGCCCCACAACCGGACCCAAAAAAAAAAAAAAAATCTTAGAGCTGGAACTCAGGGCCTAGGCACAGTATCTGAGCTTCCTCTGCTAAAAGCTGACACTCTACCACTTGAACCACAGCCCAACTTTCATCTTTTTTAGTAGTTTAGTGGAGAGAAGAGTCTCACGGATTTTTATTGCCTGGGATGGCTTCAAGCTGCCATCCTCAGCTTGAAGAGCTCAGCTTCTTAAGTAGCTAGGATTGCTGGTATGAGCCATTGGGCCCTGCTAAGGATATTTGTGTGTGTGTTGTGTGTGTGTGTGTGTGTGTGTGTGTGTGTGTGTGTGTGTGTGTGCATATTTGCGTGTGTGCATGTGTTTGTGTGAGTTTACCAGCTTGAACTTGGAGCCTAGGTGGTATCCTTTAGTTGGTTTGCACAAGGTTGGTGTTCTACCACTTGAATTACAGTACACATCAGCTCTCTGCAGCCCCTGACTATGTGGAGAATAAAAAGCTCAAACCTGATCCTATTTCTTTGTCCTCAGGGGAGGGTATGATTCCTGTGAAGCCTGGAGGATTAGAGGTGGGGTAGGAGGGGTAACTGTACATGGGTGCTAGGCTGGGAGAGAGGCACTCTGTCTTTAGCCAAGAAGGACAGTGTGGCCAGGTGCTAATAGGTCATACTCTCATATTCCTAGCTACTCAGAAGGCTGAGATCTGAGGATTGCCATTCAGAGCAGCCCAGCTAGAAAAGTGTGTGAGACTCTCCTCTCCCAATAGCACCCAAAAGCTGAAAGAAAAGCTCTGGCTCAAGTGGTAGAGTGCTAGCCTTGAATGAAAAAACCTGAGGGACAGAGCCTGGGCCCTGAGTTCAAGCCCTAATACCAAGATGCACCCACACACAGAAAGGTGGTAATGATGAGCTGAGCCAGAACTGGGGGAAGTCCTGAGGCATAGTAGTAGTAAACTCTTAAGCCAGTTCAAGTGGTTTCTCCCTAACTCCTTCTTGGGCTGAGGGGTCTGTGCCATGGCAGCAAGTTCGATGGAACCTACCCCTCCATCCATGCACGGGGCCACAGGGCCAAGGGAAAGGACACTACGGATGCTCCTTAATAGTAGGCCAACGATTGCAGACCTTCATCTGCCCCTGAGCACTGGTAAGGAAAGCAGGGCTCTGAGCCCTGGGACTCCTGGGATAGCAACTGCTACAAGCAGCAGCCAGCTGGCTGTGTATTTGTGAGCCCACAATTCTTTCATGAACCCAACTCAACACCCGCTCGGGGTGTGCCTGACAGATTTGCACTCTTGTGATACTTCATGAGCAGGCATTACCTGCCATGCCATCTTGCAGCTTCTGGCCCTCCTTGCCCCAAACCGTGGTCCAAGAAGTTGATTTACCTCTCAGATCCACACTGCACCCATGACAGTTGCCTTTCTGATGACCTCCGTTCCCCAAGGCTAGACACTTCTCTGATAATGTGGCCCACTCTGTAAGCAAAGGCCTCCAAATGGGCTGCTCTCAAGACTTGTAGGACACCTAGACATTGGGAGAAACTCAGGGGCTCACTGGAAAGTACACTGGCTAGAGCCAAAAAGTGAGTTCCAAGCAGGCCAGGGGAGTTGGTCATGGGACTGGAAGTCTGGGCCTGGGCGCTGTCCCCTCAGCTCTTCAGCTTATTGCTTGAGCTAGAGCATCACTTCCAGTTTTCTGGTGGTTCCTTGGAGATCAGAATCTCCTGGACTTTCTTGCACGGGCTGGCTTTGATCCATGCTCCTCAGATCTCAGCCTCCTGAGGAGCTAGGGGGACAGGCATGAGCCACTGATGCCCAGCTCATCTGGCCATTCACCACAGTGGACAAGGAGCTCCTGAAAGCTTTTTTTAATGCAATTACTGGCCTTGAACTCAGGGTCTGGGCTCCAGTCACTTAAGATTTTCCCTCAAGGCTGGCACTCTACCACTTGAGCCACAGCACCATTTCTGGCTTTTGGTAGTTCACTGGCAAGAAGAGTTTCACTAACTTTCCTTCCCTGAGCTGGCTTTGGTCCGCGGTCTCTGATCCCAGTCTCCTGAGAAGCTAGGATTTAAAGGGGTTGAGCCACTGATGGCATTGGGTTAGAAGCTTTTCTTTTCTTTCTTTTTTTTGGGGGTGGGGGTGGGTCCGGTCATGGGCCTGAACTCTGTGCCTGGGCGCTGTCCCTCAGCTCTTCAGCTCAAGACTAGTGCTCTTACACTTGAGCCACAATACCTCTTCCTGTTTTATTCTTTTTGCATATGTGGTGCTGAGGAATCGAACCCAGAGCCTCATGCATGCAAGGCAAGCACTCTACCACTGAGCTAACTTCCCAGCCCAGAAGCTTTACTTAAGCAAGTATTCATCCCTGCATTTGCCCTGACTCCTCAATGCAAAGGATGCCTAAGAGTCAGGAGCTGTGAAAAATAGGCTTCCAGCCACAGGAAATGGTGGGGGTCCATGGTGAAAAGAAAAGCTAATCTTCTCTCTGGGCCCCATTCTGGGACTCCACCCTCTTTCATACCTGTGACTCAAGTACAAACCTTGACCCAGCCTTGAATGTCCTGCCAGACTTGTCTGAAGCCTCAGAACCTTCATTCCACACACACCACCTGCTCTACACCACACCTCAGGACCTTTGCCCATTCTGTACCTTCTGCCTAAGGTTCTCTGTCTTGTTCCAAACCTTAGAACTCCTGTGGAATTTTGGCACTGGTTATATCACCTCTTGGAGCAAATCTTTCCTTCCTTTCTCTCTCTAGAGGTGGAACTTGTGCAGGCTTACTGGCAAATGCTCTATCTTGGTGTGTGTGTGTGTGTGTGTGTGTTCTGAGGTTTGAATTCATGGCCTGGATGCTATCTGTTAGCTTTTCTGCTCAAGGTTATCAGTCTACTACTTGAACCACAGCTCTACTTCTGGTTTTTTAGGTGTTTAATTGGACAAACGTGTCTCATATAGACTTTCCTGCTTGTAATTGTGATCCTCAGATCTCAGCCTCCTGAATAGCTGAGATTACAGTGGTGAGCCACCAGCAGCTGCCCTCTACCTCTTACCTCTCACCTTGGATCTCCTGAGTCCCAGAAAAATATGTCTCACCAGGCTCACTTTTTTTTTTTTGCCAGTCATCAGGCTTGAACTCAAGGTCTGGGCATATTCCTTAGCTTCTTTTGCTCAAGGCTAGCTACAGTGCCACTTTTGGCTTTTTCTGTTTCTGCATTACTGAGGAATCGAACCCAGGGCTTCGTGCAAACTAGGTAATCACTCTACCGCTAATCCACATTCGCAGCCCAAGGCTGACTTGTAACAGGAATTATGAGGGTGGGATTTATTGTCTTTCCCCTTTCAGCATAGAAATTGCTATTTCATATCTTTGCCGAAATTTTGGACCAGTCTGTGACTCTGCAATGAGGAATGATGAATGAGTGAGAGCCACCAGGCCCTAGAGGTCTAGGCTCATGTACTACATAGGGATAGATAATATGGATCCAGAACCTTTAACCACTCCTACAGCCTAGGAACTCTGAGGGCTTGTCCCAGCTTGCCCAAGTTGGGTGGGCTGAGCATGGGCAAGCTGCCAAATGCCCATCATCCATACATCATCCATCCACACACAGAGACATGGAGTGATTGCCTCCTTTTGGGGGGAGGGTGGGCAGTTCCATGTTTGTACTATGAGCCTAGGCCCTGTCCCTGAGCTCCTTTTGCTCAAGGGTAGCACTCTGAAAATTGAGCCACAATCCCACTCATTTTTTTTTTTCTGGTGATCTGTTAGAAATAAGAGTGTCACCGACTTTCCTGCCCTGGCTGAATTCAAAATGGCATTCTCTACATTCTCAGCCTCCTGAGGAGCTAGGATTACAGGCAGGAGCCATTGACACCTGGATTTCTTCTGTTCTTGTTCTTTTTTTAATTGTGACAATCTGAAATCTTCATGGTGTCATTCCAATGATTGGCATTCAAAGTAAACTACCCAGGCTTGGACTTCAAATGCTAGGACTGCCATCCACAAATGGAGGGAGATCCTGACAAACTCATTCCTAATCATTTGAATGCTAATGGAATGCTATAAAAGTAATAATTAAATTTGCACTTGATTCATGATTCTATTTTAGAATGCCACACAAATATTATTGGATTTACATCGTCCATTTTAGCACTATTGTATGATTCCCCTAATGGACGGATATTAACTAATTTTTAAAGAATGCTTTTATAAGTATTCAACCATGATACATCATTAAATGGTGGCATAATGTAATAACTAATAATTGGTAATAATATATATATATAAAATTTAATACCCTCACATTTTCTCTCTCTCTTTATATATATATTATTTATAATATAATATTATATTATATATATTATATATAACATATATGATATATGATATATAATATTATATATTATATTATATGTTATATATATTATATATATTATATATAATATAATATTATATATAATATATAATATTTAATATAATATATAATATATTATGTTATATATATAATATAAATATAATATATAATATGTAATATAATATTATATATGATATATAATATATCATATGATATATTATATTATATGATATATAATATATCATATAATATAATATATACTATATTTTATAATATATTATATAATATATAATATATATCATATATCATATAATATTATGTATATATTATATATCATATAATATATATATCATATGATATATTATATATATCATATGATATATGATATATTTTACACAATGATATATATTATATATATCATATGATATATCATATGATATATTATATATTATATATAATATTATATGATATATTATATATAATATTATATAAAATATATATATATAAAGAGAGAGAGACACACACACATACACATATACATAGCTATCAATATATATATTGGGCACTACTGTGGCTTGATCAAAGGTCCTCAGAATTTCCTAGCAGCTCAGTTTCCTGTAGGCTGGTGTGTTAAGACTGTGACCCCATTTATGGATTGGGTATTGTAGGCAGTGAGTTGAAATGCCAGCATGGTCAAAAATTTATTCGTGGAGTAAGAAGCCAATTTTGACACATTTTTTTCCTTCTCTGTGAAAGTCCTGGGTCTAAGTACGATGTATAATCCATATGCAAATATAATCTAGGTGATATGATGTAATGAATGAACTGTTATATGTGTAATAATACTACATAAATAAGGGTAATAAACATCACATGCAGTAAACCCATGTGTGTAAATAGATCTCATATACGAATATTGTTTTTTCCAGTGCTTAGGCTAGAATTCAGGCCCTGGGAACTGGTCTAAATTTCTTGTCTTCAAGGACGGTGAGCTTCCCCTTCACCCACAATGTCACAGAGTTAACCAGGTCCCAAGTTCAAATCCCAGGCCTGCTAGAAAAATGGTGCAAATTTCAAGCCAGGGCCTTATTATTATTATTTATTTATTTTTTGGCCAAGCACGGGGCTTGAACTTAGGTCTTGGCACCTCAGCCACAACCAAACCTGGGATTCTAGGACCCAAGTTCAAATATCGGGGCGGCAAAAAACAAAAAACAAAAAAAACAAGGAGAAGGATAAAACTGAGAAGTTCAAGAAGGTGATATTACTTTTTTTTTCCTTTGTATTGTGACCATCCTGGGTCTAAATGACAAGGCCCAGAAAGTGCATATGACTTTGCATTGCTGATGTTTGGCGGGCTATTAGGGAAGCCATAGCCAAAACCAGCAACTTGGACTTGGAGGTCTAATCCTGGGACTTCCACTAATGAATGGTGGGAGTTTCTGAGAAGCCCATTCTGATGATACATCTGTACAAATGGAATGTTACAAAAGTAACAATTAAATTAGTAGTGTATTATTTTCATATTATAAAATTTTACACAATTATACTACATTGAATAATTTTCAATTAATACTTTATTATGTATTCAATCATGATAATTAAAAAAAAGGACTAATTTAGTTGCCAATAATTAGTAGTAATATGGTATATGCAATTTCATAATATAGACATCTCTCTTAGTTTATACATTTACATCTCTTTATCTACCAATCTACACATTTATCTGTTTATACACTTGTCACTCCTGGGGCTCAGTGGTAGAGTGCTCCCCTAGTACATACAAAGCCCTGGGTTCAATTCCTCGCTACCACATGCACAGAAAAATCCGGCAGTTGTGCTGTCGCTCAAGCAGTGAGCACTAGCTTTGAGCATAAAAGCTTAGGGACTGTGTCTACACCCTTTCTCAAGACCCCAGACTGGCACCAAAAATAAAAGAATGTTCTGACCTCAACCATATAAGGATAGGACTGCAACTATCTCATCACAGAGCAAGCTGGGAGTCTGGTGCTGACAGCTGCTATCTAACCTGACTTAGCCAGAGGTAAACTGCTGCAACCCAGCTCCATGGAGCCAGATGCTGCTGGCTCACTCACCCCTATCATCCAAGATAGTCCAGGGATGAGATCTGACACTGGTGGGTTTAAAACCCAGCCCTGGCAGGAAGTCTGTGAAATTCTGAGCTGTGGCTCAAAGTGTTAGCGCTCTAGCCTTGAGCTAAAGGTCTTAGGACAGTAGCCCCAAACTTTGAGTGCAATCCCAATGGCTAACTCCCCCCTAAAACAACACCACCCCTTTAAACCATTAGATGTGAACTTTGTGCAGTTTGTGACGTGTTTCTGAAAAAATGGTGATACTGATGAAAACACCTTAATTATAATGACAGCTTGTGGGATACAGCTATGTGATAAGTCCTTCATGAGGTGTTGTGTGCTGAGTCCATCACGAGGTGTATTCTTTCATCTGGTCCTTGTAAAAGCTCCACAAGTAAGATGATCGTGCACATGAGAAATCTGAGGCCCCATGTTAGGGCCAAAATTATGTATGTACTGAACTCTAATGAGTTGTCTCCTGCAGACAATTGTTTTGGTTTATTTTTCTTGGTCGTAAATGTTGAACTCAGGGCACTGACCTTTCCCCGTTGGGTTCATGGCTAATGCCCTATCATGTGGAGTCAAGGACCCTAGGCATCTGTAGCTGAGGTCTATCATCCTGCCTACTCAGGAAGCTGAGATCTGACAATCTGGGTTCAAACTATCCCGGACACAAAAGGTCCCATGAGACTATTATCTCCTACTCACCATTTAGCAATTTGAAATGGAAGCCAGGTGCCACAGACTCACGCCTGTCATCCTAGCTGCTCAGGAGGCAGAGAGCTGAGGATCAGGGTCCAAACCAGCCTGGGCAGGAAATTCCTTGAGATGGTTATCTCCAGTGAACCACCAGAAAGCCTGAAAGGGTGCTGTAGCTCAAGTGGTAGAGTGTTAGACTTCAGCTGAAGTGCTCAGAGACAGTACCCAGGCCTAGACTTCAACTCCTCCAACTTACAAGAAAAGAAAACAAGAAACCTGAAGTGCAGTGCTGAGAATGTGTCTTGGGGTAGAGTGCTTTGCATATATGAAACCCTGGGTTTGAATCCTCAGTACCACATCTCTAGAAAAAAAGCCTTAAGTGTCTCTGTGGCTCAAGTGGGAGAGTGCTATCTTTGTACAGGAGAAACTCAGGTATAGTGCTCAGGTCCTGAGTTCAATCTCCAGGACTGGTGTATGTATACACACACACACACACACACACACACACACAGATACCAGAAGTGAAGCTGTGACACCAAATGGTAAAGCAAAGTGCTTCTGCTCTGAGCTCATGATCAGCACCCTGGCCCTGTGTTCAACCGCAAAAGCTAGCCACCCAGGGCGCAGCTAGGAGAGGTCAAAGGTTTCAAAACCTGATGAGCTTCACCAGCCCTAGGTGACCAGAAACATTGTGATATTACACATGTACTTAGATTTAGCAAGCTTCTGGAAACGTAGGGATGCACCGTTGCCAATAAAGAATCATTTCATTAGGTTCAGCTCCTTAGTTGTCTGCCAGAAGGACTTTTGAATTAATTGTAGCAATTTGTTTCAACACTGGGACATAGTCTAACAAAGACAGGATAAGTGCAGGGAACTTAGCCTGCCACGGGAGGTGGCACATATGAAGGTTTCCTGTCAAAACAGAGCACTGGGAGAGAAAGAACTTGGGTTACAAAGAGGCATTTTTCTCCTGGACTTCAGAGCCCTCCCACATTCATCCTCACTAATTGCCCCTGGATGAATTGTTTGTTTCACAGCTGTACAGGAGTGAGGCTTTTTGTCTGCCTGTTCCAACAATGAAACAGACTTCCTCCAGCAGCCTGGGGTATGGAGAAACCCTCGACTACACTGGAAACAGTGAGGAGAGCCTCCGAACATACACTGTCTTGAAAGCACTCTCTGTACTATGAAATCATTCTATTCAAAGCAAATTTCCTAGCTGGGTGCCTTTCTTCATAGAGACTTGGGATGTTCACCAATAGAAATATATGCATACATACACAGACACATGGAGTTACTGGCTCTATTTTTATGTGGCAGATCCTGAGTCTTGAACTGTTAGCCTAGACATTTTCCTTGAACTGATTTTGCTCATGGAAGCATTTTATTGTGTCTTAAACCATGATTACCCTAGGATAGAGTGCAGCTTTTACACCCACAGATGATCCAGGGATCCTAGGGCCTGAGTTCAACTCCCAGCACTAGCAAAAAAACATCAAACCAACACAAATGGAGAAGGAAAAAACTAGGAAGTTTTACACAACCGTTTTACCTTTGTTTCCTTTGCTCTTGACCATCCTGGGTCTCAGTGACTCAGCTTGAAAATTGAACATGACCTTGCATGGCTGAAGGCTGGTGGGCTGTCAGTGAAGCCCAAGCCCAACCCACACACCTAGGCCCTGAGTTGGATTCTGGGACTGGCACCTACACACTGCTGAAGATCCTAGGATACTCATTCCTATGTATAGGAACACTAATAGAATGTTTGAAATGTACTAATTGAATTACTAATTAGCTAGTCATTCTAGTATAAGATTGTATGCAATAAATACAGGCCATTGATTAATTTAATACTTTATTAAGTCTTCTACTATGATTAATTAATGGAGGCATAATTTTAGACCAAATAATTGATAGTAATAGCACATATAAAATAAGATATAGACATCA
Organism: Dipodomys spectabilis; assembly: GCF_019054845.1. Classification (NCBI taxonomy): domain Eukaryota; kingdom Metazoa; phylum Chordata; class Mammalia; order Rodentia; family Heteromyidae; genus Dipodomys; species Dipodomys spectabilis. The sequence continues at coordinate 1,032,961 of NW_024870959.1, forward strand.
CTCTTTATATAGAGCTATACACTAGAATCTACATAAATACCTCTCTGTCTCTATATACATTTATAGATGCATATGCATATGTAAATACACACACACATTTCAATCTACACATCTATGTGTTTATATATTGGCCTCTCCTAGGGCTTGATCTCAGGTCCTCAAATTAGCCCAACAACTTCACTTGCATCAGACTGGTGGGGTAACATTGACCATTCATGAAGTAGGCCTTCTAGGCCCTGAGTTCAAATCATAGAACTGCCAAAAACTTAATCCTGGTGGAAGAAGCCAATTGTCTCACTTATTTTCCTTATTGGTGAAAATTCTGGGTCTCAGGAATGATGTATAATACATTGGCAAATCTATATCCTATGTAATAAGATATAAAAAATGTTATTATATGTGTAATCATTCTCACTAAAATACATAATAAATAAATAAAACAAAATAAAATGAATAACTACACTAACTGCAATATGCATTAAGCATATGTATGTAAATATAAACCATGGATTTAAAATGTATATGAGTGCTAGGACTTGAATTCAGGCTCTGGGAACAGGCCTGACTTTCTTGTCTTCCAGCATGGTGAGCTTCCCCTTCCCCCACTATGCTGCAGATTTACCCAGACCCTGAGTTCAAATCCCTGTTCTGACAGAAAAAAATGGCATGAATTCCAAGCCAAGAGCCTCAAAAAATTTTATATATTTTTAATGTATGTATGTATGTATGTATGTATTTTTATTTTGTCAAGGACAGGGCTTGAACTCAGGTCGCTGCAACTCTGCCTCAGCTTCGATCACTCTAGGCTAGGGTGCAGCCACTGGGCCCACAGCCGAACCTGGATCCTGGGCCCCAAAGGCTGACAGGAAAAAAAAAATAAAACGACACAGGAAAAAAAAACCCAGGAACTTGCAGATGGCTGCAGGTTTTACATTTGTTTTCTTTGCAAGGTGACCTTCCAGGGTTTGAATGACATGACTGAAAAGTGTTGGTAACCTGGCATTGCTGAAGGCTGGCGGGCTTCCAGGGAAGCCACAGGCCACCATGGCAACATAGGCCCTGGGTTTGAAGCCGGGTCCTGACCCTTACCAATGGAGGGAGATCCTAAGGGTCTCATTCCTATTCATAGGAATACCATTGGAAGGTTGTGAATGTCAAGGTTGAATTAGTTGTTCCTGAATGATACTACTATAAAATTAGAGTGATTTTAGGAGGCTGATGGATTTTAATGAATATTTTGACACATTAAAAAAATACTATTAATTACATGGACACAATAATTCCAGGAAAGTGATTGATTTAATTAATAATTCATTAATGATGAAAATAATATTACATGGAGGCATAATAAATACCTAAGTTTTGGTAGGAATGTAACATATATAACTGAATATTGTATACACATCTCTGGCACTCTATAAAGATCTATATTTATTTGTGTACTACCATCTGCATATCAATCTGTTCTTATTTTGTCAATCCCTGGGGCTCGATCTCAAGTTCTGGGAACTACTTGTCAGCTCAATGTGCACCAGGCTGGCGTGCTGACAATCACCCATTCATGTATTGAGCCTTGTAGGCTGTGAGTTCAGATGCCAGCACTCACAAAAATTGAATCGTGGAGTAAGAAGCCCATGGTGACACATTTTCCTTTCTTGTGAAAGTCCTGGGTATCAGGTGAAGTTTCATACATAGGCAAATATATATCCTGTGTAATAAATGTAATAAATATTCCATGTGTAATAACAGTCAATAAAATAAATGGTAAATAGATGAATAAAACAAAAAATTAAATGAATAACTACATTAAGTGCAATATGGAATCAACATATGGGGCTCGATCTCAGGGCCTGGGAACTGCCTAGGAGCTGAATTGGCTAGAGGCTGCTGCACTGAAAATCACCCATTCATGAAATTCTAGGCCCTGAGTTTAGATCCCAGCACTGCCAAAAATGTAATCTTGGAGTGAGAAGCTGAGCATGACACCTTTTCTTTCTCTTTGAAAGTGCTCGGTGACAGGTAGGATGTATAATTCGGGTGCAAATCTATATGCTATGTAATAGAATATCATAGGTGGAATAATTGTCACTACAATAAATGATGAAGGGTTGAATTAGTGTATCATTGTAAATAAAATTAGATGCAATAATTATAGGATGTATATTAAGTTTTATTAATATTTTATTAAGCATTAACAGAATAAAAATTGCATGGAGTCATAATTAAATACCTATTATTTGGTAGTGACACATGATGCATAATTTAATTATATATAGACATCGGTCTCATTCTATAAAATATGTAAATATATGTATGTATATATGTACACATATGATAATAATAGGATATTGAGTAATTTTAATTAATCCTTTATTAATTGTTCAACTGGGACACATCATTAAGTGGAGACATAATTTAATATCTAGTAACTGGCAGTAATATCTATAAGTTAATAATATAGAGATCTCTCTCTTTTTGTGTACATAGTATTTATATACAGCAATCTGTATATATTTATACCTTGTTCACTCCTGGAGCTCGGTGGTTGAGTGTTTCCCTAGTAAGCAGGAAGCCCTGGGTTCAATTCCTCAGTGCCACATAAACAGAAAATCCAGAAGTTCTGCTGTCATTCAATCAATTGAGTGCTAGCCTGGAGCACAAATATTTAGGGATAGTGTCTAAGCCCTTACTCAAGGCCCAGGACTGCTGCTAAAAAAAGGTAGAATGTTCTAACTGCAAGTATATAAGGCCAGGACTTTACATGCATCACCACAGAGCAAGCTAGTGAAAGATTAAAAATTAGAATTACATTTTACAATTGCTAACTGCTGATTTTGCTTTTGTAAAATTGCTTGCCCTAGCACTAACCCCCCTCCCTTCTGGAAATAAGGAATTGAGTAAAGAGTCTTGGAGCCCAGATGCCGGCTCCGGGACAAGGTCTGTGGTCATAAATAAAGAACAAACAAGTAAATTCCCCAAGTGGTCAAATGGGACCCAAGATAAGGACCCAAGATAAGGACCCAAGATAAGGACCACCTGGCAAGTCCAGCAAACTAGGCCAAATGTTAATCAATCACAAGCCTGTTACTATGTGAACTCCCCTAACTCTTACCTCCTAGAGTGACTACCTCCTTTAAATCACCCGCACCAATCATTTTTACAAAGAGTGTTATAAACTTCCCCGCATAGTAAAAATGATTGCTGGAGTACATAGTGACTTTTAAATGGGCCAATCCCGGGGACACCTGGTGTTATATGCTAATCTTGTGGATTTTGCCTTTAAGAATGCCTGTAACCGCTGCTCAGGGCTCTCCCCCTTGCCGGGGCAGAGAGACTGTTTGCGCAAACGCTGAATAAACTCCTCTTGCTTGTTGCATCTACTGGTTTGGAGTCTTGGTTTCTGGGGCGCCCTCCCGTTGATGGAAGTATCCCAGGAGTCTGGGTTCTTTCACTAGGAGTCTGGTGCTGACAACTGCCACCTAAACTGACTTGATGTAAACCGCTGCAACCCAGATCCTGGGTTTACCGCCATCATCCTGGCTGCTAGGGGGCTTTAAAACCCAGCCCTGACAGGAAGTCTGTGAGACTCCTGGAATCCTGGAAATGTGGCTCAAAGTGGTAGATCTCTAGCTTTGAACAAATGGTATTAGAACAGTATCCCCATGCATTGAGTACAAGCCCCATTGGTAATTCCCCCCAAAAAACTACCCCACTAAAACATTAGATTTGGACTTGTATGGTTTATGAAATGTTCCTCAAAGAATGGTGATACTGATTAAAGCACCCTAATTCTAATGACAGCTTGTTTAATAGAGCTATGTGCTGAGTCCTTCATAGGGTGCAGTGTGCTGAGTCATGCATTGGGTGTTGTGTGCTGAGTCTATCACATGATGCTGTGTGCTGAGTCCTTCAAAGAGTGCCATGTGCTGTGTCCTTCACAGGGTGCATTCTTTCATCTGGTCCTTGTAAGAGCTCTACAATTGAGATGATTATACAGACAAAAATACTGAGGCTCAGATATGTCCCTGCTATGGGGACATTACTAAAGAGTGGGTGAGTTGTCTCCTGCAGACAATTGTTTCATTTTGTTTTTCTCAGACATGAACCTTGAAATTGCAGCCTCAGCACTGACCCTTACCTCTTGGGCTCATGGATAACACTACACCATGTGGAGCCAAGGATCCCCTTGCAGCAGAGTGCCATGGCCTAGGGGTGGATAGCTGAGGTCTGTCATCCTGCCTTCTCAGGAAGCTGAGATCTGAGGATCAGGGTTCCAAACACAAAAGGTCCCATGAGATTATATCTCCAATTCACAACTAAGAAAACTGAAGTGGAAGCTGGGTGTTTGTGGCTCATGCTTGTTATCCTAGCTACCCAGGAAGATGAGATCTGAAGATCATGGTTCAAAGCTAGCCTGGGCAAGAAAGTCCTTGAGACATTTAGCTCCAATAAACCACCAGAAAACCTTAAGTGGCCTCTGGCTCAAGACTTTAGCTGAAGAACTCAGGGACAGCACCCAGGCCCAGACTTCAACTCCTACAACCAACAACAACAACAACAACAAAAAGACAAACACAAACTAACAAACCTGAAGTAGAGCACTGGGAATGTGCCTTAGGGATAGAGGGCTTTGCATATATGACACCCTGGGCTTGATTTCTCAGTACCACATTACCAGGAAAAAGCCTGTACTGGCTCTGTGGCTCAAGTGGGAAAGGACTATCCTTATACAAGAGAAACTAGGTACAGTGCTCAAGTCTTGATTTCAAGCTCCAGAACTAGTGTATTCACACACACACACACACACACACACACACACACACACACACACACACACACAAAGCAGAAGTGAAGCTGTAACACAAAATGGTAAAGCACTAGTTTTCTGCTCTGATCTCATGGTCAGCACCCAGGCCCCTAGCCATCCACGGCTTAACTAGGAGATGTCAAAGGTTTCAAAACCAGATGAACTTCACCAGCCCCATATGACAGGAAGTATTGTGATATCTGACATGTGCTTGGATTTCCCAAGCTTCTGGAAACCTAGGAGAGGCATCATAGGCTCATCATCATCTGCAATGAAACATTTCCTTAGGTTCAGTGCCCTCGTTGTGTTCCTGAAGGACTCCTGAATTACATTTAGCACTGTATATGAACACCAGAATATAGCTTCACAAAGGCAGAATAAGTGTAGAGGACTTGGCCTGCCACAGGAGGTGGCACAGATGAAGGCTTCCTGTCAAATCAGAGCACTGGGGAGAGAGAGAAATTGGGGTACAAAGAGGCCTTTTTCTCCTTACCTTCAGAGCCTGCCCACACTCATCCTCACTAATTGGCCCGGATGGAGTTGTTTGGTACATAGCTGTACAGGAGTGAGGCCTTTAGTCTGCCTGTTCAGACAATGTGAGAGACTTCTTCCAGCAGGCCTGGGGTGCAGAGAAACCCTCAAGCTACACTGGGCCCAGTGAGGGGAGCCCCAGAACATACATTGTCATTAAAGCCACCTCTGTACTATGAAATCATTTTATTGAAAACAAATTTCCTAGCTTGGTGCCATTCACAAAAGCTACTCTGGAGTTTCACCTATAGGAATGCATCCATACATACACAAAGACATGGAGGTACAGGCTCTTTTGGTGGGGCAGGTCCTGGGGTTGAACTATGAGCCTAGGGGTTGTCCCTGAGCTCCTTTTGCTCCAGGGTAGCTCATTACCCTTGAATCACAGTCCCACTTCTGGGTTTTTCTGTGATTTCTTACAAATAAGCATGTCAAGGACTCTCCTAACTGGGCTGGATTCAAACTGATAATCTCTACATCTCATCGTCTGAGGAGCTGGGATTATAGTCAGCAGACACTGGCACCTACCTTTCTTTTCTTCTTCATTTTTTAATCTGGACAATCTGACTTCTTCACAGGGTCATTCCAATGGTTTGAATTTATAAGTAAACTGCCCAATGTTCTTTATTGCTGCTTTCTCTGAGAAGGATTCACTATCCTCATCTTCCACTCTGCTAACAGGTTAGAAGCCAAAAGTGAAAAATGAGTGTCATAGGATTTGGGAGCTAAGATTCACAGTTCATGCCAGCTCTGTCACTTAGCTTTGAGCTGCAGTGAATTTACTGTCTCCGGATAAGAGGACCAAAAGCTGAAGTGATCCTTACACTGTCTTCATTGGTCCTTTTGCCTATAAAATGATGTAATAGTTATGAGTGTTATGTGTCTCCAACCTTAAATATATAGAACACACTAGAAACATCTTCATGTTTCTGTTTTTCTCTAGTACCTCCCGAGATTTAGACTAAAGTTTTGTGTGGAGTGGCTCCTTGGCAAACCCTTGAGGAAAGCCACTTGAAGTCTCCTCAGGAGATCGCCATCCAAAGCCAGCCCAAGCAGAAAAGTCTGTGAGATTCTTATCTCCAATAAACCACCAGAAACCAGAAGTGGAGCAGTGGCCCAGACAGTAGAGCTCCAGCTTTGAGAGAGCCGAGCAGGAAATACAGGCCCGACCAGGCAAGCCTGGGTGGTCCTTATATCCAATTAATGACCAGATGGCTGGAAGTGGAGCTGTGGCGGTGGTATAGCCTCAGCCTTGAGCAAAATATCTGAGGAATACATGAGGCCCTGACTTTAGGCCCTGGGATGGCCATAAAAATTCAAAAGAGAAGGTCATGTTATGTATTAGTGCTCTACCTACTTATGTGTGTATATTACCTCCCTGAGGGCAAACAGATCATATGCAATGCTTCTGCTTTTATTTACTGATTCATTTTTCAGATATGCTTGTTGCACATACCACATCATTCTCTTCATTTCAGGCCCATCGCTTTTCTCTTCTAGGGTTCCAGGCTTGTGTCCTTATATGATGTACTTAAAATCTCAGCAGCCTTTATTTATATTTTATTATGAGGCCAAGGACGGTACTGTCACAAATCAGGTAGGGGAAAAGGTTAGGTTTAGTATAAATAACCGGTATTCAGAAAATTAAACTTGGAGATGTAAGATGGTAGCATACTTATGTAAAAACTTCCACTAAGAAAAAGAGGAGGGGGCTGGGAATATGGATTAGTGAGAGAGTGCTTGCCTAGCATGCAAGAAGCCCTGGGTTTGATTTCTCAGTAGCACGCACACAAAAAACACCAGAATTCACGCTGTGACTCATGTAGCAGAGTGCTAGAGACAGTGCCTAGGCCTTGAGTTCAACCCAAGAACTGGCAAAGAGATAGCTAGTTGGGTAGGTAGGTATGTAGGTAGAGAGATGGATGGATAGATAGATAGATAGATAGATAGATAGATAGATAGATAGATAGATAGATAGATAGATAGATAGATAGATAGATAGATAGATAGATAGATAGACAGACAGACAGAAAGATGATAGATGAATATAGTCTTGGACTTCAGGAGGAAAGAAGGGAACAATTCCCAGTCATGAGGTCTTTTGCAGTGTGCCAGGACTCCAGCATCACCTTCACACAAACACAGAGCAGGAAGACTGTCTGTTCCACTTCTCAGGTAGCCAAAGACACCAAAGCCAAGAGGGCAGAGCCAGGTTCTAACTCAGGTGCTTGGAGTCAGTAGAGAAAGGGCCCTGCCTCTCCTTGGACTGGGTATTTGCATTAAGTATGTGGAGAATGAAGGAAGGAGAATGGACTGGCAGAGTCGAAGAGGGGCCTTCAAATCTGACAGATAGAGAATCAAAAACCCACTCGCTAAGATCAGAGAGCAGGGTTTTTGTATTCTGTTCCTCCCCTCTCCCCCAATAAATTGGCTCTCTATTGTTAACCTAAAGATAGCCTGAGGCTCCCTTCACCTGAGGGAGGAAGGCTAATTAGTCATTGTTTGAAGAGGCTGAGAAAAGCCTGACCCTGGTGTAACTCTAACAAATGTTTCAGGTTTCCCCTCATTGCTGGCGTGCCTGGAATGAATGAAGTGGTTTTGCAGCTCACTTCCCTGTTGAGTGTGTACAATCTGCCTCCTAATCCTGAGGCCTGGGTCTCTTCACCCAGCCTGGCTTTTTAAACTGTTTCCTGTCCTTCAAATACAGTGTTACACTGGAGTTCTTCCTGCTAACAGGGCTAAGGCTTGGATCCTGAGAATTTCATTTGAACCCAGGATGGGTAAATAATGTTTCTTTCCTGCTTCTATAGCTCAAGAAGTCTAAGAACATTTAGAGTACAAGTAACTTATCACCAAGGAAAACCCAGGAAACTCTTGAACGTCTGACCTTTCAGCAGTAGATGAGTGTCATAGACTTTCCCTCCCTGGTTGGCTTCACCCTGTTATCCTCAGACCTCAGCCTCCTGAGCTAGGGTGACACTCATGAGCTATTGGTTCTCTGCTAGGTTCAGAACTGTAATGACATTGACAATACAAGGCAAATGCTTATCACAAAGGGCTTGTGGAGCATATTAAGCCTTTTATCATTGGACCTTTCAGAACCCTGTAGGACACAAGGTTATAATGCTAGAGCCTGAAAGTCTGTTCATATGGATGAGCTACACTTGAACCTTGAGCTCTGACTCAAATTCTGGTGTATATCAGGATTCATTTTCCAGAGAATGTTCTCCTAATTATCAATAGGAAAAGTACTTTGATTAACCCTCAATTTTTCCAGTTGTGTGTCTTGAACTCAAGCCTGCGCACTGTCCCTGAGCACTTCAGCTCAAGGTGAACACTCTACCACTTGAGCCACAGCACCACATGGGGTCTTTTGGTGGTTCATTGAAGGTAAGAGGCTAACAGGCTTTCCTTGCCTCGGTTGTTTTTGAACTGTGGTCTTCAGATCTCAGCCTGCTGAGAAGCTAGTGTTCCAGTTGTGAGCCACTGGCATCTGGCCGATAGTTTCTGACAGGTCTGGGACTTTATCTTAGGGCCTTGGTACTGTCTCTGAGCTTCTTTTTCTCAAGACTAGCACTCTACCAGTTGAGCCACTCCACAGCTTCTGGCTTTTTCTTTGTATGTGGCACTGCGGATTCAAACCCTGGCATTCATGCATGCTGAGTAAGTTCTCTACCACTAAGCCACATTTCAAGCCCCATCCTTACAATTTTATCCCTTAACTTGCCTATCCTCAAGAAAAAGCTTCTGAGTATAAATCATTTAAAGAAATCTCTATAGGAAGGTGTCCAAAGACACAGAAGACAAAGCTCATACTTAGGAGAGACTCTAAACATGTGAAGATTGTTAGGTTTGTAAAAAGAGGTAGCCGAGTAAGAACAGCACCAGCATGCACGTGGTATTCAGGTGAGGGGTAGGTTTATTCAATAGACCTGCTGGGACTAGGCAAGGTTGGCACTCCACGTGGCTGGGAAAGAGAGGAAAGAGAAGAAAGAGCAGGAGAGAGAGGGAAGAGGGGAGAGAGAGAGAAGACAGCGCAGAGAGAGAGCAGTGAGCAGAGAGAGCAGGGAGAGCTAGAAAAGAACAGAGAGAAAATCTGGGCCTGGGCTAGCCCTTATCTAGGGTATGGGCGGAGAAAGGTGTGGCCACATTAAATTCAGATGTGACCTCAGCGAATGCAGATATGACCTCTTCCAGGTGTCCCAGTTGCCTAGGTAACGCAGGTACTGGGTGGAGACTTTGCTGCGAGGAGGGTGGAGTCTGCTGGCCACACAGGAGCAGACCTTACAAAGACCATGACAATGCTACCATTTAATTAGGTATCATATTTCAACACAAAAAAGTATTAATGAAAAATGAGTCAATGTCCTATATTATTAAATTTTTGCTGTATAATATTTTTAATGTGAAAATATTGTGCAGAGGGGTTACAATTGCATGGGCAAAATAATGAGTACATTTCTTATCAAGCATTGTAGCCTCCTCCTTTGTTTCCCCTTCCCATTCTTTCCCATCCTCCCCCCTGCCCTCCTTCTAAGTCCTCCCCCCCCACCAAAGTTGTAAAGTTTGTTTTCAACATAACGACTTGTACATCTCATTGTTGCATTGGGTCCACCTGTATCCTTATTTAAACTATTTGTTTTTTCCTTTCCCCTCCACAAATTACACTGACATCAAATACAGTGAAAGCAGGGTTTATGCCGTGGGGAGGGACATACAAAGCAACAAAGAAATAATCTTATAAATGTGTTAGAAACAATAGCATGAAAGAAAAAAACATTTGAATACATATCTTAGTGTTCATTTCCCTAACATCAACTTATCTGATCTTTTCTGCTTGACTCATATATACTAATTATTGCAAATAAGGGAAACCATGGGACCTATGCTTCTTTGGGCCTGGCTTACTGCACTTAATATAATTTTTTCCAAGTCTTTCTATTTCCTAACTGTTAGGTTTTTAAAAAGAGGTAGCCGAGTAAGAACAGCAGCAGCACTCACGTGGTATTCAGGTAAGGGGTAGGTTTATTCAGTAGACCTGCTGGGACCAGGCAAGGTTGGCACTCCACGTGGCTGGCAAAAGAAAGAAGAAAGAGAGGAAAGAGAGAGAAAAGAGAGCTAGAAAAGAGCAGAGAGCAGAGAGAGCTAGAAAAGAGCAGTGAGAGAGGGGAGAGAGAGGAGAGAGAGAAAGAGAGAGCAGAAAAGAACAGAGAAAGAGCTAGAATAGAACACAGAGAGCAGAGAGCTAGAAATGAACAGAGAGAGCGCCTGGGCTTGCGCTAGGCCTTATCTAGGGTATGGGCGGAGAAAGGTGTGGCCACATCAAATTCAGATGTGACCTCAGCGGATGCAGATGTGACCTCTTCCAGGTGTCCCAGTTGCCTAGGTAACGCAGGTACTGGGTGGAGACTTTGCTGCGAGGAGGGTGGAGTCTGCTGGCCATCCAGGAGCGGACCTTACACTAACAAATGGGGCAATGTCATTCTTTCTGATGGAGGCATAGAATTACATTGTGCATATGTACCACATTTTATTGATCCATTCATCTACTGAGGGGCATCTGGGCTGATTCCATATCATAGCTATAGTAAATAATGCAGCAATAAACATAGTCGTGCTGGTAGCTTTATTGTGGTCTTGTTTTGAACAATTGAGTAAATGCCCCAAAGTGGGATTGCTGGGTCATAGGTGAGTTCTATGTGTCTTTTGAGGAAACTCAATACTGCTTTCCAAAGAGGTTGAACAAGTTCACAATCCCACCAACAATGCAGTAAGATTCCCTTCTGTCCACATCCCCTCCAGCATCTGTTGTTATTAGAGTTCTTGATTATTGCCATTCTAACTGGGGTAAGGTGGTATCTCTATGTTATTTTGATTTGTATTTCTTTAATGGCTAGGGAGGTTGAGCATTTCTTCATGTGTCTATTGGCCATTCTTCTTTCCTCTTCAGAGAAGTTTCTCTTTAAGTCTTTAGCCCACTTATTTATTGGGCAGCTGTTTTTTTCAAGATTTGTTGTTGGGGGATATAATTTTTTGAGTTCCAGGTACATTTTAGATATGAGACCCTTGTCTGTTGTATGGTTAGTGAAGATCTTCTCCCAATCCATGGGCTTCCTATTAATCTTGCTTGCTATGTTCTTTGCCATGCAGAAGCTCTGCAATTTCATATGACCCCATTTGTTCAAACTTTCTTTGATTTGCGATGGTTCTGGGTCTTTATTAAGAAAATTTCGCCCTGTGCCAAGGAGACCTAAGGTTTCGACCTATTCCATCCTGTAATGTTTTCAGAGTGTCTGCTTTGACTCTGAAGTCTATTATTTATTCGGAGTTGATTCTGGTGCAGGGTGATATATAAGGATCTGGCTTTAGTTTTCTACAAGTAGTTAACCAGTTTTGCCAGCACCATTTACTGAAGAGGATGTCTTTCTTCCATTCTATTTTTTGAGCTCCTTTATCGAAGATTAGATGGCTATAGGTCTATGCATTCATTCTGGGTTATCAATTCTATTCCATTGGTCTTGAGGTCTCTCCTTGTGCCAGTACCAAGCTGTTTTGATTACTATGGCTTTGTAGTAGAGTTTGAAATTTGGTATTGATATTCCTCCAGCACTGTTCTTTCTGTTGAGAACTGTTTTTGCCATTTGGGGTCTTTAATTATTCCATATGAAATTTTGGTTGTGTCTTCTATTTCCTTGAAGAATGAAGTTGGAATATTGATAGGTATCGCATTGAATTTGTAGATAGCCTTGGGAAGTATTGCCATTTTCACGATGTTGATCTTCCCAATCCAGGAGCATGGGAGTTTTTGCTTTCTAAATTCTGTTTTGATTTCCTTTTTGAGGTTTTTAAATTTTTCATCATAGAGGTCCTTCACTTCTTTGGTTAAATTAGTTCCTAAGTATTTTATTTTTTGAGTGGCTATTATGAATGGAGTTGCTTTCTTAATTTCAGCCACACTTTTCTCATTGTTGGCATACAGAAAAGCCATTGATTTTTGAGGGTTAGTTTTGAATCAGCTTGAGTAATTTGGGAGTGGAGTCTGTGGGATTCTTTAAATACAAGATCATGTCATCTGCAACGAAGTAGAGTTTTACTTCTTCTTTCCCTATTTGGATCCACTTTATGTTTGCATCTTGTCTTATTTCTGTAGTTAGTCATTCTAATACTAAATTGAAGAGAAGTGGAGAGAGTGGACATCCTTGTCACATTCCTGAGCTAAGAGAAAATGGCTTTAGTTTTTCACCATTAAGTATAATGCTGGCTGTAGGTTTGTCATATACAGCCTTTATTGTATTGAGGAATGTTCTATGAATTCCTAATTTTTCCAGAACTTTCATCATAAAGGGGTGTTGAATCTTGTCAAATGCTTTTTCTGCTTCTATTGAAATAACCATGTGGTTCTTATCCATGCTCCTGTTGATGTGATGAATTATACTAATTGATTTCCGTATATTGAACCAGCTTTGCAACCCTGAAATGAATCCTGTTTGATCTTGGTTTATGATTTTTTTGGATAAATTGTTGAAGTCGATTGGCCAAAATTTTGTTGAGAAGTTTTTCATGAATGTTCATCCAAGAAATGGGTCTATGGTTCTCTTTCTTTGATGAGTCCCTGCCTGGTTTTGGATGAGGGTTATGATGGCTTCATAGAATGAGTTCGGTAGTGAACTTTCTCTTTCAATTTCATTAAAGAGTTGGAGGCGTATTGGTGTGAGCTCTGCTTTTAATGCCTTGTAGAATTCTGCTGTTAATCCATCTGGTCCTGGGCTTTTCTTAGATGGGAGATGTCTTATTTCGGTTTCTATTTCAATGCTTGATATGGGCTTGTTAAAATGGTTTAACTCATCTTGATTTAGTTTAGGCATGTCAGTATTTGCTAGGAAAAGCTCCATTTCTGCCAAGTTCTCAAAATTATTAGCATAAAGTTTTGAGAAGTATTTCGTTATAATGTTTTGAATCTTGGTTGTTCTGTGGTGATGTTTCCATTCTCATCTCTGAGTTTATTTATTTGGGTGTGTTCTCCTCTTTTTCTGGTAAGATTTGCTAAGGGTCTGTCCATTTTGTTAGTTTTTTCGAAGAACCAACTCGGTTTTTTTTAATGCTTTCTATGGTTTATTTGGATTCTAATTCATTTAATTCTGATTTAAATTCAATGATTTCTTTTCATCAACTAGATTGCGGTTTTTCTTGCTGCTCTTTTTCAAGGAGGCTCAGATATCTCATTAAATTGTTGGTTTCAGATCTCTCCAATTTGTTGATGTAGGAACTTAAAGCTATAAACTTGCCTCTGAGTACTGCCTTTGATGTGTCTCAGAGGAGCTGGTAATTTGTGTGTTCATTTTTGTTGAATATCATGAACTTTTGCATTTCCTTTCTAATCTCTTCTATGACCGACTCGTGATTCAGTAGTGTGTTGTTCAGCCTCTATGTGTTACAGGACTTTCTTTGATGGCTTTTGGTGTTGAGTTCTAATTTTATTCCCTTGTGGTCTGAGAGAATGCAAGGAATAACTTCAATGTTTCTGAATTTGGACAAGGTTGCTTTGTGGCCTAAAATGTGGTCTGTTTTGGAAAATGTTCCATATGCTGCTGAGAAAAACGTGTATTCTGATGCTGCTGGGTGAAATATTCGGTAGATGTCTATTAAATCTATTTGATCTATGCAGGTGTTTAAATCTGCGGTTTCTCTGTTGAGTTTTTGCCAAGTTGATCTATCTAGTGCGGAAAGTGGTGTGTTAAAGTCCCCAACAATTAATGTCTTTGGATCTATGTGGGATTTGATTGAAAGTAGTGTTTCTTGGATAAATTTTTATGTTTCATTATTAGGGGAATTGTAATATCCTCCTGAAGGAGAGATCCCTTAATAAGTATGTAGCGACCTTCTTTATCTCTTCTCACTAATTTTAATTTGAAGTCTATTTTATCTGATATTAGGATTGCAACTCCCACCTGTTTATGGGGGCCGTTTGCTTTGTAGATTTTGTTCCAGCCTTTCACATTGAAAATGTATTTGATTTTTTGGGCAAAATGTGACTCCTGAAGGCAGCAGATAGAAAGATCTTGCTTTTCAATCCAACTAGACAGTCTATGTCGCTTAATTGGAGAGTTAAGTCCGTCAATGTTGAGAGAGAGAACTGAGAAGTATTTGGGAGTTCCTGCTATTTTATCCACCTTCTTGGGGGTTGTGGCAACTGGGTTCTTTCTATGGTTCTTGGATTCTCAGTTTGGCTGTGGTTTCTTTGCCTTTTTGTGGTCTTGTTGGTTTTGTATGTGTAAGACATCTTTAAGAATCATTTGTAGGGCTGGTTTGGTGGAGATAAATTGTTTCAATTTTTCTTTGCTATTGAAAGTTTTTATTTGACCTTCGGTTATGAAGGAGAGTTTAGCTGGGTACAATATACATGGTTGATAGTTGTTTGTCTTTACAGCATGGCATACATCATTCCAGGCTCTTCTTGCTTTATCCGTCTCTGCTGAGAAATCTGAAGTGATTCTAATTGGTTTCCCTTTATAAGTGATTGATCTTTCTCCTTGAGAGCTTTAAGGATGTTTTCCTTGGTCTGAATTGATCCTATGAGGATTATAATGTGATGCTGGGTTGTCCTGTTCTGTTCTGGTCTATTTGGAGTTCTAAAAGCTTCTTCTATTTGAATAGACCTATCTTTTTTCATGTTTGGGAAGTTCTCTGCTGGGATCCTGTTAAATTTCCCAGACCGTTAATTTCTGTCTCTAGGTGTTCCTCTACACTAATTATCCTCAGATTAGGCCTTCTGATGGTGTCTTCCAAATGTTGAATAGATCTATCCTATTTCTTGGATTTGTCTTAGATGGTTGTGTGTTCTTTCTCTATAATATCTAGGTTCTCTTCAATCCCTGAGATTCGATCTTCTTCATGGTCTAACCTACTATCAAGACTTTCTACTTTGTTTTTATTTCTTTTCCTTCTAGTTGGCTGGCTTTGATTGCTTCAAATTCTTTGTTGGAGCTTTGTTTTAGATCTTGTATGAACTGCTTTACTTCCTTAATTTGGTTTTCAGTGTTTATTTTCAAATCACTTAGTTGATTGGTTATGGTTTCCTTGGACTGCCATTCCTTCTGTTGGGTTCCATTCAGCATTCCTTTTGTGGTCTCCCTGACTTCTTTCAACTTTCTGTTTATGGATTCCATGAATGCCTTTAGCGATCTTTGTATATTCTCATCCTTCTCTCTCAATTCCTGTATTACTCTTTGATTAGCTTTCTCACGTTCACACAATTCCTGTAATTCTCTTTGAGTGTTCTTAGCCCTGCCCATTTGGGATGAAATTAACAGGTTTTGTGCTAGAACACTATCTTAAGGCAAGCATCAACCAGTCTGTAGTTGCACAGTCAAAATCTGCAGCTACAAAAAAATCTAGTTCAATAGATATATCTATTCAACATCCAACAACTATGTATTAATGGGTTATGAACTGCAAAGAAGAATTTGGCAAACCAGAAATTATTAGGTTTAGGGAGAGATGTGGGTAAAAATAGGAATAGAGGGATATGGGCAGGCAGAGGAAAGGTTAACTTAAATAAGTACTAATCTCAAAGTGGGAAATATGTTGAATAGAATGATAGCAGAGAGAGGAAAAAAAAGAAGAATGAGAAAGAGAAAAAAAGA
This sequence comes from Dipodomys spectabilis, assembly GCF_019054845.1. Lineage (NCBI taxonomy): Eukaryota > Metazoa > Chordata > Mammalia > Rodentia > Heteromyidae > Dipodomys > Dipodomys spectabilis. Next base: position 1,048,942 of record NW_024870959.1, read on the forward strand.
GACAAGAAAAAATAGAAAAACAAAATTAAAAGTTAAAAAGTGAAACACTTAAAAACAAAATTATGCAAATTTAAAAACATAATATTCAGAGAAGAACATGCATAGGATAAGAGAAGGGTAGGGATAGAAAGGAGATGTGAAAAACTTAACAATTAAAATGCTTATATTATACAAGTATAAAGAGGTAGTACTGCTATTAAGGAATTTAAGTCTAAGAGGTTTTGAATTGAGTAATAAATTTCTGGATTAAATGTGTACACAATAGGGGATAAGGTCTAATAATCAACTATGGGTATATCTGAGGATGAGCAGAACATCAATTAAGTCACGCAAAGAAGAATGAAAGAGAAGAAAAGGTGAAAAGAATGAGAAGGAAAGAAAAAAAACGGATCAAAAGGTCAATAAAGCTAAACAAAAAAAAAATTTTTTAAAAGAAAAAGAAAAAAAAAGCACACACACATATACCCCTAAAATAAAAATTTTAAGAGGAAGAAAAAAGTTAATAGGAAACAAATTTTTTAAGGTAAAAATTAAAAATTAAAAAGTTTTAGAAAAAATTTCTTTATAAACGGTACAAAAAAAGAGTTCTTTGAGTTTTTTGGGTGAAATGGGAAGATCCTGTATCTCCCTTGTGTCTATAACCAGTCTCTAGTTGGAGTCTCTCGTCTGCTCTGTGATGTTTGATTTTCCTGTGGCTTGGTTGGTGTCTTAAGTCAGTTTGTTTGAGCAAGCAGAAAAATGCTCTGCTTTACCCAGGATTTTGTGATCCTCCTCCCAGGCTAGTTCAATGGGAGGGAGTTCTGCTTTGAGTATCACAGAAGAGGGAGATGGTTGTTTCTCTAGTTTGGAGATGCTGTAATGAGTCTATGTTCTGGGTAGAGTTGAGGCCTTTCAGCAAACATTAGCTTTTCCCTGAGGGGCTAGCTTCTGAGCCTGCCTGGAGCCATTCTCAGGGTTTATGTTTAATGAATTTCAATTGATTGTCAAGGCTGCTGTAGAGAGGGGAAGCCTCTGTCTCTGTTTACCCAGTGAAGAAAGACACTCCTGGGGCTGGCGGCCCAGGCTGGGTGACTTTTCCCTGGGTTGAGCTGAGCCTGGCAGGTCAGGTTAGGTTCCTGTGACCTGCTTAATGACTCTTTTGTTTTCTTCCAAGGCCTGAGTTGGAGCTAGCTGCTTAGCCAGGCCTTTGTCATTATCAAAGATGGAGATCTCCCATAGTGGGGGGAGGAGGGGTGGCCTTCTCTCCTCTGCTCCCTGAGAGGATGTCAGGCTTCTACTCAAGCCAGAGTCTTGGTTCCTGGGTCGTCTCTGGTCTATGAACTGCAGGATGATGATGTGTGCTCCTTGTCAGTTCTTGCTGGTGTTGAGTAGAATCCACTCACTGACCCATCTGGCGCCTTTGTCCTGGACTCTCTGTGTTGCAGGTATGGCGTCTATGGCTGCCGCCAACACTGCTGCCACTGCCACTGCCACCACCACCACAGCCACAGCTGTTGGCAAGTGCTCAGATCTGTCTCCTTGCCTGGATTTTCCCTCTCTAGCCTAACACTCTTTACTGTGATGGCACACTTTGTGTGATTCTCTGGCTTAGGACTGTTCATTGGAGCACTAAAACTGCTTTCTATGGGAGAGCTTGTTTAGTCCCAGCTTCTCCTACACCATTTTCCCGGAACTCAGTCCTATATTATTGTGTATAATTTTATAATAGATGTACAACATATATTAAGTATTATGTTGAAAGACCCCAGACTCACTGGGATGCTTTCTTCAATGGGAGGGCACCCCAAGAACCAAGACTCCAAGCCAGCAGCTGCAATAAGCAAGAGGAGTTTATTTGGCATTTGGGCAAATGGGTTCCCAGTCCATGGCAGACAGGCAGCCTGGAGCACGGTTACAGGCACTTTTAAAGACAAAAGCCACAGGATTAGCATAAGACCCCAGGTTCCCTAGGATTGGCTCAGTTTACTACACCGGGAAGTTTATGACACTCTTTGTAATAAAACAATTGGCGTGGATGATCAAATGGAGATAGTCACTCTGGGAGATAAGGGTTAGGGAGTTTACGGAGTTACAAACTTGTGATTAATTAACATTTGGCCTAATTTGTTGGGCTCACCAGATGGTCCTTATCTTGGGCCCTCTAAACCGAGAATTTTTACACAGGAATGCAGAGGAACATACTCTTTGTTCCTTATCTTGGGTCCCATTTGGCCACCTGGGGAATTTACTTGTTAGTTCTTTATTTATGACTACAGAGCTTGTCCCAGGGCCGACATCTAGACTCTGAAGCTTTTTATTTATCTCCAGCGAGGGGAAGGGTCAGTGCTAGCACAAGCAAGTTTACAGAAGCAAAACCAGCAGTTAGCAATTGTAAAATGTAACTCTAATTTTTAATCTTTCAATGTGTATAAAAATACTAAATAGGGGCTGGGAAGGTGGCTCACTGGTAGAGCGTTTGCCTTGCATGCATGAGGTCCTAGGTTCAATTCCTCAGCACCATATAAGCAGAAAAAAAAGCCAGAAGCGGAACTGTGGATCAAGTGGTAGAGCGCTAGCCTTGAGCTGAAGATCTGAGGGACAGCTCCCAGGCCCAGAGTTCAGGCCCACGACTGGACTCCTCCCCCCAAAAAATACTAAATACAATAGACAATAAGTAAGTAAATGAATCTGAGAAGCATGCTATATATATATGTATATATATATATTACCAGATAGACCTGTATTTGCCATTTTGTATTAGACCTGCTTGAAGAATGCAGCTGCTATTCTACTGGCCCTCGAGCCCCAGACACTCCAGGATCTGGAGCTGAAGTTAACACATTCCAGACCCCCCACCCGGGCCTGGGATCAGGGACAGTGGCTATCTGGTAACCACTCCCACCCAGGCCCGGGATCAGAGATAGTGGCCATTTGGCTTAGTCTGCTAGCCCAACCAATTATCAGCCCCAGCCCTTTTCTCGCTTTGTATTGCGCCAATCATCTGCTAGAATTATGATTTAAATTTCCTGCGTGGTGTATTGATTCGTTGCCAATAAATACTGAGGCCTTACCCCTACCAAAGGACATATAAAAAGTGCTGTAATCTTGTGCTGGGGTCCTCTCTTTGCACTCAGACATCAGTGCACAGAGGGGTTCGTGCTCGAGCTTGTCAATAAATGACTCATTTCTGCTTGCATCTTTGGTCTCTGGTGGTCTTTTCGGGCGCTCCAAATCTCTGGGCATTACAAATCAAGTAAAAACTAAAATAAATGAATCAAGTAAAAACTAAAATAAATGCAAAATCAATAATAAAAATCATAATATGTTATAAACATACATAAGAAAATATATATCATATATTACACATATATAGAAATATTTTTCCATTGCAGGGCCTTCATTCAGACCCTGGTAACTCTAACCTGAATTTCTTTTCCTCAAGGACAGTGAGCTTTGCTTTCACCCACAGTGCAAAAGAGTTATCTGGATGGTGAGATCAAATCCCAACACTAACGGAAATACTGGCCCCATTTCCAAGACAGTGACTTAATTCTTTTTAATGGAAGCAGCTATGTTTATTCAGTTCCATACTGAACATTAAAATAAAATTAGTGTGGAATTTTGTACCTCTATTCAGACCTCTTTCCCTTACCCCCAAACTGCTTCTCTGAGCACGACTTTTTTCATTTTTTATTGTAAAAATGTTGTACAGAGAGGTTATAGTTAAATGAGCAAGGTAATGATTATATTTCCGATTGAGGATTTTAGCTTCCTCCTTTGTGTTCCACCTACCATCCCCCCCTCCCATCTCCACATCTACTCCCCCTGCCGAGCTCAGTGACTTAATTCTTATTTTTGGCTTTGCACCGGGTTTGAATTCAAGAAGTGGCAACTCTGCCCTTTCGTGCACACTGCTACAGAGTTACTGAGACCTGAGTTCAAATCCCAGGCTAGGAAACAAAACTGGCAGAAATCCAAGCCAGGGAGCTTTCTTTCTTTTTTAATTTAGTTAAATAATTAATTTTTAATTTATTCTTTATTTTGCCAACAGGAGGCTTGAACTCAGGTCGTGGCAACTCTGCCTCAGCTTTGATCACCCTAGGCTGGAGTGTAGCCTCTGGACCCATAGCCAATCCTGGGATCCTAGACCCACAGGGCTTGCAGGAAGAAAAAAAAAGTAGCATAGAAAAAAAGTGGTGAGCTGCAGAGGGCTGGGGGTTTTACATTTTTTTCTTTGCACAGTGACTATCCTGGGTCTGAATGACACAGTTGCAAAGTGGACCTGACCTGCCATTGCTGAGGCTGGTGGGCTATCAGGGAAGCCATAGACCTACCTGTCAACATAGGCCCTGGGTTCAAATCCCAGTCCTGACACCTACCAATGGCAGGAGATCACAAGAGACTCATTCCTATGCATAGGAATACCAATTGAAAGAGTAGTTCATGCTTCAGTCTAGTCTAAAATTGGATGCAATAATCCTAAGAAGTTGATTGATCCTAATTAATAGTTTATAAAGCATGAAAAGAATAATATTCCTTCAATGGTGGTATAATACATGCCTAAGAGTTGGTAGGAACGTACTAGGTGTCATTCAATCATAGATAGACAGCTCTAGTGCTCTTTACCAATATAAATTTATTTGTATAGCACCATCTGCCTATCCATGTATCACTGTTTTGGCCAAACCTGGGGCTGGATCTCAGCACCTGGGAACCACCTGACAGTTTCATTGGCTAGAGGCTGCCATGCTCACACTCATCCATTCATGAATTGGGCCTGCTAGGCCCTAGCACTGCCAAAAATTTAATCTTGGAGTAAGAAGCCGAGTGTGACACATGATTTCTTTTTCTGGGAGAGTCCTGGGTATCAGATATGGTGGAGAACATATCTACAAATCTAGATGCTATGTGATAGAATGTAAACAATGTAATAAATGGTAGAGGTGTCATCCGAGTCAATAAAATAATTGGTAAATAAATGAATAAAACAAGACATAAAATGAATAACCACACCAAACACAATATGGACTGAATATCTGTATGGAAATATAAATTCTGTCTTTAAAATGGATATAAGGAGTATGTTTTTCAGTCTTGAGGCTTGAATTCAGGCTTAGGGAACAGGCCTGACTTTCTTGTCTTCAAGCATGGTCAGATTCCCATCCCTCACAGTGCTGCATATTTACCCAGACCTTGAATACAAATCCTTGGCCTGGCAGAAAAAATGGTACGAATTGCGAACCAGGAAGCTAAATATTTTTTTTTTAATGTGGGCGTTTGAAGAAGCCATAGTCCCTCACAGCAACATAGGCCTACATTTCGAATCCCAGTCATGCCACTTCTGGATGGTGGGAGATCTTAAGAGACTCGTTCCCATTCACAGGAATAATGATGGAATGTTATCAATGTCACGGTTGAATAAGTTGCTCATGAATGATACTTGAATAAAATGAGACTTCATGATTTCAGTCAGCTGATTGATTTTATTTAATTATCTTATGAAACATTAAAAGAATACTATTTCTCACAGGGATGCAATAATTTCAGGACACTGATTTACTTAATAGTTTATTAAGGATTAAAATAATAACATTAATTACATGGAGGCATAATAAATACCTAAGAATTGGTAGGAATGTAGTCTTTATAACTGAATAATGGGTAGACATCCTGACACTGTATAAAGATATATATTTATTAGCATACTACCATCTAGGTGTCACTCTGTTCTTATTTTTTCAAAACCTGGGGCTCGAGTTAAGATCCTAGGAACTGCCTGTCAGTTCAATTTGCCCCAGGATGGTGTGTTGACACTCACCCATTCATGAATTGGGCCTTGTAGGCTGTGAGTTCAGATGCCAGCACTCCCACAAAATGAATCATGGAGTAAGAAGCTGATGGTGACACATGTTTTCCTTTCCTGTGAAAGTCCTGGGTGTCAGGTATAAGTGTAATACATATGCAGACCTATATCCTATGTAATCAATGTAATCAATGTTCTATGTGCCATAATAATCAATAAAATAAACAGTCACTACATGAATGAAAGAAAACATAAAATGAATAACTACACTGAAAGCAATATGGAGTCAACATATGTATGTAAATATAAATCACATATTTAAAATGTACATGAATAGGATGTTTTCTAGTGGTGGGGATCGATCTCAGACCTGAGGTGTACACATGAATTTCTTGACTTCAAGGAGGCCAGCTTCCCCATTCCACACAGTGCAACAGAGTTACCTAGACTAAGAGTTCCAATCTCAGTCCTGGCAGAAAAAAATGGCACCTTTATACTATGTGAGGCCTAATTCTTAGGTATTTCATTATGCCTCCATTTAATGAATGTGATTGTTTAAATGATTCATAAAGTATTGAATAAATGATCAGTGTCCTATAATAAAATTGTGTATAATTTTATCCTAGAATCATTCAAGAACTGCCCATTCAGTCATAACATACATCACATTCCATTGGTATTCGTATAGATAGGAATGAATTTCTAAGGCTCTCCTGCCATTTGGAATTGGAAGGAGCAGGATTCAAACTGTGGGCTCCAGCTCCCACCACTTAAACCCTAGGATAGGGAACTCACTGGTCTGTCCAAGAACAGCAAGATCAATGATTAAGCAGGAACCAGTGGTTCTCAGCAGTCCTTGATATTTACAAGGCTGTGATAGGAGGATCATGGTCAAATTCACCCTAGGCAGGAAAGTCCTTGAGACCCCATCAGAGACAGTACCCAAGCCCTGAGTTCAAGGCCCTCAACCAAAAAACCCGGAAAGACACCCCTTGCCTGCAAGAGATGGTGAAGGAGTGGAGGTGCTGTGGTTGGGAGACCAGGTGCTGGCCTCAATGTACAGAAATTTCTAAGATCTCCCCAGGTTTGCCCGAGCGTGAAATTACAGCAGGGTGGGCGTTGCCTTAACAAGAACTCCAGAGGTTGTGGCCTGTCTTAGTCAGGGAGTGGGGTGAATGTGAGCAAGGTTAGGAGGGTAGTGTCAATTTTATTCTCTCCATCCATGGAAGTATGGTTTTGGATGCTGGTGTCAAAGTCTGAAGTGAAGGATTGCATGTGATTTGTAGCCTGACAAGTTGGGTTTCCCCTGGGTATAAGAAGGTAACTGAAGCCGGGTGCTGCCAGTGGCTCACAATTATAATCCTAGCTACTCAGGAGACTGAGATCTGAGGATCACGGATCAAAGCCAGCTTAGGCTGGCTTTGAACCACCAGATAACCGGAAGTGGTACTATGGCTCCAGTGGTAGAGCGCACACGTTCAGCTGAAGAGCTAAAGGATTGTGTGAAGGCCCAAAGTTCAAACCCCATGACCAACAACCAAAAATAAGGTAGCTGAATTTCCTGCATAGCAGTGTGTACAGTAGGAAATGCCATGCTGTGTTTTTAGCCATTCCAGACGTGTGAGAGGCTCTGAGTTTTGTCTACAGTTGTTCTGAGGACGGTCGTGCTATCTTCTCGGGGGTTGGGATGTTCAGGTGCTCAGGGACTGCTGAGGCCTTGGGCTACCCCTGTGTGTGTGTGTGTGTGTGTGTGTGTGTGTGTGTGTGTATTTTTTCCCTCATCTTTCTCTGTCCCCTTCCTGGGCACCTGTCTGCCTCTCCCTGACTTCAGAGGAAGCCCCTCCTCCATGGCAGCCTGCCTTTAGCCCCCATCTGGGTCTACAATGAGTCCTAAATTGCCAGAAACCTGTATATTCTAGCTTTTTGTTGGGGCCCAAGTCTGTCTGTCCATAACTTTGGCCACCTCCAGAGGATTCTGGGTCAGCAGGGCCAGCTGGCATAGGTTCTCCCCTGCCCCTGGAGGGGAGGGGCTCAGTCATGCCACGTCCTTTCCTTTTCCTCAGCTGGGCATCTGGATGCATGTCCATCCTAGCAGGCTGGCAGTGGAGTGGGGGGAAAGGTGGTTGCCAATGGTTCTGGCCAACTTCAGCCTGATAGCTGACTGAAGGCTGCCCAAACAAGGAGGATCTGGGGCTACATGGAAGGTGAGACCAACTTGTCTTGGAAGTATCCATTGGAGTGGGCCTCTCAGATCCTTCTAAACAATTCCAGATAACCATAATACAGAGGCACAGACTAGATTCCAGGGTCAGGGTAGAGGGGGTGAGAGACTGGTATGGCCAGTACCTCAATGTTCTGGGGCATTAGCCTTGACCTGGTTGTGTCCCCTTGTGTAAGTTCAATTCTTAACCCAGTGCTAGCCACACACTGGCTACTTGTGGCAGTGCTGTGGAAGTGGCAGGAATGGAAGTGAGATCTAGGATGACCAAAGTCTGAATTTATGGCCTGTGGGGTTGGGGATGGCAAAGGGTGTTTATTTAAAAAAAAATCTCAGAGGGTTGGGAAGGTGGCTCAGTGGTAGAGCACTTGCCTTGCATGCCTGCGGCCCTGGGTTCGATTCCTCAGCACCACATAAGCAAAAAGGAAAAAGTCGGAAGTGACGTTGTGGCTCAAGTGGTAAAGTGCTAGCCTTGAGCTGAAGAGCTGAAGGATGGTGCCCAGGCCCAGAGTTCAGGCCCCACAACCGGACCACCACCCCTCCCAAAAAATATCTCAGAGCTGGAATTCAGGGCCTAAGCACTGTCTCTGAGCTAACACTCTACCACTTGAATCACAGCTCACCTTTCATCTTTTTTAGTAGTTTAGTGGAGAGAAGAGTCTCACGGACTTTCTTGCCTGTGCTGGCTTCAAGCTGCCATCCTAAGAGTTCAGCCTATTGAGTACTGGATTGCTGGTATGAGACATTGGCACCTGCTAAAGATGTTAGTGTGTGTGTCTGCGTGTGTTTGTGTTTACCGGGGCTTGAATTCAGAGCCTAGGTGCTATCTTTTAGCTTGTTTGCACAAGGTTGGTGCTGTACCATGTGAACTAGGGTAGCTCCGCTTCCCAGATTTTTGATGATTCATTGGAGATAAGAGTCTACCCAGGCTAGCTTTGAATCTTGATTGATCCTCAGGTGTCAGCCTTGAGTAGCTAGGATTACAGGCATGAGCCACTGGCACCCAGCTGCAAGGATGTCTTTTCATAAGCTCTTCTGTTCTAACAGCTATCTACTTGCCCTGGCCTAGATCTCTAACCTCTACATCAGCTCCTAGCAGCCCCTGACTGTGTGGAGAACATAAAGCTCAAACCTGATCCCATTTCTTTGTCCTCAGGGGAGGGTATGTTTTGTCTGAAGCCTTGGTTGGAGGGGTAGCTGTACATGGGTGCTTAGCTGGGATAGAGAGGTACTCTGTTTTAACCAAGAAAGAAAGTGTGGCCAGTTAGATACTAATAGCTTATTCTCTCATATCCCTATCTCCTCAGAGGCTGAGATCTGAGGATTGCCATTCAGTGGCAGCCCAGCTAAAAAGCCTGTGAGACTCTCTTCTGCAAATAACCACAGAAAGCTCGAAGAAAAGCTGTGGCTCAAGTGGTAGAGTGCTAGCCCTCAATGAAAAAACTCAGGATTATTCATCACATCAACAGGAGCAAGAATAAGAACCACATGGTTATCTCAATAGATGCAGAAAAAGCATTCGACAAGATCCAACACCCCTTTATGATGAAGGTTTTGAAAAAATTAGGAATCCATGGAACATTCCTCAATACAATAAAGGCTGTATATGACAAACCTACAGCCAGCATTATACTTAATGGTGAAAAACTAAAGCCATTTCCTCTTAACTCAGGAACAAGACAAGGATTTCCACTCTCTCCACTTCTCTTCAATCTAGTATTAGAATGCCTAGCTACAGCAATAAGACAAGATGCAGACATAAAGGGGATCCAAATAGGGAAAGAAGAAGTAAAACTCTCCCTCTTTGCAGATGACATGATCTTATATTTAAAGAATCCCATAGACTCCACTCCCAAATTACTCAAGCTGATTCAAAACTTTGGCAAAGTAGCAGGGTATAAAATTAACCCCCCAAAATCAATGGTTTTCTGTATGCCTACAATGAGAAAAGTGTGGCTGAAATTAGGAAAGCAACTCCATTTGTAATAGCCCCACAAAAAATAAAATACCTAGGAATTAACTTAACCAAAGAAGTGAAGGACCTCTATGATGAAAACTTTAAAATCTTGAAAAAGGAAATCAACACAGAACTTAAAAAATGGCAAAGCCTCCCATGCTCCTGGATGGGAAAGATTAACATTGTGAAAATGACAATACTTCCCAAGGCTATCTACAAATTCAACGCGATACCTATCAAAATTCCAAGCTCATTCTTCAAGGAAATAGAAGAGGCAATCCAAAAATTCATATGGAACAATAAAAGACCCCGAATAGCAAAAACGCTCCTCAACGGAAAGAACACTACTTGAGGAATATCAATACCAAATTTCAAACTCTACTATAAAGCCATAGTAATCAAAACAGCTTGGTATTGGCATAAGAACAGACCTCAGGACCAATGGAATAGAATTGAAAACCCAGAAATGAACCTACAGACCTATAGCCATCTAATCTTCGATAAGGGAGCTAAAACAATAGAATGGAACAAAGACAGCCTTTTCAGTAAATGGTGCTGGCAAAACTGGTTAACTACTTGTAGAAAACTAAAGCTAGATCCTTATATTTCACCCTGGACCAGAATCAACTCCAAATGGATCAAAGACCTCGAAGTCAAAGCAGACACTCTGAAAACATTACAGGATGGAATAGGAGAAACCCTGGGTCTCCTTGGCTCAGGCCGAAATTTTCTGAATAGAGACCCGGAAACACAACAAATCAAAGAAAGGTTGGACCAATGGGATTGCATAAAGTTGCAGAGCTTCTGCATGGCAAAGGACATAGCTAGAAAGATCAATAGAAAGCCCACGGATTGGGAAAAGATCTTTACTAGCCATACAACGGACAAGGGTCTCATATCTAAAATATACTTGGAACTCAAAAAATGAAACCCCACAACAACAAATCCTCAAAGAAACCACTGCCCAATAAACAAGTGGGCGAAAGACTTAAAGAGAAACTTCTCTGAAGAAGAAAGAAGGATGGCCAATAGACACATGAAGAAATGCTCAACCTCCCTAGCCATAAAAGAAATGCAAATCAAAACAACAATGAGATACCACCTCACTCCAGTTAGAATGGCAAAAATCAAGAACTCTAACAACAACAGATGCTGGAGGGGATGTGGACAGAAGGGAACCTTACTTCATTGTTGGTGGGAGTGTAAACTTGTTCAACCACTTTGGAAAGCAGTATGGAGGTTCCTCAAAAGACTCCACATAGAACTCTCCTATGACCCAGCAATCCCACTTTTGGGCATTTACCCAAATGTTTACAAACAAGACCACACTAAAGCTACCAGCACAACAATGTTTATTGCAGCATTATTCACCATAGCTAAGATCTGGAATCAACCCAGATGTCCCTCAGTAGATGAATGGATCAAGAAAATGTGGTATATATACACAATGGAATTCTATGCCTCCATCAGAAAGAATGACATTGCCCCATTTGTTAGGAAATGGAAAGACTTGGAAAAAATTATATTAAGCGAAGTAAGCCAGGCCCAAAGAAACATAGGCCCCACAGTTTCCCTTATTTGTAATATCTAGTATATGTATGAGTCAAGCGGAAAAGGTCAGATAATGTGATGTTAGGAAAATGAACACTTAGATATGTATTTCAATGTTTTTTTCTTTCATGCATGTGTTTCTAATGCATTTATAAGATTATTTCTTTGTTGCTTTGTATGTCCCTCCCCCACAGTATAACCCCTGCTTTCACTATATTTGATGTCAGTATAACTTGTGGAGGAGATGGGGAAAAACAAGTCGTTTAAGGATACAGGTGGACCTGTTGCAACAATGAGAAGTACAAGTTGTCATGTCCATAATGAGCTTTACAATGTCTGTGGGGAGGGGGAGAAGGATTGGGACTGGGGGGGGAGGGGGGAGGCTGGGAAGGGATGTGAAGGATAAACAAAGGAGGAGGCTGCAATGCTTGGTAAGAAATGTACGCATTATCCTGCCCATGTAATTGTAACCCCTCTGTACAGTATGTTCACAAATAAAATAAATTAAATTAAAAAAAAAAACTCAGGGACAGAGCCCGGGCCCTGAGTTCAAACCCCTGTACAAATATGTTCATGCACACAGGCATGCACACACACACACACACATACACACACAGAGAAGTGTTAATGATGAGCTGAGGTAGAACTGTGGGCAGTTCTGAGGCATAATCAGAGTAAGCTCTCAAGGAAGATCAAGTTGTTTATCCCTAAGTCCTTCTTGGGCTGAGGGGTCTGGGTCATGGCAGTAAGTTCCATGGAACCTGCCCCTCCATCCATGCACGGGGCCACAGGACCAATGCTCCTTTGTAGTTGGCCCACAATTGCAGACCTTCATCTGCCCGGAGTACTGGTGAGGAAAGCAGGGCTCCAAGCCCTGGGACTCCAGGGGTAGTGACTGCTACAAGCAGCAGCCAGCCATCTGTGGATACCTGAGCCTACAAGTCTTCCATGAGCCCAACTCAACACTAGTCAAAGGTGTGCCTGACAGATTTGCACTTTTGTGATACTTGCGTGAGTGGGCATTACCTGCTGTGCCATCTTGCAGCTCATGCCCCTCCTGGCCCAGAACCCTGGTATGAGACATCGATTTACTGCTCAGATCCATACTGCACCCATGAGAGATGCCATTCTGATGACTCAACCAATGACCTCCGTGCCCCAAGGCTTGACCTTACTCTGGTAGCCTACTCTGTAGGAAAAGACCTCCAAAGAGGCTGCTCTGAAGACTGGTGGGACACCTAGACACTGGGAGACCCTTAGGGGCCCACTGGAAAGTACTCTGCCATAGAGTGAGGTCCAAGCAGGCCAGGTGTTGGTCATGGGGCTTGAACTCTGGGCCTGGGCGCTGTCTCCCAGCGCTACAGCTTACACTTCAGCCACAGTGCCACTTCCAGTTTTCTGAAGGTTCCTTGGAGATCAAAGTCTCTCGGACTTTCTGGCCTGGGCTGGCTTTGAACCGCGATCCTCAGGTCTTAGCCTCCTGAGGAGCTAGGACAGATGTGATCCACGGGTGCTGGCCTGATCTGGAGTTTCACTACAGTGGACTAGGAGCTCCTGAAAGCTTTTCTTTACTTTTTTAGGTGCCAGTACTGGGGCTTGAATTCAGGGGTCTGGGCTTTGGTCTCTTAACTTTTTCCCTCAATTCTGGCACTCTATCACTTGAGCCACAGCTCCATTTCTGGCTTTTGGTAGTTCATCGGCAAGAGTAGTCTCAGTCATTTCCTCCCTCTGATCTCAGTTTCCTGAGTAGCTAGGATTTACAGGGGTTGAGCCACTAGTGGCAATAGTCTAGATGCTTTTCTTTTTTTGGGGGGAGGGGGTCCAGTCATGGGGCCTGAACTCTGGGCCTGGGCGCTGTCCCTCAGCTCTTCAGCTCAAGGCTAGTGCTCTACCACTTGAGCCACAGCGCCACTTCCAGCTTTTTTCTTTTTTGCTTATGTGGTGCTGAGGAATCGAACCCAGAGCCTCAAGCATGCAAGTCAAGCACTCTACCAATGAGCCACCTTCCCAGCCCCTAGAAGCTTTTCTTAAGCAAGTGTTCTTCCCTGCATTTGCCCTGACTCCTCCATGCAAAGGAGGCCTGAGGGTCAGGAGCTATGAAAAATAGGCTTCCAGCCACAGGAAATGGCTGGGGACCATGGTGAAAAGACAAGCTAATCTTCCCCCTGGGCCCCATTCTGGGACCCCAACCTCTGCCCTCCCTGTGACTCAAGTACAAACCTTGACACAGCCTTGAATGTCCTGCCAGACTTGTCTGAAGCCACAGAACCTTCACACCACACCGCCTGCTCTAAACCACACCTCAGGACCATTGCCCATGCTGGACCTTCTGCCTGAGGCTCTCTGCCCTCTTTCACATCTTAGAACTCCTGTGGAATTTTGGCACTGGTTATATCACCTCGTGGAGCAAGTCTTTCCTTCCAATCTCCCTCTTTTTTTTTTTTTTTAGTATTAAGTTTTTCTAGAGATGGAACTTGTGCAGACTGACTGGCAAATGCTCTATCTTGATGTGTGTGTGTGTGTATATGTGTGTGAGATTGTATGTGTGTGTGTGTGTGTGTGTGTGTGTGTGTGTGTGTGTGTGTATGTGTGTGTGTGCGCGTGTGTGTGCCATTCCTGGGGTTTGAATTCATGGCCTGGGTACTATTCTATCCCTGAGCCTTTGTGCTCAAGGCTAGCACTCTACTACTTGAACCACAGCTCTACTTCTGGCTTTTTGGGTGTTTAATTGGAGAAAAGTGTCATCCTTGCAATTGTCATCCTCAGATCTCAGCCTCCTATGTATCTAAGATTACAGGGGTGAGCCACCAGCACCTGCCCTCTACCCTACCTCTTACCTATAACCTCCGCCCTCCTCTGAGTCCCAGAACAATATATATCATCAGGCTGACTTTTTATTTGCCAGTCTTGGGGCTTGAACTCAGGGTCTGGGCATGTTCCTGAGCTTCTTTTGCTCAAGGCTAGCACTCTACCACTTAAGCTCCAGTGCCACTTTTGGCTTTTTCTGTTTCTGTGGTACTGAGGAATAGAACCCAAGCCTTCGTGCATGCGTGCTATGTAAGCACTCTACCACTAAGCCACATACACAACCCAAGGCTCACTACTAATGGGAGTTATGAGGGTGGGGTTTATTAGCTTACCCCTTTCATTGTAGAAATCAGTGACTATTTCATATCTTTGCCAATATTTGGGACCAGCTTGTGACTTGGCAATGAGGAATGATAAATGAGTGATAGCCACCAGGCCCCGGAGGTCTAGGCTCACATCATACAGAGGGATAGAGAATATGAAGCCAGAACCTTCGACAACTCCTATAGCCTAGAAATGTGGTCTCCCTAAAGGCAGTGTCTGGCTTCTAGGTGTCCCAATGGGACACCTCAGCCAGAACATAATGCTTCAGTTCTTTAAATGGCAGAAAAGGATGCTTTGTTCAAGTTGCCGGCTCAGACTTAGTACTCTCTGAGGGCTTGTCCCAGCTTGCCCATGTTGGGTGTCTGGGCATGGGCAACCTGCTGAATGCTCATCATCCATACAAAGATACAAGGAGTTATTGCCTCCTCTTTTTTTTTTTTTTTGGCAGGTCTGTGGTTGTACTATGAGACTAGGCTCTGTCCCTGAGCTCCTTTTGCTCAAGTGTAGCACTCTGCCCTTGAGCCACAGACCCATTCATGATTTTCCTTTTTCATGTGACCTCTTAGAAAGAAGGGTATCATGGACTTTTCCGCCCGGCTGAATTCAGATTGGCATTCTTTACATCTCAGCCTCCTAAGGAGCTAGGATTACAGGCAGGAGCCACTGATACCTTGCTTTCTTTTCTTCTTGTTCTTTTTTTTGAATCATAACAATCTGAAATCTTCACGGTGTCATTCCAATGGTTTGCATTCAAATTAAACTACTCAGGCTTGGAGTTTGAATGTAGGTCTGCCACCCACAAATGGAGGGAGATCCTGACAAACTCATTCCTGTTCATGTGAATGCTAATGGAATGTTATAAAAGTAAAAATTAAATGTGCAGTTGCTTCATGATTCTATTTTAGAATGCCACAGAATAATTATTGTATTTATATCTTCCATTCTAGCATCATGGTATGATTAAGGATATTGACTAATTTTTAATTAATGCTTTCATAAGTATTCAACCAGGATACTTCATTAAATGGAAGCATAATTTAATAACTAATAATTGGTAATAATATATATATATAATTTAATATCCTTACAGTCCCTCTCTCTATATATGTATATATATTTATATATATATACATATATATCTCAATCTACACATCTATCAACATATATATGTATATTTGTGTATATATATACATATATCATCATACCTATGATCAAGCCACACTAGTCCCATATATATATATATGTAGTCCCATATATATATATATATATATATGGGACTAGTGTGGTTTGATTATAGGTCCTCAGAACTTCCTGGCAGCTCAGTTTCCAGAGGATGTTCTGCTAAGACTATGACCCCACTTATGGATTGGGCATTGTAGGCCATGAGTTGAAATCCCAGGATGGCCAAAAATTTATTCTTTGTAGGAAGAAGCCAATTTTGACACATTGTTTTCCTTCTCTGCGAAAGTCCTTGGTATCAGTATGATGTATAAAATATATCCTATGTGATATGATATAATAAAAAGAATGTTATATGTGTAATAATACTAAATAAATAAGGGTAATAAATGTCAACGCAATAAACTCATGTATGTAAATAGATCTCATATATGAACATTATTTTTTCCAGTGCTGAGGCTTCAATTCAGGCCCTAGGAACTGGTCTGAATTTCTTGTCTTCAAGGACAGTGAGCCATTCCCCTTCACCCCCAGTGTCACAGAGTTACCCAGACCCTGAGTTCAAATCCCATGCCTGCCAGAAAAATTGGGCAAATTCAAGCCAGGATCTTATTATTATTATTGTTATTATTATTATTATTATTGCCAAGTACGGGGCTTGAAGTTAGGTCTTGGCATCTCTGCCACTGCCAGCACTGGGATCCTAGGACCTGAATTCCAATCTTGGGACAGGCAAAAAATATAAAAAATAAAAAGGAGGAGCATAATACTGAGAAGTTCAAGAAGGTAGTTTTACCTTTTTATTTCGTTTGTATTGTAACCATCCTGGGTCTAAATGCCAAGGCCCAGAAAGTGTACATGACCTTGCATTGCTGATGTTTGGCAGCTATTAAGGAAGCCATAGCCAAAACCAGCAAATTAGGTCTGGAGGTCGAATCCCAGGACTGCCACTAATGAATGGCTGGAGATTCTAAGAAACCCATTCCCATATGCATCCATAGGAATGGAATGTTATAAAAGTAACAATTAAATTAGCAGTTAGTGTACGATTATATTATAAAATTATACACAACAATTATACTACATTGACTAATTTTCAATTAATATTTTATTATGTATTCAATCATGATACTTTAAAAAGGAAGGAATTTAATTGCCAATAATCGGTAGTAATTTTCTATATGCAGTTACATAGTATAGACATCTCTTTCTTGTTGTATAAATATACATCCATTTATCTGTCAACCAATCTACACATTTATCTGTTCATATTCTTGTCACTCCCGGGGCTCAGTGATAGGTTGCTTGCCTAGTACGTACAAAGCCTTGGGTTCGATTCCTCACTACCGCGTGCACAGAAAAATATGGAAGTCATGCTGTTGATCAAGCAGTCGAGCACTAGCTTTGAGCATTAAAGCTTAGGGACTGTGTCTAGACCCTTACTCAATACCCAGGTCTGGCACCAAAAAACAGAAAATAGAATGTTCTAACTGGAACAACGTAAGGATAGGACTGCAAATACCTCATCACAGAGCAAACCAGGAGTCTGGTGCTGACAGCTGACATCTAACCTGACTTAGCCAGAAATAAACCACTGCAACCCAGCCCCACAGAGCCAGATGCTGCTGGCTCACTGAGCCCTGTCATCCAAGATACTCAGGGGCTGAGATCTGACACTGGTGGGTTTAAAACCCAGCCCTTGCAGGATGTCTGTAAAACTCTGAGCTGTGGCTCACAGTGGTAGAACTCTAGCCTTGAGCAAAAGATCTTAGAACAGTACCCCCAACCTTCTAGTGCATTCCCTGTGGCTGACTCCCAGCCCTCCCAAAAAAAACCCCATCCCTCTAAGTCATTAGATGTGAATTTTGTGTGGTTTGTGACATGTTTCTGAAAGAATGGTGATACTGATGAAAACACTCTAATTCTAATGACTGCGTGTGGGATACAGCTATGTGATGAGTCCTTCATGAGGTGTGTGCTGAGTCCTTCATGGGGTTCATTCTTGCATCTGGTCCTTGTAAGAGCTCTACAAGTAAGATGATGGTGCAGATGAGAAACTTGAAGCTCACCAAAATTATGTGTGTACTGAAATCTAGTGAGTTGTCTCCTGCAGACAATTGTTTATTTTTCTCAATCGTGAACCTTGAACTCAGGGCCTAGGCACTGACCCTTCCCTGTTGGCTCATGGCTAATGCCCTACCACGTGGAGCCAAGGACCCTCTTGCAACAGAGTGTTATGATCAAGGTGTCTGTAGCTGAGGTCTGTCACCCTGCCTACTCAAGAAGTTGAGATCTGAGGATCTGGGTTCCAAACTATCCCAGACACAAAGCGTCCCATGAGAATATAATCTCCTATTCACCACTTAGAAACTTGAAGTGGAAGCTGGGCACCACTACCTCATGCCTGTCCTCCTAGCTACTCCAGAGCCTGAGAGCTGAGGATCAGGGTCCAACCTGGGCAGGAAATTCTTGAGATGGACACTACTCTCCAGTGACCCAACAAAAACCTGAAGAAATGCTGTAGCTCAAGTGGTAGCGCACTTGGCTTTAGCTGAAGAACTCAAGGGCAGCGCCCAGGCCTAGACTTCAACTCCTCCAACATACAAGAAGAGAAAGAAAGAAACCTGAAGAGGAGGGGTTAGATTGCTTTGCATGTATGAGTCCCTCGGTTTTGATTCCTCAGTACCACATCACTAAAAAAAAGCCTGAAGTGGCCCTGTGGCTCAAGTGGTAGAGTGCTATTCTTGTACAGGAGAAACTCAGGTAGTGCTCAGGTCCTGAATTCAAGTTCCAGGACAAGTGTATGCACACACACACACACACACACAGATATCAGAAGTGAAGCTGTGACACCAACTTTTGGTAAAGCACTGAGCTTCGGTTCTGAGCTCATGGTCAGCACCCAGGTCCTGTGTTCAACCCCAAAAGCTAGCCATGCAGGGCTCAACTAGGAGAGGTCAAAGGTTTCAAAATGATGAGCTTCACTAGCCCTAGATGACAGGAAGCATTGTGATATTACCCATGTGCTTAGATTCAGCGAGCTTCTGGAAACCTAAGGAGGCAACTTTGCCAATTAGGAATCTTTTAACTCAGTTCAGCTCTCTAGTTGTCTGCCAGAAGTACCCTTGAATTAATTATAGCAGTTTGTTTCAAAACTAGGACATAGTCTAACAAAGACAGGATAAGTACAAGGAACTTGACCTGTCACAGGAGGTGGCACAAATGAAGGCTTCCTGTCCAAACAGAGCACTGGGGAAAGAGATAGCTTTGGATACAAAGAGGCCTTTTTCTCCTGGCCTTCAGAGCCTGCCCACACTCATCCTCACTAATTGGCCCAGATGGAGTTGTTTGTTACACAGCTGTACAGGAGTGAGGCCTTTTCTCTGCCTGTTCCAACAATGAGGCAGACTTCCTCCAGCAGCCTGAGGTGCGCAGAAACCCTCAGGCTACACTGGGAACAGTGAGGGAAGCCCCGGAATATGCACTGTCTTGAAAGCGCTCTCTGTGCTATGAAACCATTTTATTCAAAGCAAATTTCCTAGCTGAGTGCCTTTCAACATAGGGACTCTGGATCTTCACCGATAGAAATACATGCATACATACATGGGTAGACATGGAGTTACTGTTTTTTGTTTTTTTGTTTTTGGCAAGTCTGGGGGTTATACTATGAGCCTAGGCACTGTCCCTGAGCTCCTTTTGCTCAAGGGTAGTGCTATGCAATTGAGCCACAACCCCAGTCATGTTTTTTTTTTTTATTTCCTGTGATCCCTTAGAAATAAGATTGTCCTGGGCTTTCCTGTCCCGACTGAATTCAAATTGTCATTCTCTACCTCAGACTCCTGAAGAGCTAGGATTACAGGCAGGATCCACTGACACTTGGCTTTCTTTTCTTCTTGTTCTATTTTTCCTCATGACAATCTGAAATCTTCACAGTGTCATTCTAATGATTTGCATTTCTGAGTAAACTACTCAGGCCTGGAGTTAGAATGCCAGGACCGCCACATACAAATGGAGGGAGATCTTGAGAAAAATCATTCCTATCCATGGGAATGCTTAATGGAATTTATAAAAGTTACAATTAAATTGACAGTTAGTTCATGATTCTCTTATAGAATACCACACAAAAATTATTGGATTATGTCTTTCATTCTAACACCCTGGTTTGGTTCTCCTAATTAAAGAATACTGACTTCTTTTACATTAATACTTTAGTAGGTATTCAACCATGATACTGCATTAAATGGAGACCTAATTTAATAACTAATAATTCATAATATATAATGTAATATCCTCACATTGTCTCTCTCATATATATAGCAAACTACACATCTATCTATCTATCTATCTATCTTTCTATATCTATATCTATGCCTATATCTAACAATCTATTTATATATATATCCCACTACTATGGCTTAATCGCAGGTCCTCAGAACTGGCTGGGAGCTCAGTTTGCCAAAGGCTTTTGTTTTACAACTGACCCATTCATAAATTATGCATTGTGGGTTATGAGTTCAAATCCCAGCATTGCCAAAAGTTTATCTGTGCAGTAAGAAGCCAATTTTGACACATTTTTTCCTTCTCTGTAAAGGTCCTAGGTCTCAGTATGATGTATAATCCATATGCAAATATATCCATGTGATAAGATATAATAAATGAAAAAAGTTATATATGTAATAATGCTAAATAAAATACACAATGAATAAAGAAGGGTAATAAATGTCATATGGAGTAAACCCCTGTATGTAAAAAGATCTCATATATGAGTATTATTTTTCCAGTGATGGGGCTTGAATTCAGGCCCTTGAAACTGGTCTGAAATTCTTGTCTTCAAAGACGGTGAGCTTCCCCTCCCCCACAGTGCCACAGAGTTCCCCAGACCCTGAGTTCAAATCCCAGGCCTGCCAGAAAAATGCAGCAAATTCCAAGCCAGGGCCTTAATTTTTTTGGCGAGACCTGGGTCTTGAACTCAGCTTGTGGCAACACTGCCTTAGCCTTGATCACTCTAGGCTGGGGTGCAGCCTCTGGACCCACAGCCCATCCTGAGATCCTAGGACCTGAGTTCAAATCTTTGGAGTGGCAAAAAAAGGTGAAGTGTTGGGAAGGTGGCTCAGTAGTAGAGTGCTTGCCTTGCATGCATAAGGTCCTGAGTTCGATTCCTCAGCACCACATAAGCAGAAAAATGCCAGAAGTGTTGCTATGGCTCAAGTGGTAGAATGATAGCCTTGAGCTGAAGAGTTGAGGGACAATGCACAGACAGAGACTTCTGCCTGACAACCGACAAAAAAAAGAGGGTGAAGGAAGGAGAAGGATAAAACTGGGAAGTTCCAGAAGGTGGTTTTACATAGTTTTTTTTCTTTGAATTGTGACCATCTTGGGTCTAAATGACAGGGCCCGGAAAGTGTAGGTGGCCTTGCCCTGCTGAAGTTTGCTGGGCTATCAGGGAAGCCATAGCCAAAACCAGCAAACTAGGTTCGGGGTTCAAATCTCTACCATCTACGAATGTCAGGAGATCCTAAAAAATGCATTCCAATAGACAACCATATGAATGGAATGTTGTAAAAGTAACAATTACATTACTACTTAGTGTATGTTTATATTATAAAATTATACACAATAATCATAGTACATTGCCTAATTTTCAATTAATACTTTATTATGAATTCAAACATGATACCTAAATAAAGGAAGAAATAATTTAATTATTGATAATTGGTAGTAAAATAGTATATATAACTTAATAATGTACAGACATCTCTCTCTTGTTTTATATGTATAAATATATATATATATGTATATATAAAACAAACCATATCTATTTCTACACTTGTCACTACTGAGGCTCAGTGGTAGAGTGTTTGCTTAGTATGTATGAAGCTCTGGGTTCATTTCCACACTATCACATGCAAAGAAAAAGCCAGAAGTGGTGCTGTCACTGAAGCACCAAAAACAAGTTAGAAAGTTATGACCGCAACTATAGAATGCCAGGACTTCAAATACCTCATGACAGAGCAAGCCGGGAGTCTGAAGCTGATGGTTGCCATCTAACTTGACTTAGCCAGAGGTCAACAGCTGCAAACCAACTCCATCAAACCAGACGCTGCTGGCTCACCCCTAGCTGCTCTGGGATGAGTTCTGAAACTGGTGGTTTGAATACTCAGCCCTGGCAGGAAGTCTGTGAGACCCATAGCTGAGGCGCAAAGTGGTAGAGTTCTAGCCTTGAGGAAAAGTTCTTAGGAGAGTACCCTCAACCTATGAGTGCAATCCCCAAGGCTGAGGACCCTGCCTCCCATTAACCACCCCTCTAAACCATTAGATGTGAACTTTTGTGGTTTGTGATGTTTTCCTGAAAGAATGGTGATACTGACGAAAGCACCCGAATTCTAATGACTGCTTGTGGGATAGAGCTATGTGATGAGTCCCTCCTGGGGTGCTGGGTGCTGAGTCCTTCACAGGGTGCTATGCGCTGAGTCCTTCATGGGGTGTATTCTTTCATCTGTCCTTGTTAGAGCTCCACAAGTAAGATGATTGTGCAGATGAGAAAGTTGAGGCTCAGATATGCCCCCAAGGCAGGGCCAAATTTATGTATGTACTGAACTCCAGTGACTTATCTCCTGCTGGCAATTGGTTTGGTTTAGTTTTCTCCATCATGAACCTTCAACCCAAAGCCTAGGCGCTGACTTTCCTCTTGGGCTCATGGCTAGCACTCTACCACGTGGAGCCAAAGACCCCCTTGCAGCAAAGCGTCACGGCTTAGGTGTTTTTAGCTGAGGTCTATCATCCTGCCTGCTCAGGAAGCTGAGGATTTGGGGTCCAAACTATCTCAGAAACAAAAGGTCCCATGAGACTATTATCTCCTATTCACCACTTAGAAACTTAAAGTGGAAGCTGGGCACCAGTGACTTGCACCTCTCATCCTAGCTATTCAGGAGCCTGAGAGCTGAGGATCACGGTCCAAAGCCAGCCTGGGCAGGAGATTCCTTGAGATGGTTATCTCCAAAGAAACACCAGAAAGCCTGAAGGGGTGCTGTAGCTCAAGTGGTAGAGTGCTAGACTTGAGCTGAAGAGCTCAGAGACAGCACCCAGGCCCAGGCTTCAACTCCTCCAACTTACAAGAAAAGAAATCAAGAAACCTGAAGTGGAGTGCTGGGAATGTGTCTTAGGGGTAGAGTGCTTTGCATGTATGAAATCCTGGGTTTGAATCCTCAGTACCACATCCCTAGAAAAAAAGCCTGAATTGGCTGTGTGGCTCAAGTGGTAGAGTGCTGTCCTTGTACAGGAGAAACTAAGCTACAGTGCTCAGGTCCTGAATAAAAGCTCCAGGGCTGGTGTATGCACATGCACACACACACACACACACACACACACACACACACACACACACACACACACACACACAAAGATACAAGAAATGAAGCAGTGACACCAAATGGTAAAGCAAAGAGCTTCTCTTCTGAGCTCACGTTCAGCACCCTGGCCCTGTGTTTAACCTGAAATCTACCTACCCAGGGCCCAACTCAGAGAGGGCAAAGGTTTCAATACATGATGAGCTTAGTCCTAGATGACAGAAAGCACTGTGATTTTGCACAAGTGCTTAGATTTAACAAGCTCCCGGAAACCTAGGGAGGCACCTTTGCCAATTAGGAATCTTATTAGGTTCAGCTCCCTAGTTGTCTGCCAGAAGGACTCTTGAATTAATTGTAGTAGTTATTTTCAACAGTGGAACATGGTCTAACAAAGACAGGATGAGTGCAGGAAACTTGGCCTGCCATGGGAAGTGGCACAAATGAAGGCTTCCTGTCAAAACAGAGCACGGGGGAGAGAGAGAGCTAGGGGTACAAAGAGGCCTTTTTCTCCTGGCCTTCAGAGCCTGCCCACACTCATCCTCACTAATTGCCCCGCATGAATTGTTTGTTACACAGCTGTACAGAAGTAAGGCTTTTTTTTCTGCCTGTTCCAACAATGAAGCAGACTTCCTCCAACAGCCTGGGCTGTGCAGAAACCCTCAGGCTACACTGGAAACAGTGAAGGGATCCCAGGAACATGCACTGTCTTGAAAGCACTCTCTGTGCTATGAAATCGTTCTATTCAAAACAAATTTCCTAGCTGTGTGCCTTTCTTCATAACGACACTGGATGTTCACCGATAGAAATACATGCATACATACAGACACATAGACTTAATGGCTCTTTTTTTGTGTGGCCACTCCTGAGGCTTGAACTGTGAGCCTAGACATTGTCCCTGAGATCCTTTTGCTGAAGAAAGTACTTTATTGTGTCTTAAACCATGATTACCCTAGGCTGGGGTGCAGCATTTACATACATCCACAGATGATCCAGGGATCCTAAGACCCGAGTTCAACTCCTAGCACTGGCAAAAAACCATCAAAGCAACAAAAATGGAGGAGAAAAAAAACAGGAAGTTTTACACAACCATTTTACCTTTGTTTCCTTTGCACTGTGACCATCCTGGGTCTCAATGGCTCAACTTGAAAATTGTACATGACCTTGCATGGCCGAAGGCTGGGGGCTGTCAGTGAAGCCTGAGTCCAACCCAGACACCTAGGCCCTGAGTTTGATCCTGGGACCGCCACCTACACATGGCTGAAGATGCTAGGAAACTCATTCTTATCTATTCCTATCTATAGGAAGACTAATAGAATGTTTGGCATGTACTAATTGAATTACTAATTAGCTAGTCAATCTAGTATAAGATTGTACACAATAAATATAGGTCATTGATTAATTGAATTAATATTTTATTAAGTCTTCTACCATGATTAATTAATAGACACATAATTTTAGACCAAATAATTGGTAGCAATAGAATATATAAAAATAAGATATAGACATCACTTTATATATAGAGTTATGCAATAGAATCTACACAAATGTCTATCTGTCTCGGAATACATTTATTTATAGATGCATATACATATGTAAACACACACACACTGCAATCTACACATTTATCTGTTTATATATTGGCCACTCCTAGGGCTTGATCTCAGGTCCTCAAATTTGCCCGCCAACTTCACTTGCATCAGACTGGTGTGCTAACATTGACCCATTTCTGAAGTGGGTCTTGTAGGCCCAGAGTTCAAATCACAGAACTGCCAAAAACTTAATCCTGGTGGAAGAAGCTAATTGTCCCACTTGTTTTCCTTATAGGCGAAAGTCCTGGATCACAGAAATGATGGATAATACATAGGCAAATCTATGTTCTATGTAATAGGATGTAAAAAATATTATATGTGTAATAATACTCACTAAAATACATAAGAAATAAGTAAAACACAAAATAAAATCAATAACTACATGAACCACAATATGCAATAAACCTGTAAATATAAATCATGTATTTAAAATATATACAAATATTATTTTTTTTCAAGTGCTAGGACTTGAAATCAGGCCCTGGAAACAGGCTTGATTTTCTTGTCTTCCAGCATGGTGAGCTTCCCCTTCCCCCACAATGCTGCAGATTTCCCAGACCCTGAGTTCAAATCCCAGGCCTGGCAGAAAAAATGGCATCAATTCCAAGCCTCAGGGCCTCATAATTTTTTAAATATTTTAAATGTATTTATTTATTAATTTTTGTTTTGTCAAGCACAGGGCTTGAACTCAGATCATGGCAACTCTGTCTTAGCTTTGATCACTCCAGGCTGGGCTGAAGCCACTGGACTCAGAGCCGAACCTGGGTTCCTGGGCCCCAAAGACTGACAGGAATAAAAATAAATAAAACGACACAGATAAGGTTTCCCTTATTTGCAATAACTAGTATATGTCTCAGTCAAGCAGAAAAGCTCAGATAAGTTAATGTTAGGGAAATGAACCCCAAGATAAGTATTCAAAAGGTTTTTTATTTCATTCAATTGTTTCTAACATACTTATGTTGCTTTGTATGTCCCTTTCCCACAGTATAACCTGTGCTTTCACTGTATTTGATAGTGGTATAATTTGTGGAGGGGAAGGGAAAAAACAAATCATTTAAATAGGGATGCAGGTGGACCTGTTGCAACAATGAGATGTACAAGTCATTATGTCGAAAAACGAACTTTACAACATTGGTGGGGGGGAGGATCTGGTAGGGGGTCAGGGAAGGTATGGGAAGAGATGGAAAGGGTAAACATAGGAGGAGGCAACAATGTTTGATAAGAAATGTACTCATTATCTTGCCCATGTAATTGTAACCCCTCTGAACGGTATTTTTACAAAAACAAAAACAAGAACAAAAAAACAAAAAAAAAAAACAAATCGGCAACTTGCAGATGGCTGCTGGTTTTACATTTGTTTTCTTTGCAAAGTGACCATACTGGGTCTGAATAATATGGCTGAAAAGTGTTTCTAACCTGGCATTGCTGAAGGCTGGCAGGCTACCAAGGAAGCCATAGGACAACACGGCAACATAGGCCCTGTGTTCGAAGCCCGGTCCTGACCCCTACCAATGCAGGGAGATGCTGAGTCTGGTTCCTATACATAGGAATACCGATGGAAGGTTATGAATATCAAGGTTGAATTAGTTGTTCCTGAATGATACTACTATAAAATTAAAAAGTGATTTTAAGAGGCCCATGGATTTTAATGGATATTTTTTAACACATTAAAATAATACTATTAATTACATGGACGCAATAGTTTCAGGACAGTAGTTGATTTAATTAATATTTCATTAAGGATGAAAATGAAAATATTAATTACATGGAGGCATAATAAATACCCAAGAATTGCTACAAATATAGTTTATATAAATGAAGAATATATAGACATCTCTGGCACTCTTTAAAGATCTATATTTATTTGTGTACTACCATCTGCATGTCAATCTGTTCTTATTTTGTCAACCCCTGGGGCTCGATCTCAGGTGCTGGGAACTTCTTGTAAGCTCTATATGCCCCAGGCTGGTGTGCTGAAACTCACCCATTCATGAATTGGGCCATGTAGGCTATGAGTTCAGATGCCAGCCCTCACAAAAATTGAATGGTGGAGTAAGAAGCCTATGGTGACACATGTTTTCCTTTTCTGTGAAAGTCCTGGGTGTCAGGTGTGAAGTTTCATACATAGGCAAATCTATATCCTTTGTAATAAATGTAGTAAATGTTTCATGTGTAATAACAGTCAATAAAATAAATGGTAAATAAATGAATAAAACAAAAAATAAAATGAATAACTACACTAAGTGCAATATGGAGTCAATATACAGTGCTCGATCTCATGGCCTGGGAACTGCCTGACAGCTGCATTGGCTAGAGGCTGCTGTGCTGGCAGTCACCCATTCATGAACTGAGCCTTCTAGGCCCTGAGTTTAGATCCCAGCACTGCCAAAAATGTAATCATGGAGTGAGAAACCGAATGTGACACATTTTCCTCTTCTTTGAAAGTGCTCGGTGACAGGTAGGATGTATAAATTGTATGCAAATCTATATGCTATGCAATAGGATGTCATAAAGGTAAGAAATGACATAGGTGGAAGAAAAACAGATTGAATTAGTAGTGAATCATTCTGGGATAAAATTAGATGCAATAATTATAGGACTTGGATTAAGTTTAATTAATATTTTATTGAGCATTAAGAGAATAAAAATTACATGGAGACATAATTAAATACCTAATAATGGGTAGTAACACACGATGCATAATTTAATTTGTCTCATTTATAAAATATGTGATTATATGTATGGATGTATGTACATATATGATAAATAATAACAAGATATTGAGTAATTATTAATGCTTTATTAATTGTTCAACTGGGACATATCATTAAATGGAGACATAATTTAAAACCTAATAATTGGTAGTAATATTATCTATAATTCAATAATATACAGACATCTATCTTTTTGTGTATATAATACTTATATACAGGAAGCTCTACCTATTTATACCTCGTTCACTCCTAGGGCTTGGTGGTTGAATGCTCGCCTAGTAAGCAAGAAGCCCTGGGTTGGATTTCTCAGTGCCACATAAACAGAAAATCCAGAAGTTCTGCTGTTTTTCAATCAATTGAATGCTAGCCTGGAGCTCCAACCCTTAGGGACATTTTCTAAGCCCTTACTCAAGCCCCAGGACTGCCGCCAAGAAAAGGTAGAATGTTCTACCTGCAATGATATAAGGACAGGACTTCAAATACGTCATCACAGAGCAAGCTAGGAGTCTGGCGCTGACAGCTGCCACCTAACCTGACTTAGCCATATGTAAACCGCTGCAACCCAGCTGCACGGAACCAGACGCTGATGGCTGGCTTAACCCCATCATCCTAGCTGTTTGGGGGCTTTAAAACCCAGCCCTGGCAGGAAGTCTGTTAGACTCTTTAAAATGTGGCTCCTAGTGGCAGAGCTCTAGCCCTGAGCAAATGTTATTAGAACAGTATCCACATGCTTTGAGTTCAAGCCCCATGGTTAACCCCCCACAAAAAAAAACACCCCTCTAAACCATTAGATGTGATCTTGTGTGGTTTGTGAAATGTTCCTCAAAGAAGGGTAATACTGATGAAACCACCCTAATTCTAATGACAATTTGTGGAATAGAGCTATGTGCTGAGCCTTCATAGGGTGCTCTGTGCTGAGTCTTGCACAGGGTGCTATGTGCTGAGTCCTTTACAGGTTGCAGTGTGCTGAGTCCTGCATTGGGTGCTGTGTGTTCAGTCATGCAAAGAGTGTCACATGCTGTGTCCTTCACAGGGCGCATTCATTCATCTGGTCCTTGTAAGAGCCTCACAACTGAGATGATTTTGCAGACAAAAAATGTGAGATATATCTATATCTATATATATCACATTCTATGCCTCCATAAGAAAAAATGACATTGCCACATTTGTTAGGAAATGGAAAGACTTGGAAAAAATTATATTAAGTGAAGTAAGACAGGCCCAAAGAAACATAGGTCCCATGGTTTCCCTTATTTGCAATAACTAGTATATGCCTGAGACAAGCAGAAAATGTCAGATATGTTGCTCTTAGGCGAAATGAACCACACCATAAGGATTCAAATGTTTTTTCTTTCATGCGGTTGTTTCTAACGTATTAATAAAATGATTTATTTGTTGCTTTGTAGATCTCTCGCCCACAGTATAACCCCTGTTTTCACTGTATTTGATGTTGGTATAATTTGTGGAGGGGAAAGGAAAAAGCAAATCGTTTAAATAGGGATACAGGTGGACCCATTGCCACAATGAGATGTACAATTCATTATGTCTAAAAACGAACTTTACAACTTGGGGGGTGGTGAGTGAGGGGGAAGGGATAGGAAGGGGAAACAAAGGAGGAGGCAACAATGCTTACTAAGAATTGTGTTCAATAATTTGCTGATGTAATTTTAACCCCTCTGGACGGTATTTTCACAATAAAGAAAAAAGGAGTTTGATTAAAAAAAGAATATTGTGGCTCAGATGTGTCCCCATGGCATGGACAAAATTATGTATTACTGAAGGCTAGTGAGTTGTCTCATGCAGACAATTGTTTTGTTCTGTTTTTTCTCAGTCATGAACCTTGAACTTGGGGCCTAGGCACTGACCCTTACCTCTGGCCTCATGGATAGCCCTCCACCACGTGGAGCCAAGGACCCCCTTGCAGCAGAGTGCCACTGCCTAGGGGTCTATAGCTGAGGTCTGTCATCCTACCATCTCAGGAAGCTGAGATCTGAGGATCTGAGTTCCAAACTGTCTCAGACACAAAAGGTCCCATGAGACTATTATCTCCATTGACCACTAAGAAACCTGAAGTGGAGTTTGGTGTTTGTGGCTCATGCCTGTCATCCTAGCTACTCAGGAGGATGAGATCTGAGGATCATGGTTCAAAGCTAGTCTGGGCAGGAAAGTCCTTGAGACACTTAACTCCAACGAACCACAAGGAAACCTGAAGTGGTGCTGTGGCTCAAGTGGTAGAGCACAAGACTTGAGCTAAAGAACTCAGGGAAAGCACCCAGGTCCAGACTTTAACTGCTACAACAGACAACAACAACAACAAGAAAAAGACAGAAACAAATTAACAAACCTGAAGCAGAGGGCTGGGAATAGGCCTTAGGAGTAGAGTGCTTTGCATATATGAAACCCTGGGCTTGATTTCTCAGGACCACTTCACTAGAAAAAGCCTGAAGTGTCTCTGTGGCTCAAGTGGGCGAGAGGTATCCTTGTACAAGAGAAACTAGGTACACTGCTTAGGTCCTAAGTTCAATCTCCAGGACTGGTGTATACACACATGCACACGGACAGACACACACACACACACACACACACACACACAGAGTGAAGCTGTGACACCAAATGGTAGAGCACTGGGCTTCTGCACTGAGCTCATGTTCAGCACCCAAGCCCTGTGTTCAACCCCAAAACCTAGCCACCCAGAGCTCAACTAGGAGAGGTCAAATGTTTGAAAACCTGATGAGCTTCACCAGCCCTAGATGACAAGAAGCTTTGTGATATCCGACATGTGCTTGGATTTCCCAAGGTTCCAGAAACTTAGGAGAGGCATCATAGGCCCATCATCACCTGCAACTAAACATTTCTTTAGGTTCAGTGCCCTAGTTGTCTGCCAGAGGGACTCCTGAATTATATTGAACAATGTATCTGAACACCGGAATATAGTCTCACAAAGGCAAGATAAGTGCAGGAAACTTGGCCTGCCAAGGGTGGTGGCATAAATGAAGGCTTCCTGTCAAAACAGAGCACTGGTGAGAGAGATAGCTTGGGGTACAAAGAGGCCCTTTTCTCCTGACCTTCAGAGCCCATCCACACTCATCCTCACTAATTGGCCCAGATGGAGTTGTTTGTTACACAGCTGTACAGGAGTGAGGCTTTTTGTCTGCCTGTCCAGACAATGAGAGACTTTTTCCAACAGGCCTAGGATGCAGAGAAACCCTCAGGCTACACTGGGAACAGTGAGGGGAGCTCCAGAACATGCAATGTCTTGAAAGCCCTGTTTGTGTTATAAAATCATTGTATTGAAAACAAATTTCCTAGTTCAGTGTCATTCATCATAGCTAATCTGGAGATTCACCTATAGGGATACATCCATCCATATACAAATACATGGAGCTACATGGTCTTTTTTTTTTTTTTTTTGGTGGGGGGCAGGTCCTGGGGTTGAACATTAACTCTAGCCGTTGTCCCTGAACTCCTTTTGCTCAGAGGTAGCACATTAAAATTGAGTCACAGCCCCATTTCTGGGTTTTTCTCTGATCTCATAGATATAATAGTGTAAAATTTCCTACACTGGCTGGATTCAAACTAAGGTTCTCTACATCTTAACCTCCTGAGGAGCTGGGATTACAGTCAGCAGCCACTGGCACCTGCCTTTCTTTTCTTCTTCATTTTTTACTCTGGACATCTGACTTCTTAACAGGGTCATTCCAATGGTTTGAATTTTTAAGTAAACTACCCAATGTTCTTTATAGCTGCCTTCTCTGAGAAGGATTTTCTCTCCTCATCTTCCCCTCTGGCTACAGGTTTGAAGCCAAAAATGAGAAATGAATGTCCCAGGATTTTGGAGCAAATGTCCACAGGATATGCCAGTTTGGTCACTTAGCATTGAGCTGCAGTGAATTTACTGTCTCAGGACAAGAGGACTGAAAACTTGAGCGATTTTCATACTGTCTGCATTGCTCCTTTTGTCTATAAAATGACCTAATAATTATGAATGTTTTTTTTTGTCTACACCATTAAGTATCTAGAACACACTAGAAGCATCTTCCTGTTTCCGTTTTTCTCTAGAACCTCTCGAGATTTAGACTAAAGGTTTGTGTGGAGCAGCTTCTCAGTGAATCCCTAAGGAAAGCTGCTTAATCCTCCTCAGGAGATCACCATTCAAAGCCAGCCTGAGCAGGAAAGTCTGTGAGCCTCTTATCTCCAATAAACTACCAGAAAACCAGAAGTGGAGCAGTGGCCCAGAGGGTAGAGCTTCAGCTTTGAGAGAGAAAGCCAAGCAGGAGATACTGTCCAGAGCAGGCAGTAAAGCCTGGGAGGCGCTTATGTCCAATTATCGACCAGATGGCTGGAAGTGGAGCTGTGGTGGTGGTAGAGCCTCAGCCTTGAGCAAAACAGCTCAGGAATGCATTGGGCCCTGTGTTTAAGCCCTGGGATGCCCACAAAAAAATTCAAAAAGAGAAGGCCAAGTTATGTATCAGTGTCCTCCTACCAACTTACGTGTGTATATTACTTTCCTGAGTGCAAACAGACCCTATGTAATGCTTCTGCTTTTACTTACTGATTTATTTTTCAGATATGCTCATTGTGCATACTGCAGCATTCTCTTCATTTCAGGCCCATCGCTTTTCTCTTCCAGGGCTCCATGCCTGCATCCTTATATGATGCACACTTAAGCTTTCAGCAGCCTTTATTTACATTTTATTATGAGGCCAACGCAGGAACAGTCACAAATCAGGCAGGGGAAGAGAAGATCAGGGTTCATAGTTATAACAGGTATTCAGAAAAACTAACTTGGGACAAAAAATGGTAGCATACTTATGTAAAAACTACCATTAAGAAAAAGATGAGGGGGCTGGGAATGTGGATTAGTGAGTGTTTGCCTAGCATGCAAGAAGCCCTGGGTTTGATTCCTCAGTAGCACATACACAGAAAAAGCCAGAATTGGTGCTGTGACTCAAGTAGCAGAGTGCTCTAGAGACAGTGCCCAGGCCTTGAGTTCGGCCCAAGAACTGCCAAAGAGATACCAGGTAGGTAGGTAGGTAGATAGATAGATAGATAGATAGATAGATACATAGATACATAGATACATAGATACATAGATAGATAGATACATAGAAAGAGGATAGGTGAATCTGATCTTGGATGTCAGTAGGAAAGAAGGGAACACTTCCCATCTATGAGGCCTTCTGCAGTGTGCCAGGACACCAGCATCGCCTTCACATACCACAGAGCAGGAGAACTGTCTCTATCCCACTTCTCAGGCAGTGGAGGGCCCCAGAGTTAAGAGGGCAGAGCCAAGTTCTAACTCAGGTGCTTGGAGGCAGAAGAGAAAGGGCCCTGCCTTTCCTTGGACTGCAGATTTACATTAATGATGTGGAGAATGAAGGAAGGAGAATGGACTGGCAGAGGTAGAAGAAGGGCCTTCAAATCTGACAGATGGAGAGTCAAGAACCCACTCCCTAAGACCAAAAAGCAGGATTTTTCTAATCTGTTCCTCCCCTCTCCCCCACTAAACTGGCTCTCTATTGATAACCTAAAGATAGCTTGGGGCTCCCTTCACCTGAGGGAGGAAGGATAATTAGTCATTGTTTGAAGAGGCTGAGACTGACCCTGGTGTGACTCTAACAAATATTTCAGGTTTCCCCTAATTGCTGCCTGTGCCTGGAATGAATGAAGTGGTTTTGCGGCTCACTTCCCTGTTGAGTGTGTACATTCTGCCTCCTGATCCTCCGAGCTTTGTCGGTATCCAAGATGGAGATCACCGGTGCTGGGGGGGGAGGGGTGGCCTTCCCTCCTCTGCTCCCAGAGAAGGAGTGAGGAAGTGGAGCTTCTACTCACGCCGAGTCTTGGATCCCGGGTCGTCTCTGGTCTGCAAAGTGCAGGATGAAGTTGTCCGCTCCTTGTCGGTTCTTGCTGGTGTTGAGTAGAATCCGCTCGTCCGCTGCGTCTGGCTCCTTCGTCCTGGACTGTGTCTCAGGTATGCCTCCGCGGCGGTGGTCGCCGCTGCGACCCTGCCGCCGCAGCAGCAGCTGCTCAGATGTGTCTGCTTGGCTTCCCCTCTCTTGACTAACTCTCTGTCCTGTGATGGCACACTTGGTGTGATTCTCTGGCTTGGGACTGTTCACTGGAACTCTGAAACTGTTTTCTATGCAACAGCTTGTTCAGATTCCAGCTTCTCCTCCGCCATCTTCCTGGAACTCCCCTAGCCTGTTTTTTTGAAACTGTTTCCTGTCCTTCAAATACAGAGTTACATTGGAGTTCTTCCTGCTAACAGGGCTAGGTCTTGGATCCTGAGAACTTCATTTATACCCAGGATGGGTCAATGATGTTTCTTTCCTGCTTCTATAGCTTGAGAACTCTAAGAATATTTAGAGTGCAAGTAACTTCTCATCACCAAGGGAAACCCAGGAATTCTTGAACATGTGACCTTTTGGAAGCCCACTGGAGGACACAAGATGATTACAATCTTCACATGAGTGGCTGGGCAGATGGATCTGCTACACTTGAACCTTGAACTCAGCCTGCTCTCCTAGTTCATGTCCTTCTTTGGTGCTTGTCCTGCTAGCTCCTCAGGAGCTTCCAAGATAGAAATAGATTGATCAATCCCAAAAGGAGTTACTGGCTTTTTCCCTCTTTTTCTGTCCTTTGCTTTAGATGTTTTGCAGGTCTTTGGGCTTGAATTGTGGATCTAGGCTCTGTCCCTGGGCTCCTTTGACTCAAGGCTAGCACTCTGCCACATGAGTCCCTTTCGGCTTTGTCTGTGGTGAAGTGGAAGTCAAAGCCTCATAGATATTCCTGCCTTGGCTGTCTTCACCCTGTGATCCTCAGACCTCAGACTCCTAAGTGAGGGTGACAAGCATGAGCTTCTGTTGCTCTGCTAAGTTCAGAACTGTAATGACATTGAAAATACAAGTCAACTGCTCATCATAAAGGGCTTAGGGAACATATTAACCCTTTCAACATTGGACCTTTCAGAACCCTGTAGCACACAAGGTTATAATGAGAGAGCCTGAGCATATGGATCTGCTATACTTGAACATTGGGCTCTGACTCCAATTCTGGTGTACACCAGCATTCA
Source organism: Dipodomys spectabilis (assembly GCF_019054845.1). NCBI lineage: Eukaryota > Metazoa > Chordata > Mammalia > Rodentia > Heteromyidae > Dipodomys > Dipodomys spectabilis. Next base: position 1,083,482 of record NW_024870959.1, read on the forward strand.
TTTTCCAGAAAATGTTCTCATAATTAACAAATAGGAAAAGTACTTTGATTAACCCTCACTTTTTTTCCAGGTATGTGTCTCAAACTCAAGCCTGGGCACTATCGCTAAGCCCTTCAGCTCAAGGTGAACACTCTACCACGTGAGTCACAGCTCCACGTGGGGTCTTTTGGTGGTTCATTGGAGGTAAGAGTCTAACAGGCTTTCCTTGCCTAGGCTGTCTTTGAACTGTGGTCTTGAGGTCTCAGCTTCCTGATTAGCTAGGGTTGTAGGTGTGAGTCACCGGTATCTGGCCTATTGTTTTTGCCAGTTCTGAGGCTTGAACGTAGGTCCCGGGTACTGTCTCTGAGCTTCTTTTTCTCAAGGTTAGTACTCTACCACTTGAGCCATTCCACAGCTTCTGGCTTTTTCTGAGTATGTGGCACTGAGGATTTAAACCCTGGCATTCATGCATGCTGAGCAAGCTCTCTACCTATAAGCCACATTCCCAGCTTCACTCTTACTATTTTATCCCTCAACTTGCCTATCCTCAAGAAAAAGCCTCTGAGTATAAATCATCTAAAGAAATCCCTGTTGGAAGCTGTCCAAAGATGAATAAGACAAAGCTCATACTTGGGATAGACTCTAAACATGTGATGACTGTGACAAATGCCTCCATTTAATTATGTATCATGTTTCAACACTTAATAAACTATTAATGAAAAATCACTCAATGTCCTAAATTATTGTGTATAATTTTATAATAGATGTACAAAATGTAATAAATATTATGTATGTAATAATACTAAATACATTAAACAATGAATAAATGAATAAAATAAAAATAAAATAAATAAAAAACAATGATAATAATCATAATATATAATAAACATACATATGTAAGTATATATCATAAATATTTTTCCATTGCAGGGCCTTACTGCAGGCCTTGGGAACTCTAGCCTGAATTTGTTTTCCTCAAGGACAGTAAACTTTGCCTTTACCCATGGTGCAAAAGAGCTACCTGGAATGTGAGATCAAATCCCAGCAATGGCAGAAATACTGGCCCCATTTCCAATACTGACAATTTTTTTTGATGAAAGCAGTTATGTTTATTCAGTTCAATACTGAACATTTTTAAAAATGCAGTGGAGAATTTTGTACAGCTATTCAGACATATTTCCCTTACCCACAAAGTGCTTCTCTGAGCACTACATTGTTTATTTTTTGTATGATGTTTATTGTAAAAATGATGTACAGGGGGCAAAGTAATGAGTACATTTCTTATTGAGCATTGTTGTCTCTTCCTTTGTTTTCTCCCTACTACCCTTCCCTCCCATCTCCACAACTACTTCCCCCTGCCAAGATCAGTGACTTAATTTTTTAAATTTTGGCTTGGCACGGGGTTTGAACTAAAGTAGTGTCAACTCTGCACCTTCCCTCACATTGGTATGGATTTACCAAGACCCTGAGTTCAAATCCCAGGATAGGAAATAAAACTAGCAGAAATTCCAAATCAGGGAGCTTTATTTTTTTAATTTAGTTAAATAAATAAATAAATAATTTATTTATTTGTTTGTTTGTTTGTTCTTTTTTTGCCAACCACGGGTCTTGAACTCAGATCATGGCAACACCGCCTAAGCTTTGATATCCCTAGGCTGGGCCGTAGCCTATGGACCCATAGCCAATCCTGGGATTCCAAGCCAAGAGGGCTTGCAGGAAGAAAAAAAAATTGGAACAGCACCAAAAGTAGTGAGCTGCAGAGGGTTGGGGGGGTTATAATTTTTTTCTTTGCGGGTGACCCAACTGGTTCTGAATGACACAGCTGCAAAGTGGACCTGACCTGCCATTGCTGAAGGCTGGCGGGCTATCAGGGAAGCCATAGGCCCACCTGTCAACATAGGCCCCAGGTTCAAATCCCTGTCCTGACACCTACCAGTGGCGGAGATCCCAAGAGACTCGTTCCTATGTATAGGAATACTGATTGAAAGAGTAGTTCGTGCATTGGTTTAGTCTAAAATTGGATGCAAGAATCCTAAGATTCTGATTAATCTTAATTAATAGTTATTAAGCATGAAAAGAATAATGTTCCTTCAATGGAAGTATAGTAAATACCTAAGAGATGGTAGGAAAGTAGTAGATGTCATTCAATAATACATAGTCGGCTCTGGCACTTTTTACCAATATATACTTATTTGTATATCACTGTCTGTCTCTCCATGTATCATTGTTTTGGCCAAACCTGGGGCTCAATCTCAGCACCTGGGAACCACCTGACAGCTTTAATGGCTAGAGGCTGCCAGGCTCACAATCACCCATTCATGAATTGGGCCTGCTAGGCCCTGAATTCATATCCTAGCACTGTGAAAATTTAATCTTGAATTAAGAAGCCGAGTGTGACACATGTTTTCTTTTTCTGGGAGAGCCCTGAGTTTCAGGCATGATGAAGAACACATCTAAAAATCTAGATGCTATGTGATACGATATAAACAATATAATAAATGGTATAGGTGTCATCAGAGTCAATAAAATAAATGGTAAATAAATGAATAATACAAGAAATAAAGTGAATAATCACACAAAACACGGTATGGGTTCATTTTCCTAACATCACATTATCTGACCTTTTCTGCTTGACTCATACATATACTAGATATTGCAAATAAGGGAAACCATGGGACCTGTGTTTCTTTGGGCTTGGCTTATTTCTTTGTTGCTTTGTATGTCCCTTCCCCACAGTATAACCCCTGCTTTCACTATATTTGATGTCGGTATAATTTGTGGAGGAGATGGGGAAAAACATGTCATTTAAGGATACAGGTGGACCCATTGCAACAATGAGAAGTATAAGTTTTCATGTCGAAAACGAACTTTACAACTTTGGTGCGGGGGTGGGGGTTGGCAGGGAGAATTAGGTGGGGGGACGGAGGGAGGTTGGAAAGAGATGTGAAGGGTAAACAAAGGAGGAGGCTGCAATGCTTGATAAGAAATGTACTCATTATCTTGCTCATGTAATTGTAACCCCTCTGTACAGTATGTTCACAAAAAATATATATATATATAAAAACACGGTATGGACTGAACATCTATATGGAAGTATAAACCCTACTACACCAAACACGATATGGACTGAACATCTGTATGGAAGTATAAGTGCTATCTTTAAAATGTATATAAGGAGTATGTTTTCCAGGCCTGAGGCTTGAATTCAGCCACCATACTAAGATGGTATGGAGGGAGATCCCGAGATATTAGTTTATGGAACTAGGAAGAGTCATGGAATGCCATTGATGTCATCTTTGAGTCAGTAGTTCATGCGTGATGGAAGTAGGAAATGATAGGCAAGAATCATGGGGTATTGTTTATTTGCAATGAAGATTTGATGAAGCATGACAATAATCATCAGTTTTGAAACGGAGGCATCAGGAAAGATCCAAGAATCCGTAGTCATACAGTAGATTTGATTCCATCACAGGTGGCCATCTCTCCTACTCTATACAAATATGTACTTATTTGCTTATGAATGGATGACTGTTGTGCACCCTTCCGCTACCCCCCCACCTGGAGGCTCAATCTCAGGTCCTGAGAATGGCCTAGCTCCTTAGTGGCTCACAGGCTGGTATGCTCACGTGGACCCATTCACCTCTTGGGTCTGCTAAGCCCTGAGTTCAGACCCCAGCACTGCCAAAAGAATCATCCTGATGTCAGAAGCCAATCGTTGCACCTGTTTTCCTTTCCTGTGCAAGTTCTGGGTCTCAGCTAGGATGGAGAATGCATGGGTCACCCTGTGGCCATGGGAATTGGTTGTCATCCATGTCAGTGCAGTTATACCTGTCATCATATACTCAAGAAAATACACACTACATCCATGAATAGCATACAAAATAGAGAGAATAACTACACTAAGTGATCGATGCAGTCCACACACAGATATGAATATACATTCCATGTTTCAATGATGCATTGATGTCTATTGTGGCCTCCCTGGGGCTCGATTTCAGTTCCTGGGAATGGCCCAGCTCCTTCATGGCTCACAGGCTGGAGTACGCACGTGGACCCATTGGCTAGTTGGGCCTCCTAGGCCCCAAGTTCAAATCCCAGCACTGCCAAAAACATCCTGATGTGAGAAGCCAGTCTTTGCACCTTTTTTTTTTCTGTGCTGTGCATGTTCTGGGTCTCAGCTAGGATAGAGAATGCATAGGCAACTCTCTACTTATGTGAATAGGTTGTCATCCAGGTCAACACAGTTATATTTGTCATTCTATACTCAAGAAAATACACAGCACATCACTGAATAAGGCAAAATAATGAGAATGACTACTCAGAACGCAAGGTACTGCCCACCCATGTATGGAAATAGAGTCCTCTGTCTAAATTGGGAATTTATAACTATATTGGCCCTCACCCTGGGGGGCTCAATCTCAGGTCCTGGAAACGGCCAAGCTCCTTAGTGGCTCACAGGCTGGTGTGCTCACCATGTCCCATTCACCAATTGGGCCTGCTAAGCCTTGAGTTCAAATCCCAGCACTGCCAAAAGCTTCACCCTGATGTGAGAAGCCAATTGATCCATCTGTTTTCCTGTTCTGTGAAAGTCCTGGGTCTCAGCACAGATGGAGAATACTATATAGGCAACTCTATAGCCATGGGAATAGGTTGACATCTATATCAGCACAGTTATATCTGTCATAATACTCAATAAAACATACAATACATCCATGAATAAGACACAAAATAAAAAGAATAACTACACTGAATGCAAGTTGCATAACACATCTGTAGGTAAAGATAAATCCTATGTTTAAAAAAGATGGGCTTGTTATTTTATCCAGTGCTGGGGCTTCAAATCAGGCCTGGGACCTGGCCTGACATTCTAGTCTTCAAGGATGGTGAACTTCCCCTTCCACCACAGTTCAACAGAGCTACCCAGACCTGAATTCACATCCCAGCACTGACAAAAGTTTCATCCTGATGTCAGAAGCCATTCGTTGCAAATGTTTTCCTCTCCTGTGAAAGTCCTGGGTCTCAACTAGGATGGAGAATGAATGCATAGACAACCCTATAACCATGGGAACAGGCTGTCATCCATGTCAGCACAGTTATACCTGTCACCAATAAAATACACAATACCTCCATGAATTAGGAACAAAATAAGGAGAAGAAGTGCACTGAATGCAAGATGCTGCCCACACATGTATGTAAATATAGATCCTATGTTTAAATTATGAATTTATGACTATCTGGCCCTCTCTGGCACTTGATGTCAGGTCCTGGGAATGGCCTGTCTCCTTCATTGCTCACAGACCTGTGTCCTCACCTTGACCCTTTCCTCAATTGGGCCTGCTAGGCTCTGAGTTCAAATCCCAACACAGCCAAAATATGAATCCTGACATGAGAAGCCAATCGATTCACCTATTTTCCTGTCTTGCGAATGTCCTGGGTCTCAACTAGGATGGAGAATGCATAAGAAACCCTATAGACATGGTAATAGGTTGTCATCACATGTAAACACTGTTATATCTGTTACCATACTCAGTAAAATACACAATACCTCCATGGATAAGACACAAAATAAGAAGTACACCGAACACAAGATGCTGTCCACACATATATGTAAATATAGATCCTATGTTTACACAATGAATTTATAAATATTGTGGCCCTCCCCTGGGATCAATGTCATATCCTGGGAATGGCCTTCCTCCTTAGTTGCTCACAGGATGGTGTGTTCACATTGACCTATTTGCCAATTTGCTACGCCCTGAGTTCAGATTCCAACACTACCAACAATTGGATCATGGAGTAAGAAGCTGAGTGTGAAACTTGTTTTCCTTTTCTCTGAGAGTCCTGGTTGTCAGGCATGATGGAGAGCATGTCTACAAATCTAGATGCTATGTGACAGGATGTCATTAATGTAATAAACGGAATGGGTGTCATCATAGACAGTAAAATCAATGGTAAATAAATGAATACAACAATAAATACAAGGAACAACCACACCAAACTTGTATGAACTGAACATCTATAGGTAAGTACAAAGCCTATCTTTATATAAATAGCATGTTTTCAAAGGCTGGGGCTTGAATTCAGGCCTAGTGAACAGGCCTGAAGTTCTTATCTTCAAGTACGGTGAGCTTCCCCTTCATCCACTGCAGATTTACCCAGACCCTGAGTTCAAATCCAAAACCTGGCAGAATAAATGATGGGAATTGCAAGCCAGGGAGCTAAATTTATTTTATTTTATTTTTTCCCAGAGCGGGGCTTGAACTTGCGTCATAGCAACTCTGCTTCAGCTTCGATCACCTTAGGCTGAGGTGCAGCCACTGGACCCACAGCTGATCCTGGGATCCTAGATCCCTAGGCCTTGAAGGGAAAAAAAAATCACAGGAAAAATGTGGCAAGATGGTCTTTTTATGTTTTCTTCCTTTGTGAGGTGACCCTCCTGGGTTCGAATGATACTGTTGCAAAGGGTATTTTACCTTGCATTGCTGAAGGCTGGTGGACTATTGGGGAAGTCATAGGACCACGTGGCAACATAGGCCCTGATTTCAAATCCCCGACCTGACACCTACCAATGGCAGGAGATACTAAGAGACTCGTTCCGATCCATAGGAATGTTATCAATGTCACAGTTGAATGAGTTGATCGTGAATGATTCTCCTATAAAATTAGACAAGATGATTTCAGGAAGCTGATTGATTTTATTTAATATTTATGAAGCATTAAAAGAATACTATTACAGGAACTCAATAATTTCAGGACACTGATTTCATTAATAGTTTATTAAGGATGAAAACAATAACATTAATTACATGGAGGCATAATAAATACCTAAGAATTGGTAGGAATGTAGTCTATATAACTGAATAATGGATAGACATCTCTGGCACTCTATAAACATATATTTATTAGTGTACTGTCATCCATATGTCAATCTGTTCATATTTTGTCAACCCCTGGGGCTGGATCTCAGGTCCTGGGAACTGCCTGTCAGCTCAATTTGCCCCAGGATGGCATGTTGACACTCACCCATTCATGAATTTGGCCTTGTAGGCCATGAGTTCAGAGCCAGCACTCCCAAACAATTAATCGTGGAGTAAGAAGCTGATGGTGACACATTTTTTTTTCCTTTTCTGTGAAAGTCCTGGGTGTCAGGTATAAAGTGGAATACATATGCAGACCTATAATCCTATGTAATCAATGTAATCAATGTTCTATGTGTCATAATAGTCAATAAAATAAAGTCAATACAAGAAAATAAAAACAAGAAAGAATAACTATACTGAGTGTAATATGGAGTGAACATATGTATATGAATATAAATCATATATTTAAAATGTACATGAATAGGATGTTTTGTAGTGCTGGAGATCCAATTCAGGCCAAAGGAACAGACTTGAATTTCCTGACTTCAAGGAGGCAAGCTTCCCCTTCCCACACAGTGCAACAGAGTTACCCAGACAATGAGTTCAAATCCCAATCCTGGGAGAAAAAAATTGCCCCTTTATACTATGTGAGGTCCAATTCTTAGATATTTCATTCTGTCTCTATTTAATGAATGTGATTGTTTAAATGCTTAATGAAGTACTAACTAAAATCGATCAGTGTCCTAGGGTATAATTGTGTATAATTTGATCCTAGAATCATTCAAGAACTACTCATTCAATCTTGACATTGATCACATTCCATTGGTAATCTTATGGATAAGAATGAGTTTCTTAGGATCTTCTGCCATTTGGAGGTGGCAGGACCAGGATTCCAACTGTGGGCTCCAGCTCCCACCACTTCAACCCGAGGATAGGGAACTCACAGGTCTGTGCCAGAACATCAGCAAGACCAATGATTAGGCAGGCACCAGTGGCTCTCAGCAGTCCTCCTTGATACTTACAAGGCTGTGATAGGAGGATCATGGTCAAAGTCACCCTAGGCAGGAAAGTCCTTGAGATCCCTGTCCAACTTCAATGCCAACAAAGTCAGAAGTAGAGCTGTATGGGCTCCAGTGGTAGAGGGCTAGTCTTGAGCAAAAGTAGCTTACAGACTGTGCCCAGATCCTGAGTTTAAGGTCCAGGACTGGCAACAAACAGACATACACAACAATCTAAAGCTGATCACCCTCTTGTCCCCAACTGAATTGGACAGAGTTCCCTGGGAAAGGGGCTGTGGGAGCCAATGTCTTCACTCTGCCCATTCTGCCTGCATCACAGGATTCCAGCCACACCATTCTTTCATGGTTCTTTCTGACCAATGGGATATAAGAATGGTGGTCACACCCACATTCCATGCTGCCTGATAGCACTGGGATTCCTCTGTTGGTTGACACCACTATCAACAGTTGAGGAAGGTAGAGGTGGCTGAGTGGTGATCAAGAGACTCAAGCCATAGGAGGAGAGGCCTGGCTCAGCCCTGCCACTCACCTGCCCATGCCCCGGTCCCCTTCAGCATTCCACGTGGCATTGCATTTCAAACCTAGCACTGCTTGCTTGGACCCATGGCACCTCTTGGAGTCCTCAGGTGATGGCACGCCACAGGCAGGCTTGTGGCCCCGACCTGGTCCAGGACCCCTGTCTCTGCTCAAGGCCTGAGTATTTGCCATGCTACTTCCTTCGCTGCTGGAACCTAGTAGGAGCTGCCTCCAACAGCTTCTCCCAGCAGAACATGTGAGTGGCCTCCTCCTGAGCCCATGCCCTGTGACCCCCACACCACGTGACCTCCCCTCCTGACTGGACCTCCAGCTCCCCCATGCCCTACAGTCTGGCCAGGTCTCTGCCACAAATGTGCCCCAGGGGTGGGGGTGGGAGTGAGTGTTGACCATGGGATCCCACCCCCATCCTTATCTGCCAGTGTCCCAGGAAACAGGGAGATGCAGGGATGGGTGAGGAGGGGGCAACACAGAGCCCCTGGCCTGGAGCAGTGGGAGCCACACAGCCACGCACCTGCACCCTTCCTCTTCCTGGTGGGAACCTGGTGGCTTTAGTCAGAGGTGGGGAGCAGCACCTCCACACCTGCCTTCTTGGGTCTTTTCCTTTTTTCTGGGGGCTGGGGGTGTTGGATACAGAAGATAGGTCTCTCTTGCTCTGTGAGCCCTTGTCCTCTGTGCCCCATCACCCTTTCACCTGAAGAGAGGTCCCAGAAAAGTCTAGTAGGGAAGTGAGAGTGCTGGGGGTCAGAGCAGAATGTGAATATCTGGGAGGAACACCCCTCCCCAAACACACATACACATACACCCAGCCTGTCCCCTCCCCCCAACTGTCAACAGTTCTCACAGAGTGATCACATTTCCCAGCTCTGCCAGCTTCTGCTGGTGCTCCCAGTTCATCTGGTCTCTTTGTCCTTCCCAAGAATCTGCCATGAGGCCCAGAAGCATGTAGGCTGGAAGTAGGGAGTAAGTCCATGCATGTAGCCTTTAGGACCCCATCCATTTCCCCAACACAGCCCCCACCTCAGGTCAGACACCCCTCTGGGGTCACCATGACCCCCTGCTTGTTTCCTTTCCTGGCTCTGAGGAACCACTTGTCTCGGGACTCCTTCACCTAGTGTCCTGGCCTAGGGTTTTGGTGAATGGGGAGTCAAAGGTCTGGCCCTGGAGAAAGGGATAGGCAGGGTGGTGCTGCATCATTAGAGTGGTGCTCCCCTTGGGTGAGAGCTCCTGATTTCTCCAAGGGAACCCCCATGCTCTAGCTTGTACATTGTCCCAGATGAGGAACCAATAAACTCTGGAGAGGCACTGCTCTGAGTCTGTGTGTATGTGTGTGTGTGTGTGTGTGTGTGTAGTGCTGCATCATTAGAGTGGTGCTCCACTTGGGTGAGAGCCCCTGATTCCTCTAAGGGAGCCCCTGTGCTCCAGCTTGTACTTTGTCCCAGATGAGGAACCAACAAACTCTGGAGAGGCACTGTTCTGAGACTCTGTGTGTGTGTGTGTGTGTGTGTGTGTGTGTGTGTGTCTCTGTCTGTCTGTCTGTCTGTCTGTGTGTCTGTGTGTCTGTGTCTGTGTGTGTGCATGAAAGAGAGAGGGAGAGAGAGAGAGAGATATCATCTTCCTCCTTGTATAACCTGACTATGCTCAGGTGAGTGATCATTTGAAAAATTGCAGGTGCTGCATGGACGAGTCTTCTGTCACTGGTCTGGATTTGTGTGTGTGTGTGTGTGTGTGTGTGTGTGTGTGTGTGTGTAGAAGTGGGTTGCAATAAGGAGTCTGGGTCCTTTGGTAACTTGTGCCTGATACATTTGGGGGATGCATGGGCTTTGTGGCTGAGGTCTGGGGGCCTGGAAGTGTGAGACACTTGAAGGGGACTCAGCAACATTAAATTATAAGACCAAGGGACCTCTGTGCCTTTGAGCTGTCTACTCCTTTGGGCCTGGTTGGTGGCAGCTGGAGCTTGGGAGGACCTGGGTATGGGGCCCACAGGGGTTGGCTTCCCAGGGGGACAGAGAGCATGGCCAGCACTTAGTGTAAGGAGGTGAGCCCTGCTGGTATGGAGTGCACCAGCATATGTCAGACTCTGGGTTTTCTCATCTTGACTTCTGATGGGTGAGGCCAAACCTATTTTAAATCTTTTGCTGTGATCTTCATATCTCAGCCTCCTGAGTAGCTAGGATTATACGCATGAGCCTCTGGCACTGGGACTCTCATTCTTTTTGGTGTATTAGGGTTTGAACTCAAGGCCTTAGGCTTGCCAGTCAGGTCTTCTACCACAGTAGCCAAGCCTTTCAGTCTTAGGCATTTCCAAGATAGAGACTCACTCAATATGTGCTCAGGCTGGGCTGGATCGTGGTCCTCTTATCTGTGACAGGCGTGCACCACAAGGCCTGGTCCTCCTTAGTTGGGATGGTATATATAGCGCCATGCTCAGTCATCGGTTTAGATGATTGTCCCAAACTTAGTTTACAGCAGCCATAAAGCTCTGGGTTGGGCCTCCACCATTGTACCTCAGTCTCCTTCTGGAACAGTTGTGAGGAAACAAGTGATCAATACAGGGGGATCTCTGGAGCAGGGCCTGGCACAGAGGGAGTGGCTGTCAGATACGGTTCTTGGCAATTCTGGGAGCATACGACAGGAAGATAACTGGGAAAGGGCTCAGATGGGGCCTGTTATTAGTCTTGTGACATGTACGGGATTATGAAACAAAACATGGTTCTTTTTCATCCTTATCCTATTCCCATGAGGAAGGAGATCCTTCACTGTGTTCAGTTTTGTAGCTGGGGAAAATGAGGCACAGAGAAGACAGGTGACCAACTCATGACCTCCAGTTGACAGAAAGCTCAGCCTGACTTCTCTGCCATGGTCCCTAGGAGAATGAGTGGTATTCAGTACACTTCTTATGGTGGGAAGTCCACTTCTTGTCAGTTGTGGGGCTTGACTCTGGGCCTGGGTGCTGTCTTCGAGCTCCTCAGCTCAAGACTAGCACTCTACCACTTGAGCCACAGTGCCACTTCCAGTTTTCTGGTGGTTTTTTGGAGATAAGAGTCTCATGGACGTTCCCACCTGGGCTGCCTATGAACCATGTTCATCATATCTCAGCCTCTTAGTTAGGATTATAGTCCTGAGCCACCGGCACCTGGCTTAATTGTAATTCTGGCTTTCTTTTTCTCTCTCTCTTTCTCTCACAGGAACTGGTTGAATGGGTTTTGAAGAGGTGGCCTAGTGTCCCCATGTGGCTGGAACTCAAGGTGGCCCTCTCATTCTGGAGGTGGGCTGTGGGTCAGAAACTGTCTCACTCAGCCTGTTGAACCAGCCCCATGAGGTAATCCCCTCTGTGCCCTAGCTAGACCGTCCAGCCTTATTGTCCATCCAGCCTTATTGGACTTAGTATTGTTTTCTATGTCCTTTTCTAGCAACTGGCCAAAATTATGATACATAGTTATGGAATGAAAATATAATACCATCTTAAGAAAGTCATTTAGAGCTCTGGGAATGTGGCTTCATGGTACTGTGATTGCCTGCCATGCATGAAAACCTGAGTCCAATTCCTCAGTACCACATAAACAGAAAAAGAAACACTGGAAGTGGTGCTGTGCCTCAAGTGGTAGAGTGCTAGCCATGAGAGAAAGAAAAAGCCCAGGAATAATTCCCTAGCCCTGAGTTTAAGCCCCAGGACTATAGAACTGGCAAAAAAAAAAAACCCAAAAAACATAAAAAAATTTAGTTAGTAAATGCAAAATAAATAATCCATACTTGGAATATATATTGCTTCTTCCATACTAATACCTGACAATACTCCCTAATTCATGTACTTTACCTATATTAGGATACTGTGTTGAAAAAAAAGTTTTGTTCATTAGGTCACAGCAATTAATGCTAGAATGTGCTTAGATGTCAGGTGAAGATTAATTCTGGAAATTCAAAGATTCCAGGCTTTTGAGTGATCACTGCTAATCACAATGAGAAGGATAGTCTAAGTGAGATTTGGAAATCTTTTTGGTCAGTCATGGCACCAAAAAGGCAGAGGCAAATTATCAGTTGGGACAAGAGAAGGAATAACTCTAGATGGAAGGAACAAATGATAGTAACTAATGCATACCAGAAACCTTTCTAGGGAACCATTTTTGGTTATTGAAGAACTAGTTATCAGCCAGGCTTATTCTTCATTGCCTTTAGCATTCTAAATCTCTTAGGCTAGTTCTTAATCTCTGTGCGATAAATGTATCTCCTCCTATGCTGTTTTTCCATATCTGATCTCTTTTGCTTTCTAAAAATCACAGTCTTTCCTGATACTAAATACACCTACACAGATGGCAAGGGGTTGCTAATGTAAGGGTCCCATAGCTCATGAGTCATTAATGTAACAAAATGGAATAGGAGGACTTATTTATTGCTACCTCAATTTTTCTGAAAGCTGCCATGTCATCATTTGATTCAAATTTCCATTCTTTGTCTACATAGTGTCATTAAGTGCACTAAATGGAAATATGAGCTGGGTGCTGGTGGCTTAAGCCTGTAATCCTAGCTAATCAGGAGGTTGAGACCACAGGATTGTGGTTCAAAGCCAGCCTGCTCTGCAAAGTCCATGAGACTCTTACCTTCAATTAACAACCAGAACCTCAGAAGTGGTGACATAGCTAAAGTGGTAGAGCACTGAGCTTGAGCTGAATAGCTGAGGGACAGCACCCAGGATCAGAGCTCAAGCCCCACGACCAACAAAAAGTACAAATATGACTTTAAGTTTCCCCAAAAGGAAGGACAAGGTCAAGAGTAATCTTCCAAAGCAGAAAAAAATAATACCAAAATAATACAGTACACTTACTTTTGCTGAGTTATTTAAGTTATGGCTTCTTGGCTGGACATATTCTCTTCTTTTAAAAATTGTCAAATATTAGCTTTATAATAAACTTCATTTAGTATTTCTTGGTTCAAAACAGAAGTCTTGATACAGTTGATGTCACTTGGCTTTTTTTTTTGCTAGTCATGGTGCCTGAACTCTGGGCCTGGGCACTGTCCCTAAGCTCTTCAGCTCAAGGCTAGTGCTCTACCACTTGAGACACAGCACCACATCCAGCTTTTTCTGCTCTTGTGGTGCTGAGGAATCGAACCCAGGGCCTCATGCATTCAAGGCAAGCACTCTACTCCTGAGCCACCTTCTCAGCCCATCACTTGGTTTTCTTACTATCTCAGTTCAAAGCAAACCCAGGCAGGAGAGTCTGTTAACTTCTCATCTTTAATTAACCACCAAAAAGTCCAGAAGTGGAGGTTTGGCTCAAGCAGTAAAGTACTAGCTTTGGGGGCAGGTGGACAGGAAAGACATCTATTCAGGGACATGGTCCAGCCTCTGGGATCAAGCCCCAGAACCAGCACAAACTGAACTAACAACCAACCAAAAAAAAAAAAACCAGGTATTTCTTTGGGACCCTCCTTAAAGGAGAACTGGTCTGAGAAGAGACTGCTTTTGCTGATTATACTCACTGGATCCTGCTTTTGTGGAATTCTTATTGCTACGGAGAACTCAGGACCAGACTAAAGGAATGGATAACTAAATCCTGCAACAAGAGAATCATCTCAGGAGTGAAATATCCATCCATAAAGCACTTTAAAATCTCCATGTCTTTTTTTTCTTTGCAGTAGAACACTTTTAAAACTACGTTATTTCCTTTTGTTCTATGCTGGCCCTCAAATGGCACATTATTTCCTTTTGTAATACTCTCGACCAGAAGTTTACAAACAAGTTTTATATGAGTAAAATACACACTCGAAAAGTCAGGGACAGAGTTTCCCTCAATCCTTGGATCCTTTTCTTGTACAGTAAAAAGGAAAGCACAAATTAACTTGAACTTTGTCATACCTTTACATTCAATTCCTCTCCTGGGATCAGTTTCCACCTTCAGTAATAGTTACTTCCCGTAACAATTTATGGTGCTGCTTGAGGTATAATGAATGTTTGCTGGCTTCATTGAAATAGCACAAGGACACCTTTGGTCATCATGTAGCAGTTTTTCAGAGACAACTTGGTAAAGAGAAAATATGAAATTTAAATTGCTTATAAATACATTATCCATGAGTACATTGAGTTCAACCATCATAAGTGCTCTGTAAATTAAGGTGAATTTTAAATGGGAAGAAGGTTCTCAGATCATTTTTTTGTGAGTGTATGTGCTGTGCATTATTTTCCAAGTTTACAAGAGTTAACAATAAGAGAAACAATAGCAATAATAGGAGAAAGAGAAGTTCTGCGTTTAAGGGTTCAATACAATATAGAAGACTCTACAAATAAGACAACATTGAAACAATGAAGCCAAGTTCAGTATGTAGATTTACAGAAGTGATATAGAGAAAGCATTTCTCCTAAGTGGAACATGAAGTATGAGGCCACTCGCTTTCTAAATCACACTTCAAATCATGCAAATTTGTAAAAAGTAGAATAGAAGAATGATTCTGGTTCCATGCAAGTCAGATATAAGAGAATGGACTTAATGGAAAAAAGTCCATCTTGAAAGAGCAGGGATTATACTAGAAATGAATCTGGAGGCAAAGATCATATTTCTTTTTATTTCCTATATATATATTTACATATGAAAATATATAGTATATATAAATAAATATAGGTATATAAATATATATAAAATATATAATACATAAATAAATATATAAATATATATAAAATATACATAAATAAATATATATTTATATATTATTTCCTATATATATAGGAATATATATATATATATGTATATATATATATATATTGTTGGTTGTGGCACTTGAACCCTGGGCGCTGTCCCTCTGCTATTCAGGTCAAAGCTAGTGCTCTACCACTTGAACCCTAGTGCCACTTCCAATTTTCTTGTAGTTAATTAGAGAAAAGTGTCTCCAGGACTTTCCTACCCGGGCTGGCTTTGAACCTCAATCCTCAGATCTCACCACCACCCAGCTTAAGATCACATTTCTAACAGTGTACATTCAGCATATGTAATGTGTATGTTCATCTATCTTTATAAGAATTTTTGAGTAAAAAATCTGGGCTACAGGTTAGACTTCACACTCACAAAAAATGTTTGTAGTTTAAAAGTTGATACTCCTGGAAAAATAAAACTTAAGAATGTGAAGGAGTCTGGGAAGTTCAGTTTGCATCCAGCCTGGGAAGAGCAGTCTTTGAGACACTATCTATAATTAACCAGCCAAAGCTGCATTAGAAGAGCAGTTCAAGTGATGGAATACCACTCATGAGCAAATTGTTGAATAAGAGCTTGAGGCTTTTGCATACATACATACAAGCATACGCCTACACACAGAGGCACTTATATGTGCACACATGAATACACAAATGAAACAACTCAGAATATGTAGAAAAGTTAGAAAGCAATAGAAAATATGTCCTGAGTAAAACTAGAATCATGTGATAAATTTTAACATTAAAAAGTCCTCAAGTGAACTTTCTTCAAAAAAGTTTGAGACTATTACATAGGTAGGGGCCAGAGATAATAAGAAAGTCAAGTAATCATTATTAAAGTGATCGGATCCATGGAGGAATGAATCAGAGACCCCTGCATGTGCATCTGAAAATGTTCATATCCTGTGTCAAATGTTAGAACATCTTTCAAAATTGTACATAAACAGTCTGAGCATTCAATGGATAAGATCATCAGAGAAGTTCAGAATTGCTAGTGTGTTTCTAGATTAAATAAACCAACAAACAATGGCAGGGCAATGTGATACAAGCCTGGAATTCTAGCACTCAGACTAAGACAGGAGATTAGAGAGTGGAATTACATAGTGATACCTTCCCTGGACCAGATAGTATAATTTTGTCTCAATAAAACAAACCAAATTACAAGAAAGAAATACAGAGTTTGAAGTTTGGGCTAATTTTGTCATTATGTTTTGAGAAGTCAAGTTTCCTATTGAAATGCAACTGATATATAATCCTCAGTTGTGTTTTAAATGATCTCTTAATTACAGAACATTCTTAGATGTAAAATAGCTCATGATTCCCATCCAAAATTTGAAAAAGTAAGTAAGCGTCATTCTGTTGGATGCCAAAGAAATGATGAAGGTTTACAAAACTTAAGCCTGGAGAAATAGCACAGTTTGTCTAATGTAGGACTTTGTGGACCTTGCAAAATTAGAATTTAGATTCAAAATAAATAGTTTGTTTTTTTTGTAATTCTATATTTTATAGGATACTACAAAATTCTTTTTAAGTAGAGGTCTTAACTGACAAATTCACAAATCATTCTGGCATTCTATTTGCCTAGAATATTCTTTCAAGAGAGTTATAATTAGAACTTAGTTAATAGATAATTCCAACAGTTCATGTATAAAATGATAATGTGAATAATCTAGACAGAGTTGCCAACAAATGGATGATATTAATTTATAAATTTAGAAAAAGCATTTTTTGAGGATTTGGTATGACATGGTATGAAGAGAATAATTGTGTGACATCTTCTTTCTTCTACCTATATGTTACACAGGAAGCAATTTCCTTATGTGCCTCTGTATACAATGAGAAAAATGCTAGGTTTGGGTTCATTTTTATTTTATTTTTGTGGGGGGGGGGGGTCTGGTCATGAGGCCTGAACTCTGGGCCTGGGTACTGTCCCTCAGCTCTCCAGCTCAAGGCTAGCGCTCTACCACTTGAGCCACAGTGCCACTTCCGGCTTTTTTTCTTTTTTCTAATGTGGTGCTGAGGAATCGAACCCAGGCCCTCATGCATGCAAGGCAAGCTCTCTACCACTGAGCCACCTTCTCAGCCCAATTTTTGTTTTTGTTTTATTGGTTTGACCTAGGGCTTGAAATCTGGGCTTGGACACTGTCTCTGAGCTCAAGGCTCCTGCCCTACCACTTCAACCTCAGTGCCACTTGTGTCTAGCTTTTTCTGAGAAGTTTATTGGAGATAAGATTCTAAGGGACCTTCCTGCCTGGATGGGTTTTGAACCATAATCTTCTGATCTTAGTATCCTGAATATCTATGATAGTTAAAAAAGTATAAATATAAATAATATTTGCAAGTGTTCTGATCTCAAGAATACCACTGGGGGAAAATTGATGCAACTGAGTTTATTGTGGTGCTCTTTGCAGAATAAGGGCATCACAATACCAAAGGTGTAGTATTTTTTCACAGTAGAGATAAGCTATTCATGATGTGAATTAAGGGAATTTTAAGGTGCACCTTACAAGTTGGAAACTGTAGGATGACTTTATGGCATAAAGCTTGGGATTGCTTACTCTTGAAGAATTATTACAGATGCTTCATAGTTTTATCCTCTACCAGAATGTGGCTATTTTTCTGTTGACTTCTCAATCTGTAACGCCCCATTGGAAACTGCATCTATTGCAGAATTATATAACATGAAAACAAGTAATGTTTTGAATCTCTCAGGTATGGAATGTTTAGAATTTGAAAATGAGTAGTTATTAGTCATAGGAATTTTGAAGAACACATATATTCTGTAATAAAAACTTATTTAATTTTAAAAGTTATGGGTTTCCATAGAATTAAACTGTTTTCGATTTTATGTGTGTGAAAGCGCTAAATTTATTTTTTCCAAAATATGCAAGTATATTGTGAAAATATTGTCTAGTTGGATAACATTCAAGTTGATGACCTTCTGATAAAGAAAGGGTAATTAAATCAAATTATATGCCAAAGAGTATTGATTTTTAAAATTTTACTATATAAAAAATAATATTAAATATACCAATACAGTGAAATTTTATTTTATGCAGCTTATTTTTTAAATTTAATTTAATTGTCAAAATGATGTACAGTCGGGTTTCAGTAACTGTAAGGTAGTGAATACATAACTTTTCAAACTTGTTACTCCCTCCCTCACTTTTCTCACAGTTTTCCTTCACCTCAGTACCCCTCATAAGTTGTAATATATATTCCCAACATACTGTCTTGTAAGTATTACTAATGCATTGGTTTGCCCTTTGTCATTTGTGTCACCATTGTGATGTTCCTTTTCCCTTCCCTAATAAAGGTTAATGTATACAAAATATACAGGGTACCAAAATCAAATACAGCAAGGGTTAAACCAGAGGGGAAAAACCAAAGAAAATAGAAATCACATAATACATAAAAAACAACAACCGCAAATAAAAATCTCTGATTCCATATCTTGGAGTTCATTTTGTTCAGCATCAGCTTATGTGGTCATATATACGCATAACGAAGCCACTGGAAAATAATAGTTGCATGGACACTATATCATGAAAACAACATGTTAACAGTTTTTGATGGTAAAGGTGGAATTAGGATTGATGAATTCGCGATTCTGATAAAGGAATTTCAAAAGTTTTAAAATTATGACACGCATATTTTAATTATTCAAACTTTTTAACAACATAGCCTATTAAGAAAATTTAAAATTTCCTGGGAAAATAGGGTTTCATGCAAAGAAATCCATGGAGACTTAGTGGAGAGGGAGCAATGTGAATGAAGATGGCTCATTTTCACACTAAACAAACAAACCTCAGAAACCTTGCTGTAAATCCTGTAGCTTCCCTTGAAAATTGTCCTTACCCAGGAAATATACTCTTACTGTGTGAAACAAGGTTATAGTGCAATCTAATTCAAATTTCTTTACAAAAAGACATCAAAATTTGTGAATTGACCTTTAATTACCAAACAGTAATTCTCTGAAAAAGATAATTTGGGTCAAAATATTTAGGGAGAAAGTGTACTCCACAATGAAAAAAGGTATTGGGTTTACACTTTTCTGTTTGTAATACTTTCCGCAATGTCTTTGCACGTGAAGCACTGAAACACAGAAAAAAAAATCTGATTGGATACTTCAAACCAGTGATTTCACATTTCTAAGTGGCTCACAAATATAATATCCTTATTAACATGAGATAGCTTATTATATAAGCCAAAAAGTTTGGGTTCAGAAAAAAATTGAGCACATGGAAAAGATAAGAAATCAGTGTTCTTAGAAGCCCTAGCTAAGCAAATTGGCTTCAGCAGTGGAGGGAGGCCAAAACTTTTTGATATAGATTGTAATATTTTTGCTACCTAAAGTGATTTTACAGAGCCTATTTGGCTCACTACAATGCAGAACTGATTGAATGAAGACATGAAAATAAATCCCACATCCAAACGAGGCAACTGCAAAGAGTTTTAAAGGAGAAACCATGAAGATGTAGCAGTGGGGGAAGCCTTATAGTCCTTCAGCTTCACTAGACTTGAAGCCAAGAAGCTGTGATTAATTGGAAATCAGGCAAGAGCTAAGATGAGGACATAGAAGTAGGACATAGAAGCATTGTCCTTTGTAACAGACACTGTCATCCAAGGTATGGATGATTTAACTTTATTCTCTTCCATACATCTTGTTGAGCAAATGCAAGACTAAGAGAAAAATAATCTATTGAAATAATTTTGCAAAGAATAACTTCACTGTTCCTGATATGGTATCTAAGGAGAGTCTTAAGAAAGAAGATAAATTGGAGTATTCTGCGGTTTCCTCTAAGCATCTTGTTAGCAAAATATATCTTTGAGGTTAGAAGTGATTGAACCAAAAAGTGGTGGAGTACTTATGTTTGTGGGCACTTTAAACACAAGAAGACTTTCTTTTTTTTGGGGGGGGGGGGTCCGGTCGTGGGACCTGAACTCTGGGCTTGGGTGCTGTCCCTCAGCTCTTCAGCTGAAGGCTAGCACTCTACCACTTGAGCCACAGCGCCACTTCCGGCTTTTTTTCTTTTTGCTTATGTGGTGCTGAGGAATCAAACTCAGGGCCTCAGGCATACAAGGCAAGTTCTCCACCACTGAGACACCTTCCTAGCCCAACACAAGAAGACTTTCAAGGTAAAAGAAAAAAGAAAAACAGATATCCAAATATTTGTGATCACAGTTTCTTGGACTGATTTTTTTGGAGACAAAGTTTTACATTAGAGTTTGTCCTGATTAACATCAATGTTGGGTTTTTATGGCAACCAAGTGCAGGGGTGAAGTTTAATGGTCTCCCTTGAACAAGTAAACAGCATGATTAAAAAAAATGGCAAATAATATTTAGTGAATTACTTTCACCAATTACTTTTCCAGAACAAAGAAGGAAATATATAACTCAAAATCAACTGACTTAAAAGTATGAAGAAAGAGTAGTGAAGAGAGATGAAAGAAAACTTAGAGGATTGTTTTCTCTCCAGCGGAGTAATGAGTTCGTGATATTTTTCTCTTCCATTCTATCTTCACAAGCTATCAAGTGTGGCTCAGGACTGGAGTATCCAGTTCAGTCAGAGAGAACTCACAGAAGGAAGATAACATTTGAAGCAGATATAGTTGATTTATAACCTGAGACAATCTATTTAAATCTGTTCGAATTTCTCCCCTACCTCAAATGCCCTCTTTGAATAGTTTTGTTTGCTTTTCCCAAGACTGCCCTTCATTAACTGCTTAAAATTTTGAGAGGTCATATTCATACTTTCTAGAGATTGCTGTTTGCTTGTAATTTTTGTGTGTTTTTTCACTGAATTTCAAAAGGTTGTGCAAGTGTGTTACAATTAAATATGTCCATCTAATTGTCCAATGCTCCTGGATCAGATTCACTCCTTCCATCATTGTCAACCAACTCCTTCTCCAAGATTTATTTCAGATTAACCACTTTCTTTATCACATGTGTACATTGATATTCTAGCTGTACTTGCCCCTTGTTCTATTTTTCATTCATTCTATGTATTTACTATTATTCCATTCTGGTTTCAACTTCCTGATAGTCATTCTGTTATACTGTCTGTTAAAAGTTTGAAAGGTTTATATACATTCCATGGAGTTTCAATCCTGCATATACTTGAACTTATGTCAGCTTATATTTCCATAATTCATTCATCTGCAATAATAATTTGCAAGACTGGAGGCGTGAAGCACCTAGACATGATTTAATTCTCATCCATTTGGAAGATTAATCTTTAGTCAACAAGAAAGTTTAAAAATGGTTTAGAATGTATTCCAAACTACCAATTTTTATAAATGGCTTTGTACAATGGTGTGTGATCACTTTATTTTACATGGGATAATATTTTCTACTACATTTAAATTTTGAAAAAAGAAAATTAAAATGTACTATTATAGAGGAATATGATAGAAATAGATGACAGATTTTATGTTTGTCATATCTCTGATGAGTACTCATATTCAAGATTTACTATGTTAGACAGATAGGGAAAACATAAAATAACATATTATAAGGCAACTATTTGTGACTTTTTAAAATGTACCTTATTAAATGATGAAATTTACCTTATTAGCTAACGTTTGGGTTTGAAATATGGGAGGCTGATATATTTAACAAATTTTGGAAGGCATCTAATGAACAACACAAATGGTGGGTGGCACTATTTCTACAGTTTAATGAATGGTTGAACCTGATTGGCATTAGTGCTGGGTAAACAAATCAACTCTATTGTAACTCTATTGCCACTAAGTATCATCTATTTGTCAAATGTTATTTTGGCGAATGTGAATTTTTTTTGGAAGGTCGTGGGGCTTGAACTCTGGGCTTGGGCACTGTCCCTGCGCTCTTGAGCTCAAGGCGAGCACTCTACCACTTGAGCCACAGTGCCACTTCTGATATTCGAGTGGTTTATTGGAGATAAGAGTCTAACGGACTTTCCTGCCCGGGCTGGCTTTGAACCGTGATCCTCAGATCTCAGCCTCCTGAGTATTTAGGATTACATGCGTGAGCCACTAGCAAATTTGATTTTTCAAAGATTATTTGAAAAAGAATACACTTGGGGCTGGGAAGATGGCTCAGTGGTAGAGCGCTTGCCTTGCATGCCTGAGGCCCTGGGTTTGATTCCTCAGCACCACATAAGCAAAATGAAAAAAAGCCGGAAGTGGTGTTGTGGCTTAAGTGGTAGAGCTCTAGCCTTGAGCTGAAGAGCTGAGGGACAGCGCCCAGGCCCAGAGTTCAGGCCCCACAACCGGACCCAAAAAAAAAGAAATGTAAAAAAAAAAGAAAAAGAAAAAGAATACACTTTCAGGAGATTAAATATTTTGAGAATGGCAACATTTTTATACCACAGAACCAAGTTTTACTGAAGTACCAGTGTTTTTTTTAATTGTGAAAATACTGTTCAGAGGGATTAAAATTACATGGGCAAGGTAATGAGTACACTTCTTATCAAGCATTGTTGCCTCCTCCTTTGTTTCCCCTTCCCATCCCGTGGCATCCTCCCCCTGCCCCCCGACCCGATCCTCCCCTTCCCTCCTCCGCCCCCAGCACCAAAGTTGTAAAGTTTGTTTTCGACATGACAACTTGTACATCTCACGGTGTTATTAAGCACTAAGGATCTTTTCAATTAATGTTTTTTTCTGAATTACATTTGACTTCTAAGTCAAGTTTTCCTGGCCTTGATAGACCAATTGTGGATCTATCCTTCCACAAGCTATTTGTCTGGCCCACTTACACTGGACTGAAATCTTTCATTAATCATTAGGGGAGGGGTATTAAAAATAATCTTGTGACACTTTGTGATTTTGTTCACTCATATGGGCTGGTCATCTGTAAATTGAAAGTTTGAATTGCAGTACTTTCTCTTAGATTTTGTGATCTCATCCTTCATTTTAAGTTGACTTGCATTTCACTATTGCTTACTGCTAATTCCTGTTTCTCAAGGAATTGGGGCCCTGAAATATTATAGGAAATGAGAAATTGACATGACTCTTCAATTACTTTCTGTTGGCATGTTGCCTGGGCCTAGTTGAGAAGCCTTGACCCTGTTATCTGATGATGCAGGTAACTGGGACATAGGATCCTAGGACCCATACATCTTGCAGAAGAATAATATCTTTTATACATCATATCAGAAAAATTTGGGTATAATCAATAGGAATGCTTCAGAAATATGGAGAAAAACATTTTGGAACCAGTGAGTTAAAACAATAAACAGAGCAGCAGAGTAAAATCCCTTATAGATTAGAGGAAAACAACATTTTTTTTTACCATGTGAATTCAGAAGAACAAGAACACTTAGAAGGTATCACAAGTTTATGGTGAAGACATTACATTAATACTTTTTATATTCTAGTATGTATCCTAAACCTAATTATTTATATTCCAATTCTCTTTATTGGAATAAATAATTATCAATTTATTTGTCAAATTATCAATTAATTCTACTAAGTTTCACTGTGTGAAATATGAAATCAGCACATATAAATATAAAATATATAACTATATGTAATATAATAAAAAGGGCACATGTTTTGCATTGTTCTGTTGTGGTTAGGGTATCATAGACAACTCTGTTTTAAAGTATTATTGCATTATCTGTACCTCAGAGTTAGGTAGAGATAGACCTAAAGCTTTACCATTTGTAGATTTACAGCCTGGAGGCAAGAGGAAACACTGTGATTAAAACATTACCAATTTAAGGCCTAATAATGAGGAGAAACATGAACTTCTCCTGGAGCTATGGAAATATTTGGTGATAGAAAGGCAGTAGTGTAAGTTCCTGCCTGGTTGGAAGGTAGACAGGCCAGACATCAGGAAATCATGCATATGAAGAATTTTTTCACCTTGGCGTTAGCTACTTTTGAAATGGTAGGTATAATAAACACTTAAATTTTGATAAAATACCTTCTAGTCTGAACAGTTCTGTCCGAACTGTTCATCTCTCTATGATCCCTTGTAACTAAGATTAGTTTTGTTCTAGTAAGACAAACTATGCTGTCAGGGTAGGATATTCTGGTTGGTCTGTTCCTACGTGGAAGAAGGATAAAGGGTAGACATTTGTGCCAGTAAGACCTCATTTGGGAAAATTTTAGCTGCAGAAGTTTAGTAGTAGCTCTTAAGCAGGGCTTACTTTGAATCTATTAGCTCCACAAAGCTAACTCATTTACGTAAATAAGTACTTGAAAAAGTCATCACCTTAGGACCTAGCTATAAGTGCTTCAAAGTATGATCAAATCTAAAATGAAAAAGACTTAAAATTGTCATTGACAAAAAATGCAAATGTGAGCAATCAACCGAACAATATAATTTTTTTCCCACTATATACATTATTTTAGGGAAATAAGATCAATAGTATTGTTAGGAACAATAAGGTTTCCTTGCTACAAATAGGCACCCAAGGATATAAGCCTATATAAAGATTGCATCATTAACTACTTAAATTTAGAGGATACTACATGCTTCAGCAGCACGTATACCCAAATTACAACAATGCAGAGATTAATATGACACTTGCACAAGGATAATATGAAAATTCGTGAAGTATTCCATGTTTTTCATTCTTCAGTTGCAGAAATGAAAAACAGTTATTAAAAAGTTGATTACAAAATTATAAGTGTAACAATATACGCAAGTGTTAGAATTAAACATTAGTTTGACATCAGTGTATTAAATCTTCACCTTAGAAAGGCCTTTACATAGAATAACCTTTACAAAACTTTTGAAATTAGTTAACATTGTCATTTTATCCAAAAAAAATATACTACTATAAGAACCTAGAAAAAGGGGCTGGGAAGGTGGCTCAGTGGTAGCGCTTGCCTTGCATGCCTGAGGCCCTGGGTTTGATTCCTCAGCACCACATAAGCAAAAAGAAAAAAGTCGGAAGTGGTGCTGTGGCTCAAGTGGTAGAGCACTAGCCTTGAGCTGAAGAGCTGAGGGACAGCGTCCAGGCCCAGAGTTCAGGCCTACGACTGGACCAAAAAAAAAAAAAGAACCTAGAAAAAAAATAATCTTAAATTTTCTATATGGAATACAATCTGAAAGGACACATTTATTAATGAATATATATATTATAAAACAATGTTGAATGCAAAGTATATCTAGGAAAGAATGAAATAGATTATGGATATTATGCAAACACAGAATATAGAATATTTTAAAATATACTTTTTTCAGACCAGAAGCAGAAATATCTTGAGTTTCTGTACTACTCATTTCAACAGATAAGATCAAATTATTTCTGATTAAAAAATCACAAACTCTGCAGAAATCATTGTAGATGTACACAAACAACTCAAATATATTTGACATCAAAGTCAGGCAATTCACTTGGAAAAATTCCACGGAATTTTTACAGTAAGATATTGCTGTTATTTGAATTCTGAAAATATTTTGTATGGACACAAAGAGTGGACTGGCATTTTGATGTTTAAGAAACGTAACTGATAGCTATGCTAAATAATGCTGCAATAAACGTAGTTGTTTTGGTAGCTTTTGTATGGTCTTGTTTGATGCCCCTAAGTAGATGAATGGATTAAGAAAATAGAATTCTATGGAATGGAATTTTATTCCTCCCTCAGAAAGAATGTCATTGCCCCATTTGTTAGAAAATGGAAAGACTTGGAAAAAATTATATTGAAGTAAGCCAGGCCCAAAGAAACATAGATCCCATGGTTTCCCTTATTTGTAACTAGTATATGTCTGAGACAAGCAGAAGTGGTCAGATAAGTTGATGTTAGGTGAAATGAACCCCAAGATAAGGATTCAAATGTTTTTTTTTCTTTCTTGTGATTGTTTCTAACATATTTATAAGATGATTTCTTTGTTGCTTTGTATGTCCCTCCCCCACCGTATAACCCCTGCTTTCATTGTATTTGATGTTGGTATGATTTGTGGAGGGGAAGGGAAAAAACAAATTGTTTAAATAGGGATACAGGTTGACCCATTGCAACAATGAGATGTACAAGACGTAATGTAGCAAAACGAACTTTACGACTTTGGCAGGGAAGGAGGAGTAATGAGGGGGGAGGGGAGTGGGGGGAGATGAGAAGGTATGGGAAGGGGAAATAAAGGAGGAGGCAACAATGCTTGATAAGAAATGTATTCATTACCTTGCCCATGTAATTTTAACCCCTCTGTATGGTGTTTTCACAATAAAATAATAAAACTCAACAAAAAAAAAGAAAAAGAAAAAAAAAGAGAAAAGAAAAGAAACTTAACCAAACCATTACAACTGAATAGAACAATTTGTACAGCCTTCCACAACTTCAAAGAGGTAGTGATACATACTTATCCTTTTGGTAATATCAAAGGCAGTTTCTTCCAAGTTGTTCTTCAGACCTGCTCAACAGAAGGAGATCCAGTGTATCTTTGCTATCTATGTTCCCAGCAGCAAGATGTAAGGGAGTCAAGAGGCGTTTAGTTTGGGCATTGGTATCTGCATCATGATGAAGTAAGAAAGACGCCACGCTGGTATTATTTCACGAGTAACCACTGCGCAGGGGTGTCCAGCCATTAACAATTATTGCATGAATATCTGCTGCTTGAGCCACAAACTCATGGGCAATATCTAAGTGTCCACTGTAGGCTTCCCGATGAAGAGGGGTATATTCATTGTCATCCCTAGTATTCACATGAGTGGCCTTTATGGAAAGTAGTCACCACACTCTAGTAAGCCGATTATTTTCAGCAGCCCAAAGAAGAAATTTGCTTGGATCCTACTCCAATTTTTTTCTTGCAATTGATACGATTCCTCACTTTTTCATTTTGTTCCTCATCTTCATCAGAATTGCCTAACTAGAGACTTTCAGTGCCAGTGAGAATAAGGTGTCCCTGTATTTCCCCAATAGTTTATAATGGTTGAACTTGTGAGAAAAATACAGTGAATTTTCTGCATCTGTTTATTTTCATGATGATTTATTTTCTCTTTTTCCATTTTTATTATTCCAAGTCATTCTAACTGGAAAGTAGGTAATTGATGGAGAGCAGAGGATAGATGTTCCTCCGTACTCAAAGGTACAGACTGAAAATGAAGATCAGTGTTGTTTTTATGTGCAGCTTCTTCTAGGAATGAGAAAATAGAAAGTGGCTCAGTGGTGGAGTGCTTGCCTTGCATGTATGAACAATGGCAGGTCATGTCCACCTTGCAGCCTTGTCATTCAGACTCACTGTGCAAAGAAAAAGACATAATACCCCAGCCCTCTGAAGCTCGCCACTTTTTGTGGTATCCTACTTTTTTTTCTTCCTGCAAACCCTCAGGGCCTAGGATCCCAGGATCGGCTATGGGTCCAGAGACTGCACCACAGCCTAGGGTGATGGAAGCTGAGTCAGAGTTGCCATGAACTGAGTTCAAGATGTGTAGTTGGTAAAAGAAAGAATAAATAAAAAATTAATTAATTATTTAACTAAATTAAAAAGAAATAAAGCTCTCTGGTTTGGAATTTCTGCCAGTTTCCTTCCTTAGCCTGGGATTTGAACTCAGGATCTTGGTAAATTTGTAGCAATGTGAGGGAAGGTGCAGAGTTGCCACTACTTGAGTTCAAACCCTGTGCCAAGCCAAAAATAAAAAAAAAGTCACTGAGCTCGGCAGGGGGAGTAGTTGTGCAGATGGGAGGGAAGGGATGGTAGGGACAAAACAAAAGAGGAGGCAACAATGCTCAATAGGAAATGAACTCATTACCTTGCTCATGTAACTGTGATCCCTCTGTACAACATTTTTGCAATAAAAATGTACAAAAAAGAAACAATGTAGTGCTCAGAGAAGCACTTTGGGGATAAGGTAAAGATGTCAAAAGCTGTACAAAATTCTACACTGCTTTTTTTAAATGTTCTGTATAGAACTGAATGAACATAACTGCTTTCATTTAAAAAATTAAGCCACTGTCTTGGAACTGGGGCCAGTATTTCTGTAATTGCTGTGATTTGATCTCACCTTCCAGGTAACTCTTTTGCACCATGGGTGAAGGTGAATCTTACTGTCTTTGAGGAAAACAAATTCAGGCTAGAGTTCTGAGGGCCCAAATGAACGCCCTGAAATGGAAAAAAATATTTCTATACATGTGTAATATATGATATATACTTACATATGCATGTTTATTACATATTATTATTTTTATTATTGATTTTGTATTTTATTTTTTATTTTATTCCTTTATTGTTTATTGTATTTAGTATTATTATACACATAATATTTAGTACATGTTTTACATCTATTATAAAGTGATTCACAATAATTTAGGACATTGACTCATTTTCATTTATACTTTATTAAGTGTTGAAACATGATACATAACTAAATGGAAGCATTTGTCACAGTCTTCACATGTTTAGAGTCTCTCCCACAGATGAGCTTTGTCTTCTTTATCTTTGGACACCTTCCTATAGGGATTTCTTTAGATGATTTATGATCAGAGGCCTTTTCTTGAGGATAGGCAAGTTGAGGGATAAAATTGTAAGGGTGGGGCAAGAAATGTGACTTAGTGGTAAGGAGCTCGCTCAGCATGCATAAATGCCATGGTTTGAATCCTCGGTGCCACATACTCAGGAAAACCCAGAAGCTGTGGAGTGGCTCAAGTGGTAGAGCTCTAGTCTTGAGAAAAAGAAGCTCAGAGAGAGTGCCTAGGCCCTAAGATCAAGCCCTAGGACTTTCAAAAATAATAGGTCAGATGCTGGTGGCTCACACCTGGAAAACTAGCTTCTCAGGAGACTGAGCGCTGAAGACCACAATTCAAAGAAAGGCTAAGCAAGGAAAGCCTGTTAGACTCATCTTCAATGAATCACCAAAAGACACTGTGGCTCAAGTGGTACTGTTTGCTTTGAACTGAAGGGCTCAGGGACAGTGCCCAGGCTTGAGTTCAAGACACACAACTGGAAAAAAGTGAGGGTTAATTAAAGTACTTTTCCTATTTGCTAATTAAGAGAACATTCTCTGGAAAATGAACGCTGATGTATACCAGAATTGGAGTCAGAGCTCAAAGTTCAAGTTTAGTAGATCCATATGCCCAGCCTCTGAGACTCTAGCATTATAACCTTGTGTCCTACAGGGTTCTGAAAGGTCCAATGTTGAAAGGGTTAATATGCTTCCCAAGCCCTTTGTGACTTGTAGTTACAATGTCATTACAGTTCTGAACCTAGCAGAGACTTAGTAGCTAACGCCCATCACCCTAGCTTAGGTCTCAAGATCACAGGGTGAAGCCAGCCAGAGTAGGAAAGTCTATGACACTCTGACTTCCACTTCTGAAAGGTCAGATATTCAAGAGCTTCCTGGGTTTCCCTTGGTGATGAGAAGTTACTTGCACTCTAATTGTTCTTAGAGTTCTCAAGCTATAGAAGCAGGAAAGAAACATTATTGACCCATCCTGGGTTCAGATGAAGTTCTCAGGATCCAAGCCCTAGCCCTGTTAGCAGGAAGAACTCCATTGTAACACTGTATTTGAAAGACAGAAAATAGTTGCAAAAGCCAGGCTAGGTGAAGAGACCAAGGTCTGCAGGATTAGGAAGCAGAATGTACACACTCAACAGGGAAGTGAGCTGCAAAACCATTCATTCCAGATACAACCAGCAACTGGGGTGGGTGGGGCGGGGAGAACTTCAAACATTTGTTAGAGTTACACCAGGGTCAGGCTTTTCTCAGCCTCTTCACACAATGACTGATTAACCTTCCTCCCTCAGGTGAAGGGAGCCTCAAGCTATCTTTAGGTTACCAATAGAGAGCCAGTTTAGTGTGTGAGTGTGTGTGGGGGGGAGGGGAGGAACAGAGTTGAAAACCCTGATCTCTGGTTTTAAGGAGTGGGTTTTTCACTCTTCATCTGTCAGATTTGAAGGCCCTTTTTCTACCTCGGTGAGTCCATTCTCCTTCCTTCATTCTGCACATCATTAATGCTAATCCCCAGTCCAAGGAGAGGCAGGGCCATTTCTCGTCTCTCTCCAAGCACTTTAGTTAGAACCTGGGTCTTCCCTCTTGGCTCTGGGGCCCTCAGCTGCCTGAGAAGTGGGAGAGAGACAGTCTTCCTGCTCTGTGGTTATGTGAATGTGATGCTGGTATCCTGGCACACTGCAGAAGGCCTCATGAGTGCTAATTATTCCCTTCTTCCCTCCTGACATCCACGACCAGATTCATCTATCATCTTTGTATCTATCTATCTATCTATCTATCTATCTATCTATCTATCTATCTATCTATCTATCTATCTATCTATCTATCTATCTATCTACCCACCCACCTACCTACCTACCTATCTATCACTTTGCCAGTTCTTGGCTGAACTCAAGGCTTGGGCACTGTCTCTAGCACTCTACTACTTGAGCCACGGCACCAATTCTGGCTTTTTCTGTGTATGTGCTACTGAGGAATTGAACCCAGGGCTTCTTGCATGCTAGGCAATCACTCTCTCTCTAATCTACATTCCCAGCCCCCTCATATTTTCTTTTTTTTTTTAAATTTAATTTAATTTTATTTGTGAACATACTGTACAGAGGAGTTACAGTTACATGGGCAGGATAATGCATACATTTCTTACAAAGCATTGCAGCCTCCTCCTTTTTTTACCCTTCACATCCCTTCCCAGCCTCCCCCCTCCCCCCCTAATCCCAATCCTTCTCCTTCCCCCCCCCTCCCCCGCACCAACGTTGTAAAGCTCGTTTTGGACATGACAACTTGTACTTCTCATTGTTGCAACAGGTCCACCTGTATCCTTAAACAACTGGTTTTTCCCCATCTCCTCCACAAGTTATACTGACATCAAATATAGTGAAAGCAGGGGTTATACTGTGGGGGAGGGACATACAAAGCAACAAAGAGATAATCTTATAAATGTGTTAGAAACCCATGCATGAAAGAAAAAAACATTAAAATACACATCTAAGGGTTCATTTTCCTGACATCACATTATCTGACCTTTTCCGCTTGACTCATACATATACTAGATATTACAAATAAGGGAAACCATGGGACCTACGTTTCTTTGGGCCTGGCTTACTTCACTTAATATAATTTTTTCCAAGTTTTTCCATTTCCTAACAAATGGGGCAATGTCATTCTTTCTGATGGAGGCATAGAATTCCATTGTGTATATATACCACATTTTCTTGATCCATTCATCTACTGAGGGGCATCTGGGTTGGTTCCATATCTTAGCTATGGTAAATAATGCTGCAATAAACATAGTTGTGCTGGTAGCTTTAGTGTGGTCTTGTTTGTAAACATTAGGGTAAATGCCCAAAAGTGGGATTGCTGGGTCATACGGGAGCTCTGTGTGAAGTCTTTTGAGGAACCTCCATACTGCTTTCCAAAGTGGTTGAACAAGTTTACATTCCCACCAACAATGAAGTAAGGTTCCTTTCTGTCCACATCCCCTCCAGCATCTGTTGTTGTTAGAGTTCTTGATTTTTGCCGTTCTAACTGGAGTGAGGTGATATCTCAATGTTGTTTTGATTTGCATTTCTTTTATGGCTAGGGATGTTGAACATTTCTTCATGTGTCTATTGGGATCCTTCTTTCTTCTTCAGAGAAGTTTCTCGTTAAGTCTTTCGCCCACTTATTTATTGGGCAGTTGTTTCTTTGAGGATTTGTTGTTGGGGGGTTTAATTTTTTGAGTACCAAGTATATTTTAGATATGAGACCCTTGTCCGTTGTATGGCTAGTAAAGATCTTCTCCTAATCCGTGGGATTTCTATTGATCTTGCTAGTTATGTCATTTGCCCTGCAGAAGCTCTGCAACTTTATGCAATCCCATTTGTCCAACCTTTCTTTGATTTGTTGTGTTTCCGGGTCTCTATTCAGAAAATTTCGGCCTGAGCCAAGGAGACCCAGGGTTTCTCCTATTCCATCCTGTAATGTTTTCAGAGTGTCTGCTTTGACTTCAAGGTCTTTGATCCATTTGGAGTTGATTCTGGTGCAGGGTGATATATAAGGATCTAGCTTTAGTTTTCTACATGTAGTTAACCAATTTTTCCAGCACCATTTACTGAAGAGGTTGTCGTTCTTCCATTCTATTGTTTTAGCTCCATTATCGAAGATTAGATGGCTATAGGTCTGTAGGTTCATTTCTGGGTTTTCAATTCTATTCCATTGGTCCTGAGGTCTGTTCTTATGCCAATACCAGGCTGTTTTGATTACTATGGCTTTACAGTAGAGTTTGAAATTTGGTATTGATATTCCTCCAGCAGTGTTCTTTCCATTCAGGAGCGTTTTTGCTATTCGGGATCTTTTATTGTCCCATATGAATTTTTGGATTGCCTCTACTATTTCCTTGAAGAATGAGGTTGGAATTTGGATAGGTATTGCGTTGAATTTGTAGATAGCCTTGGGAAGTATTGCCATTTTCACGATGTTAATCTTTCCAATCCAGGAGCATGGGAGGTTTTGCCATTTTTTAAGTTCTGTGTTGATTTCCTCTTTCAAGATTTTAAACTTTTCATCATAGAGGTCCTTCACTTCTTTAGTTAAGTTAATTCCTAGGTATTTTATTTTTTGTGGGGCTATTACAAATGGAGTTGCTTTCCTAATTTCAGCCATACTTTTCTCATTGTTGGCATACAGAAAAGCCATTGATTTTGGGGGGTTAATTTTATAACCTGCTACTTTGCCAAAGTTTTGAATCAGCTTGAGTAATTTGGGAGTGGAGTCTATGGGATTCTTTAAATACAAGATCATGTCATCTGCAAAGAGGGAGAGTTTTATTTCTTCTTTCCCTATTTGGATCCCCTTTATGTCTGCATCTTGTCTTATTGCTGTAGCTAGGCATTCTAATACTAGATTGAAGAGAAGTGGAGAGAGTGGGCATCCTTGTCTTGTTCCTGAGTTAAGAGGAAATGGCTTCAGTTTTTCACCATTTCATATAAAGCTGGCTATAGGTTTGTCATATACAGCCTTCCTTGTATTGAGGAATGTTCCATGGATTCCTAATTTTTCCAAAACCTTCATCATAAAGGGGTGTTGGATCTTGTCGAATGCTTTTTCTGCATCTATTGAGATAACCATGTGGTTCTTATTCTTGCTCCTGTTGATATGAAGAATAATATTAATTGATTTGCGTATATTGAACCAGCTTTGCATCCCTGAAATGAATCCTGTATGATATTGGTGTATGATTTTTTCGATGAATTGTTGAAGTCGATTGGCCAAAATTTTGTTGAGAAGTTTTGCATCAATGTTCATCAAAGAAATGGGTCTATAGTTCTCTTTCTTTGATGAGTCCCTGCCTGGTTTTGGGATGAGGGTTATGATGGCTTCATAGAATGTGTTCGGTAGTGAGCTTTCTCTTTCAATTTCATTGAAGAGGTGGAGGAGTATTGGTGTGAGCTCTGCTTTGAAGGCCTTGTAAAATTCCGCTGTAAAACCGTCTGGTCCTGGACTTTTCTTAGCTGGGAGGTCTCTTATTGCTGTTTCTATTTCAATGCTTGATATGGGCCTGTTAAGCTGGTTTAACTCATCTTGGTTTAGTTTTGGCATGTCAATATTTGCTAGGAAAAGGTCCATTTCTGTCAAGTTCATAAACTTATTAGCATAAAGTTTTGAGAAGTATTCCCTTATAATGTTCTGATTTTTGGTTGTTTCCATGGTGATGTTTCCATTCTCATCTCTGAGTTTATTCATTTGGGTGTGTTCTCTTCGTTTTCTGATAAGATTTGCTAAGGGTCTGTCAGTTTTGTTAAGTTTTTCGAAGAACCAACTCTTTGTTTTGTTGATTCTTTCTATAGTTTTTTTGGATTCTAATTCATTTAATTCTGATTTAATTTTGATTATTCCTTTCCGTCTACTGGATTGGGGTTTATCTTGCTGCTCTTTTTCAAGGAGGTTTAGATGTGTCATTAAATTGTTAGTTTCAGATCTCTCCAATTTGTTGATGTAGGAGCTCAGAGCTATAAACTTGCCTCTGAGTACTGCCTTTGCTGTGTCCCAGAGGAGCTGTTAATTTGTGTGTTCATTTTTGTTGAATAGCATGAACATTTGAATTTCCTTTCTAATCTCTTCCATGACCCACTCTTGATTCAGCAGTGTGTTGTTCAGCCTCCATATGATACTGGACTTTCTTTGGTGGCTTTTGGTGTTGAGTTCTAATTTTATTCCCTTGTGGTCAGAGAGAATGCAAGGTATAACTTCAATGTTTCTGAATTTAGACAAGTTTGCTTTGTGGCCTAAAATGTGGTCTATTTTAGAAAACGTTCCATGTGCTGCTGAGAAAAACGTGTATTCCGATGCTGCTGGGTGAAATGTTCGGTAGATGTCTGTTAAGTCTAGCTGATCTATGCAGCTGTTTAGATCTGCGGTTTCTCTGTTGAGTTTTTGCCGAGTTGATCTATCTAGTGGGGAGAGTGGTGTGTTAAAATCCCCAACAGTTAATGTCTTTGGATCTATATGGGATTTGAGGGAAAGTAGTGTTTCTTTGATAAATTTGGGTGCTCCATTGTTTGGCGAATAGATATTTAGAATTGTAATATCCTCCTGAAGGAGAGATCCTTTAATTAGTATGTATCGACCTTCTTTATCTCTTCTCACGAACTTTAATTTGAAGTCTATTTTATCTGATATTAAGATTGCAACTCCCGGCTGTTTATGGGGGCCGTTTGCTTGGTAGATTTTGTTCGAGCCTTTAACATTGAAAATGTGTTTGTTTTTACGGGCAAGATGTGACTCCGGCAGGCAGCAGACAGAAGGGTCTTGGTTTTTAATCCAACTAGACAGTCTATGTCGCTTAATTGGAGAGTTCAGTCCGTTAACGTTGAGAGATAGGACTGAGAGGTATTTGGGAGTTCTTGCCATGTTATCCACCTTCTTGGGGGCTGCGAAAACTGGGTTCTTCCTATGGTTCTTGGATTCTCAGTTTGGGTGCAGTTTCTTGGCCTTTGTTGCAGTCTTGTTGGTTTTCTATGTGTAGGACATCTTTAAGAATCTTTTGTAGGGCTGGTTTGGTGGAGATGTATTGTTTCAATTTTTCTTTGCTATGGAAGGTTTTTATTTGGCCTTCAGTTATGAAGGAGAGTTTAGCTGGGTACAGTATTCTTGGTTGATAGTTGTTTGTTTTTAGGGCATGGCATACATCATTCCAGGCTCTTCTTGCTTTGATTGTCTCTGCTGAGAAATCTGAGGTGATTCTAATTGGTTTCCCTTTATAAGTGATTACCCTTTTCTCTCTGACAGCTTTAAGGATCTTTTCCTTGTTCTGAGTTGGTCCTGTGTGGATTATAATGTGGCGGTGGGATTTCCTATTCTGGTCTGGTCTATTTGGGGTTCTAAAAGCTTCTTGTATCTGAATAGGCCTATCTTTTTGTATGTTTGCGAAGTTCTCTGCTAGGATCCTGTTAAACAAATTTCCTAGACCATTAACTTCTGTTTCTAGGTGCTCCTCTACACCCATTATCCTTAGATTAGGCCTTCTGATGGTGTCTTCCAGGTGTTGGATAGATCTATCATACTTCTTGGACTTGTCTTGGATGGTTGTATGTTCTTTCTCTATAATATCTAGGCTGTCTTCAATCCCTGAGATTCGATCTTCTGCATGGTCTAACCTGCTGTCAAGACTCTCTACTTTGTTTTTTATCTCTTTTCCTTCTAATTGGTCAGCTTTGATGGCTTCAAGTTCTTTGTTGAAGCTCTGTTTTAGGTCTTGTATGAATTTCTTTACTTCCTTAATTTGGTGTTCAGTGTTTATTCTCAAATCACTTAGTTGATTGGTCATGGTTTCTTTGGACTCCCATTCCTTCTGTTGGGTTCCATTCAGCATTCCCTTTGTGGTCTCCCTGACTTCCTTCAGCTCTTTGTTAATGGATTCCATGAATGCCTTTAGTGATCTTTGTGTGTTCTCTACCTGGTCTCTCAATTCCTGAAGTACTCTTTGATTAGCTTCCTCCCGTTTGTGGGATTCTTGCAGTTCTCTTTCCTCCCGTTCATGGAATTCCTGCAGTTCTCTTTGAGTGTTCTCAGCCTGCTCACGCCATTCCTCCCTTTCTCTTTGAGTATTCTCAGGTTGTTCACGCAAATCCTGTATCAGTTTTTGAGTAGCTTCCTCACGCTTATGATATTCCTGTATAAACCTTTGGGATGCCTCCTCTCTCTCCCTATCACGCTCATACAGAGTCCTTTGTAAGTTGTCAAACTTCTCATTTATCATGTTTGCCACCAGTGTTTGTAGAGCTATTCTGGAACTCTCCTCTGGATTGTTCATTATCTGATCTGACCCCTGATTATCAAGATTGGGAATTGAGATACCCGGATTTGCCATTTTTCTTGTGTTTTTCCGGTTTACTCTGCCCATTTGAGATGAAAATAGCACCAGTTTTGTGCTAGAACACTATCTTAAGGCAACCATCAACCAACGTTTGCATTTATACAGTCAATAGTCTACAGATACAATCTAGTTCAACAGATACATCTATTCAACATCAAACAACTATATGTTAATGGGCTTCGAACCACAGAGAAGAATTTGGAAAACCAGAAATTTTTAGGGTTAGGGAGAGATGTGGGTAAAAATTAGGAATAGATTGGTGTAGGGAGGCACAGGGAGAGTTAACTATGTCCTAATCTCAATGCAGGAAATAGGTTGGGTAGGATGCAAGTAGAGAGGGAGAGAAAAAGAAGAAAGGGAAAGGGGAATGAAAAGAGACCAGAAAAAAAAATTAGAAACGTAAAAATTAATATAGTTATGGAGATTGAAAGACCATCTATTTAGAGAGGAATGTGAATATAATGAGAAAACAGGAGGGAGATAGAGGAGATGTGAAAAACTTAAAAAATGCTTAAAATATTATGTAGGTATAAAGAGGTAGTACTGCTATTAAGGAATTTAAGTCTCAGAGGTTTTGGATTGAGTAATAAATTTGTGGATTAAGTGTGTACACAATGGGGGATAGGGTCTACTAGTTAACTATGGGTTTATCTGAGGATGTGCAGGACAAGAGTTAAGTCACATACAGAAGAACAAAAGAAAGGAAAAGGTGAAAAGGATAAGAAAGGGAGAAAAAAAAAGATCAGAAGTTCAGTAGAGCTAGACAAAAAACAAAAAGATAATTAAGAAAGAAAGAAAAGGAGAGAGAAGACAAGAAAAGAAAGGAAAACGTACATTCACGTATTCCTAAAATAAAAATTGTAAGAGGGAAAAAAAAGTTACTGGAAAACAATTATTTTTTCAAAAAAGGCAAAAATTAAAGATTAATAAAAGTTTTAGAAAAGGAAAAAAATTTTTTATATATACAAGGTACCAAGAAAAAAAAAAAAAGAAAAAAGAAAAGAAGAAAAAAAAGTTCTTTGATTTTTTTTTTTTTTTTGGGAGGGGTGGGAAGAATCCTGTATCTCCCTTTTGTCTGAAACCAGCCTCTCGTTGGAGTCTCTGGTCAGCTTGAGGTCCTGTGGCTTGATTGGTTTCTTGAGTCAGTTTGTTCAAACAGGCAGAAAAATGCTCTGCTTTACCCAAGATTTTGAGATCCCCCTCCCAGGTTAGTTTAATGGGAGGGTGATCTGCTTTGAGAATCACAAAAGAGGGGTGATGAGGCTAGGTTCTGGTAGAGTTGAGGCCTTTCAACAAACAGTAGCTTTTCCCTGGGGCTATTTTGTGAAAAATTCACAGAGCCCACCCTGGAGCCATTCTCAGGGTTTCTGTTTTTCAATTGATTGTTGAGGCTGCTAGAGGGAGAGGCAGCCTCTGGCTCTGGTTACCCAGTGAAGAAAGCCACTCCAATGGCTGGTGCCTGAGCTGGGTGACTTTTCCCTGGATGGAGCTGAGTCTGGCAGGTCACTTCGCGGTTAAGTTCTTGTGACCTGCTAAATGACTCGTTTTATTCCAAGGCCTGAGTTGGAGCTAGCAGCTCCTCCGAGCTTTGTCGGTATCCAAGATGGAGATCACCAGTGCTGGGGGGGTGGGGTGGCCTTCCCTCCTCTGCTCCCTGAGAAGGAGCGAGGACGTTGGGCTTCTACTCACGCCGAGTCTTGGCTCCTGGGTCGTCTCTGGTCTGCAAACTGCAGGATGAAGATGTCCGCTCCTTGTTGGTTCTTGCTGGTGTTGAGTAGAATCCGCTCGCCCGCTGCGTCTGGCTCCTTTGTCCCAGACTCTCTGTGTGAGCGCTCAGGTATGGCCGCGGCTGCGGTCGCCGCTGCAACCCTGCTGCCGCCGCGGCGGCTTCTGTCATGCGCTCAGATGTGTCTCCTTGTCTTGGCTTCCTCTCTCTTGTCTAACTCTCTGTCCTGTGATGGCACATTTGGTGTGATTCTCTGGCTTAGGACTGTTCACTGGAACTCTAAAACTGCTTTCTATGCAAGAGCTTGTTCAGATTCTAGCTTCTCCTCCGCCATCTTCCCGGAACTCTCCTTCTCATATTTTCTTAATGGTAGTTTTTACATAAGTAGGCTGCCATTTTTCGTCCCCAAGTTAATTTTTCTGAATACTGGTTACTTCTAAGAAACCTGATCTTGTCTTCCCCTGCTCGACTTGTGATTGTTCCTGTGTTGGCCTCATAATAAAATGTAAATAAACCCTGCTGAGAGCCTAAGTGTGTATCATATAAGGACACAGGCCTGGAACCCTGGAAGAGAAAAGTGATGGGCCTGAAATGAAGATTATGATGCAGTATGTGAAACAGGCATCTCTGAAAAATAAATCAGTAAATAAAAGCAGAAGCATTGCATATGGTCTGTTTGTAATCAGGGAGGTAATACACACATAAGTAGGTAAGGCACTGATACATAACTTGGCCTTCTCTCTTTGAATTTTTTTTGTGGTCATCCCATGGCTTAAACTCAGGACCCTATGCAATTCTGAGTTGTATTACTCAAGGCTGAGGCTCTACCACCACCACAGCTCCACTTCCAGCCATCTGGTGGATAAAAATTGGACATAATCGCCTCCCAGGCCTTACTGCCTGCTCTGGCCAGTATCTCCTGCTTGGCTTTCTCTCTCAAAGCTGGAGCTCTACCCTCTGGGTCACTGCTTCACTTCTGGTTTTCTGGTGGTTTATTGGAGAAAAGAGGCTCACAGACCTCCTGCTTAGGCTGACTTTGGATGGCTATCTCCTGAGGAGGATTCAAGCAACTTTCCTCAGGGATTCGCCGAGGAACCGCTCCACACAAACCTTTAGTCTAAATCTCGAGAGGTACTAGAGAAAAACAGAAACTAGAATATGCTTCTAGTGTGTTCTAGATACTTAAGGTTGGAAACACTTATAATTATTAGTTCATTTTACAGGCAAAAGGAGCACTGCAGACTGCATGAGGATCATTCCAGCTTTCGATCCACTCATCCTGAGACAGTAAATTTACTGCAGCTCAATGCTAAGTGACCGAACTGGCATGTCCTGTGGACATTTGCTCCCGAATCCTGGAACACTCATTTCTCACTTTTGGCTGCAAACCTGTGACAAGAGGAGAAGATGAGGAGAGTAAATCGTTCTCAGAGAAAGCAGCTATAAAGAACATTGGGTAGTTTACTTATAAATTCAAACCAATGGAATGACCCTGTTAAGAAGTCAGCTTGTCCAGAGTAAAACATGAAGAAGGAAAGAAAGGGAAGTGACAGTGGCTGCTGACTGTAATCTCAGCTCTAAGGAGGCTGAGATGTAGAGAACCTAAGTTTGAATCCAGCCAGTATTGGAAAGTCCATGACACTGTTATTTCTAAGTCGTTTAAGGATACAGGTGGACCCGTTGCAACAATGAGAAGTACAAGTTGTCATGTCGAAAATGAACTTTACAAGTTTGGTGCATGGGGGGGAGAATTGGGAGGAGGTAGGCTGGGAAGGGATGTGAAGGGTAAACAAAGGAGGAGGCTGCAATGCGTGATAAGAAATGTACTCATTATCTTGCCCATGTAATTGTAACCCCTCTGTACAGTATGGTCACAAAAAATAAAAATTAAAATAAAAAAAAAAAGAGATCACAGAAAAGCCCAGATGTGGGGCTGGACTGAAGTCTCTCTCATTGTCTGGACAAGCAGACAAAAGGCCTCAGTCCTGTACAGCTTTGTAGCAACAACTCCACATCTGGGCCAATTAGTGAGGATGAGTCTGTGTGTGCTCTGAAGGCCAGGAGAAAAAGGCCTCTTTGTACTCCAAGCTATCTCTCTTCCCAGTGCTCTGTTTTGACAAGAAGCCTTCATTTGTGCCACCTCCCGTGGCAGGCCAAGTTCCCTGCACTTATCCTGCCTTTGTGAGACTATATTCCAGTGCTCAGATACAGTGCTCAATATAATTCAGAAGTTCTTCTTGCAGACAACTAGGGCACTGAACTTAATGAAATGTTTCATTGCCAGCGATAATGGGCCTAAGATACCTCTCCTTGGTTTTCTGGAAGCTTGAGAAATCCAAGCACATGTTGGATATCACAAAGCTTCCTGTCATCTAGGGCTGATGAAGATCATCAGGTTCTGAAACCTTTGACCTCTCTTAATTGGGCCTTGGATGGCTAGGTTTGGGGGTTGAACACAGGGCCTTGGTGCTGACCATAAGTTCAGTGGAGAAGTCCAGTGCTTTACCATTTTGTGTCACAGCTTCACTTCTGGTCTATGTGTGTGTGTGTGTGTGTGTGTGTGTGTGTGTGTGTGTGCGTCTGTGTGTGTATGTCCATGTGTGTGCACGCATACAGTCGTGGAGCTTGAACTCAGCACTGTGCCTAATTTCTCTTGTACAAGGATAGCCTTCTCTCACTTGAGCCACAGAACCATTTCATGCTTTTTCTAGTGATGTTGTCCTGAGTAATCAAGCCCAGGGTCTCATATATGCAAAGCACTCTACCCCTAAGGCACATTTCCAGCTCTGTACTTCAGGTTTGTTAGATTGTTTCTGGTTTTGGGTTTTTTTTTTTTTTTTTTTTTTATATTGTTAGTTGTAGGAGTTGAAGTCTGGGACTGGGTGCTGTCCCTGAGCTTTTCAGCTCAAGTCTTGTGCTCTATCACTTGAGCCACAGCATCACTTCAGGTTTTCTG
This sequence comes from Dipodomys spectabilis, assembly GCF_019054845.1. NCBI lineage: Eukaryota > Metazoa > Chordata > Mammalia > Rodentia > Heteromyidae > Dipodomys > Dipodomys spectabilis. The sequence goes on from NW_024870959.1 coordinate 1,124,466, forward strand.
GTGGTCCTCTGGAGCTAAGTGTCTCAAAGACATTCCTGCCTAGGCTAGCTTTGAACCATGATCCTTAGTTCTCATCCTCCTGAGAACCTAGGATGATAGTCATGAGCCACAAGCACCAAGCTTCCCCTTAATGTTTCTTAGTGGTGAATTGGAGATAATAGTCTCATGGGACTTTTTGTGTCTGGGATAATTTAGAACTCAGATCCTCAGATCTCAGCTTGCTGAGAAGGCAGGATGACAAACCTCATCTATCGACCCCTAGGCCATGGTAGTCTGCTGCAAGGGGATCCTTGGCTCCACGTGGTGGAGTGCTAGCCTTGAGCCCAAGAGGTATGGGTCAAAATCTAGGTCCTGAGATCAAGGTTCATGACTGAGAAAACAAACAAACAAAACAATGGTCTGCAGGAGACAACTCACTAGTCTTCAGTTATACTTAATTTTGTTCCTTCCATGGAGATATATCTGAGCCTCAATATTCTTATCTGTGCAAGCATCTCAGTTGTGGAGCTCTTACAAGGACCAGATGAAAGAGTGCACCCTGTGAAGGACATAGCACATGACACTGTTTGAAGGACTCAATACACAGCATCATGTGAAAGACACTGCACCCAGAACCCAATTCAGGACTCAGCACACTTCAACCTGTGAAGGACTCAGCACATAGCACCCTGTGCAGTACTCAGCACAGAGCACCTTATGAAGGACTCAGCACATAGCTGTATTCCACAAGCTGTCATTAGAATCAACATGTTTTCTTCAGTATCACCATTCTTTGAGGAACATTTCACAAACCACACAAGTTCACATCTAATGGTTTAGTGGAGTGTTTTTTTGGGGGTGAGGTTACCCATGGGGCTTGAACTGAAATGTAGGGATACTGTTCTAATAACATTTGCTCAAGGCTACAGCTCTACCACTTGGAAGAGTCTCACAGACTTCCTGCTAGGGCTGGGTTTTAAAGACCGTGAGCAGCTAAAATGACTGAGGTAAGCCAGCAGCGTCTGGTTCGGTGGAGCTGGGTTGCAGTGATTTACATCTGGATAAGTCAGGTTAGGTGGCAGCTGTCAGCACCAGACTCCTAGCTTGCTCTGTGATGAAGTATTTGAAGTCTTGACCTTGTATAGTTGCAGTTAGAACAGTCTACCTTTTTTTGCGGCAGTCCTGGGCCTTTAGTAAGGGCTTAGCCACTCTCCCCAAGCGTTTGTGCTCCAGGCTAGTACACAATTGATTGAAAGAAAGCAGAACTTCTGGTTTTTCTTTTTATATGGTACTGAGGAATGGAAGCCAGGGCTTCCTGCTTACTAGGCGAGCACTCAACCACCGAGTCCCAGGAGTGCATGAGGTATAAATAGAGAATGCTGTATATAAATATTATATGTACAAAAAGAAAGATGTGGGCTGGGAAGGTGGCTCAGTGATAGAGCGCTTCCCTTGCAAGCATGAGGACCTGAGTTCAATTTCTCAGCACCACATAAGCAGAAAAAAAAAGCCGGAAGTGGTGCTGTGGCTCAAGTGGTAGAGTGCTAGCCTTGAGCTGACGAGCTGAGGGACAGAGCCCAGGCCCAGACTTCAGGCCCACGACTGGACCCAAAAAAAATAGAGAGAGAGAGATTTATGCATATTATTAAATTATAGCTAATAGTACTACCAATGTTAGGTATTAAATGATGCCTCCGTTTAATTATATATCCCAGTTGAACAATTGATAAAACATTATTACTCAATTTACTGTTATTGTTTATCATATATGTACATACATCCATACATATAATTACATATTTTATAGAATGAGACCTCTATTTATAATTAATTTATGCATCATGTGTTACTACCAATTATTAGGTATTTAACTATGTCTCCATTTACTTTTCATTCTGTTAATGCTTAATAATATATTAATTAAACTTAATCCACATCCTATAATTATTTTGTCTAATATTATCCCAGAATGATTCGCTACTAATTCAATTTGTTTTTCATTTATTGTAGTGACCATTTTTCCACCTATGACATTTTTACCTTTATGACATCCTATTACATAGTATATAGATTTGCATACGAATTACACATCCTACCTGACACGGAGCAATTTCATAGAAAAGGAAAATATGTGTCACTCTTGACTTCTTACTCCAAGATTGCATTTTTGGCAGGGCTGGGATCTAAACTCAGGGCCTAGAAGGCTCAGCTCATGAATGAGTGACTGTCAGCACAGCAGCCTCTAGCCAATTCAGCTGCTAGGCAGTTCCCAGCCGATGAGACTGAGCCCCGTATGTTGACCCCATATTGTGCCTAGTGAAGTTATGCATTTTATTTGTTGTTTTATTCATTTATTTACCATTTATTTTATTGACTGGTATTACACATGGAATATTTATTACATTTATTACATGGGATATAGATTTGCCTATATATGAAACTTCATACCTGATACCCAGATGCTCACAGAAAAGGAAAACGTGTCACCAGTGCTTCTTACTCCACGATTCAATTTTTGTGAGTGCTGGCATCTGAACTCAAAGCCTACAAAGACCAATTCATGAATGGGCGAGTGTCAGCACAGCCAACCTGGGCCATATGGAGCTGACAAGCAGTTACCAGCACCTGAGATCCAGCCCCAGGGGTTGACAAAATAAGACAGATTGACATGCGGATGGTAGTACACAAATAAATATAGATCTTTATAGAGTACCAGAGATGTTTATATATTGTTCAGTTATATAGACTACATTTTTAACAATTCTTGGGTATTTATTATACCCCCATGTAATTAGTATTATTGTGTTCATTCTTAATGAATTATTAATTTAATCAACCACTGTCACAAAACTATTGCATCCATGTAATTAATAGTATTCTTTTAATGTGTCAAAATATTCATTAAAATCCATCAGCCTCCTAAAATCACTACTTTTATAGTAGTATCATTCAGGAACAACTAATTTAATCTTGACATTCATAATCTTCCATCAGTATTCCTATGAATAGGAATGAGACTCTTAGGATCTCCCACCATTGGAAGGGGTCAGGACCGGGCCTCGACCACAGGGCCTATGTTGCCGTGTTGACCTATGGCTTGCCTGGTAGCCCACCAGCCTTCAGCAATGTCAGGTTACAAAACTTTTCATCAATGTCATTCAGACCTAAGATGGTCACCTTGCAAAAAAAACAAATGTAAAACAGATAGCCATTTGCAAGTTGCCAGATTTTTATCTGTGTCATTTTATTTATCTTTTTCCTGTAAATCTTTGGGGCCCAGGAACCCAGGTTCAGCTGTGGGTCCAGTGGTTGCACCCCAGCCTAGAGCGATCAAAGCTGAGGCAGAGTTGCCCCAACCTGAGTTCAAGCTCTGTGCTTGACAAAATAAAAATAAATAAATAAATAAATTCATTAAAAATATTTATAAAATTATGAGGCTCCTTGGCTTGGAATTCATGCCATTTTTTTGCCAGGCCTGGGATTTGAATTCAGACTCTCGGAAAATCTGCAGCATTGTCGGGGAAGGGGAATCTCACCATGCTGGAAGACAAGAAAGTCAGGCCTGTTCCCAGGGCCTGAATTCAAGTCTTAGCACTCAAAAAAATAATATTCATATACATTTTAAATACATGATTTATATTTGCATACACATGTTTACTTATATTGCAGCTAGTGTAGTTATTCTTTTTATTTTATTTGTATGTATTTCTTATGTATTTTAGTGAGTATGATTACACATATAACATTTTTTACATCCTATTACATAGGACATAAATTTGCCTATGTATTAAACATCATTCCTGAGACGCAGGAATTTTGACACCCATAAGGAAAACAAGTGGGACAATTGGCTTCTTCCACTAGGATTAAGTTTTTGACAGTTCTGTGATTTGAACTCAGAACCTAGCAGGCCAACTTCATGAATGGGTCAATGTTAGCACACCAGTCTGATGCAAATGAAGTTTTCAGGCAAATTTCAGGACCTGAGATGAAGCCCTAGGAGTGGCCAATATATAAAAAGATAGATATGTAGATTGCAGTGTGTGTGTATTTACATATGAATATGCATCTATAAATAAATGTATACAGAGAGAGACAGACATTTATGTAGAATCTAGTGTATAACTCTATATAAAGTGATGTCTACATCTTATTTTTATATATTCTACTACTACCAATTATATATTCTATTACTACCAATTATTTGGTCTAAAATTATGCCTCCATTAATTAATCATGGTAGAAGTTATTAATTGAATTAATCTATGATATATATTTATGCATACAATATTATACTAGAAAGACTAGATAAATAGTAATTCAATTTGTACATGTCAAATATTCTATTAATGTTCCTATAGATAGGAACGAGTTTCCTAGGATCTTCAGCTGTGTGTAGGTGGCAGTCCGAGGATAGAACTCACGGCATAGGTATCTGGGTGGGGCTTAGGCTTTACCAACAATCTGTGAGCCTTTGGCCATGCAAGGTCACATACTGTAGAGAGCCCTGCAGGGAGTCTCTCTGCATGATAAGCTTGACTATCTCGCTGGAACATCTCTCGAGGCTATTTACAGAATCTGGTCTTTGCATCCTGCCCCAAACAAAGACCAGGTAGCTGCTATTGACCACCTTTTCACATTGCCCTAAGCAAGCATCCTGCAGCTGCTATGCCCAATGAAAAAGCTTCCTTATTCTAAGCATATAAATACCCCTGTGTGAAAAATAAAATTTGGCAGCTTGATCAGAATCCTTGTCTTGCTGTCCTTCTTCGTGTCTCTTGTCCCTTCATTCCTTCTCGCTTAGGTTCATTGCCCTGGTTGAAGTCCTGCGGGTCGGGACAACATACAATTTTCAAGGTGAGTTATTGAGACCCATGGTGGTCACAGTGCAAAGGAAACAAAGGTAAAACGGTTGTGTAATACTTGCTGGTTTTTTCCTCATCCATATTTGTTGGTTTGATGTATTTTTGCCAGTGCTGGGAGTTTAACTGGGGTCCTAGGATGACCGGATCATCTGTGGGTGTAAATGCTGCAAATCAGCCTAGGGTAATCATGGGTTAAGACACAATATGGTGCTTCCTTGAGAAAAAGGAACTCAGGGACAGTGCCTGGGGTTACAGTTCAAGCCTCAGGGCCTGCCACAAAAATAGAGCCAGTAACTCTATGTGTCTGTGTATGTATGCATGTATTTCTATCAGTGACCATCTAGAGTTGCTGTGAAGAAAGGTTTGAATGGAATGATTTCACAGCACAGAGAGTGCTTTCAAGACAGTGCATGTTCTGGGGCTCCCCTCACTTTTCCCGAGATTTAAACTTGGGTCTTGGGATCTCAAGATGGGCTGTGGGTCCAGAGGTTGCACCCCAGCTTAGGATGATCAAAACTGAGGCAGAGTTGCTACTAGCTGAGTTCAAGCCCCGGGCCTGGCCAAAAATACAAGGCATTGGTTTGGAATTTGCACCATTTTTTTGCAGGCTTGGGATTTGAACTCAGGGTCTGGATATCTCTGTGGCACTCTGGGGGACAGGAAGCTCACCGTCATTGAAAACAAGAAATTCAGACCAATTTCCAGGACCAAATTCAAGCCACAGCACTGGAAAAAATAATATTCATGTATGAAATCTTTTTACATACATGGGTTTACCCCATATGACATTTATTATCCTTATCTATTTATTCTTTATTTTATTATTACATATATAATATTTATTTCATTTATTACATCTTATCACATGGATATATTTGCACTTGGATTTTACATCATACTGAGACCCAGGACTTTTACAGAAAAGGAGAAAAAATATGTCAAAATTCGCTTATTACTCCACCTATAAACTTTTGGCCATGCTGGGATATGAACTCACAACCCACAATGCCCAATTCATGAAAGTGTCAGTTGTAGACAAAGCCTTTGGCAAATTGAGCTGCCAGCCAGTTCTGAGCACGTGTGATCAAGCCATAGTAGTGGCCTAGATTTAGATATAGATATAGATAGATAGATAGATAGATGTGTAATTTGCTCTCTCTCTCTCCATATATATATATATGAGAGAGAGACAATATGAGGATATTGAATAATATATATTGTGAATTATTAGTTATTAATTTAAGCCTCCATTTAATGAAGTATCATGGTTTAATACTTATCAAAGCATTAATGTAAAAGTAGTCAGTATTCTTTAATTAGGAGAATCATACCATGGTGCTAGAATGAAAGACATAATCCAATACTTTTTGTGTGGCATTCTTTAGGAGAATCATGAACAACTGTGAATTTAATTGTTACTTTTATGACAGTCCATTAAGCATTCCCATGAATAGGAATGATTTTCTCAAGATCTCCCTCCATTTGTAAGTATCAGTCCTGGCATTTGAACTCCAGGCCTGGGTAGTTTACTTCGAAATGCAAACCATTAGTATGACACTGTGAAGATTTCAGATTGTCATGATAAAACAAAGAACAACAAGAATAAAAGAAAGCCAGGTCTCAGAGGCTCATGCTTGTAATCCTAGCTCTTCAGGAGGCTGAGAGGTAGAGAATGGCAGCTTGAATTCAGTCGGGACAGGAAAGTTCAGGACACTCTTATTTCTAAGGGATCACAGGAATATAAACACCCATGAGGCGGACTGAAACTCAAGGGCAGAGCACCACCCTTGAACAAAAGAAGCTCTGGGAGAGTGACTAGGCTCACAGTACAAGCCCCAGACCTGCCAAAAAAGAAAAAGTAGTAAATCCATGTCTCCCCATGTATGTATGCATGTATTTCTATTGGTAAAGATCCAGAGTAGCTATGTTGAAAGGCACTCAGCTAGGAAATTTGCTTTGAATAGAATGATTTCATAGCACAGAGAGTGCTTTCAAAACAGTGCATGTTCCAGGGCTCCCCTCACTGTTCCCAGTGTAGCCTGAGGGTTTCTGTGCACTCCAGGCTGCTGGAGGAAGTCTGCCTCATGGTCTGGACAGACAGACAAAAAGGCCCCCCTCCTGTACAGCTGTGTAACAAACAACTCCATCTGAGCCAATTAGTGAGGATGAGTGTAGGCAAAATTTGAAGGACAGGAGAAAAAGGCTTCTTTGTACTCTAAGCTATCTCTCTCCCCAGGAAGCTTTCATTTGTGCCAGCTCCTGTGGCAGGCCAAGTTCCCTGCACTTATCCTGTCTTTGTTAGATTATGTTCCAGTATTGAAATAACCTGCTCCAATTAATTCATGGGTCCTTCTGGCAGACAATAAGGGAGCTGAACCTAATGAAAAGATTCCTAATTGGCAATGGTGCCTCCCTAGGATTCCAGAAGCTTGCTAAATCTAAGCACTTGTGCAAAATCCCAAAGTTTCCTATCATCTAGGGCTGGTGAAGTGCATCAGATTTTGAAACCTTTGACCTATCCTAGTCGAGCCCTGGATGGCTAGCTTTTGGGGTTGAACACAGGACCTCGGTGCTGACCATGAGCTCAGAACAGAAGCTCAGTGCTTTACCACCATTTGGTGTCACAGCTTCACTTCTGGTATCTGTGTGTGTGTGTGTGTGTGTGTGTGTGTGTGTGTGTGTGTGTGTGTGTGTGTGCATACACTTGTCCTGGAACTTGACCTCAGGACCTGAGCATGGTTCCTGAGTTTCTCCTGTACAAGGGTAGCACTCTACCACTTGAGCCACAGGGCCACTTCAGGCTTTTTTCTAGTGATGTGGTACTGAGGATTCAATTCCAGGGATTCATACATGCAAAGCATTCTAACCACTCCTCTTTTGGTTTGTTTGTTTCTTTTCTTTTCTTGTAAGTTGGAAGAGTTGAAGTCTAGGCCTGGGTGCTGTCTATCCTAGAGCTTTTCAGCTAAAACCAAGCGCTTTACCACTTGAGCTACAGCACCCCTTCAGGTTTTTGGTGGGTCACTAGAGAGAATTGTCCATCTCAAGGAATTTCCTGCCCAGGCTGGCTTTGGACCATGATCCTCAGCTCTCAGGCTCCTGAGTAGTTAGGATGACAGGCGTTAGTCACTGGTGCCCAGCTTCCATTTCAAGTTTCTAAGTGGTGAATAGGAGATAATAGTCTCATGGGAACTTTTGTGTCTGGGATAGTTTAGAACCCAGATCCTCACATCTCAGTTTCTTGAGTAGGCAGGGTGACAGACCTCAGCTACAGACACCTAGATCATAACTCTCTGTTGCAAAGAGCCATGGGGAATGCACTGAAAATTTGGGGGTACTGTTCTAAGGTCTTTTGCTCAAGGCTAGAGCTCTACTACTGTGAACCACAGCTCAGAGTTTCACAAATCAGCCCCCGAGTATCTTGGATGACAGTGGTGAGTGAACCAGCAACTTCTGGTTCCGTGGAGCTGGGTTGCAGTGGTTTACCTCTGGCTAAGTCAGGTAAGATGGCAGCTGCAAGCACCAGACTCCATGCTTGTTCTGTGATGAGGTATATTTGCAGTACTATCCTTATATTGTTGCAGTCAGAACATTCTATTTTATTTTTTTTTTGGTGCCAGTCCTGGGTCTTGAGAAAGGGTCTAGACACAGTCCCGAAGCTTTTATGCTCAAAGCCAGTGCTCCACTGCTTAAGCGACAGCACGACTTCTAGATTTTTCTGTGCACAAGGGAGTGAGGAATCGAACTCAGGGCTTTGTACGTAGTAAGCGAGCAATCTACAAATAAGCCCGATGACTGACAAGTGTATGAACACATAAATATGTAGATTGATAGATAGATAAATAGATGCATATATACATATATATAGCAAGAGAGAGATATATGTATACTAGGAAATTGCATATAAAATATTATTACAAATTATTGGCATTTAAATTATTCCTTCCTTTTTTAAGTAACATGATTGAATAAATAATAAAGTATTAATTGAAAATTAGTCAATGTAGTTTTATATAATCATACACTAACTATTAATTTAATTAGTACTTTTTTTGCTTTTATTTTACATTGTGAAAATACTATACAGAGAGGTTACAATTACATGGGCAAGATAATGAGTAAATTTCTTATCAAGCATCGTAGCCTCTTCCTTTTTGTTTCCCCTTCCTATCTTTTCCCATTCTCTCCCCGCCCCTAACCCCAACACACAATCATCGTTCCAAGCACTCCCCCCACAGTTGTAAAGATCATATTTTGACATAACGACTTGTACATTTCATTGTTGCAATAGGTCCACCTGTATCCCTATTTAAACGATTTGTTTTTTCCCTTCCCCTCCACAAATTATACCGACATCAAGTACAGTGAAAGCAGGGGTTATAAAGTGGGGAGGGACATAGAAAGCAACAAAGAAATAATCTTATAAATGTGTTAGAAACAATCACATGAAAGATAAAACACATTTGAATACATATCTTAGGGTTCATTTCCCGGAAATCAATTTATTTGACCTTTTCTGCTTGACTCAGACATATACTAGATATTGCAAATGAGGGAAACCATGGGACCTATGTTTCTTTGGGCATGGATTACTTCACTTAATATAATTTTTCCAAGTCTTTCCATTTCCTAACAAATGGGGCAATGTCATTCTTTCTGATGGAGGCATAGAATTCCATTGTGTATATATACCACATTTTCTTGATCCATTCATCTACTGAGGGGCATCTGAGCTGGTACCATATCTTAGCTATGGTAAATAATGCTGCAATAAGCATAGTCGTGCCGGTAGCTTTAATGTGGTCTTGTTTGTGAACATTTGGGTAAATGCCCAAAAGTGAAATTGCTGGGTCATAGGGGAGCTCTATGTGGAATCTTTCGAGAAACCTGCATACTACTTTCCAAAGTGGTTGAAGAAGTATACACTCCCACCAACAATGCAGTAAGGTTCCCTTCTGTCCACATCTGCTCCAGCACCTGTTGTTATTATAGTTCTTGATTATAGCCTTTCTAACTGGGGTGAGGTGGTATCTCATGTTGTTTTGATTTGCATTTCTTTAATGGCTAGGAGGTTGAACATTTCTTCAGGTGTCTATTGGCCATCCTTCTTTCCTCTTCAGAGAAGTTTCTCTTAAAGACTTTAGCCCACTTATTTATTGGGCAGTTGTTTCTTTGAAGATTTGTTTTTGGAGGATTTAATTTTTTGAGTTCTAGGTATACTTTAGATATGAGACGCTTGTCCATTGTATGACTAGTGAAGATTTTCTCCCAATCCGTGGGCTTTGATTGATCTTACTAGCTATGTCCTTTGCCATGCAGAAGCTCTGCAATTTCATGCCATCCCATTTGTCCAACCTTTCTTTGATTTGTTGCTTTTCCGGCTCTTTATTAAGAAAATTTCGGCCTGTGCCAAGGAGACCTAGGGTTTCTCCTATAACACCCTATAATGTTTTCAGAGTGTCTGCTTTGACTCTGAGGTTTTTGATCTTTTTGGAGTTGATTCTGGTGCACGGTGATATATAAGGATCTAGCTTATTTTGCTAAAAGTAGTTAACCAATTTTGCCACCACCATTTACTGCAGAGGCTCTTCTTTCTAAGAGATCACCAGAAAAATAAGCATGAATGGGGCTGTGACTCAATGGCAGAGCGCTACCCTTGAGCAAAAGGAGCTCAAGAGCAGGGCCTAGGATCATAGTACAATAGTACCCGCCCTCCCCCAAAAAGGAGGCAATAACTACATGGATCTCTGTATGGATGATGGGCATTCAGCAGGTTGCCCATCCCCAGCCACCCCAACCTGGTCAAACTGGGACAAGCCCTCATAGAGTACTAAGTGTGAGCCAGCAGCTTGACCAAAGCACCTTCTGCCATTTAATAACTGAAGACCTGAAGGCTTTGCCTGGGCTAGTGTGTGCAACGGGTGCATAATGTTCTGTCTGAGGCATCCCATTGGGACACTTTGCAGCCAGCCACTGCTTCCAGAGAGTCCACAGTCCCTAGGTTGGAGGAGTTGTCCAAGGTTCTCTCTGCATAGTCTCTATCCCTGTGTAGGATGTGAGCCTAGACCTCTGGGGCCTGGTGGCTATCACTCATCTATCATTCCTCATTGCCAAGTCAAAAGCTAGTCCCAAATCTTGGCATAGACATGAAATAATCAGCTATTTCTACGCCAAAAGGGATAATTCAATAAATCCCACTCTCATAATTCCCATTAGAAGTGGGCTGCGAATGTGGCTTAGTGGTAGAGTGCTTACATAGCACAAATGAAGCCCTGAGTTTCATTCTTCAGTACTACAGAAACAGAAAAAGCCAAAAGTGGCACTGTGGTTTAAGTGAGAGAGTGCTAGCCTTGAGCAAAAGAAGCTCAGGAACATACCCAGACCCTGAATTCAAGCCCCAAGACCTGCAAAAAGAAAAAAAAAAGTGAGTCTGGTGAGACATATTCTTCTGGGACACAGAGGAGGGCCAAGGTTATAGGTAAGAGGTAGAGTAGAAGGCAGGTGCTGCTGGCTCACCCCTGTAATCTTAGTTACTCAGGAGGCTGAGATCTGAGGATCCCAATTACTAACAAAAAGTCTATATGAGACATTTTTCTTCAATTAAACACCCAAAAAGCAAGAAGTAGAGCAGTGGTTCTAGTAGTAGAGTGCTAGCCTTGAGCACAAAAGCTCAGGGTTAGGATAACATCCAGACCATAAATTTAAACATCAGGACTGGCACACACACACACACACACACACACACACACACACACACACACACACACACACACGCATGCTCGCGCGTGTGCACACACGCACATGCACACACAACACACCAAGATAGAACATTTGCCAGTCACTCTGCACAAAGTTCCATCTATAGCAACTCAATAATTAAAAAAAGGGAGAAGGGAAGGAAAGATTTGCTCCAGGAGGTGATATAACCAGTGCCAAAATTCCACAGGAGTTCTAAGGCATGGAACCGGACAGAGAGCCTCAGGCAGAAGGTCCATCATGGGCAAAGGTCCTTATGTGTCGTATGGAGCAAGTGGTGTAGGTGGAATGAAGGTTCTGTGGCTTCAGACATTCTGGCAGAACATTCAAGGCTGGGTCAAGGTTTGTTGAGACACAGGTAGGGCAAATGGTGGGTTCCCAGAATGGGCCCAGGGGGAAGATTAGCTTGTCTTTTCACCATGGACTCCAGCCATTTCCTGTGGCTGGAAGCCTATTTTTCACACCTCCTGACCCTCAGGCCTCCTTTGCATGGAGGATTCAAGGCAAACACAGGGAAGAATGCTTGCTTAAGAAAAGCTTCTAGCACAATGCCAGAAGTGGCTCAACCCCTGTAAATCCTAGCTACTCAGAAGACTGAGATCAGAGATCATAAGTCAAGCCAGCTCAGGTGAGAAAAGTTAGTGAGACTGTTCTTGCAGATTAACTACAAAAGCCAGAAATGGAGCTGTGGCTCAAGTGGTAGAGTGCCAGCCTTGAGGGAAAAAGTTAAGAGACCAGAGGCCAGACCCTGAGTTCAAGCCCCAGCATTGGCACCTAAAAAAATAAAGAAAAGCTTTCAGGAGCTACTGAAAGGTCAGATCAGCCAGGTGCCAGTGACTCAGACCTCTCCTCCTAGCTCCTCAGGAAGCTGAGATATGAGGATTACGGTTCAAAACCAACCCCAGTCAGGAATTCCGGGAGACTCTGATCTAAAAGGAACCTCCTGAATACTGGAATTGGCCCTGTGACTCAAGTGGCAAGCTGAAGAGCTGGGGGACAGCATCCAGGCCCAGAGTTCAAGCCCCATGACCAACACCTGGCCTTCTTGGACCTCACTCTGTGACTCTAGGCAGAGTACTTTCCAGTGGGCCCCTGAGGATCTCCCAACGTCTTGGTGTTCTACAAGTCTTGAGTGCAGCCTCTTTTGAGGCCTTTTCCTATAGAGCAGGCCACAGTATCAGAGAAGAATCCAGCCCTGGGGTACGGAGGTCATTGGTCGGGTCATCAGAATGGCATCTGTCATGGGTGCAGTGTGCATCTGACCGGGCAATCGACGTCTCAGATCATAGTTCTGGGCCAGGAGGGGCAAGGGCTGCAAAATGGCACAGCAGGTAACACCCACTCATACAAGTATCACAACAGTGTTAATCATCAGGCACACCTTGAGCAGGTGTTGAGTTGGGCTCATGATAGACTTGTAGGCTCAGGAATCTAAAGCCGGCTGGCTGCTACTTGTAGCAGTCGCTATCTCTAGAGTCCCAGAGCTCAGAGCCCTGCTTTCCTCACCAGTGCGTGGGGGTATATGAAGGTCTGCAATCGTGGGCCGACTACAAAGGAGCATCCATAGTGTCCTTCCCTGGGTCCTGTGGCCCCATGCACGGATGAAGGGGCAGGTTCCATGGTACTAACTGCCATGGCCCAGAACCCTCAGTCCAAGAAGGACTTAGGGAGAAAGTACTTGATCTGCTTTGAGAGTTTACTATGTCTATGCCTCAGGACTGCCCCCAGTTCTAGCTCAGCTCATCATTACTACCTTCCTCTGTGTGTGTGTGTGTGTGTGTGTGTGTGTGTGTGTGTAAAGAACACTGCTGGTGGAATATCAATACCAAATTTCAAACTCTACTATAAAGCCATAGTAATCAAAACAGCTTGGTACTGGCATAAGAACAGACCTCAGGACCAATGGAATAGAATTGAAAACCCAGAAATGAACCTACAGACCTATAGCCAACTAATCTTCGATAAGGGAGCTAAAATAATACAATGGAAGAAAGACAGCCTCTTCAGTAAATGGTGCTGGCAAAATTGGTTAACTACTTGTAGAAAACTAAAACTAGATCCTTATATATCACCCTGCACCAGAATCAACTCCAAATGCATCAAAGACCTCGGAGTCAAAGCACACACTCTGAAAACATTACAGGATGGAATAGGAGAAAACCCTAGGCCTCCTTGGCTCAGGCCGAAATTTTCTTAATAGAGACCCAGAAACACAACAAATCAAAGAAAGGTTGGAGAAATGGGATTGCATGAAGTTGCAGAGCTTCTGCATGGCAAAGGACATAGCTAGCAAGATCAATAGAAAGCCCACAGATTGGGAGAAAATCTTCACTAGCCATACAACGGACAAGGGTCTCATATCTAAAATATAGTTGGCATCCACATTCTTTGGCAAGACCAGCCCCAGGGTCAGCCCCATAGCTCGCCTGCCAGTGGGGTGCTTGGGGTGGTTTCTGCCATGGGGTTCTCTAGCAGCAGCGCCTTGGGCGGCACCTGAACTAGGGCCCCATCCCATCGGTTTGCCCATCAGTACCTGCACCTTGAGCAGACCTGACAGCCCGGGTTGGTTCTCATTGAGGAAGCCTAGAAATCCTGCCTTCCTCTTCCCTGCTTGGCCAGCCCTTTCCCACTGACTGCTCCTGCCTCTCCTGCCCCGCCAGTCCCTCTCCTGCTTCTCCTAACCATAGGGGCCTAGGGGCCCAGCAGGCACAACACCGAGACCCCATCCCCATCTGCTCCATCCTTGCTCCTCCATTTCCCCCATCAGCCCTTGAGCAGACCCTTTAGGTCTCCCTCCATCCCCTGGATTCAGGGCAGAACAGATGCAAGGGCCTGACTGGGCCCACCCACTTCCTTCTGCTCCCACCTGCATCACAGGGACAGACTCGCGACAAAGCCCTGCCCTTTCAGGCTTGCTGGCATCTGTTTCCTGAGCCTGGTCCCGCCCCATTTTTCCTGCTGCTTCTCGGATCCCAGGCAAGACCCACAAACCAGTGCTTTGTTCCCAGTAGGCCTTTTGCAGCCCTGGTACCCCAGGCAAGACCCTCAGGCTGAGGCCCCAGCAACTCTTCCTCCACCTCGCATCAGCCCATGGCAGCAGGACAGCTCCAGAAGTCATTTCCTGGAAAGCAGAGAATGGCCCTGGCCTGGAAGGGATGAGGTTGGAGCAAGCTCCAAGACTGGGAACTGACTCTTAATGGCCCATGGAGACTTTGCCATTCTGGGAGGGCCAGGCTGCCCAGGAGGGGTGGGATAAGTGGAAGGGGCATGAAACTTAGGACAGGGGCAGGCCAGGAATGGAGGAGGTAGGGCTGATGGGGGAAATGGAGGAGCAAGGATGGAGCAGATGGGGATGGGGTCTCGGTGTTGTGCCTGCTGGGCCCCTAGGCCCCTATGGTTAGGAGAAGCAGGAGAGGGACTGGCGGGGCAGGAGAGGCAGGAGCAGTCAGTGGGAAAGGGCTGGCCAAGCAGGGAAGAGGAAGGCAGGATTTCTAGGCTTCCTCAATGAGAACCAACCCGGGCTGCCAGGGAGGGGCAGCAAATGGGGAGCAGGCCAACCCAGCAGTGTGGGTGGACTTAGTAGGCGGAGCCCTCAGAGACCAGTAGGGGAGAAGGGGTGGGCCTCCATTTGGGAAATCTTGAAGTTGGCCTTCAGGGAAGGGAGAAAGTAGGAAGGGAGAATTCGGGGCTGCTGCCATCTGCCTGCGGGGGGGGGGGGGGGGGGGAGGGGAGCTAGGCCTCCCTTGGGCTTTGCTACAACACATTCGACCATACCAGTGGGGCCACAGGGCACCAGCACCTCCTCCCAGACTAATATCCTGGGATGAGGGAATGTAGCAGATAGGAAAGGCTGCCCTCAACCTGTGGGTCCCCTCTGGCTACTGAGGCCTCTCTAATTCAGACCCACTGTGGCTGACATGGCCCAGGAGCCAACAGAGAGCCTTGGATCTGTGTGTGGCTATGGCATTGAGAGGTCATTTCCCAGGGAAATGGGTGAGCATGGGGGAGGGAACTCAAGACACATCTGGGAGCAGTGGAGGAGAGAGCCTCCCACAGGAATGCAGGCCAGCTTCTGGATTTCCCACACAGATCAGACTTGGTTGCATAGGGCTGGACAGCCAAGAGGGATCCAAGAAGGAGCTAGGGATGGGAGTGGGGTGAGGGGGTTGGGAATCAGCTAGTGACCTCTCCAGGTGGGGTGAGAAAAGGCATCTCCAGAGGAAAGGAGTTGGAGGAGGCCGTGTGCACCTGCAGAGCCCACAGCAGAAACAGTCCAGGAAGGAAGAGGGGGAAACATGAGCCAGGTGCTTGGGCCTACCCCTGCCCCACCAGGGAGCCCATCTCTCCCAATGAGTTGTCTCCCTGGAGTGGGGGGAGGGGTGGTATTGCGCCTTTGGCTCCCTAGGTGGGGCAAGGGGCAGGGGCATGTCCCACAAGCCTTATCCAGACATGGAGAGGTCCTTCCTGCATGGGGAAGGTGGAGAGGGAAAGCACAGTGCAGAATCAAGTCCAGGAAGGAGCAATGGAGGATGCACGGTGTACAGGGAGCACCCTCTGGCTCAGCAGTGGGTGGAGCAGTGAAGGGCTGGCATGGGGGAGGGGGAGAGTGGGTGGTCGGTTCAGATGCGGCATCTGGTACTCTGTGTATGTGTGGGGGGGGGTTTCTCCTAAAATCTATTCCCAACAGATGGAGAGACCCGCACATGCAGGAAGTGAAGAAAGCCTGGAGAGATCTTGGTGGTCATGAGTGGCCAGGGATAGAACAAGGTAGGAGGGACGAGGAGGGAAGATGGCCCCCTTTGGGGTGGTGCAGGACCTACTTAGCAACTTGGGCTTCTGGGGGCATTCGGGTGCAGATCTTATCTGTTTGTGTGTGTGGGGAACTTTGGCACGTGTGGTGGGCAGGGCTTCTAAAAGCTATTTCTGCTGGGAGGGTGGGTAGGAGGGGTTTCTAAGAGCAGGAAGATTTAAGAAGCAAATATAAAGACATTAGGCCACGAAAAATATGTAAAATTGGAAAGGGTGTGGAAGATTTGACAGGAGAGTGCTGGGTGAAGAGGGGCTGCATGTGGTCAAAATTAAGGAGATGTGGCTCCACCTGCTCAGCTAATCGGCAGCTCTGGCCCCATACAGCCCAGGGATGGGGGTCTCATCCAGAGGGACACTTCCAGTACACAGATCGGGGGAGAAAGAGGGGAGAAGGAGGTTGAGTCAGATACCTTCTAAGAAGTCACCCAGACTTCCATTTTCCATTGGTCTCTGTAGGCTCCAAGGTAGAAGGTGGCTTCGAGGCTTTGCGTAGAATCAGGGTCAGTATGTGAAGATCCACGTTCAGACCCCCTTGCAGAGACCAGGGACTCGGGAGGGAGCTGGACTCGGAGCCGCAGGTCTCGAGCAGAAGAGTGCCTGCCAAGTGGGAGAAAGACACTCCGGATTATACAGGCCTGTGGAACCAGAGTCTGGGCTCTGGTGTACACACACACACACACACACACACACACACGGGCCTTGCCTAGAATACCTATCTATAGGTAATGGTGAGAGAAAGATATCCTACATAGGGAATATACACATAAGGTGTCTTCAACCTAAGCCAACACGGCTTAAGGCCAGTGCAGACAGCATAGCCAATTAGATGTAGGTGGGAGTTCATCAGTAGCATTTTTTTAGGTTGCAAAAAATTTGGACAGGGAACAAATATACATATTTTTCAACCATCATATTCCACATCCTTCTTCTTCCTTCCTAGGAAACACACCCAATCAACAAAAAGGCTTAGATATGGCTCTTGACCTTGAAAGTGGAAGCAGAATATTTTGGATGTCTGAGCTGTTAATAGTGTTTTCAATAATAATGTCACATGCAACAGCCCTATGAGTCCTGCAGGTCAACACTGTACTTCCTTAGTGATGTGATAGGAATGTAAACCTTACTGGACTTAGTATTGTTTTCCACTTCCTTTTCTACCACCTGGCCCAAATTATAATACAAAGTAATGGAAAGAAAAAGTAATGCCATCTTAAGAAAGTCATTTAGGGTTCTGAGAATTTGGCTTCATGGTACAGTGATTGCTTAGCATGCATGAAACCCTAGGCTCAATTCCTCAGTACCACATGAACAGAAAAAGAAACACTGGAAGTGGTGCTGTGCCTCAAGTGGTAGAGTGCTAGCCTTGAGCAAAAAAAAAAAAAAAAAAAAAAAAACCCCAAAAGCTCAGGAACATTTCCTTGGCCCTTAGTTCAAGCCCCAGAACTGGCAAAAATGTCACTTAGCTAGTAAATGCCAAATAGAGAATCCATACTTGGAATATATAATTGCTCCTTCCAACTATTACCTAACAGTAGTCCTTAATTCATGTTTTTTTTTTAACCTATATTAGGATACTGTGTTTTAAAAAAACCCTTTTGTTAACAGGTCACAGCAATTAGTGCCAGGAATGTGCTTAGATATCAGGTGAAGATTAATCCTGGAAATTCAAAGATTCCATGCTTTTGAGTGGTCACTTCTAATCACAATGAGAAGGGTAGTCTAAGTGAGATTTGGAAATCTTTTTTGGTCAGTCATGGCACCAAAAAAGCAGAGGCTAATTAATAGTTTTAACAGAAGTGAAGGAATAACCCCAGCTCGAAGAAATAAATGATAATAATAACTAAATTATACCAGAAACTGTTCTAGGGAACTATTTTGGGTTATTGAAGAACTGGTTATCAACTAGGTTCATTCCACATTACCTTTAGCATTCTAAATCACTTAGGCTAGTTCTTAATCTCTGTGTGATAAGTTGTATCTCCTTTTATGTTGTTCTTTCATTCCTAATATCCTTTGCTTTCTAAAAATCTCAGTCTTTCTCTATTTCTCTATGAATATTTCCTAATATTAAATAACACCTACACAGATGGCAGAGGATGCTAATGTAAGAGTCCCATAGTTCATGAGTCATTAGTTTAACAACATGGAAAAATGAGGACTTAGTTATTCCTACCTCAATTTTTCTGAAAAGCTGCAATGTCATCATTTGATTCAAATTTCAATTCTTTGTATACATAGTGTCATTAAATGCAGTAAATTCAAACATGAGCCAGGTGCTGGTGGCTCACGCCAGTAATCCTAGCTACTCTGGAGGTTGAGACCAGAGGATTGTGGTTCAAAGCCAGACTGGTCAGGAAAGTCCATGAGACTTTTATCTTCAATTAACCACCAGAAACCCAGAAGTGGTTCTGTAGCTACAGTGGTAGAGTGCTCAACTTGAGATGAAGAGCTGAGGGACAGTGCCCAGGAGCAGAGTTCAAGCCCCATGACAAACAAAACAAGTGCAAATATGACTTTCAGTTTCCCCAAAAGGAACTACGAAGTCAATATTAATCTTCCTATGCATAAAAAATAATTCTGAAATGATTCAGTGCACCTACTTTAGTTGAGTTATTTAAGTTATGGCTTCTTTGATGGATATATTCTCTTATTTTAAAAATGACCAAATATTAGCTTTATAAATAAACTTCTTCTAATATTTCTTGTTTCAAAAGAGAAGTCCATACAGTTGATGTCACTTGGTTTTCTCAGTTCAAAGCCAACCCAGGCAGGGCAGTCTGTCACATTGTTATCTCTAATTAAACACCAAAAAAGCCAGACATGGGGTTTTAGCTCAAGCAGTAGTGTACTAGATTTGAGGGCAGGTAGACAAGAAAGACAACTGTTCAGGGACAGGGTCCAGCCTCTGAGTTCCAGCCCCACATCCAGAAAAAACTAAGCAAATGAAGAAGCAAACAAAAAACCCACATATTTCTTTGGGACCATCCTTACAGCACTGGTTTGAGAAGAGGCTCCTTTTGCTTATCATATTCACTGGAACCTGCTTTTTGGAATCCTCATTGCTATGGTGAACTCAGGACCAGATTAAAGGAATGGATAACTGACTTTTGCAACAAGAGAATCATCTCAGGAGTTAAATATCCATGCATAAGACATTTTAAAACCTCATGTCTTTGTTTCTTTGAAGTAGAATACTTTAAAACAAAGTTATTTTCTTTTTCTATGCTGGCCTTCAAATGGCAGATTGTTTCCTTTTGTAATACTCTCAATTAGAAGTTTACAGAAAAGTTTTATATGAGTAAAAAACACACTGGAACAAGTCAGGGACAGAGTTTCCTTCAAGCCTTGGATTATTTTCTTGTACAGTAAAAAGGACAGCACAAATTAACTTGAACTTAGTCATTTCTCTATGTTCAATTCCTCTCTTGGAATCAGTATCCACTTCCCATAACAGTTCCTTCCACTTACTTCCAGGAACAATCTATGGTGCTACTCCCGGTAAAATGAATGTTTTCTGGCTTCATTGAAATAGCACAAGTACATCTTTGGACATGAGGTAACACGTGTTTCAGAGACAACTTAGTAATGAGAAAATATGGAATTGTCATGGTTTATAAAACATTATCCATGTACATATGGCCATATAAGATGATGTTAAGTAAAATGAACCTCAAGATAGGAACACAACTTGTTTTTTTCTTTTTTGTTATTGTTTTTAATGTACTAAATGTACTATGTGATTTTTTGTTTCTCTTCTATTTTCTTCCTCCATGGTGTAACCCCTGTTTTCACTGTATTTGATGTCGTTAACCTGCACCTTACATATACATTTTTCTAATGTGGGGAGGGGAAGGGAAATAAAACGCTGAAACAAGGAAACAGTATGACCCATTGTAACAACGAGATGAACAAGACACTATGTTGAAAACGAACTTTAAAACTTGGGGATGGGAGGGGGGAGTTTGGATGGTAGAGAGAAAAAAGATGACGGGGAAAAACAAAGAGGATGTAACAATGCTCATTAGATAATGCACTTATTAACTTACTTATGTAACTCTAACCCCTCTGTACATCATTTTCAAAATAAAAAAAATGAAAGAAATTATCCTGGAGTACATTCAGTTGAAATTTCCTATGCTCTATAAATTAAGACCAATTTTAAGTGGGAAGAAGATTCTCAGAAACATTTTTTAGTAAGTGTGTGTGTTGTTCATTAGTTCCCTAGTGTACGTAAGTTAACAGTAGGAGATACAATGAGAATAATAGGAGAAAGAGAAGTTCTGTGTTTAAATATAATGGTCCAATACACTATAGAAGACTCTGCAAAACACAACTTTGAAACAATAAAGCCAAAGCCAGTATTTAGATCTACGGGAGTGATATAGAGAAAGCATTACTATTAATGAAACATGAAGGATAAGGCCACTCTCTTTCATCTACTAACTCTAAATCATGGTAGCTAATCATGCAAATTTGTAAAAAATAGAACGGAAGAATAATTCTGGTTCCAAGTAAGTCAGATATAAGAGCATGGACTTAATTGGAAAAAAAGGACATGTTGAGAAAGCAGGAATTATACTAGCAATGAACTGGTGGCTAAGATCACATTTCTTTTTCCATTTTTTCTATCTTTTTCTTTCTTTCTTTATTTTTGGATGGTTGTGGGGCTTGAAGTCTGGGCCTCCACTCTTCAGTCCAAAGCTAGCGCTCTACCTCTTGAGGCACAGTGCTACTTCCAGTTTTCTGTTGGTTAATTGGAGAGAAGGGCCTCAGAAACTTTCCTACGCATGCTGGATTTGAACTGCAATCCTCAGATCTCAGCCTCATGAGTAGCTAGCATTATATGCATGAGCCACCAGCATCCCTCTTAACATCACATTTCTAACAGTGTACACTCAGTATATGTAACGTGTATGTTTCTCTATCTTTATATGAACTCGAGTTAAAAATCTGGGCTACAGCTTTTGCACTCACAAAAATGTTTCTAGTTTAAAAGTTGATACTCCTGGAAAAATAGAACCTAAGAATGTAAAGGAGTCTGGGAAGTTCAGCTTGCATCCAGCCTGGGAGAACAGTCTTTGAGACACTATTTATAATTACCAGCCAAAAGCTGCACTGGAAGAATGGCTCATGTGATGGAATACTAGTTATAAGCAAGATTGCTGAATAAGAGCTTGAGGTTATCATATATATACCTACAAACATGCACATACACACAGAGGCATTTATATGTGCAAACACACATATGAAACAACTCTCAGAATGTGTAGAAATGTTAGAAAATAATAAAAAAAATGTCCTAAGACTAGAATCAAGTGATAATTTTTTAATTTTAGAAAGTCCTCAAGTGAAATTTCCCCCCAAAATGCTTGAGAATATTACATAGTTAGGGACCAGAGAGAGTAAGAAAGTCAAGTAATCGTTATTTTTTTTAAATTTAATTTTATTTTATTTGTGAACATACTGTACAGAGGGGTTACAATTACACGGGCAGGATAATGCGTACATTTCTTGCCAAGCATTGCAGCCTCCTCCTTTGGTTTACCCTTCACATCCCTTCCCAGCCTCCCCCCTCCCCTTCAATCCCAATCCTTCTCCTTCCCCTTCTTCCCCCCCCCCCCCCCGCACCGACGTTGTAAAGCTCCTTTTGGACATGACAACATGTACTTCTCATTGTTGCAACAGGTCCACCTGTATCCTTAAACAACTGGTTTTTCCCCATCTCCTCCACAAGTTATACTGACATCAAATATAGTGAAAGCAGGGGTTATACTGTGGGGGAGGGACATACAAAGCAACAAAGAGATAATCTTATAAATGCGTTAGAAACACATGCATGAAAGAAAAAAAACATTAAAATACATATCTAAGGGTTCATTTTCCTAACATCACATTATCTGACCTTTTCCGCTTGACTCATACCTATACTAGATATTGCAAATAAGGGAAACCATTGGACCTATGTTTCTTTGGGCCTGGCTTACTTTATTTAATATAATTTTTTCCAAGTTTTTCAATTTCCTAATAAATGGGGCAATGTCATTCTTTCTGATGGAGGCATAGAATTCCATTGTGTATATATACCACATTTTCTTGATCCATTCATCTACTGAGGGGCATCTGGGTTGGTTCCATATCTTAGCTATGGTAAATAATGCTGCAATAAACATAGTTGTGCTAGGAGCTTTAGTGTGGTCTTGTTTGTAAACATTTGGGTAAATGCCCAAAAGTGGGATTGCTGGGTCATAGGGGAGTTCTATGTGAAGTCTTTTGAGGAACCTCCATACTGCTTTCCAAAGTGGTTGAACAAGTTTACATTCCCACCAACAATGAAGTAAAGTTCCTTTCTGTCCACATCCCCTCCAGCATCTGTTGTTGTTAGAGTTCTTGATTTTTGCCGTTCTAACTGGAGTGAGGTGATATCTCAATGTTGTTTTGATTTGCATTTCTTTTATGGCTAGGGATGTTGAACATTTCTTCATGTGTCTATTGGCCATCCTTCTTTCTTCTTCAGAGATGTTTTTCTTTAAGTCTTTCGCCCACTTATTTATTGGGCAGTTGTTTCTTTGAGGATTTGTTGTTGGGGGGTTTAATTTTTTGAGTTCCAAGTATATTTTAGATATGAGACCCTTGTCTGTTGTATGGCTAGTAAAGATCTTCTCCCAATCCGTGGGCTTTCTATTGATCTTGCTAGTTATGTCATTTGCCCTGCAGAAGCTCTGCAACTTTATGCAATCCCATTTGTCCAAACTTTCTTTGATTTGTTGTGTTTCCGGGTCCCTATTCAGAAAATTTCGGCCTGAGCCAAGGAGACCTAGGGTTTCTCCTATTCCATCCTGTAATGTTTTCAGAGTGTCTGCTTTGACTTTGAGGTCTTTGATCCATTTGGAGTTGATTCTGGTCCAGGGTGAAATATAAGGATCCAGCTTTAGTTTTCTACATGTAGTTAACCAATTTTGCCAGCACCATTTACTGAAGAGGCTGTCTTTGTTCCATTCTATTGTTTTAGCTCCCTTATCGAAGATTAGATGGCTATAGGTCTGTAGGTTCATTTCTGGGTTTTCAATTCTATTCCATTGGTCCTGAGGTCTGTTCTTATGCCAATACCAAGCTGTTTTGATTACTATGGCTTTATAGTAGAGTTTGAAATTTGGTATTGATATTCCTCCAGCAGTGTTCTGTCCGTTGAGGAGCGTTTTTGCTATTCGGGGTCTTTTATTGTTCCATATACATTTTTGGATTGCCTCTTCTATTTCCTTGAAGAATGAGGTTGGAATTTTGATAGGTATTGCGTTGAATTTGTAGATAGCCTTGGGAAGTATTGCCATTTTCACGATGTTAATCTTTCCAATCCAGGAGCATGGGAGGCTTTGCCATTTTTTAAGTTCTGTGTTGATTTCCTTTTTCAAGATTTTAAAGTTTTCATCATAGAGGTCCTTCACTTCTTTAGTTAAGTTAATTCCTAGGTATTTTATTTTTTGTGGGGCTATTACAAATGGAGTTGCTTTCCTAATTTCAGCCATACTTTTCTCATTGTTGGCATACAGAAAAACCATTGATTTTGGGGGGTTAATTTTATAACCTGCTACTTTGCCAAAGTTTTGAATCAGCTTGAGTAATTTGGGAGTGGAGTCTTTGGGATTCTTTAAATACAAGATCATGTCATCTGCAAAGAGGGAGAGTTTTATTTCTTCTTTCCCTATTTGGATCCCCTTTATGTCTGCATCTTGTCTTATTGCTGTAGCTAGGCATTCTAATACTAGATTGAAGAGAAGTGGAGAGAGTGGGCATCCTTGTCTTGTTCCTGAGTTAAGAGGAAATGGCTTTAGTTTTTCACCATTGAGTATAATGCTGGCTGTAGGTTTGTCATATACAGCCTTTATTGTATTGAGGAATGTTCCATGGATTCCTAATTTTTCCAAAACCTTCATCATGAAGCGGTGTTGGATCTTGTCGAATGCTTTTTCTGCATCTATTGAGATAACCATGTGGTTCTTATTCTTGCTCCTGTTGATGTGATGAATAATATTAATTGATTTGTGTATATTGAACCAGCTTTGCATCCCTGAAATGAATCCTGTTTGATGGTGGTGTATGATTTTTTGGATGAATTGTTGAAGTCGATTGGCCAAAATTTTGTTGAGAAGTTTTGCATCAATATTCATCAAAGAAATGGGTCTATAGTTCTCTTTGTTTGATGAGTACCTGCCTGGTTTTGGGATGAGGGTTATGAAGGCTTCATAGAATGTGTTCGGTAGTGAGCTTTCTCTTCCAATTTCATTGAAGAGTTGGAGGAGTATTGGTGTGAGCTCTGCTTTGAAGGCCTTGTAAAATTCCGCTGTAAAACCGTCTGGTCCTGGACTTTTCTTAGCTGGGAGGTCTCTTATTGCTGTTTCTATTTCAGTGCTTGATATGGGCCTGTTAAGATAGTTTAACTCATCTTGGTTTAGTTTTGGCATGTCAATATTTGCTAGGAAAAGGTCCATTTCTGTCAAGTTCTCAAACTTATTAGCATAAAGTTTTGAGAAACATTCCCTTATAATGTTCTGAATCTTAGTTGTTTCCATGGAGATGTTTCCATTCTCATCTCTGATTTTATTAATTTGGGTGTGTTCTCTTCGTTTTCTGATAAGATTTGCTAAGGGTCTGTCAATTTTGTTAAGTTTTTCGAAGAACCAACTCTTTGTTTTGTTGATTCTTTCTATAGTTTTTTTGGATTCTAATTCATTTAATTCTGATTTAATTTTGAATTTTTCTTTCCGTCTACTGGATTGGGGTTTATCTTGCTGCTCTTTTTCAAGGAGGTTTAGATGTGTCATTAAATTGTTAGTTTTAGATCTCTCCAATTTGTTGATGTAGGAGCTCAGAGCTATAAACTTGCCTCTGAGTACTGCCTTTGCTGTGTCACAGAGGAGCTGGTAATTTGTGTGTTCATTTTTGTGGAATAGCATGAACATTTTAATTTCTTTCTAATCTCTTCCATGACCCACTCTTGATTCAGCAGTGTGTTGTTCAGCCTCCATGTGATGCTGGACTTTCTTTGGTGGCTTTTGGTGTTGAGTTCTAATTTTATTCCCTTGTCGTCAGAGAGGATGCAAGGTATAACTTCAATTTTTCTGAATTTAGACAAGTTTGCTTTGTGGCCTAAAATGTGGTCTATTTTAGAAAACGTTCCATGTGCTGCTGAGAAAAACGCGTATTCTGATGCTGCTGGGTGAAATGTTCGGTAGATGTCTGTTAAGTCTAGTTGATCTATGCAGCTGTTTAGATCTGCCGTTTCTCTGTTGAGTTTTTGCCGAGTTGATCTATCTAGTGGGGAGAGTGGTGTGTTAAAATCCCCAACAGTTAATGTCTTTGGATCTATATGGGATTTGAGGGAAAGTAGTGTTTCTTTGATAAATTTGGGTGCTCCATTGTTTGGCGAATAGATATTTAGAATTGTAATATCCTCCTGAAGGAGAGATCCTTTAATTAGTATGTAGTGACCTTCTTTATCTCTTCTCACGAATTTTAATTTGAAGTCTATTTTATCTGATATTAGTATTGCAACTCCGGCCTGTTTATGGGGTCCGTTTGCTTGGTAGATTTTGTTCGAGCCTTTAACATTGAAAATGTGTTTGTTTTTACGGGCAAGATGTGACTCCGGCAGGCAGCAGATAGAAGGGTCTTGTTTTTTAATCCAACTAGACAGTCTATGTCGCTTAATTGGAGAATTCAGTCCATTAACGTTAAGAGATAGGACTGAGAGGTATTTGGGAGTTCCTGCCATGTTATCCACCTTCTTGGGGATGGAAAAACTGGGTTCTTCCTATGGTTCTTGGATTCTCAGTTTGGGTGCAGTTTCTTGGCCTTTATTGCGGTCTTGTTGGTTTTCTATGTGTAGGACATCTTTAAGAATCTTTTGTAGGGCTGGTTTGGTGGAGATGTATTGTTTCAATTTTTCTTTGCTATGGAAGGTTTTTATTTGGCCTTCAGTTATGAAGGAGAGTTTAGCTGGGTACAGTATTCTTGGTTGATAGTTGTTTGATTTTCGGGCATGGCATACATCATTCCAGGCTCTTCTTGCTTTGATTGTCTCTGCTGAGAAATCTGAGGTGATTCTAATTGGTTTCCCTTTATAGGTGATTACCCTTTTCTCCTTGACAGCTTTAAGGATCTTTTCCTTGTTCTGAGTTGATCCTGTGTGGATTATAATGTGACGGTGGGATGTCCTATTCTGGTCTGGTCTATTTGGGGTTCTAAAAGCTTCTTGTATCTGAATAGGCCTATCTTTTTGTATGTTTGCGAAGTTCTCTGCTAGGATCCTGTTAAACAAATTTCCTAGACCATTAACTTCTGTTTCTAGGTGCTCCTCTACACCCATTATCCTTAGCTTAGGCCTTCTGATGGTGTCTTCCAGGTGTTGGATAGATCTATCATATTTCTTGGACTTGTCTTGGATGGTTGCATGTTCTTTCTCTATAATATCTAGGCTGTCTTCAATCCCTGAGATTCGATCTTCTGCATGGTCTAACCTGCTGTCATACTCTCTACTTTGTTTTTTATCTCTTTTCCTTCTAATTGGTCAGCTTTGATGGCTTCAAGTTCTTTGTTGAAGCTCTGTTTTAGGTCTTGTATGAATTTCTTTACTTCCTTAATTTGGTGTTCAGTGTTTATTCTCAAATCACTTAGTTGATTGATTATGGTTTCTTTAGACTCCCATTCCTTCTGTTGGGTTCCATTCAGCATTCCCTTTGTGGTCTCCCTGACTTCCTTCAGCTCTTTGTTAATGGATTCCATGAATGCCTTTAGTGATCTTTGTGTATTCACTACCTGGTCTCTCAATTCCTGTATTACTCTTTGATTAACTTCCTCCCATTCGTGGGATTCCTCTAGTTCTCTTCCCTCCCATTCGTGGGATTCCTGCAGTTCTCTTTGAGTGTTCTCAGCCTGCTCATGCCATTCCTCCCTTTCTCTTTGAGTATTCTCAAGTTGTTCACGCAAATCCTGTATCAGTTTTTGAGTAGCTTCCTCACGCTTATGATATTCCTGTATAAGCTTTTGGGATGCCTCCTCTCTCTCCCTTTCACACTCATACAGAGTCCTTTGTAAGTTGTCAAACTTCTCATTTATCATGTTTGTCAGCAGTGTTTGTAGAGCTATTTGGGAACTCTCCTCTGGATTATTCATTATCTGTTCTGACCCCTGATTATCAAGATTGGGAATTGAGATATCCGGATTTGCCATTTTTCTTGTGTTTTTCCGGCTTACTCTGCCCATTTGAGATGAAAATAGCACCAGTTTTGTGCTAGAACACTATCTCAAGGCAACCATCAATCAAAGTTTCATTTGTACAGTCAATAGTCTACAGATACAATCTAGTTCAACAGATACATCTATTCAACATCAAACAACTATATGTTAATGGTCTTCGAACTGCAGAGAAGAATTTGGAAAACCAGAAATTATTAGGGTTAGTGAGAGATGTGGGTAAAAGTAGGAATAGATTGGTGTGGGGAGGCACAGGGAGAGTTAACTATGTCCTAATCCCAATGCAGGAATTAGGTTGGGTAGGATGCAAGTAGAGAGAGAGAGAAAAAGAAGAAAGGGAAAGGGAAATGAAAAGAGACCAGAAAAAAATAGAAACGTAAAAATTAATATTATTATGGAGATTAAAAGACCATCCATTTAGAGAGGAATGTGAGTATATTAAGAGTAGGGAAGGGACATAGAGAAGAAGTGAAAAACTTAAAAAAAAATGCTTAAAATATTATATAGGTATAAGGAGGTAGTACTGCTATTAAGGAATTTAAGTCTCAGAGGTTTTGAATTGAGTAATAAATTTGTGGATTAAGTGTGTACACATTGGGGATAGGGTCTACTAGTTAACTACCGGTTTATCTGAGGATGTGCAGGACAAGAGTTAAGTCACATAAAGAAGATCAAAAGAGAGGGAAACGTGAAAAGGATAAGAAAGGGAGAAAAAGAGATCAGAAGTTCAGTAGAGCTAGACAAAAAACAAAAAGATAGTGAAGAAAGAAAGAAAAAGAGAAAGAAGACAAGAAAAGAAAGGAAAACGCACACTCACGTATTCCTAAAATAAAAATTATAAGAGGAAAAAAAAGTTACTGGAAAACAATTATTTTTTCAAAAAAAGGCAAAAATTAAAGATTAATAAAATTTTTAGAAAAGGAAAAAAAATTATATATATATAAGGTCCCCCCAAAAAAAACAGAAAAAAAAAGAAGAAAAAAAAAAGTTCTTTGATTTTTTTTTTTTTTTGGGAGGGGTGGGAAGAATCCTGTATCTCCCTTTTGTCTGTAACCAGCCTCTTGTTGGAGTCTCTGGTCAGCTTGAGGTCCTGTGGCTTGATTGTTTCCTTAAGTCAGTTTGTTCGAACAGGCAGAAAAATGCTCTGCTTTACCCAAGATTTTGAGATCCCCCTCCCAGGTTAGTTTAATGGGAGGGTGATCTGCTTTGAGAATCACAAAAGAGGGGGATGCAGTGGTGAGGCTAGGTTCTGGGTAGAGTTGGGCCTTTCAACAATCAGTAGCTTTTCCCTGGGGCTATTTTGTGAAAAAACTTACAGAGCCCAGCCTGGAGCCATTCTTAAGGTTTCTGTTTTTCAATTGATTGTTGAGGCTGCTAGAGGGAGAGGCAGCCTCTGGCTCTGGTTACCCAGTGAGGAAAGCCACTCCAATGGCTGGCACCTGAGCTGGGTGACTTTTCCCTGGATGGAGCTGAGTCTGGCAGGTCACTTCACCGTTAAGTTCTTGTGACCTGCTAAATGACTCGTTTTATTCCAAGGCCTGAGTTGGAGCTGGCAGCTCCTCCGAGCTTTGTCAGTATCCAAGATGGAGATCACCAGTGCTGGGGGGGGTGGGGTGGCCTTCCCTCCTCTGCTCCCTGAGAAGGAGTGAGGAGGTCAGGCTTCTACTCACGCCGAGTCTTGGCTCCTGGGTCGTCTCTGGTCTGCAAACTGCAGGATGAAGATGTCCGCTCCTTGTCAGTTCTTGCTGGTGTTGAGTAGAACCCGCTTGCCCGCTGTGTCTGGCTCCTTTGTCCCGGACTCTCTGTGTGAGCGCTCAGGTATGGCCCCGGCTGTGGTCTCCACCGCGACCCTGCCGCCGCAGCCGCGGTGGCTGTTGGCAAGCGCTCAGATATGTCTTCTTGCCTTGGCTTTCCCTCTCTTGTCTAACTCTCTATCCTGTGATGGCACACTTGATGTGATTCTCTATCTTAGGACTGTTCACTGGAACTCTAAAACTGCTTTCTATGTGAGAGCTTGTTCAGATTCCAGCTTCTCCTCCGCCATTGTGGCAGATGTGTGTTGCTTACTTGCTTCTCCCTGAGCGAAGAGAGCTGTACTCAAGTAATCGTTATTGAAGGGGTTGAATCCATGGAGGAATGAAACAGAGACCCCTGCAGGTGCATCTGAAAACGTTCATATCCTGTGTCAAATGTTAGAAGATCTTCGAAAATAGTACATAAACATTCTGAGCCATCAGTCTTTTGAAAAATATTATCGGAGAAGTTCAGAAATGCTAGTCTATATCAAGATTAAATAAACCAACAAAGTATGGTAGGACAATGAGATACAAGCCTAGAATTCTAGCACTCAGACTAAGACAGGAGATTAGAGAGTGGAATTACATAGTGGTACCTTCCCTGGACTAGGTAATATAATTTTGTCTCAATAAAACAAAACCAGAAAGGAATAAAAAAACAAGAAAGGAATACACAGTTGCAAGTTTTGGCTAATTTTGTCATTACGTTTTAAGAAGTCAAGTTTCCTATTGAAATGCAACTCATATGTAATCCTCAGTTGTGTTTTAAATGCTGTCATCATTACAGAACATTCCCAGATGCTAAAGAGCTCAAGATTCCCAACCAAAAAAATTGAAAATGTAAGCATCATTCTGTTGGATTCCAAGGAAATGATGAAGGATTACAAAAGCTTAAGCCTGGGGAAATAGCGAAGTTCATCTAATGTAGGACTTTGTAGACCTGTCTAAATTAGAATTTAGATTTAAAATAAATATTTTTGTTTGTAATTTTTTTGTAATTTCATATTCTATTTCATATTGTATTTCATATTCTATAGGATAGAAGATTTAATTCACAAATTCACAAATGATTCTGGCATTCTATTTGCCTAAAATATTCTTTCAAGTGAGGTATAATTAGAACTTAGTTAATAGATAATTGCAACAGTTCTTGTGTAACATGATAATGTGAATAATCTAGACAAAGTTGCCAACAAATTTATGACATTAATTTATAAATTTAGAAAAAGAGGAATTTTTTGAGACTTTGGTGCACCATGGTATGAATAGAGTAATTGTGTGACATCCTTTTTCTTCTACCTATATATAACACAGGAAGAAATTTCCTTAATTACATACCTCTGTATACGATGAGAAAAATGCTAGGTTTGGGATTTGTTTTTATTTTGGTTTTGTTGTTTGCTTTATCCTCGGGCTTAAATTCTTGGCTTGGGTACTGTCCCTGAGCCTGTTTTTGCTCAAGGCTTCTGCTCTTCCACTTGAACAACAGTGCCACTTGTGTCTGGCTTTTCATGAGCAGTTTATTGGAGATAAGAATCTAAGGAACCTTCCTGCCTGTGTGGGCTTTGAACCATAAGCTTCAGATCTTCATATTCAGGTATTCAGATCTCCTGAATATCTGTGATAGATAAAAATATAGCTATAAATAATATTTGCAAGTGTTTTGATCTCAAGAATACCACTGGGGGGAAAATGATGCAGCAAAGTTTAGTGTAGTGTTCTTTCCCCAATAGGAAGAGCATCACATTAGCAGAAGTGTAGTATTTTTTCACAATAATGATAAGCTAGTCCTGATGTGAATTTAGGGAATTTTAAGGTCGACCTTACAAGTTGGAAACTGTTGGGCTAGAATGAATTTACAGCATAAAAACTTAGGATTGATGGTCATAGAAATAATAGCTTACTCTGATGAACATATGTTTACACTTGAGGAATTTATTATAGATACTTCATAGTTTTATCTTCTACCAGAATGTGGCTATTTTTTCTGTTGATTTTTAAATATGTACCCCCCCACACTGGAAACTGCATCAATTGCAGAATAAAATGCAAACAGGTACTGTTTTGAATGTCTCTGGTTCGGCATGTTCAGAATTTGAAAATGAGTAGTTAGTAGTTACAGGAATGTTGAAAAATACATATATTCTGTCCTCTTAACAATTAGTCAGTTTTAAAAGTTAGGAGTTTCCAAAGAATTGAACTGTTTTCTGTTTTAGTATGACAATACTAAAATAATGTGTTTTTTCCAAAATAATGGCAAGTATATTCTGAAAAATTTGTATAGTTTGATAACGTTCAAGTTGATGACCATCTGATAAAGAAAGGGGTAATTAATACAAATTAGAAGACAAATAGTGTTCATTTTTTAAAAAGGTAATCCACATAGAGTAATATTTACTATATCAATATAGTGAAATTATATTTTATGTAGCTTATTTTTTAATTTAATTTTATTGTCAAGGTGATATATAGAAGTGGTTGCAGTAATTGTAAGGTAGTAAATATATAGCATGTCGAACTTTTTACCTCCTCCCTCATTTTTCTCATACTTTTCCTTCACCCCAATACCCCTTACAAGTTGTAATGTAAATTTCCAACAAGTCTTGTGAGTATTGCTATTGCACTGGTTTGTCTTTTGCCCTTTGTCTCGCCATTTTGTTGTTCCTCTTCTCTTGCCAAATTAAGATATATGTATATACAATACACAGGATCCCAAAATCAAATATAGTAGGGGATAAACCATAGGGGTAAACACAAAGAAAAAGAAATCACATTGTACATCAAAAACAACAACCACAAAGAAAAACCTCTGTTTCCATATCTAGGAGTTTATTTTGCTCAGCATTATCTTATATGGTCATATATACATAACTATTGAGACATTCGGCTCATCTGCTAGGACTATCCTAGACATTTCCTACTTATTACAAATGAGAGAAACCATGGAGTCTCTTTGTGTCTTGCTTATTTTACTTAGTAGGATATTTCCAAGTCTATCCATTTCCTTATGACTTAGAAGCATAGAATTCCACCGTGTGTGTGTGTGTGTGTGTGTGTGTGTGTGTGTGTGTGTGTACCACATTTTGTCAATTCGTTCATCAACTGAGTGGCATATTGGTTTAAAACATGATTGCATGTAAGTATCACTTAGGGTCATTCAAAAATGACAGATGCCACTTCCCCAGACATTCTAACATCATGATTTCTAAGTCAGGATTTTATGGTGGCAGGTGTTGAGATATCTGAATGAGTCTATCTATATCTTGCACTGAATTAGGCAGGAAGATATCCAATATCATATAGAATAAAAATGGTAGTGATAAAATATTCCCTTGAGAAAGACATAGGAGGTTGCCAGACGTATGAAGTAGTTGAGATAATTTTGAAGAATTTAGAAATGAAAGCTCAGGTATGTCTCTTTAAATAATAATTATGTAAGTGGAAGGGCAAAAGAAGGGGAAGAGAAGAAAATAACTGACAGCAGATCATTGTCCCAAATTAGAGTATAAAAGACATAATCTATTTCTTCCAAGTTAAAAAGAGATCAATATAATACGTCGCACTTAATTTAGGTACATGCAAAATGTTTACTTGGCTTTTTCCTACTTTAATACTCCTAAATAAATGAAGACATAAGAAAAGGTATGTGATTGCCATTATTTCAACCTGAACACTAACTGTGATGAGCCCTCTTTTTCTCACTTTGCACTTGGAAAATAGTGCCTAAGTTGATGATGTTGTGGCTGATTAGAGGTAGACTAAGGGGCTTCTAATTGTACAATTATCCCAGAATAGTTTAAAGTAGTTTTTTCTCCCAAGATATCCAACTACATTTTCTGAAGTTGTGCTTTGAACACACCCTCACACATGAGCAGATTATTTGAAATTATACTTCAACAATTCCTTGTCACATTCTACTTTGTGCCTTTGTCTTTTTTTGCACATTCCTTTTGAGTTCATGGTTGCTCTATTTCCATTTCATCTGTAAAAACTGCTAAGAACATTGTTCAACTACCACTTCTTGTTTGCACATGCCCAGTCTATGTATGAAGGTACTTTGTACATGTTAAGCAATAGGGTAGTACTCACTCTCTGAGGAGAATAGTTCCACATTATAACCCTATGCTCACATTAGAGGGCATAGAATTTAAAGCATTTTGAGACAAACAGTGATATTAGAATTGAAAGGCTCCTTAGGGACATTTTCTTGGAGCTCATTAGTTTACCCAGGAGAAATATAAATATCCACAAAACCTGGAGCTTATTAGTAAGTATCCGAATTAACACTGGATCTTAGATACTGTGTTAATACAAGTCACCATTTTATTATTGTTACATCAGAATCCTTCCCTATTGCAAATATGGATGAGAAAATGAAAGAAAGGCATTAAAGAAAAATGTCTTATCTTTTTAGGCATTTAATCCTAGTGGTAAGGGTAATGTCTGAACTCTCCCATTCAATAAACATTTAAAGTTTATAAGAGTACTTCCTACATATAAGAATTTGTGGCATGTTGATTGACAGGGTTATTTCAGCATGGAGATATCCCTAACAAGAACTAGATTTAAATAGAATATATGTCAGTTATGATGTGTCAATCAGGCATTTTCTATTCTAACGAAGAATCAATTCCAGGACTGTTCAGTAACATCAGTAACATCAGTGTTACTTGTCTTACATTTATAATGAATAGGCTGATAAAATATCCAAACATATCTAAAGATATTTCAATAAAATCCCAAACTGAATGGATACATGGGTCACTCATTGAAACTGTAGACAAATTAGTCTTATCTGTGCTGTAGATCAATCTATAATCACCTGGCTAAACAAACTCTTCAAAAATATTCACAGAATTCCTCTAAGTAAAGATCATGACAGTTATATCTGTATAATTCTTCTAAGGTCAGGATAAAAGAATTTGTTCTCAATATTTTAAATCAACAGGATCTGTTGAATTCATGGATCCAGAATTTTATGGCTTCACATTCATATCTCAAAATTTTATTAATATGACTTTCACCAAAACACTGTTCTTATTGAACTTGTCTATGTCCTTTTAGTTTTCAAATCCAAATAGCGTATTTCCTTCAGTATCTTCCTGACAATTTGTTCCCTCGTTTACCTCTCTAAATCTGTTTTTGTTCGTGGATATTTTAATGATGTCTAAAAAGACTTATCTATGCATCTGTTTAACATAAATTTTAGAACTATCAGAGAGTTTTTTCCTCTAAATCCATCATTTCCACCTGTAGTCCTTATCACCAAGAATATTACTAACATGGTTGCCAGCCAGAGACGTGGAAGCACTTTAGATTTCTTCTTACTCTTCTACTTCCGTCTGTTAGATAAGATGAATGATCAAGATTTTCTGTTTCTGTCACTAATATAATTTCTATGTACTCCTTTTTATGCAACTGAAACTGGCCTGTTTCAAATACTCATCATTGGTCACTTTGTCCTAAAACAACTGCTTACATAGTATGCTTTTTCCCCATAGACTTTCATATTGTTCCTCTCCATCACCAAATTACTGCTCCATGTAAGCACACAGAGTGAATATCTCAGACACAAATTCTAGTATCATTAATTACTCACTACATTGTCTGTTGGCATTACATTTCTCATCTGTAAATGGATATAATCTACCAGAAATATTGAAGAATGAATTTGTTGAATTCTAGAGCAAGAAAAAAGAAAAGTGAAGAGTCCTTACATTTTCCATCTTACCTTACAAATAAGAAAAGAGTCAAATTCAGTTTGTTGGTTTAAAATCACAATTTTTTTCATGCAGAAATAAAAATAAGTCATCATCAGGCTACACTGTGGTCATCATCCTCACCAAAGTTATTAGCATCATAAGTGCTAATTATTGAAAGTCTGGTATGTGTCTATGACGTTGCTATTATTTGTCTTTTGATTAATAATTTTAATGTTACCACTGTGCATACATCCATATTAAAATTTTGAACAAATAAAGAAACTAAAAAAAACTAAACCATATCAGGTAGCTTGACTATGTGCTTTTAACAAATTATGGAATAGAGTTTTGAAGCATTACAAATTCCTAACCAGTATGAATTAACTTCCTCTCTCTCCGTCACTACACACAAATATTTAAGAGTTTGAACAGAACTTTTTTCAAGTGATATACTCTAAATGTTACTACAATATCATGTGCATATCTAAAATTTCCTTTAAAGTAATAAACTCTACTTTCAAATCAAGTATTAGTTATTTTATTCTCAGGAACTTTTAGATAAAGACTGTATATCTTTGAAATGAAAAAGGTCAAAATAGTAGCATAAAAATTTTAGAGGGAGTTTGTCTTCAGAAATACATATACATATATATCTATATATACATTATGTGCAGAAAGATATAGATTTTTAGAGATTATTTGTCATCAGAAATATGTACATATATTTAAATTTCTGTGTAGAATGATGTACATTATAGTGAAAAATACATCTTAAAACATAATTAAAATTTAAAAAATACATCAAACCAAGTGCCAGTGACACGCTTATAATTTGAGCTATTCTGGGTTCTGAGATCGTAGAATTGTGTTCGAAACTAGCCCAGACAGAAAAGTACTTGTTAGAGTCTTATCTCCAATTAATCACTAAAAACAGGAATTAGCTCTGTGCTTCCAGTTTTGGAGTGCTGTCCTTGAGCATAAAAACTTTGGGGACAATGCCAAAGTCTTGCAAACAACAACAACAAAATGTATCACATTAATTTCACAAAAGCAAATTTTAACTGCTGTGAACATTTCTTAGAAACATGAATACATGCCCCTGGAAAATGTTAAGTAAAAGTATAGAATATTTACATCTATGTTAAAGACAAGACTATTTAGATTGGTTAAGATATTTAGGTGATGATTAGGAATTAAGAATAATGAGATTTGGGTAATAGATTGGGATTGGACTTTAATTCTAGTTTACAGTAGTAATAAAATGATATTTGTAATGATTATATAAAATTATTCTTGCTTGGTATATGAATTATAATAAGTGATAAACATTTTAAAATGATTTCCAATGCAAAGGATTATCAATTCTTTTGTACTTTCAAAACAATTAAGAAATCTATTCCAAGGCTAGTTTGCTCTAAGACTATATTTGTTTTCTAAAATTAATTTAGGAATGAGTTAAGATTTAGATAACGTTGCACAGCAGAAGAGAGTGAGAGGGGATAGAATGATGGACCACATAGGAGCTGTATGTCATTGGTACTGTGTTTCAAAAAACAGAAAGACTTCAGAGAAGAGAAAGAGGAATATAAGGTGTCCTGAATCAAGTTTCGTTTTAATCCACCTAGTAGTTTTGACTGAGAATCAGAGAACATGGGAAAAATAGATAATAAAATAGAAAATAAAGCATTGTATAAACCTGTTACAATGTAAAGAAATTGTAATAGGAAGATGATAATTAATTTCCAAAGAAATAAAAGAAAGGATAGGTAAACTCTAAAGGGAAAAAGAATGAAGAGAGAAAAGAAGCAAAATAAACCTTTATCAATAACAAACACAAGAGTTTGGAAGTGGAAAGGCAGGAGAAATATTGTAAATAACAATAAAATAACAATAAAAATTGCTAACGTGGATAGAAGATGGATCATATTTTATCATATATGATTTTGAAGTAATAGGAAATGAAAATTTAAAAGTAATAATTTAAAATACTATAGCCCAATGGTAAAACATTGGCATAGCATGTGTGAAGCAATGGTGTGATCGCCCAAACATTACAACGTACACCCAAAGCACACACACAAAAAACCCACATTAACACACACACACACACACACAACATACACACATTTGGAATATTGATATTACCATATTAAACAGAGGTAATTATTACAAATAGTAAAAATATGTTAATATGAAATCATATTATTGCTCATACTATTTAAAAGTTTACTAGAAATGAAATACTCACAATATACTTGGATTCTTATAGATCAACTAAATTGAAAATTAAGAAATAGAAGACACGAGAACCTTTGCAAACAAGTTTTAAATAATAAACATTTTGAAACATGTATACTTTTATTTTGACAAAAGATTGATGTTACTGGTATTTTAACTCAAGATTTAGAATATGATAACCAGATGCTCTATATCTCGCTAGAGATGGCTATATTTCTAATCATTTCACTCTGGATACTTTTATAATAAAGGTCTCATCATTTCAAAGCCTCTCCCAAATCACAAACCCTGCTTATATGTCCCACCATAGCTAGAAAATGGAAGCCACAAATCACCATTCCCTGCTCAAACATTTTTTTAATTCAAGTACAAATATTTCCAAAAAGTGACCAGGTAATGAAGCCTTCTTAATAAAGTATGTGCTTCTTGGAAACACAGTAAGGACAAATATGTTTAGAACTATAAGAAATTAAAATTATTTAAATTCACCAACCATATAAAAATTAAGAAAATAATTTTTAAATATTCATGTTAAATATTTTAAAAGCAAAATATATGTGTCTAAATAATTTACATTGTAAAACTCATGCAAAATTAAATTAACTAATCCTTCGACTCTGAAAAAAGAATTACTCTAAAGAAACAAAAGAAAATAATTAAGTTCAAAATTTGAAATTTAGAAAATGAAATGAATTGCATTCTTTAGTTGACTGAAGAAACTGTAAACCC
This sequence comes from Dipodomys spectabilis, assembly GCF_019054845.1. Lineage (NCBI taxonomy): Eukaryota > Metazoa > Chordata > Mammalia > Rodentia > Heteromyidae > Dipodomys > Dipodomys spectabilis. The sequence continues at coordinate 1,162,587 of NW_024870959.1, forward strand.
TCTGTATATCAATTTTATAATAAAAAAAGCATGAACAAAGAAAGCAAAAGTACCCATTGATCAATAGCACCAGCTAAAGTATCAGTATTTCTTTTTTTGAGTGTACAAGAAAATCGATGGAGGGGATAACAATGTTCCTTCCATTAAAAAATGTACTCATTACCTTACTTATGTTACTGTAACCACTTTGTACATTACCTTTACAATAAAATTAAATTGAAATTAAAAATAAACTAAATAATATACCAATTAAGAATTCTTAGAAGCCATTGGTTAAAAACTTTGTAAAAAACTGTCCTAGGAACCCAAGGAATATACTTTGATGATACTATTTAAATACTTAAACTTCAGCAGAGAAGCAAAAAGTTTATAAATGTTACAAGTAAAGTAATAAATCAGAATATATTACTATTAATAAAAATCATAAGATGAATTTATAGTGGTAGTCAAATATGTAACAAATGAGACGAATTGCCATTCGTTTGCACTTAATAAGTGAGAAAGAATTTTCTAGGTCTTTTAAAATATATCTTAAGATAATGAAGAAACTATTCTGTCACATATGATAATCAGATAAAGATGATATTAAAACAAAGAACAGATTGTACTAAGTTGTGGGATGTTAATGTATTTACCTATTTTGGTTGTGGGTAACTGTGGGGATTTCAACTTGGAGTATTGTTCTTGCTAGGCTGGCGTCATATCAGTGGTTAATTATAGGATAGGGGTTCCTTTTCCACAAGAACATGCACCTGATCTGTCCTTTTAGCCTTCCCATCATCAATAGCATCAGAGTTGCACACCAACTTGTCTAGCTGCCTACCTTTGCTGGCCTGGATTCTGCAGTCCTTCCAATCTTTGCCTCTAGATAGTGCAGGATCGTGGAAATGATCCAGTGCACGCAGCTATAGAGTGAGAAGGAAGTCCACTAAACTTTTGGCTTGGGTTCTGTTCTCAAGCCTCCTAAGTAGTTAAGAGTAAAGATGGGAGCCCCTGGTGCCAAGCAGTAGCAGTATTTTTAAAAAACTCGACATATATATGAGTTAGGCTTGTGATTACCTCAGGAAAAGAATAAAAGAGCAGTGAAGCATAAAGGACAGTCAGAACTTTAACTAGCTACTCAGAGGCTGAATCAGCTTAGCTAGCTACTCAGGAGGCTGAGATCTGAAGACCATTGTTCAAAGCCAGTCCAATCATGAAAATACATGTGATTATTTCCAAAAAATCAGAAGTGGAGCAGTGGCTCGAGTGGTAGACCACTATCCTTGGGCACAGAAGCTTAGGGATAGTGCCCAGGCAATATCAAGCTTCAGGAATGATGAATACATGCATGAGCTCCTGCAAATGTGCGTGTGCATACACATGTGCGCGTGAACACACAAACACACCAATGAGTATTTCAATGCTACCTTCTTTAATTTTTTTTACCTTGTTGTACCCTATTGCCATGTATTGGTTCACAAATTAACAAAATCAGCTAAGCAGCTATTTACATACAACTGATCATGTTTCTCTAAAGTCTATTCTCTATTTGCAAGCCTGATTTTATATGACCCAAAAGTAAATTATTCAGGAGGGCAATTCATCTCCCTCAACTCTGTAGTATTAGATGATTGTTTACGTTCTTCCTAGCTATATGATTTTGTGAAATTCTGCATCAAACAGCGTATTTCTTTCACGAGAAGGGAAGCCTTTGTCTAACAATTAATAATAGGATTTTCTCCTCCTGGCAAGCATGTGTAGTTTTATTATCTTCATATATTTCATGATCTGTCTGTGTATGCCAAAGACTGCTGTGAAAATAAAAAGACCATTCTCAGCACTTAGCATTCGTATAACATTCATATGTATGAAGGTTTTAAATATTACTGAAATTGCTTTGGAATAAATAATGTTCACCTTGACTATTTTGAGAAAGAAGAATTAGTTTTTCAGCACTTAAGTAAGAACGTGAGTGAAAGAAACAAAAGGAAAGTTTGGAACAACTCAACATATACATTCAAATGAAACAAAACAACCCAAGAAAACACAAATTAATTCAGTACTTAAAAACCTGTAGGAAATGCAATGATTTTTTTAAAAATCAGCTATGATAAGCTTTTGAGAATCCTGACTACATGGGAGTTTACTGTTGTGAGGACAGTGGTTAAAGCCTAGACTGGACAGAAAGATCTGTACACAAAGCCATGCCATGCACCTGTTATTCTAAATTCCAGGAAGAATAACATAAAGTGGAATGAGCCCAAGATCATACACAAGGAGGAAGCCAGATTCTATCTGAAAAATAATCAGGGTAATTTAGGGCTGGGGCATGACAAAGTGTTAAGAACACCCATTTAGGAGACACAAGACACTCAATGCAAACTCTATTATGGGTAATGAAGAAAAAGCTATAACTTTAAATAATTGGAATGATTGTAAGATTTGAGTATTTCAGTGGAGAAAAAAAACCATGAGAGAGATAGAGTGAACCCATGTTGTGATCCCTTCTACTTAAGCTATAATGTTGTGTGGTACTCCAGACATAACAGAGTTATCTTGCAAATGAGTATGGATATGCATTTGGGTGATGGAAATATTCTACTTACACAGGTGTAAATTAGATTTTTGGCTAGATTGTAGTTCTTGAACTAAGAGCCTGTGTGATGTCCCTGAGCTTTTTCTCTCAAGGCTACCACTCTATTACTTTGAGCCACAGTTCCAATTCTGATTTTCTGTTTGTTGTTTGGAGATAAGAGGCTCATGGACTTTCTTGCCAAAATGGCTTCAAACCATGATCGTCAGATCTCATCCTCCTGAGTAACCAGGACTCCAGGCATAAGCTGTCTATTTTTTAAATAGTTTAGTAAATCATGTAGTTACACAAGTTATAAATTATCATTACAACCTGTGTAATAGATGTGTGTATATATATATCAATGCATACAGACAGAAATATTTTATCGTATCTTTGTATCTACAGTAGATTTATGAAATATCAACCTTCGTTGTAAAATAAAATGGAAACAAAAGATATTAAGGAGCAAAACAAAGGGAATTGTCACAAGTTTCTTGTTGTTGAATGGAATATGAATTGTGAGAATCAGTTTGGGAAAACCATCTTAATTTAACATAATGGATAATGGGTATTAATTCCAATCTATCTATTTGCCCATATTGTGCATCCTCACACATGAGTGTCAAAATCAAACCACAATTTTTGCTTTTGTATTTAACGTACCTGTTATAATTTAGGGGATTGATGAAGTACTCAAATAAAGATTAAAATAATAGTAAGTGAGGCTATGAGTTAGAGCTGAAAATGTTTTTAAATATTATAATAGCTAATTAAATTGAAATTTTCTTACTTTTACTCTATTATCATGTCCCTCATTCCCACATTAGAAAAGTACATAAAAGGCTCTCAGTAAATTATGTGTATAATCATGAAAAAAAATGTATTGAAAGAATATGGGCCCAGTGTGGTTTTAGCTTATTGAGACCTGTAGGGGGTAGTGTGTTTTTGAGGCCTTGCAAAACGTTGTGATGGAGATGAAAGGAGGGATGTGTTTATTCTGGAAAATTGTCTAGAGGATTGCTCCCAGAAAGATAGTGACGAATTCTTCCAAAAGATACAGCAAAATCACTTCCACAACCATGTTCACTGCTCACTATTTACCGTAGCCAAGTTATGAAAACAGCCCAGATGTCTTATGGTGGAGGGATGGTTGGAGAAAGTGGGGCACATATACACAATTGGATTGCACCCATCCATTATGAAGACTGTTACATAATTTGCAAAAATTATGTTAAGTAAACTAAGTCAGAGCCAGACATACAAAAGACCCATGTTCTGTCGCGTATTTGGAACATAGGACTTTATGCAAGTTTACACAACAGTATTAACCAAAGCATGCTCTTTGCAGACAAGTATTTAAAAGTGTAATTTCTTATAAAATTGAACTTTTATTCCAACAAAATGAATACCAAGAAACTATCATTTGGAAGATATGAGCGGAAGTCAAAGGGAAGGAATAAAGAGAGTTATGGATGAAGAGAGGGAAGGTATAATATTCAATGCAGAAACTAGAAGAAATGAAAGTGGGGTGAGGTTTGGAAGGGTATTGCAAAGTTATGTAAAGATCCATTGTACTTATAAACTGATTTGTTGAATGGAAATTCCTTCATACAACTATTTAATAAAAATATAATTAAAAACAATGGAGACGGGGCTGGGAAGGTGGCTCAATGGTAGAGAACTTGCCTTGCAGGCCTGAGGCCCTGGGTTCGATTCCTCAGCACCACATAAGCAAAAATAAAAAGCCGGAAGTGGTGCTGTGTTTCAAGTGGTAGAGTGCTAGCCTTGAGCTGAACAGCTGAGGGACATCACCCAGGCTCAGTGTTCAGGCCCCACGACTGGATCCCCCCCCCAAAAAAAAAACAGTGGAGACATCTGAACCTTAAACTGTGTTCTCTTAAATCATGAGTCAAAATAATAGTTTCCTTCTCAGAAATTTTCTTTGCAGTTATTTTCCTCAAAATGACAGAAAAGTGACCAACAAAATGAATGTCAATACATCACATTGCATATCCTAAAGAGAAACAATATAAAAATCACAGTAAAAATGTTAGAATTCATCACATGATAAAATAACAGGTAGAAAGGATCAAATGCTGATTGTTTTTCCAAGTACATTACCTATGGTATCTAATTTAATCCTCACAATAATCCCATAAAGTAGAACTACTTCTATTTCTAATTCTCAGATGATGATATTGAAGTCTTCAGAGTTGGAATTACTAGTACAACATTTCACAAATGGTAAATCTTAGCCTGCGGCCCATTCCCACCGTATCAAATAACTTCATTCTATTTTGTGACTAAAATACCAGCACTTAGTCCACTAATTCTAGGAAAATTTCCCAGAATTATTGTCCACACTCTAATAATATTTCACTTTATCTTTGTTAGAAAATAGGAAACTAAGCGGGATGTCGGTGGCTATACCTGTAATTGTAGCTACTCAGGAGGCTGAGATCTGAGGAACGCGGTTCAAAGCCAGCCCAGTCAGGAAAGTCCGAGAGATTCTTATTTATAATAAACCGCTAATAAACCAGAAGTGGCACTGTAGCTCAAGCAGTACAGTGCTTGACTTGAGCGGAAGAGTGCAGGGACAGTACTCAAGCCCAGAGTTCAAGTGCCAAGACCAACCAAAAAAAAAAAGGAAATAGGTAACTGCAATATGAAAACTCCAAGTTCATAATCAATTTATACCTCCCTGGTGAAAGGAACTGCTAAACTATAACATTCTTGATTTCTAGCTCAAAATTGTAGAAATTATATTCTATCCCATGACAACACTGCATCGCAGTCATACTGAAAGAACAATCTCCCCAATTCCTGATGGAAACAGATTGCAGGTCTTATAGACCAATCATTTCCACATTGTAGCTCACATAAGTTGTTTACCATTAGAGGTATTTTGATTGCTTTTTATACCCAACATTTTGAGAGAAATGTATTACTTTAAAATGTTATTAAAGCAAGACTGATATAAAAATCACCTTTGACCCCAGATAAATATTTACCTTTCATATACCCAAAAATGCAGTCTTACCTATCATTAATGTTAGGAATGAGAGGTTAAAAATCATGGACACCAAGACCTAAGCATGAATTAAAGGCTCTCCAACTTGTGAATACAATTGGTTTAAAAAGACATCAATACTACTGCATGTTTTTCAAAATTTCTTGTGATATTGAAGATTCAATGATAAAATATTAACACTTGAAAATAACTCATTTTCTTGGGAGTAGGACAGAAAACACAAGATTAATCCATCATTTTCAAATACCTTTATTTTTCTACAAATTCACTCTTATAATTATCAAGATTAAAAAACTAACTGAAGTACAGAGCCACAAAGGAAATAATTTAACTGCATCATCTACATTCAAAAAACTGTTACTGGGGCTGGGAAGGTGGCTCAGTGGTAGAGTGCTTGCCATGCATGCATGAGGCCCTGGGTTCAATTCCTCAGCACCACATAAGCAAAAAGGAAAAAGCCGGAAGTGGCGCTGTGGCTCAAGCGGTAGAGCACTTAGCCTTGAGCTGAAGAGCTGAGGGACAGTGCCCAGGCCCAGAGTTCAAGGCCCCACGACCGGACCCAAAAAAAAGAAAAAAAAAACCTGTTACTAGAAAACAAAGTTATACTAATAATTAGCTTACCAAATTCACTTATATCCTTTTATTCTATTTCATAATATTTCATAATATTCTATTGCATAAAAATCCTATATACCCACTTACATCTTCAGATCTTAATATTTATTTCAGAAATGTCTATAGCTCTATAGTCAATGAACTGAAATAATACTAAAAATATTCAAAGGCTTTTCAGAAATTGCAAGACGCTCTCGGGGTTGTTATTTATATTGGAAAAGATATTCGAAAAGCCTTATTTGTTAAAGTTGTGATAGTTACTTCCACAAAAGAGCCATTAGTGAAGATCCCATTGCATGTACAAAACAACTTCAAATGCATCCACAATCTGGAGGTGACACATGCTTTTTGTTTGTTTGTTTTGAAAGGTATATCTAGCAAGCATATCCACAATACTGGTTTTCAGTCAATATGATGGGATATTCAAACCTAATAAATACAGGGTTGATTATCTTAGTGAGAATAGATATGATGTTACAAAGAAAGTTATTTTCAACAGAAATCTGGAAAGAGTTTATTCACCTTGTGTTTCACAGGAATAACCAGAGAGTAATACCTGTTAGGTCAAGTCAGTCAAACTCACTCCACGAGTATATCTTAAAAGTATAATCAATTTAAGAGGTCAAATACATATTTTGTACTGACAGTCATCTTACAGCAATAACTTACTACCTAATTATATCTGTATCTTCTTACCTAACATATAATAAGAGCTGAAAGTGGTCTCTTTTATCTAACTTAATGTTGTATATGTTTTGATTATGATGATGTTATTATTTGACAAATAAAATGTACAGAAGGGTGGCTCCACAGAAATGACATGACAGAACACTGATAAATAAAAACATTGCAACACAGTTAGCTCTTTTGAGCCTCACCTTGTCCACATTGGCAAGCAACATTGCAACAGCACACACACACATATACACATACACACATGTGTGCACATGTACACACATATACTTGCATGCTAAATTCAGGGTTTAGTACAAAAAAGTACAAATAAAATTTTAGTGATTAGGACAAACGTTAATTTGCCTTATTACAAAATAATACACAATCCAGTCACCATGGGTGTTACATTTTACTTGCCTCGCCACATGTGATCACTTAATTTATTTTAATTAATTAATTCATTTGTTTGGTGCTAATACTAGGCTTGAACTCATGGCCTGGCTCTGTCCCAGAATTTGTCGTTTTTCTGTTGTAGTTTTCTCAAGCCTAGAATTTTACTGCTTGTCCCACAGCTCCATTTCTAGCTTTTGCTGGTTACTTTCAAATCAGAATTTAATGGACTTTTTTTTGCTTGGTTTGGTTTCAAACCACAATCCTCAGATTTCATCTTTCTGATTAGCTAGGATAAACACATGAGCCACAAGTGTGGCTTTTAGTTTTTCCTCTATAGCTATCTAATACACATATTAGATAGTAATTTAAAACCTAGAGTATAGAAGCAAGTTGTACAGTGATGATATTGTCTTGTCAGAAATTTAAGCTAGTAAATTTCTTCTTAAAACCATAAACAAAAATACCATGGTATAATATAAGAGAACTCACTATTGAACATATGAGCTATTGAACATAGGTCCATTATTTGTTACCCAACATTAGAAAAAACTATATAATGCAGTAGTAAAATAGAAGTCCTTTGTAGGAATACTTAATTACCTTGTTTTTAAAGATACTTGTTTTCATCTAAAAAAGTAGGCATGTCTATTGTCTTGATGTGATTTTGATGATTGAAGGTGCTTAATGAGAAGTCAAAGTGTATTACTAATCCTTTGCTATCAATTAAATCTCACCTTTTCTTCTTGGAACTTATAATTATTAAAGCAATAGTTCAGAATCAGCAAGCAATAGTTCAGATTCACACTTCCAGTGCAAGTGGATCATCAGTAATTAATCCTTGATACCATTTTCCAAAAAGTTTTGTCACAGATACAATCAGCCTGCCTTCTCTAGCTGCTTTCCTAGCCTGGACCTATTCCTTCACTCTTCAGGAAAAGTGTGATTCAACTGATTTCAGTCAGATCTGTTGCTAGAATTATAAAGGATTTAGATTTTTGTCTGTAATTTGGTCAAAGCTATGTCTCTTTATGTAGGCTAATAAAAATGTATTTACTAATTTCAAGTAAATACATAAATTCCATTTCCATCTCTTTTAAAAAATAAAATTGTTTGCTCTATAAATTGATCAGAGGCATGGATTTTGTGGCTAGCTAGGTCATTGCACATCTGTCTCTCTCTTCCTCTCTCCCTTTCATGGTTCTCATAGATAATGTGACAGCTCCATAATTATCCTAATTAATTTTGCTTTTATATTTTTGGTTGCATCATTTCACTTTCTGCTCTGCCATTTCCCAAATCATTTACATAGAAGGCATTATTTCATATTTTCTCATTCCTATAATAAGCTGCACATGAAGACACCACTGGTCCCATTTTCAGTCTGTACCTTTGAATATGGAGGAAAACCTTTCCTCTGCTCTCTATCAATTCCCTACTCTCCAGTTAGAATAATTTCCAATAGTAAAATTGGAAAAAGATAAAGAAAATCATGGTGAAATAACAGATGTAGAAAATTCACTGGATTTTTCTGACCAGTTCAACCAACGTGAACTATTAGGGAATACATGTGCACCCCATTCCCACTGGTACTCACTGTCTCTGGTTAGGCAATTCTGATGAAGACAAGGAACAAGATGAAAAAGTGAGGAATGGTATCATTTGCAAAAAAAAATGGAGAAGTATTAAAGCAAATTTTTGTTTGGGCTGCTGAAAATAATCGGCTTACTACAGTGCAGACACTGCTTTCCTAAAAGGCCACTCATGTGAATACTAGGGATGATGATGAGTATACCTCTCTTCATCGGGAAGCCTCCAGTGGGCACTTAGACATTGTCCATGAGTTGGTGGCTCAAGGAAGATATTCATGCAATTACTGTGAATGGCTAGACACCCCTGCACAGTGCTTATATGTTGAATAATACCAGAGTGGCTGCTTTCTTAGTTCACATTGAGTCAGATACCAATGCCCAAACTAAAGTCCTCTTGACTCCCTTGCATCTTGCTGCTTGGAATAGAAATAGCAAAGATACCTGGATCGCCTTCTATTGAAGCATTATATCAAACCAGGTCTGAAGAACAACTTGGAAGAAACTGTATTTAATATTGCCAAAAGGATAAATATGTATCACTACCTCTTTTAAATTGTGGAAGGCTGTAAAAATTGTTCTCTTAACTCATAATGGTTTGGTTAAGATTCTTAAATTTCAAAAATGCCAATCCATCTTTGTGTCTGTACAAAATATTTTCACAATACAAAGCAACAGCAATATCTTACTTTAAAAATTCATGGATTCCATAGTATTCTTCAAGTGAATTGCCTGACTTTGATGTCAAAATGTATTCAAGAGTTGTTTGTATACATCTATAATGATTTCTGCAGGGTTTGTGATTTTTAAATCAGAAATCACTTTAACTTATCTGTTGAAATTAGTAGTACAGAAACTAAAAATATTTCTGGTGCTTGTATGAAAAAAGTATATTTTAAAATACTCTGTATTTTGTTTGTATAATGTCCATAATCTATTTAATTCTCTCCTAGATATAATACTTTGAATTATACATTGTTTTATAATATATAGGTTCGTTAATAAATGTGTTATTTCAGATAGCATTCCAAACAGAAAAAGTTTAAGATTCCTTTTTTTTCCTAGGCCCTTATAGTATTTTATTTCTTTGGGATAAAATGACAATGTTATCCAATTTCAAATGTTTTGTAAAGATTATGCTATGTAAAGGCCATTCTAAGGTGAGAATTTAACGCACTGATGTCAAACTAACTTTCAGTTCAATGAATTACATATATTGTTACATTTGCCTTTTTAAATTTTTTATTGTGAAAATACTGTACAGAGGGGTTACAATTACATGGGCAAGATAATGAGTACATTTCTTATCAAGCATTGTAGCCTCCTCCTGTATTTACCCTTCCCATCCATTCCCATCCTTCCCTTGCTCCCCCACTCAATCCTCCCTCTACCCCTCCACCCGCACAAAGTTGTAAAGTTTATTTTTCGACATAACGACTTGTATTTTTGTAATCAATTTTTTAATAACTGTTTTTCATTTCTTGTATCTCAAGAATGAAAAATATGGAATATTTCACAAATTTTCATATCATCCTTGTGCAAGTGCCATGATAATCTCTATATTGTAGTAATTTGGGTAAACGTCCTGCTGAAGCATGTAGTATCCTGTAAATTTAAGTAGTTATTGATGCAATCTTTATACAGGCATATATCCTTGGTTGACTTTTTGTAACTAGGAAACCTTATTGTTCCTAAAAATGTTATTGATCTTACTTCTCTAAAATTCTGTGTATATTGGGAAAAGCTTATATTGTTTGGTCGATTGCTCACATTTGCAATTTTTTTGTCAATGACTATTTTAAGTCTTTTTCATTTTAAATTTGATCATACTTTGAAGCCTTTATAGCTAGGTCCAAAGGTGATTGTTTTTCAAGTACTTATTTATAAACTGAGTTAGCTTTGTGGAGCTAATGGATTCAAAGTAAGCCTTGCTTAAGAGCTACTTCTAAACTTCTGCAGCTTAAAAATTCCTAAATGATGTCTTACTGGTACAAATGTCTACCTGACCCTTTATTCTTCTTCCCTGTAGCAACAGACCAACCAGAATATCTTACCCTGACAGCATAGATTTTCTTATTGGAACAAAACTAGTATTAGTTAAAAGGGATCATAGAGAGATAAACAGTTAAGACAGAATCATTTAGGCTAGAAGGTATTTTATCAAAATATAATTGTTTTTTTATACCTAACATTTCAATAGTAGCTAAAGCCAAGAAGGTGAAAAAAATTTTCACATGCATGATTACCAAATGTCCTGGCCAGTCTACCATCCATCCAGGCAGGAATTTACACTACTGCCTCTCTTTCATCAAATATTTTCATAGTTAAAAGAGTAGTCTATATGTTTCTCCTCGATATTAGCCCTTAAATTGGTAATGTTTCAACCACAGTGTTTCCTCTTGTCTCTAGGCTGTAAATCTCCAAATGGTAAAGCTTTAGGTCCAACTCTACCAAACACTGAGGTAGAAATAATGTAATAATATTTTAAAACACAGTTGCCTTTGATACCCTAACCACAACAGAACATTGCAAAACATGTGCCTTTTTTCTTATATTTTATAGTTATATATTTTATATTTATACGTGCTAATATTTTATTTACTTACTAGAATTAATTGATAATTTGACAAATAAATAGATATTTATTACAATAAATAGATTGGAATATAAATAATAAGGTTTAGAATGTACATTAGAATATAAAAAGTATCAATGCAATGTCTTTGGTATAAACTTGTGATATGTTCTAAGTATTCTTGGTCTTCTGAATTCACATTGTAAAAAAAAACAATTGTTTTCCTCTAATCTATAAGGGATTTTACTCTGCTGCTCTGTTTATTGTTTTAACTCACTGGTTGCAAAATGTTTTTCTCTATATTTCTGAAGCATTTCTACTGATTGTACCCAAATTTTGCTGATATGATATCTGCAGGATCCACGGGTCCTAGGATCCCAGGTCTTAGTTATCCTCTTCATCTGATAACAAGGGGAAGATTTCTCACCTAGGCTCATGAAACATGCCAACAGAAAGTAATTGAAAATCCATCTCAATTCCTTATGACACCGGAATTAGTGGTAAGCAATTGTGTAATGCAATGCAACTTAAAATGAAAGATGAGATCACAAAATCTGAGAGAAAGTACAGTAATTCCAACTTTCAGTTTACAAATGACCAGCCCATATGAGTGACCAAGATCACAAATGTCACAAAATTATTTTTAATACCCCTCTTCTAATGATTACTCAAAGATTTCAGTCCAGCATAAGTAGGCAAAAAAAATAGTTCCTAGAACGATAGATCCATAATTGGTCTACCAGGGCTAGGAAAACTTGACTTACAGGTCAAATATAATTCACAAAAACATTAATTGAGAAGATCGTTAATGCTTCAAAATACTGGTACTTCAGTAAAACTTGTTTCTGTAGAATAAAAATGTTATCATTCTCAAACCAACGATAACCTACACTTAATCTCCTGAAAACAGATTCCTTTTCAAATAATCTTTTAAAAATCACATTCACCAAAATAACATTTGACAAGTAGACAATATTGACATTACAAATTTTTCAAGTTTAGGGTGCAAGTTACAATAGAGTTGTTTTATTTACCCAGCACTAATGCCAAACAGGTTCAACCATTCATTAAAGTGTAGAAATAGTACCATCCACCACTTGTGCTGTTCAGTAGGTGCCTTACAGAAATGTGTCAAATAGAAAAACCTCCCATAATTCAAACCCAAACACTAGCTAATAAAGTAAGTTTAATCACTCACTAAGGTACATTTTAAAAAGTCACAAATAGTTGCTTTATCATATGTTGTTTTATGTTTTACCTATCAGTCTAACATAGTAAGAAATATGACTTAAAATCATGAATATGGGTACTCATCAGAGATGTGACAAACATAAAATCTGTCTTCTATTTCTACCAAGTCTTCTTCTTATTCCAAAACTTATAGGTAGTAGAAAATATTATCCCATGTAAAATAAAATAATCACAAACCTTTTTCCAAGCCATTTATAAAATTTGGTAGTTAAGAATATATCCTAAGCCATTTTTAAACTTTCTTGTTGACTAAAGATTAATCTTACAAATGGATGAGAATAAAATCATGTCTAGGTGCTTCACATCTCCAGTCTTGCAAATTGTTATTGCAGATGAATGAATTATGGAAATATAAGCTGACATCAGTTCAAGTGTACGCAGGATTGAAACTCCATGGATAGTATATAAACCTTTCAAAATATTAACAGTTTAACAGAATGACTATCAGGAAGTTGAAACCAGAGAGGAATAATAGTAAAGACAGAATGAATGAAAAATGGAACAAGGGGCAAGTACAGCTAGAATACTCAATGTACACATGTGATAAAGGAAGTGATAATTCTGAAATACATCTTAGAGAAGGGGTTGGTTGAGAATGATAGAAGGAGTCACTCTGATCCAGGAGCATTGGACAATTAGATGGACATATTTATTGCAATACACTTGCACAACCTTTTGAAATTTAATTAAAAAACACAACAAAAAACAAAAACACACAAAAATCACAACCAAACAGCAATCTCTAGAGAGGATGTATATGACCTCTCAAAATTTTAAATAGTTCATGAAGGGTAGTCTTGGGAATAGCAAACAAAGCTGTTCAAAGAGGGCAGTTTGAGGTAGCAGAGAATTTTGAACAGATTTAAGTAGATTGTCTAAGGTTGTGAATCACCTACATCTGCTGCAAATATTTTCTTCTGTGAGTTCTCTTTGTCTGCAATGGATACTCCAGTCCTCAGCCACACTTGATAGCTTGTGAAGATAGAATGGAAGAAACAAGATCAAGAATCCATTACTAAACTGGAGACAGAAGAGTCCTCTATGTTTTCTCTCATCTCTCTTCACTAATCTTTCTTCATACTTTTAAGTCAAGTGATTTTGAATTACATCTTTCATTCTTTCTTCTGGCAAAATAATTAGCCAAACTAATTTACTAAATATTATTTGCCATTTTTTTTCTACCATGCTGTTTACTTGTCCAAGGGAGTCCATTAAGCTTCACCGTTGCATTTGGTTGCCACGAAAATCCAACATCTATGTTAATGAGGACAAACTCTAATGTAAAACTTTGTCTCCAAAAAACCGATCCAAGAAGCTGTGATCACAAATATTTAGCTATACTTTTTTTCTTTTACCTTGAAAGTCTTCTTGTGTCTAAAGTTCCACAAAAATAAGTACTCCACTACTTTTTGGTTCAATCACTTCTAACCTCAAAGATATATTTTGCTAACAAGATGCTTAGAGGAAACCGAAGTATACTCCACTTTTATGTTCTCTCTTAAGACTCTCCTTAGATACCATATCAGGATCAGTGAAGTTATTCTTTGCAAAATTATTTCAATAGATTATTTTTTCTTGGTCTTGCATTTGCTCAGCAAGATGTATGGAACAGAATAGAGTTAAATCATCCATACCTTGGGTAACAGTGTCTATTACAAAGGACAATGCTTCTATGTCCTAATTCTATGTCCTCCTCTTAGCTCTTCCCTGATTTCCAATTAAGCACAGCTTCTTGACTTCAAGTCCAGTGAAGCTGAAAGACTATAAGATCTCCTCCCCACCCCACCCCGCTACATCTTCATGGTTTCTCTTTTAAACCTCTTTTAAGTTGCCTCATTTGGACGTAGAATTTATTTTCCTGTCCTCATTCAAACTGTTCTACATTATAGTGAGCCAAATAGGCTCTGTAAAATCACTTTAGGTAGCAAAAATATTAAGACAATCTATATCAAAATTTTTGGCCTCCCTCCACTGCTGAAGTCAGTATGCTTAGATAGGGCTTCTAAGAACATTGTTTTCTTACCCTTTCAATTTTCTCAATTCTTTTCTGATCCAAACTTTTTGGCTTATGTAATAAGAGAAGTCTTCACTACCTCATGTTAATAAGGATATTATTTTTTGTGAGCTACTTAGAAATGTGTAATCATTGGTGTAACCAATCAGATTTTTTTCTGTGTTTCAGTGCTTCACGTGCAAAGACATTGTGGAAAGTGTTACAAACAGAAAAGTGTGAACCCAATACTTTCTTTCATTTTGAAGGGCCCTTTCTCCCTAAATATTTTGACCCAAATTATCTTTTTCAAAGAATAATTTTGGTAATTAAAGGTCAATTCACAAAATTTGATGTCTTAGTTTTCTTAAGAACTTTGAATTTCACACAGTGAGAGTATATTTCCTGGGTAAGGACAATTCTCAAGGGAACCTACAGGATTTACAGTAAGGTTTCTGAAGTTTGTTTAGTGTGAAAATGAGCTATCTTTACCCACATTGCTCCCTCTCAACTAGGTCTCCATAGCTTTCTTTGCATGTAAGCTTATTTTCCCAGGCAATTTTCTTAATAGGCTAATTTGTTAAAAATTTGAACAATTAAAATATACCTGTCATAATTTTTAAACTCTTTTGAAATTCCTTTATCAGAATCACGTTTTCCCCAATCCTAATTCAACCTTTTCCATCAAAAACAGTAACATGTTATTTATATGATATAGTGTCCATGCAGCTATTATTTTCCAGTGGCTTTATGTGTTTATATGAACATATAAGCTGATGCTGAGCAAAATGAACTCCAAGGTATGGAAACAGAGATTTTTTTTTGCAGTTGTTTTTAATGTACTATGTGATTTCTATTTTCTTTGGGTTTTCCACCTATGGTTTGGCATCGGCTGTATTTGATTTTGTGCCTTGTGTATTGTGTATACATTTACCTTAATTAGGGAAGGGAAGAGGAACAACAAAATGGCAAGACAAAGGACAAAGGGCAAGCCAATGCAATAACAATACTCACAAGACAATATGTTGGAAATGTACATTAAAACTTGTGAGGAGTATTGAGGTAAAAGAAAAGTGTAAGAAAAATGAAAGAGGGGGTAAAAGTTTGAAAAGTTATGTATTCACTACCTTACAATTACTGTAACCCATTGTTCACCAATTTGACAATAAAATTAAATTAAAAAATAAGCTACATAAAAAATAATTTCACTGTATTGTTATAGTAAATATTATTTTATGTAGTAACTTTTTAAAAATCAATACTATTTGGCATCTAATTTGAATTGATTACTCCTTTATTTATCAGAGAGTCATCAACTTGAATGTTATCCAACTAGACAATATTTTCACAATAAACTTGACAATATTTTGAAAAAAGGAAAAATTTAGTACTTTCTCATACTAAAACCGAATATAGTTTAATTCTATGGAAACCCATAACTTTTAAAAGTAAATGAGTTGTTAAGAGGACAGAATATATGTGTTCCTCAAAATTCCTATGACTAATAACTACTCATTTTCAAATTCTGAACATTCCATACCTGAGAGATTCAAAACAGTACCTGTTTGCATGTTATGTAATTTTGCAATAGATGCAGTTTCCAATGGAGTGTTACAGATTGAGAAGTCAACAGAAAAATAGCCACATTCTGGTAGAGGATAAAATTATGAAGCATCTGTAATTAATTCTTCAAGAGTAAGCAAATTTTATCAGAGTAAGCTATAATTTCTATGAACCATAAATCCAAAGATTTATGCCATAAAGTCATCCTAGTCCAATAATTTCCAACTTGTAAAGTGCACCTTAATATTCCCTTAATTCACATCATGAATAGCTTATCTCTATTGTGAAAAAAATACTACACCTCTGATAATGTGATTCTCTCCTTGTTCTGGAAAGAATACTACAATTAACTGGGTTGCATAATTTTTCCCCCAGTGAGATTCTTGAGATCAGAACACTTGCAAATGTTATTTATATTTATACTTTTTTAAACTATCACAGATATTTAGGATGCTAAGGTCAGAAGATTATGGTTCAAATATCCAATAAATTCAGAAAAAGTCAGACACAGGTGGCACTGAGATTGAAGTGGTAGCGCACAAGTCTTGAGCATAAACAGGCTCAGAGACAGTTTCCAGGCCCAGATTTCAAGACCTAGGACAAACCAATGAAACAAAAACAAACCCCAAATGTAGCATTTTTCTCATTGTATACAGAGGCACGTAATTAAGGAAATTGCTTCCTGTGTTACATATAGGTAGAAGAAAGAAGATGTCACACAATTATTCTCTTCATACAATGTTATACAAAACCCTCAAAAATTGCAATTTTTCTATATTTATAAATTAATATCGATTTGTTGGCAACTCTGTCTAGATTATTTACATTATCATTTTATACATGAATTGTTGGAATTTTCTATTAACTAAGATCTAATTATAACTCTCTTGAAAGCATATTCTAGGCAAATAGAACACCAGAATCATTTGTGAATTTGTCAATTAAACCCTCTACTCAAAAAAAATTTTGTAGTATCCTATAAAATATGAAATTACAAGCAAAACTAAAATATTTATGTGAACTCTAAATTCTAATTTAGCAAGATCTACAAAGTCCTGCTTTAGATGAACTTTGAAATTTCTCTAGGCTTAAGATTTTGTAATCCTTCCTCATTTCTCTGGAATCCAACAGAATGATGCTTACTTACTTTTTCAAATTTTGGGTGGGAATCACGAGCCATTTTGAATCTAGGAATGTTCTGTAATGAAGAGAGCATTTAAAACAAAACTGAAGATTATATACGAGTTGCATTTCAATAGGAAACTTGACTTCTCAAAACATAATAACAAAATTAGCCCAAACTTCCAACTGTGTATTTCTTTCTTGTTGTTTGTTTGTTTGTTTGTTTTTTAAATAATTTTATTTGTGAACATACTGTACAGAGGAGATACAGTTACATGGGCAGGATAATGCGTACATTTCTTACCAAGCATTGCAGCCTCCTCCTTTGTTTATCCTTCACATCCCTTCCCAGCCTCCCCCCTCCCCCCCTAATCCCAATCCTTCTCCTTCCCCCCCCCCTCCCCCGCACCAACGTTGTAAAGCTCGTTTTGGACATGACAACTTGTACTTCTCATTGTTGCAACAGGTCCACCTGTATCCTTAAACAACTGGTTTTTCCCCATCTCCTCCACAAGTTATACTGACATCAAATATAGTGAAAGCAGGGGTTATACTGTGGAGGACGGACATACAAAGCAACAAAGAGATAATCTTATAAATGTGTTAGAAACACATGCATGAAAGAAAAAAAAAACATTAAAATACACATCTAAGGGTTCATTTTCCTGACATCACATTATCTGACCTTTTCCGTTTGACTCATACATATACTAGTTATTACAAATAAGGGAAACCATGGGACCTACGTTTCTTTGGGCCTGGCTTACTTCACTTAATATAATTTTTTCCAAGTTTTTCCATTTCCTAACAAATGGGGCAATGTCATTCTTTCTGATGGAGGCATAGAATTCCATTGTGTATATATACCACATTTTCTTGATCCATTCATCTACTGAGGGGCATCTGGGTTGGTTCCATATCTTAGCTATGGTAAATAATGCTGCAATAAACATAGTTGTGCTGGTAGCTTTAGTGTGGTCTTGTTTGTAAACATTAGGGTAAATGCCCAAAAGTGGGATTGCTGGGTCATAGGGGAGCTCTATGTGGAGTCTTTTGGGGAACCTCCATACTGCTTTCCAAAGTGGTTGAACAAGTTTACATTCCCACCAACAATGAAGTAAGGTTCCTTTCTGTCCACATCCCCTCCAGCATCTGTTGTTGTTAGAGTTCTTGATTTTTGCCGTTCTAACTGGAGTGAGGTGATATCTCAATGTTGTTTTGATTTGCATTTCTTTTATGGCTAGGGATGTTGAACATTTCTTCATGTGTCTATTGGCCATCCTTCTTTCTTCTTCAGAGAAGCTTCTCTTTAAGTCTTTCGCCCACTTACTTATTGGGCAGTTGTTTCTTTGAGGATTAGTTGTTGGGTGGTGTAATTTTTTGAGTTCCAAGTATATTTTAGATATGAGACCCTTGTCCGTTGTACGGCTAGTAAAGATCTTCTCCCAGTCCGTGGGCTTTCTATTGATCTTGCTAGCTATGTCATTTGCCCTGCAGAAGCTCTGCAACCTTATACAATCCCATTTGTCCAACCTTTCTTTGATTTGTTGTGTTTCCGGGTCTCTATTCAGAAAATTTCGGCCTGAGCCAAGGAGACCCAGGGTTTCTCATATTCCATCCTGTAATGTTTTCAGAGTGTCTGCTTTGAGTTCAAGGTCTTTGATCCATTTGGAGTTGATTCTGGTGCAGGGTGATATATAAGGATCTAGGTTTAGTTTTCTACATGTAGTTAACCAGTTTTGCCAGCACCATTTACTGAAGAGGCTGTCTGTCTTCCATTCTATTGTTTTAGCACCCTTATCGAAGATTAGATGGCTATAGGTCTGTAGGTTCATTTCTGGGTTTTCAATTCTATTCCATTGGTCCTGAGGTCTGTTCTTATGCCAATACCAAGCTGTTTTGATTACTATGGCTTTATAGTAGAGTTTGAAATTTGGTATTGATATTCCTCCAGCAGTGTTCTGTCCGTTGAGGAGCGTTTTTGCTATTCGGGGTCTTTTATTGTTCCATATGAATTTTTGGATTGCCTCTTCTATTTCCTTGAAGAATGAGGGTGGAATTTTGATAGGTATTGCGTTGAATTTGTACATAACCTTAGGAAGTATTACCATTTTCACGATGTTAATCTTTCCAATCCAGGAGCATGGGAGGTTTTGCCATTTTTTAAGTTCTGTGTTGATTTCCTTTTTCAAGGTTTTAAAGTTTTCATCATAGAGGTCCTTCACTTCTTTAGTTAAGTTAATTCCGAGGTATTTTATTTTTTGTGGGGCTATTACAAATGGAGTTGCTTTCCTAATTTCAGCCACACTTTTCTCATTGTTGGCATACAGAAAAGCCATTGATTTTTGGGGGTTAATTTTATAACCTGCTACTTTGCCAAAGTTTTGAATCAGCTTGAGTAATTTGGGAGTGGAGTCTATGGGATTCTTTAAATACAAGATCATGTCATCTGCAAAGAGGGAGAGTTTTATTTCTTCTTTCCCTATTTGGATCCCCTTTATGTCTGCATCTTGTCTTATTGCTGTAGCTAGGCATTCTAATACTAGATTGAAGAGAAGTGGAGAGAGTGGGCATCCTTGTCTTGTTCCTGAGTTAAGAGGAAATGGCTTTAGTTTTTCACCATTGAGTATAATGCTGGCTGTAGGTTTGTCATATACAGCCTTTATTGTATTGAGGAATGTTCCATGGATTCCTAATTTTTCCAAAACCTTCATCATAAAGGGGTGTTGGATCTTGTCGAATGCTTTTTCTGCATCTATTGAGATAACCATGTGGTTCTTATTCTTGCTCCTGTTGATGTGATGAATAATATTAATTGATTTGCGTATATTGAACCAGCTTTGCATCCCTGAAATGAATCCTGTTTGATCGTGGTGTATGATTTTTTGGATGAATTGTTGAAGTCGATTGGCCAAAATTTTGTTGAGAAGTTTTGCATCAATGTTCATCAAAGAAATGGGTCTATAGTTCTCTTTCTTTGATGAGTCCCTGCCTGGTTTTGGGATGAGGGTTATGATGGCTTCATAGAATGTGTTCGGTAGTGAGCTTTCTCTTTCAATTTCATTGAAGAGTTGGAGGAGTATTGGTGTGAGCTCTGCTTTGAAGGCCTTGTAAAATTCCGCTGTAAAACCATCTGGTCCTGGACTTTTCTTAGCTGGGAGGTCTCTTATTGCTGTTTCTATTTCAATGCTTGATATGGGCCTGTTAAGCTGGTTTAACTCATCTTGGTTTAGTTTTGTCATGTCAATATTTGCTAGGAAGAGGTCCATTTCTGTCAAGTTCTCAAACTTATTAGCATAAAGTTTTGAGAAGTATTCCCTTATAATGTTCTGAATCTTGGTTGTTTCCGTGGTGATGTTTCCATTCTCATCTCTGAGTTTATTAATGTGGGTGTGTTCTCTTCTTTTTCTGATAAGATTTGCTAAGGGTCTGTCAATTTTGTTAAGTTTTTCGAAGAACCAACTCTTTGTTTTGTTGATTCTTTCTATAGTTTTTTTGGATTCTAATTCATTTAATTCTGATTTAATTTTGATTATTTCTTTCCGTCTACTGGATTCGGGTTTATCTTGCTGCTCTTTTTCAAGGAGGTTTAGATGTGTCATTAAATTGCTAGTTTCAGATCTCTCCAATTTGTTGATGTAGGAGCTCAGAGCTATAAACTTGCCTCTGAGTACTGCCTTTGCTGTGTCCCAGAGGAGCTGGTAATTTGTGTGTTCATTTTTGTTGAATAGCATGAACATTTGAATTTCCTTTCTAATCTCTTCCATGACCCACTCTTGATTCAGCAGTGTGTTGTTCAGCCTCCATGTGATACTGGACTTTCTTTGGTGGCTTTTGGTGTTGAGTTCTAATTTTATTCCCTTGTGGTCAGAGAGAATGCAAGGTATAACTTCAATGTTTCTGAATTTAGACAAGTTTGCTTTGTGGCCTAAAATGTGGTCTATTTTAGAAAACGTTCCATGTGCTGCTGAGAAAAACGTGTATTCTGATGCTGCTGGGTGAAATGTTCGGTAGATGTCTGTTAAGTCTAGTTGATTTATGCAGCTGTTTAGATCTGCGGTTTCTCTGTTGAGTTTTTGCCGAGTTGATCTATCTAGTGGGGAGAGTGGTGTGTTAAAATCCCCAACAATTAATGTCTTTGGATCTATATGGGATTTGAGGGAAAGTAGTGTTTCTTTGATAAATTTGGGTGCTCCATTGTTTGGCGAATAGATATTTAGAATTGTAATATCCTCCTGAAGGAGAGATCTTTTAATTAGTATGTAGCGACCTTCTTTATCTCTTCTCACGAATTTTAATTTGAAGTCTATTTTATCTGATATTAAGATTGCAACTCCCGCCTGTTTATGGGGGCCGTTTGCTTGGTAGATTTGTTCCAGCCTTTAACATTGAAAATGTGTTTGTTTTTACGGGCAAGATGTGACTCCTGAAGGCAGCAGATAGAAGGGTCTTGTTTTTTAATCCAACTAGACAGTCTATGTCGCTTAATTGGAGAGTTCAGTCCGTTAATGTTAAGAGATAGGACTGAGAGGTATTTGGGAGTTCCTGCCATGTTATCCACCTTCTTGGGGGCTGCGAAAACTGGGTTCTTCCTATGGTTCTTGGATTCTCAGTTTGGGTGCAGTTTCTTGGCCTTTGTTGCGGTCTGGTTGGTTTTCTATGTGTAGGACATCTTTAAGAATCTTTTGCAGGGCTGGTTTGGTGGAGATGTATTGTTTCAATTTTTCTTTGCTATGGAAGGGTTTTATTTGGCCTTCAGTTATGAAGGAGAGTTTAGCTGGGTACAGTATTCTTGGTTGATAGTTGTTTGTTTTTAGGGCATGGCATACATCATTCCAGGCTCTTCTTGCTTTGATTGTCTCTGCTGAGAAATCTGAGGTGATTCTAATTGGTTTCCCTTTATAGGTGATTACCCTTTTCTCCTTAACAGCTTTAAGGATCTTTTCCTTGGTCTGAGTTGATCCTGTATGGATTATAATGTGACGGTGGGATGTCCTATTCTGGTCTGGTCTATTTGGGGTTCTAAAAGCTTCTTGTATCTGAATAGGCCTATCTTTTTGTATGTTTGGGAAGTTCTCTGCTAGGATCCTGTTAAACAAATTTCCTAGACCATTAACTTCTGTTTCTAGGTGCTCCTCTACACCCATTATCCTTAGATTAGGCCTTCTGATGGTGTCTTCCAGGTGTTGGATAGATCTATCATACTTCTTGGACTTGTCTTGGATGGTTGTATGTTCTTTCTCTATAATATCTAGGCTGTCTTCAATCCCTGAGATTCGATCTTCTGCATGGTCTAACCTGCTGTCAAGTCTCTCTACTTTGTTTTTTATCTCTTTTCCTTCTAATTGGTCAGCTTTGATGGCTTCAAGTTCTTTGTTGAAGCTCTGTTTTAGGTCTTGTATGAATTTCTTTACTTCCTTAATTTGGTGTTCACTGTTTGTTCTCAAATCACTTAGTTGATTGGTTATGGTTTTTTGGACTCCCTTTCCTTCTGTTGGGTTCCATTCAGCATTCCCTTTGTGGTCTCCCTGACTTCCTTCAGCTCTTTGTTAATGGATTCCATGAATGCCTTTAGTGATCTTTGTGTGTTCTCTACCTGGTCTCTCAATTCCTGAAGTACTCTTTGATTAGCTTCCTCCCGTTTGTGGGATTCCTGCAGTTCTCTTTCCTCCCGTTCGTGGGATTCCTGCAGTTCTCTTTGAGTGTTCTCAGCCTGCTCACGCCATTCCTCCCTTTCTCTTTGAGTATTCTCAAGTGGTTCACGCAAATCCTGTATCAGTTTTTGAGTAGCTTCCTCACGCTTATGATATTCCTGTATAAACTTTTGGGATGCCTCCTCTCTCTTCCAATCACGCTCATACAGAGTCCTTTGTAAGTTGTCAAACTTCTCATTTATCATGTTTGCCACCAGTGTTTGTAGAGCTATTTGGGAACTCTCCTCTGGATTGTTCATTATCTGATCTGACCCCTGATTATCAAGATTGGGAATTGAGATACCCGGATTTGCCATTTTTCTTGTGTTTTTCCGGCCTACTCTGCCCATTTGAGATGAAAATAGCACCAGTTTTGTGCTAGAACACTATCTTAAGGCAACCATCAACCAACGTTTGCATTTATACAGTCAATAGTCTACAGATACAATCTAGTTCAACAGATACATCTATTCAACATCAAACAACTATATGTTAATGGGCTTCGAACTGCAGAGAAGAATTTGGAAAACCAGAAATTTTTAGGGTTAGGGAGAGATGTGGGTAAAAATTAGGAATAGATTAGTGTGGGGAGGCCCAGGGAGAGTTAACTATGTCCTAATCTCAATGCAGGAAATAGGTTGGGTAGGATACAAGTAGAGAGGGAGAGAAAAAGAAGAAAGGGAAAGGGAAATGAAAAGAGACCAGAAAAAAAATTAGAAACGTAAAAATTAATATAGTTATGGAGATTGAAAGACCATCTATTTAGGGAGGAATGTGAATATAATGAGAAAACAGGAGGGAGATAGAGGAGATGTGAAAAACTTAAAAAATGCTTAAAATATTATATAGGTATAAAGAGATAGTACTGCTATTAAGGAATTTAAGTCTCAGAGGTTTTGGATTGAGTAATAAATTTGTGGATTAAGTGTGTACACAATGGGGGATAGGGTCTACTAGTTAACTATGGGTTTATCTGAGGATGTGCAGGGCAAGAGTTAAGTCACATACAGAAGAACAAAAGAAAGGAAAAGGTGAAAAGGATAAGAAAGGGAGAAAAAAAAAGATCAGAAGTTCAGTAGAGCTAGACAAAAAACAAAAAGATAATTAAGAAAGAAAGAAAAAGAGAGAGAAGACAAGAAAAGAAAGGAAAACGTACATTCACGTATTCCTAAAATAAAAATTATAAGAGGAAAAAAAAAGTTACTGGAAAACAATTATTTTTTCAAAAAAGGCAAAAATTAAAGATTAATAAAAGTTTTAGAAAAGGAAAAAAAAAATTTTATATATATAAGGTACCCCCCCCAAAAAAAAAAGAAAAAAAAAAAGAAGAAAAAAAAGTTCTTTGATTTTTTTTTTTTTTTTTGGGAGTGGTGGGAAGAATCCTGTATCTCCCTTTTGTCTGTAACCAGCCTCTTGTTGGAGTCTCTGGTCAGCTTGAGGTCCTGTGGCTTGATTGGTTTCTTGAGTCAGTTTGTTCAAACAGGCAGAAAAATGCTCTGCTTTACCCAAGATTTTGAGATCCCCCTCCCAGGTTAGTTTAATGGGAGGGTGATCTGCTTTGAGAATCACAAAAGAGGGGTGATGAGGCTAGGTTCTGGTAGAGTTGAGGCCTTTCAACAAACAGTAGCTTTTCCCTGGGGCTATTTTGTGAAAAATTCACAGAGGCCACCCTGGAGCCATTCTCAGGGTTTCTGTTTTTCAATTGATTGTGGTGGCTGCTAGAGGGAGGGGCAGTCTCTGGCTCTGGTTACCCAGTGAGGAAAGCCACTCCAATGGCTGGCACCTGAGCTGGGTGACTTTTCCCTGGATGGAGCTGAGTCTGGCAGGTCACTTTGCCGTTAAGTTCTTGTGACCTGTTATATGACTCGTTTTATTCCAAGGCCTGAGTTGGAGCTAGCAGCTCCTCCGAGCTTTGTCGGTATCCAAGATGGAGATCACCGGTGCTGGGGTTGGAGGGGTGGCCTTCCCTCCTCTGCTCCCGGAGAAGGAGTGAGGATGTCGGGCTTCTACTCACGCCGAGTCTTGGCTCCTGGGTCGTCTCTGGTCTGCAAACTGCAGGATGAAGATGTCCGCTACTTGTTGGTTCTTGCTGTTGTTGAGTAGAATCCTCTCACCCGCTGCGTCTGGCTCCTTCGTCCCGGACTCTCTGTGTGAGCGCTCAGGTATGGCCGCGGCAGCAGTTGCCGCCGCGTCCCTGCCGCCGCCGCGGGAGCTGCTGGCAGGCGCTCAGATGTGTCTCCTTGTCTTGGCTTCCCCTCTCTTGTCTAACTCTCTGTCCTGTGATGGCACACTTGGTGTGATTCTCTGGCTTAGGACTGTTCACTGGAACTCTAAACCTGCTTTCTATGCGAGAGCTTGTTCAGATTCCAGCTTCTCCTCCGCCATCTTCCCGGAACCCTTTCTGGTTTGTTTTATTAGACAAAATTATCCTACCTGGTCCAGGAAATGTATCACTATTTAATTCCACTCTCTAATCTCCTGTCTTAGTCTGAGTACTAGAATTCCAGGTTTGTATCACATTGCCCTGCCATGTTTGTTGGTTTATTTAATCTAGACATAGACTAGCAATTCTGAACTTCTCCAATGATATTATCCACTAGACAGAGTGCTCAGAGTGTTTATGTAATATTTTAGAAGATCTTCTAACATTTGACACAGGATATGATCATTATCAGATGTACCTGCTGGGATCTCTGATTCATTCGATCCCTTTAATAATAATTACTTGACTCTCTTACTATCTCTCGTCCCTACCTATGTAATAGTCTCAAACTTTTTTGAAGAAAGTTCATGAGGACTTTCTAATATTAAAATTCATCTCTTAATTCTTACTCAGGACGTATTTTCTATTGCTATTTTTAAACTTTTCTACATATTCTAAGAGTTGTTTCATTTGTGTATTTGTGTGTGCACATATAAGTGCCTCTGTGTGTATGTGTATGTTTGTATGTAAGTATGCAAAAGCCTCAAGCTCTTATTCATCAATCTTGCTCATGCCTGGTATTCCATCACCTGAGACATTCTTCCAATTCAGGTTTTGGCTAGTAGTGTGGCAAAGACTGTTCTGCCCAGGCTGCATGCAAACTGAACTTCCCAGACTGCTTTACATTCTTAGGTTTTGTATCTCCAGAAGTATCAACTTTTAAACTACAAACATTTTTGTGAGTGAAAAGTCTAAGCTGTAGCCCACATTTTTAACTCAAAAATTCATATAAAGATAGATGAACATACACATTGCATATGCTGAGTGTACACTGTTAGAAATGTGATCTTAAGCTGCGTGGTGGAGAGATCTGGGGATTGGGGTTCAAAGCCAGCCCAACTAGGAAAGTCCCAGAGACGTTTTTCTCCAATTAACTACAAGAAAACTGGAAGTGGCACTGTGGCTCAAGTGGTAGAGCAGTAGCCTTGAGCTGAATAGCAGAGGTACAGTGTCCAGGCCCAAAGTTCAAGTGCCAAGACCAACAACAACAACAAAATGCAAGTAAAGGAAAGAAAAAGAAATGTGATCTTAGCCACTAGTTCATTGCCAGTATAATCCCTGCTCTCTCAAGATGGACTTGTTTTTCCAGTTAAGTCCATGCCCTTATATCTGACTTTCATTGGAACCAGAATTATTCTTCCATTCTACTTTTAAAAATTTGTGCGATTAGCAAACATGATTGAGAAAGGGAAAAGTCTCATACTTCATATTCCACTTAGGAACACTCCCATAAATCTACATATTGGACTTGGCTTTATTGTTTCGATGTTGTCTTATTTGTAGTCTTCTATATTGTATTGAACCCTTATACTTAAACACAGAACTTCTCTTTCTCCTATTGTTGCAAATGTTTCTCTTACTGTTAATTCATGTGCACTAGGGAAATAACGCACAACAAATACACTCACAAAAAGAATGATCTGAGGATCTTCTTCCCATTTAAAATTTGGCTTAATTTGCAGAGCAATTATGAAGTTTGAACTAAATGTACTCATGGATAATGTATTTATAAGCAATATAAATTTTATATTTTCTCTTTTACTAAGTTGTCTCTGAAACACCTATTACCTCATGTCCAAAAGTGTCCTTGTGTTATTTCAATGAAGACAGAAAACATTCATTAGACCTCAAGAAGCACCAACGATTGTTACTGGACTTTGTGGAAACTGATCCCAGGAGAGGAATTGAACACAGAGAAATGATAAAGTTCAAATTAACTTGTGCTTTCCTTTTTACTGTACAAGAAAAGAATCCCAAGGCTTGAAGGAAACTCTGTCCCTTACTTTTTCCAGTGTGTTTTTTATTCATATAAACTTGTCTGTAAACTTCTAGTTGAGAGTATTACAAAAGATAATAATGTGCCATGTGAAGGCCAGCATAGAATAAAAGGAATTAACGTTGTTGTTTTTTTAGTTAGTTTGTATTTGTTTTTGCCAATTGTAGGGCCTAAAGTCTGGGCCTGGGTGCTCTCCCTCAGATCTTCATCTCAAGGATAGTGCTCTACCACTTGAACCACAGCGCCATTTCTGACTTTTTCTGTTTATGTGGTACTGAGAAATCAGGGCCTCATGCATACAAGGCAAGCACTGTACCACTGAACCACATTCCCAGCCCCTAATAACATTGTTTTAAAGTTGTTCTACTGCAAAGAAACAAAGACATGGAAGTTTAAAAGTGTCTTATGTATGGATATTTCACCCCTGAGAAGATTCTCTTTTGGCAGGAGTCAGTTATCAATTCCTTTAGTCTGGTCCTGAATTCTCCATAGCAATAAGGATTCCAAAAAAGCTGGATCTTGTGAATATGTTCAGCACAAGCAGCCTCTTCTCAGAGCAGTACTCCTTTAAGGACAGTCCCAAAGAAATATCTGGGGGTTGTTTTTGTTTGCTTGTTTAGTTTGTTCTGGTTCTGGGACTTGAACCCAGGGGCTGGACCCTGTCCCTGAACAGTTATCTTTCTTGCCCACCTATCCTCAAAGCTAGTACTCTACTGCTTGAGCCAAAACTCTACTTCCAGCTTTTTTAGTGTTTATTTAGAGATAATGTTTGACAGACTTTCCTGCCTGGATTAGCTTTGAAATAGGATAGTAAGAAAGCCAAGTGATATCGACAGTATGGACTTCTGTTTTGAAAAAAAAATATTAGATGAAGTTTATTATAAAGCTAATATTTGACAATTTTTAAAAGAAGAGAATATGCCCAGCAAAGAAGCCATAACTTAAATAACTCAGTGAAAGTAGGTGCACTGAATCATTTTGTAATTATTTTTATGCTTGGAAAGATTACTATTGACCTTGTCATTCCTTTTGGGGAAACTGAAAGTCATATTTGCACTTTTTTTTGTGGGCGCTGTCCCTCACCTCTTCATCTCAAGTTGAGCACTCTACCACTTTAGCTACAGCACCAATTCCGGGTTTCCTGTGATTAATTGAAGATAAGGGTCTCATGGACTTTCCTGACAAGGCTTGCTTTGAACCACAATCCTCTGGTCTCATCCTTCTGAGTAGCTAGGATTACAGGCTTGAGCTACCAGCACCTGGCTCATATTTGCATTTATGTGTACTTAATGACACTATGTAGACAAAGAATGGAAATTTGAACCAAATGATGACATTGCAGCTTTTCAGAAAAATTGGGGTAGGAATAAATATGTCCTCATTTTTCCATGTTGTTATATTAATGACTCATGAGCTATGGGACTCTTACATTAGCATCCTCTGCCATCTGTGTAGGTGTTATTTAGTATTAGGCAATATTCATAGAGTAATATAGAAAGACTGAGATTTTTAGAAAGCAAAGGAGATCAGGTATAAAAGAACAGCATAGAAGGAGATACATTTATCACACAGAGATTAAAAACTAGCCTAAGAGATTTACAATGTTAAAGGCAATGAGGTTTAAGCCTAGTTGATAACTAGTTCTTCAATAACCAAAAATATTTACCTAGAACAGTTTCTGGTATATGTTAGTTACTATCATTTATTCCTTCCATCTGGAGTTATTCTTTCTCTTCTATCACAACTGTTTATTAGTCTCTGCCTTTTTAGTGCCATGACTGACCAAAAAGATTTCCAAATCTCACTTAGACTAGCCTTCTCTGTGATTAGCAGTGACCACTCAAAAGCCTGGAATCTTTTAATTTCCAGAATTCATCTTCCCTTGACATCTAAGTACATTCCTGGCATTAACTGCAGTGATCTAATGAACAAAACATTTTTTTTCAACACGGTATCCTAATATAGGCAAAATGCATGAATTAGGGACTATTGTCAGGTATCAGTATGGAAGGAGCAATTATATATTCCAAGTATGTGTTCTTTATTTTTCATTTACTAACTGTTTTGTTTTGTTTTGTTTTGTTTTTGACAGTCCAGGGGGCTTAAACTCAGGACTAGGGAATTATTCCTGAGCTTGCTTTTTTTTTCCTCAAGGCTACCACTCTACCACTTGGGGCACAGCACCTCTTTCAGTGTTTTTCTGTGAGGAATTGAACCCAGGCGTTCAGGCAGGCTAGGCAATCACCACACCATGAAGTCACATTCCCAGAGCCCTAAATGACTTTCTTAAGATGGCATTATATTTTCATTCCATAACTATGTATCATAATTTTGGCCAGGTGCTAGAAAATAACATGCAAAAAATACTAAGTCCAGTAAGGCTGGATGGACAATGAATAACCATTATAGTCTAGCCAGGGCACAGAGGGGCTTACCTCATGGAGCTGGTTCAACAGGCTGAGCAAGACAGCTCCTAACCCACAGTCTACCTCCAGAATGAGAGGGCCACCTTGGGTTCCAACCACATGG
The DNA here is from genome assembly GCF_019054845.1 of Dipodomys spectabilis. Classification (NCBI taxonomy): domain Eukaryota; kingdom Metazoa; phylum Chordata; class Mammalia; order Rodentia; family Heteromyidae; genus Dipodomys; species Dipodomys spectabilis. The sequence continues at coordinate 1,192,426 of NW_024870959.1, forward strand.
GGACGCTGGGCCACCTCCTCCAGCACACATTCAACCAGTTCCTGTGAGAGAGAGAAAAAAAGTCAGAATTAAACTTAAGCCGGGTGCCCATGGCTCAGACCTGTAATCCTAACTACACAGGGGGCTGAGATATGAGGATCATGGTTCACAGCCAGCCCGGGCAGGAACGTCTGTGAGACTCTTATCTCCAAAGAAGCACCAAAAAACTGTAAGCGGCGCTGTGGCTTAAGTAGTAGAGTGCTAGCCTTGATCTGAGGAGCTCGGGGACAGTGCCCAGGACCAGAGTTCAAGCCCCACGACTGACAAGAATTGGACTTCTCACCACAAGAAGTGGACTGAATAGCACCCATTGTCCTAGGGAGTATGGCAGAGAAGTCAGGCAGAGCTTCCTGTGAACTGGAAGTCATGAGTATGTCACCTGGCTTCTCCTTGCCTCAGTATCCCCAGCCGCAAAACTGAACACAGTGAAGGATCCCCTTCCTCATGGGGATAAGGTAAGGATGAAAGAGAGACATGTTTTGTTTCATAATCCCTCACCTGTTCCATGATTAATAACAAGCCCCACGTGAGCCTTTTCCAGGTATCTTCCTTTCATTTGCTCACAGAATTGCCAAGAACCGTATCTAATGGCCACTCCCTCTGTGCCCTGTGCCAGAGATCCCTCTGTATAAATCCCTTGTTTCCTCACAACTGTCCCAAGAGGAGACTGAGGTCCAATAGTTGAAGCCTAACCCAGGGCTTACCCTGTGGTCAAGAATTGGCTGCTGTGCACTAAGAGTTTGAGATAATCCATCTAAACCGATGACTGAACATGGTGCTACATGTCTACTATCCCAACTACAGAGAACCAGGCCTGGTGGAGCATGCCTGTCACAGATAGGAGGACCATGATCCAGCCCAGCCTGACCATATATTTAGTCTCTATTTTGGAAATGCCCAAGACAGAAAGGCTTGGCTCACATGGTGGAATACCTGACTGGCAAGCCTAAGGCCTTGAGTTCAAATCCTAATATACCAAAAAGAATCAGAGGCCTGGTGCCAGAGGATCATGCCTGTAATCCCAGCTACTCAGGAGTCTGAGATCTGAAGATCACAGGTCAAGATTTAAAATAAGGTTGGCCTCAACCATCAGACATCATGATGAGAAGACCCAGAGTCTGACTTATGCTGGTGCACTCCATACTCGCAGTGTGCACATCCTTACTAAGTGCTGGCCACACACTCTGTCCCCCTGGGAAACCACCCCCTGTGAGACTCACCCCCAGGTCCTACCAAGCTCCCACTGCCACCAACCAGGCCCAAGGGAGTAGAGAGCTCCAGGGCACACAAATCCCTTGGTCTTGTAATTTAAAGGTGATCAGTCCCTTCAAGCACCTTACCATTCCAGGCCCCTGGACCTCAGCCGTGAAGATCATGCACCCCCCCCTCCCCTCGCGAAGATAGCAGGAAAAGTTACCAAAAGGTTCGACCATCTTTGTTGTAACCCACTTCTACACACACACAAATCCAGACTGGTGACAGAAGACTTATCCATGCAGCACCTGAAATTTGCCAATTGATAACTCACCTGAGCATTGTCAGGATGTACAAGTAGAAAGATGATCTCTCTCTCTTTCCCTCTCTCTCTCTCTCCCTCCTTCTCTGTCTCTGTTTCTCTAATGCACACACACAAACACACACACACACACACACACACACACACACACACGACTCAGAGCAGTGCCTCTGTTCATTCCTCATCTGGGACAATGTACAAGCTGGAGCATGGAGGTTCCCTTGAGACAACCAGGGGCTCCCACCCAAGGGGAGCACCACTCAAATGATGCAACACCACCCCACCTCTCTGTTTCTCCAGGGTCAGATCCTTCCCCTTGGGAACAACCAGCCTTGACTCTACATTCACCAAAACCCTAGGCCAGGATGCTGGGTGAAGGAGTCCTGAGACAGGTGTCTCCTCAGAGCCTGGGAAAGGAAACTAGCAGAGGGTCATGGTGACCTCAGAGGGGTGTCTGACCAGGGGTGGGGCATTGTTGGTGAAATGGATGGAGTCCTGAGGCTACATACATCGACATACTCCTTCCTTCTGACCTACATGCTTCTGGGCTAATTGGTGGATTCTTGGGAAGGACGAGGAGACCAAATGGACCAAGCATCAGAACATACTGGCAGAGCTGGGAAAGGTGATGACCCTGTGAGAACTGTTGACAGCTGAAGGGTAGGGAAACAGGCCGGGTGTATGTGTGTGTGGGGGGGGGTTGGGGTTATTCCTCCCAGATATTCACCTTCTGCTTTGACCCCCAGCGCCCTTCACCTCCCTCCTGGGATTTTCTGGGACCCTCTTCAGGTGAAAGGATGACCAAGCACAGAAGACAAGAGCTCACACAGCAAGGGGGGGGGGGGTCTATCTTCTGCATCCAACAACCCCCATGCCCAGAAAAAAGGAAAAGACCCGAGAAGGCAGGTGTGGAGGTGCTGTTCCCCACCTTTGACTAAAGCCACCAAGTTCCCACTAGGGAGAGAAAGGGTGCAGATGCATGGCTCTGTAGCTCCCACTGCTTCAGGCCAGGGATCATGTGGTGCTCCCTTTTCACCCATCACTGCATCTGCCCTTTTCCTGGGACACTGGTCACTAGGGATGGGAGTGGGATCCCTGGGTTGTCACCTACCCCCTACCCTTGGGGCGCATTAGTGGCAGAACCCTGGCTGGACTGTGAGGTGTGAGGGAGGTGCAAGTCTGTGACCTGGGGGGGTGTCACCAGGTACGGGTGTCGCAGGGTGCAGTCCCACTGGGCGGCCACTCACCTGTGCTGCTGGGAGAAGTTGTTGGTGGATGCTCCTGGTGGGGTGAGCAGCAATGGAGGGGGCATTGCAGACACTCAGGTCCAGAGCAGAGGACTAAGGGCCGGGACCAGGTCAGGGCTGCAAGCCTGCTAACAGCTTGCCACCACCTGAGGTTTGAAATGCAGTGCCTTGGAGGAAGCAGGGGAGGGGGCTGGGAAGCAGGAGGGCACATCAATTTCCTACTCCAAAGTAGCTTCAAGACTCTTGCTCACTACTCAGCCATCTCTACCTTCTTCAACTGCTGGTAGTGGTGACAACCAACCTAGGGAATCCCAGGGGGTACGAGGCAGCATGGAATGTGGGCGTGGCCACCATTCGTGTATTCCATTGGTCAGAAAGAAACATGAAAGAATGGTGGTGTGGCCAGAATCATGTGATGCAGGCAGCATGGGCAGAGTCAAGATGACAGCAACTCCCCTAGCCACTTTCCCAGGGAACTATGTCCAATTCAGTTGGGGACAAGAGGGTAACCTGCTTTAGCCAGATGGCTGCACAGATTCTTGTGTGTGTCTATTTGTTGCCAGTCCCAAACCTTGAACTCAGGATCTGGGCACAGTCCATGAGCTGCTTTTGCTCAAGGCTAGCCCTCTACCACAAGAGCTACATGGCTCTTCTTCTGGCTTTGTTGGCACTGAAGTTGGACAGGGATCTCAAGGACTTTCCTACTTAGGATAACTTTGATCCTCCCATCACAGCCTTGTAAGTAACAAGGAGGATTGCTGAGAGCCACTGGGCCTGCCTAATCACTGGTCTTGTTTATGTTCTTGGACAGACTGGTGAGTTCCCTATCCTCAGGTTGAAGTGGTGGGAGCTGGAGCCCACTATTCGAATCCTGGTCCTGCCACCTCTAAATGGTAGGAGATCCTAAGAAACTTGTTCCTATCCATATGATTACCAATGGAATGTGATGTAAGTCATGATTGAACAGTTCTTGAATAATTCTAGGATAAAGTCATACACAATTATATTATAAGACACTGATTGATTTTAATTAATACTTTATTAAGCATTTAAACAATCACATTCATAAAATGGAGGCATAATGAAATACCTAAGAAATGGACCTTATATACTATAAAGGTGCCATTTTTTTCTGCCAAGACTGGGATTGGAACTCATGGTCTGGGTAACTCTCTTGCACTGTGTGGGAAGGGGAAGATTTCCTCCTTGAAGTCAAGAAAATCAAGTCTGTTCCTTAGGCCTGAAATTGATCCCCACCACTAGAAAACATCCTACTCATGTATAATTTCCATATATGATTTATATTTATATACATATGTTGACTCCATATTGCATTCAGTGGAGTTATTCATTTTATTTTTTGTTTTAATCATGTATTGACCGTTTATTTTATTGACTATTATGACACATAGAACATTGATTACATTGATTACATAGGACATAGGTCTGCATATGTATTCCACTTCATACCTGACACTCAGAAGATTCACAGTAAAGGAAAACATGTCACCATCAGATTCTTACTCCACGATTCATTGTTTGGGAGTGCTGGCATCTGAACTCATGGCCTACAAGGCCAAATTCATGAATGGGTGAGTGTCCACATGCCATCCTGGGGCAAATTGAGCTGACAGGCAGTTCCTACGACCTAAGTTTGAGCCCCAGGGGTTGACAAAATAAGAACAGATTGACACGTAAGTGGCAGTATACTAATAAATATATATCTTTATACCATTCCAGAGATGTCTGTCCATTATTCACTTATATAGACTACATTTGTACCAATTCTTGGATATTTATTATACCTCCATGTAATTATTGTTATTATTTTCATCTTTAAACTATTAATGAAATCTGTGTCTTGAAATTATTGTGTTCCTGTAATAGTATTCTTTTAATGCTTCATAATATTAAATAAAATCAATCAGCCTCCTGAAATTGTGCTAATTTTATAGAAGCATCATTCACAATCAACTCATTCAACCGTGACATTGATAACATTCCATTGTTATTCCTATGGATGAGAATAAGTCTCTTAGTATCGCCTGCCATTGGTTGTGTCAGGACAGGGATTCGAAATCAGGGCTTACATTGCCATGTGGGCCTATGGTTTTCCCGGTATTCTGCCAGCCTTCAGCAATGCAAGGTGAAGTACCCTTTGCAAAAGTGTCATTTAGACCCAGGAGGTCACCGTGCAAAGGAAGAAAACATAAAAAGCTATCTCACAGCATTTTTCTGTGCATTTTTTCCCTGAAAGGCCTGGGGGTTTAGGATCCCAGAAGCAGCTATGGGTCCAGTGGCTCCATCCCAGCCTTGAGTGATCAAAGATGAGGCAGAGTTGCCACGACCTGAGTTCAAGTGCCATGCTGAGCATAAAATAAAATAAAATAAAAAATAAATTAGCTCTCTGGCTTGCAATTTGCACTGTTTATTCTGCATGGTTTTCGATTTGAACTCAGGGTCTGGGTACACCTGCAGCACTGTGGATGAAGCGGAATCTTACCATTCTTGAAGATAAGAAAGTCAGGCCTGTTCATTAGGCACGAATTCAAGCCCCAGCCCTGGAAAACATACTATTTATATACATTGTAAAGATAGGATTTATACTTACCTATAGATGTTCAGTCCATACATGTTTGGTGTGGTTGTTCCTTGTTCCTTTTTTATTCATTTATTTACCATTGATTTTATTTACTACGATGACACCCACTCCATTTATTACATTGATGATATACTATCACATAACATCTAGATTTGTAGACATGTTCTCCATCATGCCTAACACCCAGGACTCTCAGAGAAAAGAAAAATAATTTTCACACTCAGTTTCTTACTTCATGATCCACTTGGTAATGCTGGAATCTGTCTCAGGGCCTAGCAGGACCAATTGGTGAATAGGTCAAGGTGAACAAACCAGCCTGTGAGCAACTAAGGAGCTAGGCCATTCCCAGGATCTGACATTGATCCTCAAGGTGCCCCACGATAGTCATAAATTCATTATTTAAACATAGGATCTATGTTTACATACATGTGTGGACAGCATTTTGCATTCAGTGTACTTCTTATTTTGTGACTAATTCATGGAGGTATTGTGTATTTTATTGAGTATGGTGACAGGTATAACTGTGCTGACATGGATAACAACCTGTTCCTATGGTTATAGGGTTGCCTATGCATTCTCCATCTTTGTTGAGACCCAAGACTTTCACAGGAGAGGAAAACATGTGCAAAGATTGCCTTCTGACATAAGGAGGATTCTTTTGTTAGTGCTGAGATTTTAACTCAAGTCTGGGTAGCTCTGTTGCACAGTGGGGGAAGGGGAAGCTCTCCATCCTTAAAGACTAGAATGTCAGTTCCAGTCCAGAGCCTAATTTGAAGCCCCAGCACTGGATAAAATAATAAACCCATCTTTTTTAAACATAGGATCTCTCTTTACCTACAGGTGTCGTATGCATCTTGCATTCAGTGTAGATTTTTTTTATTTTTTTTATTTATTCATGGATATATTGTGTATATTATTGAGTATGGTGACAGATATAACTGTGCTGACCTGGACAACCTATTTCTATGGCTATAGAGTTGCCTATATAGCATTCTCCATCCTCTCTGAGACCCAGGACTTTCACAGGAAAGGAAAACAGGTAGATTGATTGGATTCTCACATCAGGATGAAACTTTTGGCTGTGCTAAGATTTGAAGTCAAGGCCTAGCAGACCCAATTGGTGAAAGGGTCATCGTGAGCACACCAGCCTGTGAGCCACTAAGGCACTAGGTCATTCCCTAGACCTGAGATCGAGCCCTGGTGGGGGACAATATAGTCATAAATTCATAATTAAACCAAGGATCTATATTTCCATACATGGGTGGGCAGCATCTTGCATTTGGTGTAGTCATTCTCTTTATTTTGTCTCTTATTCATTGATATATTGTGTATTTTCTTGAGTATAAGATGACAGATATAACTGTGGTGACCTGGATGACAACCTAGTCCCATGAGTATAGAGTTGCTTATACATTCTCCATTCTACCTGAGACCCAGAACTTGCAAAGCACAGGAAAACAGGTGCAATGACTGGCTTCTCACATCAGGGTGAATTTTTGGCAGTGCTGGGATTCACACTCGGGGCCTAGGAGGCCCAACTGCCCAATGAGTCCACGTGAGCACACCAGCCTGTGAACCACTAAGGAGCTGGTCTGTTCCCAGGAGCTGAGATCAAGCCCTAGGGAGGCCACAAGAGTCCTCAATTCATCATTGAAACATGGGATGTATATTCACATCTGTGTTTGGACTGCATCGTGCCTTTAGTGTAGTTATTCTCTATTTTGCATGCTATTCATGGATATATTGTGTATTTTCTTTAGTATATGATGACAGGTATAACTCGGCTGACGTGGATGACACCCTATTCCCATGGCCACAGGGTGGCCCATGCATTCTCCATCCTAGCTGAGACCCAGGACTTAAACAGGAAAGGAAAACAGGTGCAACGATTGGCTTCTGACATCAGTATGAATATTTTGGCAGGCTGGGATCTGAACTCGGGGTATAGCAAGCCCAATTGGCGAATGGGTCCATATGAGCACAGCAGCCTGTGAACCACCAAGGAGCTAGGCCATTCCCAGGACCTGAGTTTTAGTCCCCGGGGAGGGAGAAGGAGAGCACAATAGTCATCCATTCATAAGCTGAATTTAGTATGCAAATAAGTACATATTTGTATAGAGTAGGAGAGAAGGCGACCTGTGATGGAATTCAATCTATCGTGTGACTTCCGATTTTTGGATCTTTCCTGATGCCTCCATTTCATGACTGTGATGATTATTGTCATGCTTCATCAACTCTTCATTACAAATAATTGATACCCCATGAGTCTTGCCTATCATTTTCTACTCCCATCATGCACAAACTACTCATTCAAGGATGATAACAATTGCATTCCATGGCTCTTTCTAGGTCCAGAAAAGAGAATCCCAGGCTCTCCTGCCATTCCCTCCTCCTAGGGGGGCTGAATTCAAGCCTCAGTCCTAGAAAACATACTCCTTATATACCTTTTAAAGAAAGGATTTCTACTTCCATACAGATGTTCAGTCCATATCATGTTTGGTGTGGTTATTTATTTTATTTCTTGTTTTATTCATTTATTTATCATTTATTTTATTGACTCTGATGACACCTATACCATTTATTATATTGTTTACATCCTAGCACATAGCATCTAGATTTGTAGATGTGTTCTCCATCGTGCCTGGTATTGCTAGGATCTGAATGCAGGGCCTAGCAGGCCGAATTCACGAATGGGTGAGTGTGAGCATGGCATCCTCTAGCCAATGAAGCTGTCAGGTGGTTACTAGGCGCTAGTTTGTGCCCCAGGTTTGACCAAAACAACGATAAATAGATAGGCAGACGGTTGTATACAAATAAATAAACATTGGTAAACAGTGCCAGAGCCTTCTATGACTGAATGACACCTACTATGTTCCTACCAACACTTAGGTATTTATTATTCCACCATTACAGGAATATTATTCTTTTCATGCTTAATAAACTATTAAGATCAATCAGCAACCTAGGATTATTGCATCCAATTTTAGACTCAACTTGTGCATGAACTACTCTTTCAGTTGGCATTCATATGCATAGGAACAAGTCCCTTGCATTCTTCTACCATTGTTAGGTGTCAGGACCGGGTTTGAACCAAGAGCCTATGTTGACAGGTTGGCCTATGGTTTCCCTGATAGCCCGCCAGCTTTCAGCAATGGCAGGTCAGCTCCACTTTGCAACCAGGTAATTAAGACCCAGGATAGTCACCTTGCAAAGAAAAAAATCCTAAAACCCTTCAGCCCTCTGCAGCTCACCACTTTTTGTGCTTTCCAGCTTTTTTTTTCTTCCTGCAATCCCTCTGGGCCTAGGATCCCCCAATCGAATATGGGTCCAGATGCTGCACCCCAGCCTAGGGTGATCGAAGCTAAGGCAGACTTCCATGACATGAGTTCAAGCCCCATTGTTGACCAAAAAAAAAAAAACAAATAAAAATTAATTAATTAATTAATTAAATTAAAAAAATAAAGCTCATTTGTTTGGAATTTCTGCCAGTTTTCTTTCCTAGCCTAGGATTTGAACTCAGGGTCTTGGTAAATCTGTAGCAATGTGTGGGAAGGTGCAGTGTTGTCACTACTTGAATTCAAACCCTGTGCCAAGCCAAAAAAAAAAAAAAAAAGTCACTGACCTGGGCAGTGGGAGTAGTTGTGGAGATGGTAGAGAAGGTATGGTAGGGGGAAAACAAAGGAGGAAGCAACAATGCTCAATAGGAAATGTACTCATTACCTTGCTCATGTAACTGTAACCCCTCTGTACAACATTTTTACAATAAAAATGTACAAAAAATGAAACAATATAGTTCTCGGAGAAGCACTTTAGGGGTAAAGGAAGGATGTCTGAATAGCTGTACAAAATTCGCCACTGCATTTTTGTTTAATGCTCAGTATGAAACTGAATAAACATAACTGCTTCCATTAAAAAAATTAAGTCTCAGTCTTGGAACTGGTGCCAGTATTTCTGCTATTGCTGGGATTTGATCTCACTGTCCAGGTAACTCTTTTGCACCATAGGTGAAGGCAAATCTCACTGTCCTTGAGGAAAAGAAATTCAGGCTAGAGTTCCCAGGGCCTGAATGAAGGCCCTGCAATAGAAAAACTATTTCTATACATGTGTAATATATGATATATACTTACATATGTATGTTTATTACATATTATGATTACTATTGATTTTGTATTTTATTTTTATTTGATTCATTAATTTATTGTTTTATTATTATACACATAATATTTATTACATTTTGAACATACATTATAAAATTATACACAATAATTTAGGACATTAACTCATTTTTCATTAATCTTTTATTGTGTTGAAACATGATACATAATTAAATGGAGGCATTTGTCAAAGTCTTCACATGTTTAGAGTCTCACTCAAGTATGAGCTGTGTTTTACCTTTGGATACCTTACTATAGTGATCTCTTTAGATGATTTATAGTCAGAAGCCTTTTCTTGAGGATAGGCAAGTTGAGGGATAAAATTGTAAGGGTGGGGCAAGAAATGTGGCTTAGTGGTAAAGAGCTCACTCAGCTTGCATGAATGTCAGGGTTTGAATCCTCAGTGCCACATACTCAGAAAAAGCCAGAAGCTGTGGAGGGGCTCAAGTGGTAGAGCACTAGCCTTGAGGAAAAGAAGCCCCAAGACTGTCAAAAACAATAGGCCATATGCCAGTGGCTCACACTTGGAACTCTAGCTTCTCTGGAGGCTGAGATCTGAAGACCACCGTTCAAAGTCAGCCTAGACAAGGAAAGCCTGTTAGACTGTTATCTCCAATGAACCACCAAAAAACCCACGTGGCGCTGTGGATCAAGTGGTACAGTGTTCGCCTTGCTCAGGAAAAGTCCCTAGATTTGATTCAATTCACACAACTGGAAAAAAGTAAGGGTTAATCAAAGTACTTTTTCTATTTGCTAATTAGGAGAACATTCTCTGGAAAATGAACGCTGATATATAGCAGAATTGAAATCAGAGCTCAAGGTTCAAGTGTAGCAGATCCATATGCCCAGCCTCTCAGACTCTAGCAATATAACCTTGTGTCCTATGGGGTTCTGAAAGGTCAAATGTTGAAAGACATAATATGCTCCCCAAGCCCTTTGTGATGAGCAGTTGACTTGTATTGTCAATGTCATTACACTTCTGAACCCAGCAGAACAGCAGTGGCTCACACCTGTCACCTAGCTCAGGAGGCTGAGATCTGAGGATCACAGGGTGAAGCCAGCTAGAGCAGGAAAGTCTAGGACAATCTAACTTCCACTTTGGAAAGGTCAGATGTTCAAGAGCTTCCTGTGTTTCTCTTGGTGATGAGAAGTTACTTGCACTGTAAATGTTCTTAGAATTCTTGAGCTATAGAAGCAGAAAAGAAACATTTTTGACCCATCCTGGGTTCAAATGAAGTTTTCAGGATCCAAGCCCTAGCCCTGTTAGCAGGAAGAACTCCTGTGTAACATTGTATTTGAAGGACCAAAAACAGTTTCAAAAGACATGCTAGGTGAAGAGAACTAGGCTTGCAGGATTAGGAGGCAGAATGTACATAATCAACAGGGAAGTGAGCTGCAAAAGCACTTCATGCATTCCAGGCACAGCCAGCAAAGGGGGGAACCCTGAAACATTTGTTAGAGTTACACCAGGGTCAGGCCTTTCTCAGCCTCTTCAAACAATGACTAATTAACCTTCCTCTCTCAGGTGAAGGGAGCCTCAGGCTATCTTTAGGTTAACAATAGAGAGCCAGTTTAGAGGGGGAGAGGGGAGGAACAGAGAAGAAAAACCCTGCTCTCTGCCTTAAGGAATGGGATTTTGACTCTCCATCTGTCAGATTTAAAGACCATTCTTCTACCTCTGCCAATTCATTCTCCTTCCTTCATTCTGCACATCATTAATGCAAATTCCCAGTCCAAGGAGAGGCAGGGCCCTTTCTCCGCTGTCTCTAAGCACCTGAGTTAGAACCTGGCTCTGCCCTCTTGGCTCTTGGGCCTTCTGCTGCCTGAGAAGTGGGACAGAGACAGTCTTCCTGCTCTGTGGTTGTGTGAAGGCAATGTGGTGGCCTGGCTCCCTGCAGAAGGCCTCACACTGGGAAGTATTCCCTTCTTTCTATCTATCCACCTATCTACCTACCTTCTTTCCTCCTTACCTACATAGCTAGCGATCTCTTACCAGTTTTTGGGATGAACTCAAGGCCTGGGCACTGTTTCTAGCTCTCTGCTACTTGAGCCACAGCACCAATTCTGGCTTTTTTCTGTGTGCTACTGAGGAATCGAACCCAGGGCTCTTGCATGCTAGGCAAGCACTATCTCACTAATCCAAATACCCAGCCCCCTCATCTTTTTCTTCATTGTAGTTTTTACATAAGTATGCTACCATTTTACATCCCCAAGTTTAATTCTGAATACTGGCTATTTCTATGAACACTTTTCTTCCCCTGCCTGATTTGTCACTGTCCCTGCCTTGGCCTCATAATAAAATGTAAATAAAGGCTGTTGAGAGCTTAAGTGTGCATCATATAAAGACACAGGCCTGCTACCCTGGAAGAGAAAAGCCATGGGCTTGAAATGAAAAGAATGATGCAGTATGTGCAACGAGTATATCTGAAAAATAAATCAGTAAATAAAGCAGAAGCATTGAATATGGTCTGTTTGCACTCAGGGTGGTAATATACACACATAAGTAGGTAGGGCACTGATACATAACTTGGTATTCTCTTCTTTAATTTATTTTGTGGCCATCCCAGGGCTTAATCTCAAAGCCCGATGCGTTCCTCAGCTGTTTTGCTCAAGGGTGAGGCTCTACCACCCTCACAGCTCCACTTCAAGCCATCTGGTCATTAATTGGACATAAGCACCTTCCAAACTTTCTTGCCTGGTCTGGCCTGTTTTTCCTGCTCGGCTTTCTCTCTCAAAGCTGGAGCTCTACCCTCTGGGCCACTGCTTCACTTTTGGTTTTCTGTTGGTTTTTGGAGATAAGAGTCTCAAAGACATTCCTGCTTGGGCTGGCTTTGAACGGCAATCTCCTGAGGAGGCTTCAAGCGGCTTTCCTCAAGGATTCGCCAAGGAGGTGCTCCACAGAAATCCTTAGTCTAAATCTTGAGACCATGAGCTCAGAGCAGAAGCCCAGAGCTTTACCATTTTGTGCCACAGCTTCACTTCTAGTCTGTGTGTGTGTGTGTGTGTGTGTGTGTGTGTGCACGCGCGCGCACGGGCTTCTGCTCTGAGCCTATGGTCAGCACCTAGTCCCTGTGTTCAACCCCAAAACCTAGCCACCCAGGGCCCAACTAAGAGAAGTGAAACATTTCAAAACTTGATGAGCTTCACCAGACTCATATGACAGGAAGCATTGTGATACCAGACATGTGCTTGGATTTCCCAAGCTTCCAGAATCCTGGGAGAGGCATCATAGGTCCATCATTGCTGCAGGTCCTGGGGTTGAACTGTGAGCCTAGGCATACTCTCTGAGCTCCTTTTACTCAAGGGTATTGCATTAACCTTGAATCCAAGCCTTACTTGTGGGTTTTTCTTTGATCTCTCAGAAATAACAATGTCAGGGACTTTCCTATGCTGGCTGGATTCAAACTAAGGTTCTCTACATCTCAGCCTCCTCAGGAGCTAGGATTACAGTCAGCAGCCCTTGGCACCTGCCTATCTTTTCTTCTTCATTTTTTAATCTGGACAATCTGACTTCTTAACAGGGTCATTCCAATGGTTTGAATTTATAAGTAAACTACCCCAATGTTCTTACAGCTGCTTTCTCTGAGAAGGATTTTCTCTCCTCATCTTCTCCTCTGGTCACAGGTTTGAAGCCAAAAGTGAGAAATGAGTGTCCCAGGATTTGGGAGCAAATGTCCACAGGACATGCCAGCTTTGTCACTTAGCATTGAGCTGCAGTGAATTTACTGTTTCAGGATGAGAGGACCGAAAGCTGGAGCGATCCTCATACTCTCTGCATTGCTTCTTTTGCCTATAAAATGACCTAATAAATATGAATGTTTTTTTTGTCTACACCCTTAAGTATCTAGAACACACTAGAAGCATATTCATGTTTCTGTTTTTCTCTAGCACACACACATGCACGTACAGCTTCACTTCTGGTCTCTGTGTGTGTGTGTATGTGTGTGTGTGTGTGTGTGTGTGTGTGTGTGTATGTGCATGAGCGTGTGCGCATGTGTGCATACACCAGTCCTGGAGCTTGAACTCAGGACCTGAGCACTGTACCTAGTTTCTCTTATACAAGGATAGCCCTCTCCCACTTGAGCCACAGAGCCACTTCAGGCTTTTTTCTAGTGATGTGGTCCTGAGAAATCAAGCCCAGGGTTTCATATATGCAAAGTACTCTACCTCTAAGGCACATTCCCAGACCACTAAGTCAGGTTTGTTTGTTTGTTTCTGTTTTTTTTTTTATTGTTGTTGTTGTAGGTTGTAGGAGTTAAAGTCTGGGTCTGGTGCTGTCCCTGAGCTCTTCAGCTCAAGTTTGTGCTCTACCACTTGAGCCACAGAGCTACTTCCGGTTTTCTGGTGGTTCATTGGAGCTATATGTCTCAAGGACTTTCCTGCCCAGGTTAGTTTTGAACCATGATCCTCAGATCTCATCCTCCCGAGTTGCTAGGATAACAGGCATGAGTCACAAGCACCCAGCTTCCACTTCAGTTGTCTTAGTGGTGAATTGAAGATAATAGTCTCATAGGACCTTTTGTGTCTGGGATAGTTAGGAACCCATATCCACAGATCTCAACTTCTTATAAGGCAAGGCAACAGACTTCAGCTATCAACTCCTAGGCCGTGGCATTCTGCTGCAAGATGGTTAGTGGCTCCATGTGGTGGAGTGTTAGCCATGAGCCCAAGAGATAAGGGTCAGCACCTAGGCCCCGAGTTCAAGGTTCATGACTGAGAAAAATCAAAACAAAACAATTGTCCACAGGAGACAACTCACTAGTCTTCAGTAATACATAATTTTGTTTCTGCCATGGGGACATATCTGAGCCTCAATATTCTTGTCTGCATAATCATGTGAGTTGTGGAGGTCTTCGAGTACCAGGTGAAAGAGTGCACCCAATGAAGGACACAGCACATGTTACTCTTTGCAGGACTCAGCTGAGAGCACCCTATGAAGGACTCAGCACATAGCTCTATTCGATAAGCTGTCATTAGGATTGGGGTGCTTTCATCAGTATCACCATTCTTTGAGGAATATTTCACAAACCAAACAAGTTCACATCTAATGGTTTAATGGGATTTTTTGGGGGGGAGTTACCCAGGGTGCTGGAACTCAAAGCATGGGGATACTGTTCTAATAACATTTGCTCAAGGCTAAAGCTGTACCACTTCAAGCACATTTTAAAGTGTCCCGCAGACTTCCTGCTAGGACTGGGTTTTAAAGCCCCCAAGCAGCCAGGATGATAGGGGTAAGCCAGCAGCGTCTGGTTCCTTGCAGCTGGGTTGCAGGGGTTTACATCTGGCTAAGTCAGGTTAGGTGGAAGCTTTCAGCACCAGACTCCTAGCTTGCTTTGTGATGAGGTATTTGAAGTCCTGTCCTTCTACAGTTGCAGTTAGAACATTCTGCCTTTTTGGCAGCAGTCCTGGGGCTTGAGTAAGGGCTTTGACAGTGTCCCTAAGCATTTGTGCTCAAGGCTGGCACTCAATTGAGGAAAGGCAGCAGAACTTCCAGGTTTTCTGTTTATGTGGCACTAAGGAATCAAAACCAGGGATTCGTGCTTACTAGGTGAGAACTCAACCACTGAGTCCCAGGAGTGAACAAGATATAAATAGATAGAGATTGCTGTATATAAATATTATATACACAAAAAGAGAGATGCCTGTATATTATTAAATTATAGATAATATTACTACCAATTATTAGGTATTAAATTATGTCTCTGTTTAATGATGTGTCCCAGTTGAACCATTAATAAAGCATTAATTAATAATTACTCAATATCCTGTTATTATTTATCACATATGTATATACATCCATACATATAATTGCATATTTTATAGAACAAGACAGATGTCTACATATAATTAAATTATGTATGCATCATGTGTTACTACCAATTATTATGTATTTAATTATGTCTCCATGCAATTTTTATTCTGTTAGTGCTTAATAAAATATTCATCTTAATGCAGTCCTATAGTTCTTATATCTAATATTATCCTACAATGATTCACTACTAATTCAATTTGTTTATCATTTACTGTAGTGATAATTTTTCCACCTATGACATTTATTACATTTATGACATCCTCTTACATAGCATATAGATTTGCATACGAATTATACATCCTACCTGACACCGAGCACTTTCAAAGAAAAAGAAAACATGTGTCATGCTCAGCTTCTCACTCCATGATTACATTTTTGGCAGTGCTGGGATCTAAATTCAGGGCCTACAAGGTTTAATTCATGAATGGGTGACTGTCAGCACAGCAGCCGCTAGCCAATTCATCTGCCAGGCAGTTCCCAGGCCCTGAGATCAAGCCCCATATGTTGACTCCATATTGTGATTAGTGTATTCATTTTTTTTGTATTATTCATTTATCTACCATTTATTTTATTGATTGTTAATACACATGGAATATTTATTACATAGGGCTTAGATTTGCCTGTATATGAAACTTCACACCTGACACCCAGACCTTTCACAGAAAAGGAAACATGTGTCACTTTGGGCTTCTTAATCCGCGATTCAATTTTTGTGAGTGCTGGCATCTGAACTTACAGCCTACAAGGTCCAACTCATAAGTGGGTGAGTGTCAGCATGTCAGCCTGGGGCATATGGAGCTGACAAGCAGATCCCAGCATCTGAGATCGAACCCCAGGGATTGACAAAATAAGAGCAGATTGACATGCAGATG
The DNA here is from genome assembly GCF_019054845.1 of Dipodomys spectabilis. Taxonomy (NCBI): domain Eukaryota; kingdom Metazoa; phylum Chordata; class Mammalia; order Rodentia; family Heteromyidae; genus Dipodomys; species Dipodomys spectabilis. Next base: position 1,208,668 of record NW_024870959.1, read on the forward strand.
GTAGTACACAAATAAATATAGATCTTTATAGTTCCAGAGATGTTTATACATGATTCAGTTATATATGCTACATTCCTACCAATTCGTGGATATTCATTATGACTCCATGTAATTAATATTATTGTTTTCATCCTTAATGAATTATTAATTAAATCAACCACTGTCCTGAAATTATTGTGTCCATGTAATTAATTGTATTCTTTTAATGTGTCAAAAATATTAATTAAAATCTGTCAGCCTCCTAAAATCACTCTAATTTTGTAGTAGTATCATTCAGGAAGAACTAATTCAACCTGGACATTCAAAACCTTCCATTGGAATTCCTATGAATATGAACGAGACTCTTAGAATGTCCTGCCATTGGTAGGGGTCAGAACTGGGCTTTGAACTCAGGGCCTATGTTGCCATGTTGGCCTATGGCTTCCCTGGTAGCCCACCAGCTTTCAGTAAGCCACGTTAAGAGCATTTTTCAGCTGTGTCATTCAGTTCCAGGATGATCACCTTGCAAAGAAAACAAATGTAAAACTGTCAGCCATCTGCAAGTTGAACGGTTTTATTCTGTGTTGATTTATTTACTTTTTTCCTGTCAGCCTTTGGGGCCGAGGAACCCAGGATTGGCTGTGGATCCAGTGGCTGCACCCCAGGCTAGAGTGATCAAAGTTGAGGCAGAGTTGCCACGACATGGGTTCAAGCCCTGTGGCAAAATAAAAATACATACATACATACATACATACACATATACACATATACATATGTACACTATAAATATTTTAAAAATTATGAGGCTCCTTGGCTTGGAATTCATGCCATTTTTTTCTGGCAGGCCTGGGATTTGAACTCAGGATCTGGGTAAATCTACAGCACTATGGGGGAAGGGCAAGCTCACTGTGTTGGAAGACAAGAAAGTCAGGCCTGTTCCCAGGGCCTGAATTCAACCCTAGCATTCAAAAAAAATATTCGTATACATTTTAAATACATGACTTACATTTACTCTCAATTGTTTACTGCAGGGGCTGGGAAGGTGGCTCAGTGGTAGAGTGCTTTCCTTGAATGCCTGAGGCCCTGGGTTCGATTCCTCAGCACCACATAAGCAAAAAGAAAAAAGCCGGAAGTGGCACTGTGGCTCAAGAGGTAGAGTGCTAGCCTTGAGCTGAAGAGCTGAGAGACAGCACCCAGGCCCAGAGTTCAGGCCCCGCACCAGACCCAAAAACAAATGTTTACTGCATATTACAGTTAGTGTATTAATTGTTTTATTTTGTTTTTAATTATTTGTTTTGTATTTTAGTGAGTATGATTACATGTATAACATTTTTTACATCCTATCACATAGGACATAGATTTGCATATATATTGTACATCATACTTGAGACCCAGGGCTTTGACCGGTAAGGAAAACATGTGGGACAATTGGCTTCTTCCACCAGGATTAAGTATTTGGCAATTCTGTGATTTGAACTCAGGGCCTAGAAGGCCCACTTCATGAATGGGTCAATGTTAGCATACCAGTCTGATGCAAGTGAAGTTGTCGGGCAAATTTGAGGACCCAAGTTCACGTCCTAGGAGTGGCCAATATATAAACAGACAGATGTGTAGACTGAAGTGTGTGTGTGTATTTATATATGTATATGCATCTATCAATAAATGTATACAGAGACAGACATTTATGTAGATTCTAGTGTATAACTATATATAAAGTGTGATATCTATATTGTATTTATATATATATTCTATTACTACCAATTATTTGGTATAAAATTATGCCTCCATTAATTAATCACGGTAGAAGACTTAATAAAGTATTAATTAAATTAATCAATAATCTATATTTATTGTGTACAATCTTATACTAGAATGACTAGCTAATTAGTGATTCAATTAGTACATGTCAACATTCTATTAGTGTTCCTATAGATAGGAACTAGTTTCCTAGGATCTTCAGCCATGTGTAGGTGGCAGTCCCAGGATCGAACTAAGGGCCTCTGTGCATGGATTGGGCTCAGGCTTCATTAACAACCTCGGCTATGCAAGGTCACATAAAATTTTCAAGCCTAGTCACTGTCACCCAGGATGGTTACAGTGCAAAGGAAACAAAGGTAATACTGTTGTGTAAAACTTCCTGGTTTATTTATCCTCCATTTTTGTTGGTTTGATGATTTTTTTCCAGTGAAGGGAGTTGAACTTGGTTCCTAGGATCCCTGGGTCATCTGTGGGTGTAAAAGCTGCACCCCAGCTTAGGGTAATCAAGGCTGAGGCAGAGTTAGGGCAACCTAATTTCAAGACCCATGCCTGCCCCCCCCCCACAAAAAATGTTAAGGCATTTACTTGGAATTTAGGCCATTTTTTCTGCCATACCTGGGATTTGAACTCAGGGGCTGGGTAACACTATTTTGATCTGGGTGACATAGGAGCTCACCGCCTTGAAGAAAAGAAATTCAGGAACATTTCCCAAGGCATGAATTCCAGGCCCAGAACTGGCAAAAATAATCGTTATATACATTTATAATGTATATCATATATATGCATGTATTTGCATAGATATTACATATTGTACCTAGGACACAAGATTTTCACAGAAAGGAAAACAGTTCAAAATTGGCTTCTTACTCCACCTATTAACTTTGGCACTGCTAGGATTTGAACTCAGGGCCTGGAATGCCCAATTCATCAAGTGGCCATTAAGCACAGCAGCCTCAAAAAAATTTACTGCCAGGCAGTTCTCAGGACCTGACTTCTAGCCCAAGGAGTCACCAATATATAAATAGATAGAAGTGTAAATTGCTGCAAATATATATATATATATATATATATGTATATATGTAGAGAGAGAGACAGAGAGGGCTGGGGGAGAGAGAGATTTATAGGTTTATTTGATTGTATATTTAAATATATAAAAAATTTATAGAATGCAAGATGTTTACATATTAAATTACATGTAATATATTACTAATAATTAATAGATATTGAATTATGCGTCCATTTAATGATGTATCATTTTTTAAGGCACAATAAAATGCTTCCTTGAGCAAAAGGAGCTCAGGGACAATGTCGAGAATCACAGTTCAAGACTCAGGACCTGCCGCAAAAAAAAGAGCCAGTAACTCCACGTATCTGTGTATATATGCAAGTATTTCTATCGGTGAAAATCCAGAGTCCCTATGAAGAAAGGAACTCAGCTAGGAAATTTGCTTTGAATAGAATGATTTCATAGCACAGCTTTCAAGACAGTGCATGTTCCAGAGCTCTCCTCACTGTTCCCAGTGTAACTTGAGGGTTTCTCCACACCAAAGGCTGCTGGAGGAAGTCTGCTTCATTGTTGGAACAGGCAAACAAAAAGCCTTACTCCTGTACAGCTGTGTAACAAACATTTCATCTGGGGCAATTAGTGAGGATGAGTGTGGGTGGGCTCTAAAGGCCAGGTGAAAAAGCCCTCCTTTTCCCCAAGTTATCTCTCTCCCCAGTGCTCTGTTTGGACAGGAAGTCTTCATTTGTGCCACCTCCTGTGGCAGGCCAAGTTCCCTGCACTCATCCTGTCTTTGTTACACTATGTTCCAATGTTGAGACAAACTGCTACAATTAATTGAAGAGTCCTTCTGGCAGACAACTAGGGCCCTGAATCTAATGAAATGATTCATTGTTGGCAGTGTTGCCTCCCTAGGTTTCCGGAAGCTTCCTAAATCTAAGCACTTGTGCAAAATCACAATGCTTCCTGTCATCTAGGGCTGGTGAAGCACATCAAGATTTGAAACCTTTGACCTCTCCTAGTTTGGCCCTCGGTGGCCAGATTTTGGGGTTGAACACAGGGCGAAGGTGCTGACCATGAGTTCAGAGCAGAAGCTCAGTGTTTTCCCATTTGGTGTCACAGCTTCACTTCTGTTCTGTGTGTGTGTGTGTGTGAGAGAGAGAGAGAGAGAGAGAGAGAGTGTGTGTGTGTGTGTGTGTGTGTGCATACACCAGTCCTGAAGGACTCAGGAACTGACCACTGACCTGAGTTTCTCTTGTACAAGGACAGCACTCTACCACTTGAGCCACAGAGCACTTTAGATTTTTTTTTCTAGTGAGGTGGCACTGAGGATTCAAGCCCAGGTTTCATGCATGCAAAGCACCCTACCCCTAAGACACATTCCTAGCACTCCACTTCAGGTTTCTTTTTTCTTATAAGTTGGAGGAGTTGAAGTCTGGGCCTGGGTGCTGTCTCTTCAGCTCAAGTCTAGAGCTCTACCACTTGTGCTAAAGAGCCCCTTCAGATTTCTGGTGGTTCATTGGAGATAACCATCTCAAGGAATTTCCTGCTCAGGCTGGCTTTGGACTGTGATCCTCAGCTCTCAGCCTCCTGAGTAGCTAGGATGACAGGCACGAGTCACCGGTACGCAGCTTCCACTTCAAGTTTCTAAGTGGTGAATAGGAGATAATAGTCTCATGGGACCTTTTGTGTCTGGGATAGTTTGGAACGCAGATCATCAGATTTCAGCTTGCTAAGTAGGCAGGATGACAGACCTCAGCTAAAGACACCTAAGCTCTGACACTATACTAAAAAGAGTCATTGGCTCCACGTGGTAGAGTGCTAGCCATGAGCCCAAGATGAAAGTCAGTGCCTCGGCTCTGAGTTCAAGGTACATGATGGAGAAAAGTAAACCAAAATAATTGTCTGCAGGAAACAACTCACTACATTTCAGTACATACATCATTTTGGCCCTGACATGGGGACATATCTGAGCCTCAACTTTCCCATCTGCACAATCATCTTACTTGTGGAGCTTTTACAAGGACCAGATGAAAGAATGAACCCCGTGAAGGACTAGGCATACAACAACAACTCATGAAGAACTCATCACATAGCTGTATCCCACATGCTGTCATTAGAATTAGGGTGCTTTAATCAGTATCACCATTCTTTTAGAAACACATCACAAACCTCACAAAGTTCACATCTAATGATTTAGAGGGGTGGTTTTTTTGGGGGGGAGTCAGCCACATGGATTGCACTCAAAGGTTGGGGGTACTATCCTAAGATATTTAGCTCAAGCCTAGAGCTCTGCCACTTTGAGCCACAGGTCAGAATTTCGCAGACTTCATGCCAGGACTGAGTTCTAAACCCACCACTGTCAGATCTCAGCCCCCTAGTATCTTGCATGACAGGGGTGAGTGAGCCAGCAGCATCTGTTTCGGTGGAGCTGGGTTGCAGTGGTTTACCTCTGGCTAAGTCGGGTTAGATGTCACCTGTCAACACCAGACTCCCAGCTTGCTCTGTGATGAGGTATTTGCTGCCTATCCTTATATCATTGCAGTCAGAACATTCTATCTTTTTTTTTTTTGGTGCCACTACTAGGGTCTTGAATAAGGATCTAGACACAGTCCCTATGCTTTCATCCTCAAAGCTAGTACTCGACTACTTAAGCAAGACAGCACAACTTTCGGATTTTTCTGTGCATGTGGTAGTGAGGAATCGAACCGAGGGCTTTGTATGTCCTAGGAGAGCACACTACCACTGATCCCCAGGAGTGACAAGCATACAAACAGATAAATGTGTAGATTGGTGTATAGATAGGTAAGTAGGTAGATAGATAGACAGATAGATAGATAGATAGATAGATAGAGAGGTATATGCTTAAAACAAGAAAGAGATGTCTGTACATTATGAAATAGCATATACAATATTGCTACCGATTATTGGCAATTAAATTATTCCTTCCTTTTTTAAGTATCATGATTGAATACATAATAAAGTATTAATTGAAAATTAATGTAGTATAATTTTTGTATATAGTTTTATAATATAATCATACACTAGTAATTTATTTGTTACTTTTATAACATTTCATTTGTATGGATGTATATCAGAATGCGCCTTAGAATCTCCCACCATTCATTAGTGGCAGTACCAGGATTCAACCTCCAGGCCTAAGTTGCCTCTTTTGGCTATGGCTTCCCTAATAGCCCACCAAGTATCAGCAATGCAAGGTCATGTACACTTTCTGGGCCTTGTCATTTAGACCCTCGATGGCCACAATGCAAAGGTGGAAGAAAAAGTAAAACCACCTTCTTGAACTTCTCAGTTTTTTTTTTTTTATTGTGAGAATACCATACAGAGGAGTTACAATTACATGGGCAAGATAACCAGTACCCTTCTTATCAAGCATTGTTGCCTCCTCTTTGTTTCCCCTTCCCATCTCAATTTTATCCTTCTCTTTTGTTTTTGTTTTTTTTTTACTAGCCTCAAGATTTGAACTCTGGTCCTAGGATCCCAAGGTTGGTTGTGGCAGAGATGCCAAGACCTGAGTTCAAGCCCCATGCTTTGGCCAAAAAAAAAAATAATAAGGCCCTGGCTTGGAATTTGCACCTTTTTTCTGGCAGGCTTTTGATTTGAACTCAGGGTCTGGGTAAATCTGTGACACTGTAGGTGAAGGGGAAGATCACCGTCCTTGAAAACAAGAAATTCAGACCAATTCCTAGAGCCTGAATTGAAGCCCCAGCACTGGAAAAACTAATATTTATATATGAGATCTATTTATATTGCATGGATTTACAGCTTATGATGTTTATTACACTTATTAATTTAGTATTATTACACATATAATGTTTCATTTCCTCATATCACATAGGATATATTTGAATATGGATTATACATCATACTGAGACCAAGCACTGTCACAGAGAAGAAAAAAATGTGTCAAAATTAGCTTCTTACTCCATGAATAAATTTTTGGCCATGCTGGGATTTCAACTCACAATGCCCAATCCATAAATGGGGTCACAGTCTTAGCAGACCAGGGTGTGGCAAACTGAGCTGCCAGGAAGTCCTGAGGACCTGTGATCAAGCCACAGTAGTGCCCAATATATAGATAGATAGAAAGATAGAAAGATAGAAAGATAGATAGATAGATAGATAGATAGATAGATAGATAGATAGATAGATAGATAGATAGATAGATGTATACATATGTGAGTATGTGTGTATATATATGCATATATATTCAGGGAGGGAATGTTAAGATATTATATATATAACCAATTATTAGTGATTACATTATGCCTCCATTTAATGAAGTATTATGGTTGAATACTTACAAAATCTGTAATTAAAAATTAGTCAAAACCCTTCCATTAGGTGCTAGAATGGAAGATATAAATCCAGTAATTTGTGTGTGGCACTCTAAAATAGAATCAAGAATTAACTGCAAATTATTACTTTTATGCATTCCATTAGCATTCACATGAATAGGAATGAGTTTGTCAGATTCTCCCTCCATTTGTGGGGGGCAGTCCTAGCATTCGAACTCCAGGCCTGGGTAGTTTCCTTCGATTTGCCAACCATTGGAATGGCACTGTGAAGACTTCAGATTGTCACGATTAAAAAAAGAACAAGAAGAAAAGAAAGCCAGGTGTCAGAGGCTTCTGCCTATAATCCCAGCTCCTCAGGAGGCTGAGATGAAGAGAATGCCAGTTTGAATTCAGCTGGGGCAGGAAATTTCCTGACACTCTTATTTCTAAAAGACCACAGGGAAAAAAATGCACACATGTGTGGGGCTGTGGCTCAAGGGCAGAGCACTACCCTTGAGCAAAAGGAGCTCAGGGACAGCACCTAGGCTCATAGTTCAATCCTGGACCTGCCAAAAAAAAAAAGGAGGCAGTAATTCTATGTCTCTGTGTATGGATGGATGGTGTATGGATGATGGGCATTCAGCAGGTTGCCCATGCCCAGCCCCCAAACCTGGGCAAGCTGGGACAAGCACTGAGACAATACTAAGTCTGAGCCGGCAGCTTGAACAAAGCATCCTTCTCTGCCATTTAAGTACTGAAGCCCCAAAGGCTTTGCCTGGGCTGGTGTGTGCAACAGGTGCATTATGTTGTGGGTTAGGTGTCCCATCAGGACACCTAGAAGCCAGCCACTGCCTCCAGGGAGACCATACTTTCTAGGCAGTAGGAGTTGTCCAAGGTTCTGGCTCCATATTCTAAATCCCTCTGTAGGATGTGGGGTCTGGTACCTATCACTCATTCATCATTTCTGACTGCCATGTCTCAGGCTGGTCCCAAATCCTGGGAAAGATAGGACATAGCCAGTGATTTCTGTGCCGAAAGGGGTTAGCCAATAAATTCCACCCTCATAGCTCCTGTTAGAAGTGAGCCTTGGGCTGTGAATGTGGCTTAGTGTAGAGTGCTTACCTAGATTGCATGAAGTCATGGGTTCGATTCCTCTGTACCACAGAAAAAGAAAAAGCCAAAAGTGGCACTGTGACTTAAGTGATAGAGTGCTAGCCTTCAGAAAAGAAGCTCAGGAACATGCTCAGACCTTGAGTTTAAGCCCCAAGACTGTCAAAAAAAAAAAAGGGACCCGGTTAAGACATATTCTTCTGGGACTCAGAGGAGGGCTGAGGTTAGAAGTAAGAGGTAGAGGTCAGGTACTGGTGGCTCACCCCTGTAATCTTAGCTACTCAAGAGGCTGAGATCTGAGGATCAAAATTACAAGCAGGAAAGACTATAATGAGACACTTTTCTCCAATTAAACACCCAAAAAGCCAGAAGTAGAGCTGTGGTTCAAGTACTGGTGTGTTAGCCTTGAACACAAAAACTCAGGGATACTGTCAAGGTGATGAATTCAAACCCCCCAGTCTGGCAAAACACACACACCAGTCAGCCTTCACAAGTTCCATCTCTAGCAATTCCATATTTTTTTTTAAAAAGAGGGAAAAGTGAAGGAAAGAGTTGCTCCAGGAGGTGATACAACCTGTGCCAAAATTCCACAGGAGTTCTAAGATGTGGAACAGGACAGAGAGCCTCAGGCAGAAGGTACAGCATGGGCAAAGGTCCTGAGGTATGGTGTAGAGCCAGTGGTGTGGGTGGAATGAAGGTTCTGTGGCTTCAGACAAGTCTGGCAGGACATTCAAGGCTGGGTCAAGGTTTGTACTTGAATCACAGGTAGGGCAGAGGGTGGGGACCCAGAATGGGGCCCAGGGGGAAGATTAGCTTGGCTTTTCACCACGGACCCCAGCCATTTTCAGTGGCTGGAAGCCTATTTTTCACAGCTCCTAACCCTCAGAGGCCTCCTTTGCATGGAGGAGTCAGGGCAAATGCAAGGAAGAACTCTTTCTTAAGTTTCTAGCCATCAGTGGCTCAACCCCTGTAAATCCTAGCTATCCAGGAGACTGAGATCAGATATAGTGGGTCAAATACAGCTCAGGAGAAGAAAGTTGGTGAGACTCTTTTCTTGCCAATGAACTACCAAAAGACAGAAATGGAAATGTGGCTCAAGTGGTAAAGTGCCAGCTTGAGAAAAAGTTAAGAGACCAGGGCTCAAACTGAGTTCAAACCCCAGTACTGGCACAGAAAAAAAATAAAGAAAAGCTTTAAGAAGCTCCTAGCCCACTGTGGTGAAAGGCCAGATCAGCTAAGTGCGTCTGGCTCTTACATGTCCTCCTAGATCCTCAGGAAGCTGAGATCAGAGGATCGTGGTTCAAATCCAGCCCTGGAAGAAAGTCCAGGAGACTCTGATCTCCAAGGAACCATCAGAAAACTGGAGGACATGCTGTGGCTCAAGTGGTAAGCTGAAGAGCTGAGCTACAGTGCCCAGGCCCAGAGTTTGAGCCCCATGACCAACACCTGCTTGTAGCTCACTCTGTGACTCTAGGCATAGTACTTTCCAATGGGCCCCTGAGAGTCGGGTCTCCCAATGTCTAGGTGTCTTCAGAGCAGTCTCTTTGGCAGCCTTTGTGTATGGAACGGGCCACAGTATCAGAGAAGGGTCCCGCCTTGGGGCATGGAGGTCATCAGCCGGGTCATCAGAATGGCATCACTCATGGGTATAGTGTACATCTGAGCAGTAAACCGATGTCTCAGACCACGGTTCTGGGCCAGGAGGGCCAGGGGCTGCAAGATGGCACAGCAGGTAATGCCTACTCATGTGGGTATCACAAGTTTTCGACTCTGTCAGGCACACCTTGGGCAGGTGTTGAGTTGGGCTCATGAAAGACTTGTAGGCTCAGGAATCCACAGCTGGCTGGCTGATGCTTGTAGCAGTCACTATCCCAGGAGTCCCAGGGCTCGGAGCCCTGCTTTCCTCTCCACTGCTTGGGGACAGATGAAGGTCTTCAATCTTGGACTGACTACAAAGGAGCATCCATAGTGTCCTTCCCTTGGTCCTGTGGCCCCGTGCACGGATGGAGGGGCAGATTCCATGGAACTTTCTGCCATGGCCCAGACCCACTTGGCCCAAGAAGGACTTATGGAGAAACCACTTGATCTACTTTGAGAGTTTACTATGACTATGCCTCAGGAGTGCCCCCAGTTCTAGCTCAGCTCATCATTAACACCTTCCTCTGTGTGTGTGTGTATGTGTGTGTGTCTGTGTCTGTGTGTATGTGTGTATGTGTGTATGTGTGTGAGCATGTGCGTGTGTGCACGCATACCCATGCATCTTTGTGCTAGGGCTTGAACTCAGGGCCTGGGATCTGTCCCTCAATTTTTTCCTTCAAGGCTACCACTCTACCAGTTGAGCCACAGCTTTTCTTCCAGCTTTTGGGTGGTTATTTGCAGAAGAGAGTCTCACACACTTTTCTAGCTGGACTGGCTCTGAATGGTAATCCTCACATCTCAGCCTCCTGAGGAGCTAGGAATAGGACAGCATCAGCTATTATCATCTGGCCACACTTTCCTTCTTGGCTAAAACAGAGTACCTCTCTCCCAGCCGAGTACCCAGCTGCAGCTACCCCTCCTAACCCAGGCTTCAGAGGAAACATTCCCTCCCCTGAGGACAAAGAAATAGGATCAAGTTTGAGCTTTATGTTCTCCACACAGCTAGGGGCTGCTGGGAGCTGATGTGGAGGTCAGAGGATCTAGGCCAGGGCAAGTAGACAATGTGTTATAACAGAAGAGAGTATGAGAAGACATCCTTGTAGCTAGATGCCAGTGGCTCATGTCTGTAATCCTAGCTACTCAAGAGTGACACCTGAGGATCAATCAAGATTCAAAGCTAGCCTGGGCAGACTCTTCTCTCCAATGAATCACCAAAAACACTGGAAAACAGAGCTACCCTAGTTCAAGTGGTACAGCACCAACCTTGTGCAAACAAGCTAATGGATACCACCGAGGCTCTGAGTTAAAGCCCTGGTAAACACACACACACACACACACACACACACACACACACACACACACACACACACACACTTACATGTGCAAGTACACACACATACACACGGTAACATCTTTAGCAGTTGCCAATGGCTCATACCATCAACCCCAGCTACTCAGAAGCTGAGCCCTTAAGATGGCAGCTTGAAGCCAGCCCAGGCAGGAAAGTCCACTAGACTCTTCTCTCCACTACACTAGTAAAAAGGTTGAAAGGTGAGCTGTGGCTCAAGTGGTAGAGTGTTAGCTCAGGGACAGTGCCTAGGCCCTGAGTTCCAGCTCTGAGATACTTTTTCTTAATAGACACCCTTTGCCTTACCCATCCCCACAGGCCATACATCCAGATTTTGGTTATCCTAGATCTCACTTCCACTCCTGCCACTTCCACAACACTGCCACAAGAGGCTGGTGTGTGGCCAGCACTGGATGAACAAGTAAACATACACAAGGGGGGCATAGCCAGATCAAGGCTAATGCCCCAAAACATTGAGGTATTGGCCATACCAGTCTCTCATCCCCCAGTTCCCTGGCCATGGAATCTAAAGTCTGTGCCTCTGTATTCTGGGCATCTGGAATTGTCTAGAAGGACCTAGAGAGGCCCAACTGGGGCTGGAAGATACTTTCCTGTGGTAAGGTACATTGACATTTCCTAGACACTGACAGATACTTCCAAGCCACCATGGCCTCACCTCCCATGTAGCCCCAGAAGATCCTTGGTTGGGCGGCCTTCAGTCAGCCATCATGCTTGAGTTGTCCAGAGCCACTGGCAACCACCCTTCCCCCACTCCACTACCAGCCTACAGGAAGGGACATGTAGCCAGAAGTCCAACTGAGAAAAAGTACAGGACATCACATGACTGAACCCTCGCCCCCCTCACCCTGTTATCAGGGGAGAACCTATGCCAGCCTGCCCTGCTAACCCAGAATCCCCTGGAGGTGGCCAAAGACATGGATGACCAGACTTGGGCCCCAAAGAAAAGCTGGAATACGCAGGTCGCTGGCAATTTAAGACTCATTGTAGACCCTGGTAGGGGGCTAAAGGCAAGGTTGCTGCGCAGGAAGGGCACCAACTGAAGTCAGAAAGAGGCAAACAGGCACCAATGAAGGGGACACACACACACACACACACACACACACACACACACACACACACACACACACCATGGGTAGCCCAAGGCCTCAGCAGTCCCTGAGCACCTTAACATCCCAACCCTTGAGAAGATGGCACTACCATCCTCAGACCAACTGTAGACAAAACTCAGAAACTCTCACATGTCTGGAATGGATCATGACACAGCATGCCATTTCCTACTGTACACACCGCTATGTAGAATACTCAGCTACCTTATTTTTATTTGTTGGTCATGGGGTTTGAACTTTGGGCTTGTGCGCAGTCCCTCAGCTCTTAAGTTGAAGGTGCACGCTCTACCACTAGAGCCACAGCGCCACTTCTGGTTTTCTGGTGGTTCACTGGAGATAAAGTCTCACAGATTTTCCTGCCCAAGCTAGCTTTGAAACTCGATCCTCAGATCTCAGCCTCCTGAGTAACTAGGATGACAGTTGTGAGCCACTGGCAACGCCTGGCTTCAGTCACCTTCTCACACCCATGGGAAACCCACCCTGTCAGACCACAAACCACATGCAGCCCTTCCCTTCAGACTTTGACACCAGCATACAAAATCATTCTGCCATGGATGGGGAGAATATAATTGACACTACCCTCCCACTCCTATTCCCATTTGCCACTCCCTGCCTAAGAAAGGCCACGACCTCTGGAGTTCTTGGTAAGGCAAAGCCCACCATGCTGTAACTTCACCCTTGAGCAAAACTGGGCAGTTCTTAGAAATGTCTGTACCCTGAGGCCAGCACCTGGCCTCCCAACCACAGCAAACCCACTCCTTCACCATCTCTTGCAGGCAAGGGCAAGGGGTGTCTTTCTTTCTTGTTTTTTTTTTTTTTTTTTTTGGTTGAGGGTTTTAAACTCAGGGCTTGGGTACTGTCCCTGATGATGATTTTTGCTCAAGGCCAGTGCTCTACCATTTGAGCCATGGTGCCACTTCTGGTTGGAGATTGGAGATGAGACTCTCCTGGGACATTCCTGCCTGTGCTGGGGAAACAAGATACTCCCGAGTAGCCAGGATGACAGGCATGAGCCATCGGCGCATAGTTTATGGTGTCTCAGTCTTTAGAATTTCCAACTAGTCCTCCTCTAGACACTCCCACCTAGTCACTCCTCTAGATCCCTTAGGGACAGCAAAGGGAGGCTCAGAATCTGGGTAGGGCCATAGGCATTAAAGTGCCCCTTCCATATCACTACTCCTCTCTAACCTCCCATCTGCTTCCTCTGGAAGGCATGGTCATCTGGGGCAGATCAGACCCACTAGGACTTCTGGGGCCTGCCCTGTATCCCCCTGCCCCACCCAACCAGTATCTGAGGATTTCTGGGGCCAGCTGTTCCATGTCCTGGTGGAAGATATTGGGAGGGTTGCTGATAACTGGGTCCAGGGGATGCCTGGGCAGAAAGAGTGTCCAGCTCCCCTCTGTCAAACAAGGAGACACATAAAAATGGATGGATCTACTAAGAGCTACAGGGCATAGCCATCCACCTGTCACCAAGGACCCTTGGAGTGCTGTTTTATGTTGACAGTCTAGGGGCTTGACCTCGGGGTTTAGGTGCTATACACAAGCTTCTTTTGGTCGAGGCCAGTGCTCTTCCACCTGAGCCACGGTGCCACTTCCAGCTTTTTCTGTGTATGTGGGACCTAGGAATAGAACCCAGGGTTTCCTGTGTGCTAGGCGAGCCTACTACTAAGACACAATCCCAACCCTGGATAGCTGTTCTTCTGTAACCCCTCGGGCGTGTCTCAAGACAGTCTTGCACATCTGTACTGAGTTTCTCAGCAGCAGCTCTGGCTGAAAGTGAACATGCTCCTCTATGTTGTCCTTTATGTACAGCATCTTTGTTCTGTGTGCTTCCTGTCAGAAACTCCTTGTTAAGCAAGACCCCTTTTCAAGTGCTGCTTCTAAGAAGCCTGCTCCAATCACCCTGGCAGAGTGGGGTCTTCTCTCCTCTGCAGGATGTTGGACTTGTCACGCCTTCCCTTCCTGCTGGTGTGGGTTGAAAGCAGATGAAGGGGAAGGTCTGGCTTTTACCACCCAATTTCTGAAGGCTCTGATACACTACCCAGGGACTGGTGCTGTATCACACTCCGTGAGAGGGCACTCGAGGCCCAGGCAGTCTGGGGGCAACAACATGGGTCCATTTCTTTGGTGGGCTTGAACTGAGGATCTGGGAGCTGCGTCTCTGAGTTTTTGTGCTCAAGGCTGGTGCTTTACCACGTGAGCCACAGCTCCACTTCTGACTTTTTGGTGGTTCCATGGAGAGAAGAGTCTCACCAGCTTATGGCTGGCTGCAATCTTTGATCCTGAGATGTCTGCCTCCCAAGTAGCCAGGATGTCAGGTGTGAGCCTGAGCCAGTGCCATGGACCGGCTCTGTCTGGACGACGGAGGACACCTGGTGGAGGTAACTGGAACAGGTGGGGAGATGGCAAACAGACAACTCACACACAAGAGGAGTGAATGCTGAGTGCGATTTATTGCAGAGGATAACAAGCTTTTATAGCAAAAGACTCCATGAGAAAGGGCAAAAAGTTACACAATCTTGTTGCAAGGCTTCGTTCTTGGGTGGTCACCAGCTGGTCCCCTGATCTTGTTTTTTGGATGACGAGTTATGACGATAGGCACTTGTTTTTGGCTTTACCTCTATTTTTAAGAAATACAATTGGTTTTGATGTTTATCACCTATTAACCATTAACCAGAGCATATGGGCAAAGTGCTGGACAGAAAGGCATGAACTCTAGTACTTTATTATTATTTTTGTTTAGTTTTGTACTTTATGTGTTTTAAATCTTTTCTAAGCAATTGTTCTTCTTTGCCATTCTTTAGAGGGTCCCCAATTTGTGGCCAAAAATCATGATATTCAGTATACTTAGTTAAATCTGGCCATATATCAAATTTAAGCTCATAGTGTCTTCTCTGTAACCCTTTCACAAAATTTTTTACTCTTTTTCATAAAGGCCTTAACTGTCTCATAAGATCTTTCTTGTTTCTTTTTTTTTTTGATAGTAAGCACCTAGATCTAGCAAGTCTCTCAGTAAATGGAGAGTAATAGGAAGTTCTTTCTCCTAAGTAGTTTACCCAACGGTTGCCATCCTTATCATACACACCTGTAAAAGGCTATGGATCTGGAGGAAGTCTTTGAGGTCCTCTAGATAATGGAGGATTCCACTGTTTTCTTCTGATAAGTCATTGCCACCTTCCATCTACCAACCTTTTAGGAATCTTATTTAGCTTTTGGTCTAAATATCCCTCTACATCTTTCTTATCTACAGGATATCTATATGGGTCTATTGTACATGTTTCAGGATTAAAGGGAAGTCTCCAATAGCCATGCACTCTTTTTGTTTTAGCCGTGCCGACAGCTTCTTGCAAATCTCTTACAAACAATTCCTTCTGCTGAAGTGACGTCATGAAACCCCCAATACTTTTATATTTACTTATGACTTGTCTAATAGCCTCCATAAGAGGGGCTTTTAGGGTAGCACTTAACTCTGGTGAGTTAGTCATATTCTTAGGACACTCATCGGATGTTGGAGTCGTCAACACTTCCAAGAAAGAGCCCTGAATAAGGGAACGTTGAGCATGAGTAAGTAGAACAAACAGCAGGAACAGTAAAAGATTAATAGGCACTCCTATACAGTGAAGAAAAGAAAAACAGGAACAGAAACATATCTTTCCCAGGGGCTTGCCAGCCTTTCCAGGAGGTAGGCCTCTTTGATGCCCCATTTTCTGAGGTAGACTTCGGTGAAGCCCATTCTCAGAGGTAGGCTTCTGTGAAGCCCCATTCTCAGGTCTGAAAGTAGGTGTTCCATGCTAAGCAGACTCCGCCGGAGTAGGCGTGGCAGTGACGGGCACCAGAGCCTTTCTTTTGAGCTTCTTTTTATCTCATGTCAACTAGTGAGCCCTAGTTAAAATAGTCATTTACAGGGGAACAAGTTCCTCTCCTAGGTCAGTTAATCCAAGGAGATGAAGTGTTTTTGGAAAAAGCTAGTCTGAGTTAGCCTGGGTGAGTATGTGTGTGTGTGTGTGTGTGTGTGTGTGTGTGTGTGTGTGTGTGTGTGTGTGTGTGTGTAAGTTTTGGGGATATCTACTTTATCTCTCTGGTGACTTATCCTCCCTGTGGTGAGTACAACCAGGATCCCCACCCCAAGGAAGGCAGGCAGGGGAGGGTACATAAGGTCACATTGAGTGGAATGATCTGAATTCTATCCTTCAACTGAAGCCTGGAAAGTTAATGGAGAGAAGAAGAAGTTTAGAGGAACATCAAGAGAAGCCCATTATCTTTGGATACAAGTACCAGAGAGAAGACTGAATCCATCCTTTTTGGTAGTAAGGTAACAGATGCCCATTCTTCATTTATTTCATTATTTTTTGTGAGTCCTAGGGCTTGGATTCAGGGCCTGAGTGTCATCCCTGAGCTTCTTTTACTCAAGGATGAGGCTCTACCACTTGAGCCACATCACCACATCTGGATTTGTGTGTGTGGTGGGGTGGTTGTTGGTTTATGGGAGATAAGAATCTCACAGATGCTCCTGTCCTGGCTGGCTTTGAGTCACGTCCATCAGACCTCAGCCTCCCCAATAGCCAGGATGATGTGCGGGAACCACCGACACCTGACCACCACCATCCATTTATAATCCCCTAGGGCAAGTGCTGGACCACCTGCACTGCACTCCCTTGTTGTGAGTGGGAAGCAGACATGGGTGGGTTTGATACTTCAACAGCCTACATACCTTTGAGCATTGTTCCAGGTCAGTCTGATGGCGGTTTCCTCATCATACACAGCAATGACTTGGCTCTGTCACAAGAACAAATGTCCCCCAGGAGGTGGCAGTTCTGGGGTCTTTCCTCTTCACACTGCCCCCACTCCTCGAAATGACACCCCAGCAAAGCGATATAGACATAGAGTGAATTCATTTTCTTATAACCAGGGTCTGGCCAGAAAGGTAACAGTGAGGAATCCCGATGCAGACCAGCCTGAGCGTATATTGAGACTCTATCTCAGAAATGCCCAAGACAGAAAGTCTTGGCTCGCATGTTAGAAGACCTGACTGGCAAGTCTAAAACCTTGAATTCAAACCCTAATATACCAAAAAGAATCAGAGGCCCTGGTGCCAGAGGCTCATGTCAATAATCCTAGCTACTCAGGAGGCTAAGATCTGAAGATCACAGCTCAACATTTAAAATAGGGTTGGCCTCACCCATCAGACATCATGATAAGACCCAATGTCTGAACCATGAAAGTGTACTCCATATTAACAGGGCTCTCATCCTTACTAAGTGCTGGCCATGCTCTTTGTCCCCCTGGGGAGCCACCCCCTGTGGGCTCCACCCCCAGGTCCTCCTAAGCTCCTTCTGCCACCAACCAGGCCCAAGGAAGTAGACAGCTCCAGGACATACAGATCCCTTGGTCTTATAATTTAACAGTGCTGAGTCCCCATCAAGCATCTCACCCTTTCAGGTCCCCAGACCTCAGCCACAAAGTCCATGTACCCCCCAAAGAAAGCATGCAGAAGTTACCAAAGGGTCCACTGCTCCTTGTTACAGTCCACTTCCACACTCACATACACACACACACACACACACACACACACACACACACACACACACATACACACACACACACACACACACACACACACACACACAACCTGCAGGGGTGGTTCATGTTTGTCTTCCTTGCTACTCAGGAGGCTGAGGTTTGAAGATCACAGTTCAAAGCCAGCCCATTCTGGAAAGACTGTGAGGCTCTTGTCTACAGTGAACCACCAAAAATCCAGAGGTGGAGCTGTGGCTCAAGTGTTAGAGCAATAGCTTTGATCACAGAAGCTCAGGAACAGCACCTAGACCCTGAGTTCAAGGCCCAGGTCTTCTAACTCCAAACACACACACACAGACATAGACACAGACACAGAAACACACACACACACACGCACACACATACACACACACACACACACACACACACACACACACACACGGACAGCCCAAGGCTTCAGCAGTCCCTGAGTACAGACCCATGAAATGTCTCAATTAGGATCACATCCTACCCTCAAGAAGGTGGCACTACCGACATCAGACCCACTATAGAAAAACCAGTAAGCCTCTCACATATCTGGAATGTATCATAGTCCAACATGGCAGTTCTTAATGTACATACTGCTATGTGGAAAACTTAGCCCCTTCTTTTTTTGTAGTTGGTCATGGGGTTTGAACTCTGGACCAGGGTGCTGTCCCTCAGCCCTTCAGGTGAAGGTGAGCAATATCCCACTTGAGCCACAACACCAAATCCTGTTCTCTGGTGGTCCATTGGACATCAAGTCTCGCAGACTTTTCTGCCCAAGCTGGCTTGGAACCATGGTCTTCACATTTCAGCCTTCTGAGTAGCTAGGATGACAGTTGTGAGCCACCAACGGCTTCCAACTTCACCTCGTCAGGCCACAAACTTCTTGCAACCCTTCACTTCAGACTTTGTCACCCAGCATCCAAATCCGTCCTTCAATGGAGAGAATAAAGACACAATAATCCCACCCCTGCACCCATTTGCCCACTCCCTGCCTGCCACAGTCCAAGTCCTCTTGAAGCTCTGGCTTCAAACTGGGGCAAACGGGGAGTTCTTAAAAATGTCTGTACATTGAAGCCAGCAGATGGTCTCCCAAACAAAGCATCTCCCACACACACACCTCCACCATCCTTTGCAGGCAAAGATGTTTTGCTTTCTTTCTTTTTCAGTTGTGGGGCTTGAATTCTGGGCCTGGGTGCTGTCCTTGAGTTCTTCAGCTCAAGGCAAGCACTCTACGACTTGAGCCACAGCACCACTTCCAGTTTTCCAGTGGTCCGTTGGAGATAAGAGTCTCAGGGTCTTTCCTGCCCATGATAGCTTTGAACCGTGATCCTCAGATCTCAGCTTCTGAGTACCTAGGATGACAGCCATGAGCTACTGGCACTTGGCCAAAGATAATTTTCCATCCTTTTCATCCTATCCCCTCAGGAGACTGTTATCTGAGGACTACAGTTGGATTCCACCCATGGCACAAAGTCCATTAGAACTTTTTTTCTATAATTAAACACCCAAAAAAGTTGGAAGTGAAGCTTTGTCTCAAATGGTAGAGTGCTAGCTCTGATCATCAAAGACAAGGGATAAAACCCAGTCCTTAGTTTCAAGCTTTTTCTAGCAAAGACCCACCCAAGAAAGGGAAGCAGGTTGGTACACGGGAGCTCAAAGTTCACACATAATACTCAGGACTCCCAGAACAGACCCCATCCGGCTCTGATTCTCTAGATTCTATGTCCTACATCATGGCAGTCTTAGATGGGACTGACCATGAACCAAGTTAGGATCTTGAAGTACAATCTCATACTGAGGATCCCCTGACCTTATCAAAGACTCAGGATCTCTCACTGTCCTGCCTTGACACTGGGCAGCAAGGTGAGTTGCAGTTATCCAACCACAGGATGTGAATATGAAAGGATTTCTCCGCGAGGGACTCCAACTGGAGGGGCTCTAGGTCTCTCTCTCTCTGGAAGAAAGGTGCTGGTCCATCCCAGGAATGTTCCTAGGTTGTGAGTATCCTCAAAGAAACAACCCTGCTCAGAGCCCAGTGCCTCTTGTTTTCCCACCAGCCTCTATCCAAGCCTGCCCCACCTTCAGTCAGCCCTCTCTGAATCCCAGATCTGCCACATAGCCTAAAGGTTGAGCCAGCAAAGAGACCCACCTCTGCCTCTGAGAATGGCAGTCACGTGGTCCTAGTGCCCTCTACAGGAAGTCTCGAAGTAACTCCGGTCCCGACTCAGTCCTCATTCCCTGGCTGTCCTGTGCCAGTGGCCCACTTACCTCTGTCTATGGTGGCGGAATAAACACCGGGGGTGTCATCTTCTGATTGAGCCAACGAAAGTCCCAGTCCCCAAGGATGTACTGCACAGGCATCCTGCAGTGGACAACAGCCAGGCAGTCAATGGTGAGCCCAAGGTTCCAGGACTCTTAATAGAAGTGTGGCTGGGTCAAAGACTCTATAACTGGTGGTCTATATTGTCAGGAGAGGTCATGGCTCCAATGTCCTGAAACACCTGACCTGGGATCGTCTTACCTCTTCCCTCATTCCAACACCTCCCTAGCCCTTAGACAATTTCTTATTATCTGTCCAGGAAATAAACTTGCTGGGGCAGGGATAATTGAAACCTGGTGACCCCCCCTGAGCCCTAGGTCCTTCCTGAGGCTGCTTCCCCCTGCAGTTGGTGACCACACAGCTCCTGGATGTGATGAAGTTGCTGAAGGGTCAGTGGCTTAATCCTACATACTGGCTTTAGGCTCTGAAATGTTACCCACGGAGATTGTGAGTGGTTGGCTCTCTTGATCCAGGGACTCCAAACCAAGGCTTGCATGCTCCCTTCTTCCTTCCTTTCCTCTTTTTTTCCCTTCATCCTTCCTTCCTCTCTCTCTGTTTCCTTCCTTTGTCTCACTCCTGGCCTTGAATTCAGAGCCCGGGTGCTGTCCCTGAGCCTTTTTACTCAAGGCGACCAATCTATAGCTTGAGGTACACATCCATTTCTGGCATTTTCTTTTTGGTTGTTAGTTGGAGATAAGAGTCTTATAGTCTTTCCTGTCTGGGCCTTAAGCCTTGATCCTCTCATCTCAGCCTCCTAAGTAGCTAGGATGACAGGCATGAAGCCCCAGCATCCAGTTCAAACCAAGGTTTCTTCATGTGTTGTGGAACCAGCACCGGAACCTTTCATCATCTATGACTCCCACTCCCTTACTCCCTTGAGCATGGCGCATACTGTAACTCTTTGTTGGATTACTAAATGAGCATCTGTCTATGACAATATTATAGAAAAGTCCCATTCAATTCATGTAAGCATCCTGGGGCAGGGCGTGGGGAGGCAAAGCCTGATGTAGCTCTCCCACGTAGCTCTCCCACAGTTCTCCCTCGTCCCTCTTCCCACCCTCCTGATGCCACCGCACTTAACTGTTTTGGCTCCCATGATGTGAGCCATCATGTGCTCGCTGGATTCTGGGGCCACTGGGATGCCTATCTTCTCAAAGATCTCTGTCCAGTGGCTGACCAACTCTGTGGCACTCCATGCCCCCTCAGGTGTGAACGAGGTTGCCGTGAGCTGAACCCCTGGCTCAAGTGGCCTCCTTTCCTCTCTGTGGGGCCAGACAGGATGGTCCACTATATCTGGCCCCCAAGTTTCATGTTACAGAGAAAGGATTCTCGAGGCATCCCGGATCTCTAAATCTCCCAGAGTCCACTGCAGGTGCTGAAAATCATCTCTGCTCACAGCTGGCAGGCTGGGGATGGTGAGGTCACTCTCTGCTCCCCATGACATCCTTGACTATGGTGGTCACCCTAGAGAGAGCTGTAGAAGAATCAGCAGCTGCCAGAGAAAGGCAGTCAAGGCACGACATTCATAGCAGGAGACCATCTGGCTTGGGAACTCTGTGTGTGCCACTTTGAACTTCACTGTCTGACCGCTGAATTGGTTCATGTAATTTGACCCATGAACCCAGGCATTAGTGGAAATTGCCAGCTTCAAGAAAAAAACACCTGGAAAAGGTGGCATATCACTTGTCCCAATCAAACTTAAAGGGTTCCAAAGTCAGTGGTCCCCTTTTCCTTCCAGACAGCCTACAGCAGGTTACAGAAACTGGCATTCAGAGAGCTCTAGCTAACTGCCACGGTATGATACCGAGCAGGCTCCAGGAGGGGAAACTTGCCTACCACTGTCCAGCTGGAAACAGCCCAGGTGGGACACAGATTGGAGACTGCAGGACTCCAGGGAGGACTACACATGGATGCACTGCCCCAGGAGGGAATCCACGCCACCAGTGGGGGCCCAGAGCCCCCTGCCCAGATGCCCACAGACACCGTCAATGTCCTGGGTAAGGTTCTCCTCTCATCCTTGGTTGTGGTGAACCATCTGCCATGTTACACCGTTCAACACTCCCCAGACACTCCTAGCTTCACAGCCCTTGCCCTACTCCCACCCATCTCATTCCTTGATTATATTTGGCAGACACATTCCCAACCCTTGAATTAACTCCAACTATACACATGAGAGCAGAGTGTCTGGCTGGAAGAGTGTGGCTGTGGTCACACTGGCCTCATGAGCCTTCTGGCTGAAGA
This sequence comes from Dipodomys spectabilis, assembly GCF_019054845.1. Lineage (NCBI taxonomy): Eukaryota > Metazoa > Chordata > Mammalia > Rodentia > Heteromyidae > Dipodomys > Dipodomys spectabilis. The sequence goes on from NW_024870959.1 coordinate 1,231,037, forward strand.
CAGAAGGACAGGTGTCCACTCTGTTCTGTGGTTCACACAGGCCTCCTAGGGAGTCCATGCAGGTCCAGCAGCTACTGTGGCTGCAAGAAAGTGGAAGAGGGAGGTGGAAAGAGGTGGAAAGGAACATATACTGAAACCTTCCCCAAAGGAGCCATGAAATGGTGAAGGAGAAAACAAAAATTGTGGCTGAGCTCATACTGGGCATTATGAAAAAAGAACAACAAATACACACATGCACACAAATAAACTGCTTTTGCTCTTTTTAGACATGATGACTTAAATATACTTTCATTTTTCTCATCTAATCTCCTGACACACACACACACACACACACACACACACACATCTAAACCGGTCACAAAAGACTCACCATGCAGCACCTGCAATTTGCCAACTGATCACTGATCTGAGCACAGCCAGGCTGTACGAGGAGAAAGATGATCGATATCTCCCTCCCTCCCTCCCTCTCTCTCTCTCTCTCTCTCTCTCTCTCTCTCTCTCTCTGTCTCTGTCTCTCTCTCATACACACACACACAAACACACACACACACACAGAGAGAGAGAGAGAGAGAGAGAGAGAGAGAGAGAGAGAGAGAGAGAGAGAGAGAGATTCAGAGCAGTGCCTCTCCTGAGTTTGTTAGTTCCTCATCTGGGCAATGTACAAGCTCGAGCATGGCAGTTCCCTTGTCAGAACCAGGGGCTCCCACCCAAGGGGATCACTGCTCTAATAATGCAGAACCACCCTGCCTCTGGCTTTACCAAGGGCCAGACCCTTCCATTGGGAACAACCAGCCTTGACTCCTCATTCACCAAAACCCTAGGCCTGGACACTAGGTGAAGGAATCCTGAGACAGGTGACTCCTCAGAGCCCGGACAAAAACAAATCAGGCAGTCCTGGTGCCTCCAGAGAGGTGTCTGACTTGGGGTGGGAGCGTTGTTGGGGAATTTGATGGAGTCTTAAAGGCTACATACATGGATGGATTGCCTACTTCCAGCCTAGATGCTTCTGGGCTAATTGGTGGATTCTTGGGGAGGACTAGGAGACCAAAAGGACCAGAAACACCAGCAGAAGCTGGCAGAGCTGGGAAATGTGATCACCCTGTGAGTACTGTGGACAGCTGGGGTGGGGGTGGGGGACAGGATAGGTGTGTGTGTATCAGAGGGGGTGTGTTCCTCCCAGATAGTCACCTTCTGAACCCCTGTGCCCTCACCTCCCTAGTGGGTTCTTCTGGGACCCTCCTCAGGTGAAAGGGTGACCTAGCACAGAAGACAAGGGCTCACACAGCAAGGGGGGCCTATCCCCTGCATCCAACACCCCCCACCCCCAGCAAAAAGGAAAAGACCTGAGAAGGAAGGTGTGGAGGTGCTCCTCCCCACATCTAACTAAAGCCACTAGGTTCCCACCAGGGAGAGGAAAGGTGCAGAGGTGGCTTCCACTGCTCTAGGCCAGGGTTTCTGTGGTGCTCTCTCCTCACCAATCCCTGTATCTGCCCTTTTCCTGGGACACTGGCTGCTAGGAATTGGGGTGGGATCCTTGGGTGACACCCACCCCCCTCTCCTATGGCACATTTGTGGCAGAGCCAGGGTGGACTGTGGGGTGCAGAGGAGGTGCAGGCAAGATGGGAGAGAGTAGGCTGGAGGCGGGGGTCTGGGTCTGCGGGGGAGGGGGGGTGAGGGGGTGAGGAGGTTCGCTGGGTGTGGGAGTCACCAGGTGGGGTCCCATGGGGCGGCCACTCATGCGTGCTGCTGAGAGAAGCTGTAGGCAATGGTTCTGGGTGCACCCAGGCCCGGAGTGCAAGGACCAAGGGCAGGGACCAGGTCGGGCCTCATGCCAGGCAGAGACTCACCATCTCTGCTGGGAGATTGCTTAAGGGGCCGCCGATCAGAGCAGGCAGAGCCATATTTGAAATTCGGTGCTGCTGGGAGGGGGCAGGCGCACCTGCATGGGGCTGTGCTTTCTGCAACCCCTGCCTCAGCTGCCATCACCACCACCACCACCTCTGCCTCAGCTGCCTGCTTCCGCTGCCTCCATCACAGAAGCCACCACCTTGCTTCCTGTGCCAGGACCTCAGATTCAGGGCAGCCATGGCTGCCATGCCCTGTGGGGCCGCCCGCAGTGATGTGCCTGCCACGCTGGCTCCAGGTGCTCTGTGCTCCTGTCCAGGACTGCACTTTGATTGCAGCAGCCACCAGCCGCTGGAACGGCTTCCCCTTGTGCTTGTGCTTGCTCTTCTCTCTGCTCTTTCTCTCTCTGCCCCCACTCCACTCCTGGGCCACCACACAGGCCTGCCTGCTCCCCCCCCCATCGCTGCCACCACAGTGCACCCCAGGACCCCACCTCCTCCTCCACTTGGCCATGCCCACTCCTCCCTTAGGCCATGCCCCCTACCCTTAGCTGCAATCACAGCCCTGACTGGGCTCTAAGGCTACCAGGCCATGGCAATTGCATCATCACCTCAGCTCAGCAAGCTCCCCCAACCCCAGTACCTTCCCCAGGGATCGAATCTCCCCTCAGCTCCACCCCTGGAGGAGACTATCCTCCATCCTCCTTCACTCCACACACTAAGAACGTGCATGGTGACCCTTGTGTGTGTATGTGTGTGTGTTTGTGTGTGTGTGTGATTGTTGGGGATAACTACCTCTCAAGGACTCAGAACATAGCACTCTTTGGGATGACACACAGCACACTTCCAAAAACAGCACAAAGCACCCTGTGTAAAGGACTCAGCACACAGCTCCCTTTGAAGGACTCAGCATATAGTACCCTGTGTAGAGTACTCAGCACACAGCACCCTTTGAAAGAGGGAGTCCATAGCTTGCAGTGTAAAGGACTCAGCACATTGCATGCTTTGAAAAACTCAGCACATAGCAGTTTCCCAGGGGTTCATTACACAGCACCCTCTGTGTTAAGACTCCACACATAGTCCTTTGAAAGGCTAAGTACAAAGCACCCTTTGTAAATCACTCATTGCATAGCACCCTTCGAAGAACTCAGCACATAGAAGAATTTTGAAGGTTTCAGCACATACCGCACTATGGCAGGACTCAGCACATACCACACTGTGGAAGCACTCAGCACACAGCACCATTTGAAGGACAATACTGAGTACCCTGTGTAAAGGACTCAGCACACAGCACTCAAAAAACTCACCTCATCCCTCTCTTCTCAAGAGCTCAGCACATAGCAGGACTCTTTCAGATGAATTAGCACACCACACATTTTGAAGGACTCAGCATACAGTACGTTGTGTAATGGACTCAGCACACAGCACCCTTTGAAAAACTCAGCACTGCCCATTCTTCTCAGGGACTCAGCACATAGCACCCTATGTGATGTCTCAGCAAACAGCACCTTTTGGAGGACTCAGAACAAAACCCCCATGTGGGAAAGACCCAGCAAATAGCACCCTTTGAAGGACTCAGTACATAGCTGTATGTCACAGGTTCAGCTTTCATTAGAATTAGGGTGTTTTCTTCAGTATCCCCATTCTTCAGAAACACTTCACAAATCCTACCAGTTCACATTTAGCCAACCTGTGTTTTATGGGGGAGGGTCAGCTGGGGGTCTTGAACTCAAAGTTTGGCGGCCCTGTCCCTGAGCTCTTTGGTTCAATGCTAGAGCTCTACCACTTGGAGGCACAGCTCCAATTTTGGTTTTTTGGGTTGTTCTTTGACAGGTCTTATGGTGATAAGGAAGGCCAAGTTGGGGTGTCTGTGGGCAAAGGCTCTTAGCTCAGCCTGGAGCTGACCTCTATCTTTCTTGTGCCCCTGGGAAGCTAGGCCTCCTGGAGCTCTCTTGGCCTAGGGTGGAACAGACTTGCTCTGGCATCAGCACTCAGGGTGTACAAAAGTCAGCTTGGCCCTGGTCACTTCTTAAAATTGAACTTTAGAGGACAATGGCACGGGGCCGCATGTCCTGCATCTGGCCACCAGGGGGCAGGAGTGTCCCGCCATAGGGATTCTACCTGTGAGTTGTGTTACTCTTGCTTCCCTGGGGTCTCCATCATGCTTCCAAGTCACCCTGGACAGGAAAATCCTTGAGACACTTAACTACAATTAACAATCGAAAAGCAAGTGGGGCTGTGGCTCAAGTGGTAGAGCAGTAGCCTTGAGCAAGAAAACTCAGAGATAGAGCCTAGGCCCTGAGTTTACACACACACAGACACAGACACAGACACACACACACACACACACACACACACACACACACACACACCACATGCATGGAAAATCAGAGATTTCTACACCGCAATCTTTGTGTATTCTCTACTTTTCCCCCACTAAGCCTGGTGGCTGCTGGCCTAGGTGTCTGATGCATACACCGTTACCTGGCATCTTTAATTTTGGGGAACAGAATGGGTAGAAGGTTATCCTTCTCCGATCCCAGCTCCTTCAATGGGTCATGTTCTATCCAGGCCCTTTGGGGCTCCTTTACAAAATTGCCAAGATGCCTTCAAAAGTCATCACATACTGGGCACTGGTGGCTCATGCCTGGCATCCTAGCTACTCAGGAAGCTGAGATTTGGAGGATCACAGTGCCAAGACAGCCTGGGCAGAAAATGAGTGACATTCTTATCCTCGATGAACTGTCAGAAAACAAAAGTGGTCCTGTGGCTCAAATGGTAGAGTGCCAGCCTCGAGAATAAGAGCTCAGGGACAGTGTTCATGGCCAATGACAACAAGGAGAGGCTTTGCTTGTTGGCTTTGGGATTGGCATTGGCCAAATATAATTGGAATTTTCAAGTGCTCTATGACAAAGCAGTGCCTCCTTTAGTCCTGTGCTGGTCCATCTTGTCTCACCCCCTGGTCTTGTCCATGTTTTGGGTCAGCATGGCTCTGGATGGAAGGGAGGGCTCCAAGGAGGAAGATCCCAGAGCAATCACCGCATCTCCTTCTGCCATCCTCACCCTGCTGCTTCTGCTCTTTGCCACAGACCTTCTTCCTGGAATCCATCCATGAGGTCATCACTGCCAACATAGTGGTGAGTGGTGGGTTTGGCCTAACTCAGGGCAGTCAGAGGTGGAAGTAGGTCTGGGATTAGGAGCTTCCACCCTGGGTGAGGGCTGAGCCCAGGGTTGACCTTTATTTCATCCTGAGCCTTGCAGTGGTGGGAAGACAGTGTAGACTCCACATTGAGTCAGGTAAATTGGAATCTGGAGGACCCCTTGTGTGGGGAAGGATGTGGGGCTCAGGGGGCCACTGTTGATACTCCTCTCTTGGGATTCCCCTCTCCCTCCCTCATCCCTCAATGGTAGAAGAGAAACTTCAAGTAAGGGTGTGGGAATAGGGGGCGGAGAGGTATTTTGGTGTGAACCAGAAGTGCTTCATATTTTTCCTAGCCCCTACTTCTTATTTATCTGAGGAATGGCCATATGGGCTTGGGAGGGATGAATCATCCTAGCTGAGAATGTGGCTCAGTGATAGAGTGGTCACCTAGCATGACTGAAGCCCTGGGCTTGATTCCACACAGAAAAAGCTAGAAGGGGAAGTGGGGCTCAACTGGTTGATCACCAGCCTTGATCAAAAAGAGCTCAGGGACAGTGGCCAGGCCCTTAGTTCAAGCCCCAGGACTGGAAGAAAAAAATCTTTGTTGGAGGCTTTTTTCCCCTTTGAAAACAATTTATTCTTTGTGATAAGCATAACATGGGTCTCTTCCCTCGCCACCAATAGGCCATTAGATGTCCCTTGAACTTGGGCCACCTCCAGGCAGCCTCTACCCTACCCGACCCCCAGTTTAACCTTCCCATCACCCAGCAGATGGAGGCCTGAGAGAAGGCCACCTGACCACCTAATTCCGGTGGCTGCCAAGGCTTTTGAGAGTCAGTATGTCATATGGAGAGTCATTATCTGCATCAGTCTACAGAAGAAAGGGAGAGAGCGCTCCTCACCTGAGCTGTGGGCAGATCTGTATCTGGGGCATCTGCAGCAAGATATGTCCTTGGGGGAGTCCTCTATGGTGACGAGAACCCTGATCTATCCTCTGGCAGTTTCCACGCTGTCTTCAAGTTGCAATTCTTCAAAACCTTTCTGCTCCTCCCTTATTTCACCCACCACAGGCCCTGATGCATCTGAAGCAGCTTTTGTGGTGGGGTTCAGCCTGTGTTGGCATCTGGAGCCTGCTGTCCATGCCTTCCTGTGTGAGGATCAACAGCAGCTCCTGTAGCACTCTCCTCTTTTCCATCTTCTCCTGGAACAGCCAGCACACACACTCGGCTTTCTCCCAAAATAGCTCATTCAGGACCAACATCTGCTCTTTACACACCACGAGGGACTCCTCAATTGTTTGGATGTGTGCTGACAGCTGGCTGCATCGATGGTGGAGCTCACCTGCTGGATTCTGGAAGTCCACCTCATTAGGCAGGTTGTGGATGAAGCAGATTTTCTTCTTGGACACCCACGTGTCCCGCTTCTCATCCCCATGATTGCTGTGGTGGCAGCTCATGGGGCAGGGGGCTGTAGCTCCAGCTCAGTCTGGCACTGAGCTGCCAGTAGGGACAGGTGCCTGCAGCTGGCCCACCGCTCCTGTGGTATGATTTCGCCTCTGTTGATCTCAGCCTCAGTGTGTTAACTGAGCCTCATCCATCTACCAGGCAACATGGAATGTGGGCATAGCCACAATTCTTGTATCCCATTGGTCAGAAAGAATCATAAAATAATGGGGGTGTGGCCAGAATCCTGTGATGCAGGCAGAATGGGCAGAGTTAAGATGACAGTGGCTCCCCCAGTCCCTTTCCCAGGGAACTCTGTCCAATTCAGTTGGGGACAAGAGGGTGACCTGCTCGAGCCGGATGGCTGCACAGATTGTTGTGTATGTCCATTTGTTGCTAGTTTTGGACCTTGAACTCAGGATCTGGCACAGTCCCTGAGCTGCTTTTGCTCAAGGCTAGCCCTCTACCACTGGAGCCACACGGCTCTACTTCTGGCTTTGCTGGCATTGAAGTTGGACAGGGGTCTCAAGGACTTTCTGGCTTAGAGTGACCATGATTCTCCTATCACACCTTGTAAGTATCAAGGAGGAGCCACTGGTGCCTGCTTCATCATTGGTTTTGCTGATGTTCTTGGACACACCCTTGAGTTCCCTATCCTCAGGTTTAAGTGGTGGGAGCTGGAGCCCACAGTTGGAATCCTGTTCCTGCCACTTCCAAATGCAGGAGATCCTAAGAAACTCATTCCTATCCATATGAATACCAATGGAATGTGATGTATGTTGTGATTGAATGGGCAGTTCTTGCATGATTCTAGGATAAAATTATACACGATTGTATTCTAGCATACTGATCAATTTTAATTAATACTTTATGAAGCATTTAAACAATCACATTCATTAAATGGAGGCAGAATGAAATACCAAAGAATTGGGCATCACATAGTATAGAGATGCCATTTTTTCTGCCAGGACTTTCTTTACTTAATTGCTATATAACATTTTCTGAATGTACTTTGGTATATGCAAGTAAGATATATTATACTTGATCTGGAAATCAATTATTCAAACTGTTTTTTTTTAATCAAAAATGCTTATAGCATAATAAAGAGGTAAATCCAAATTATGTCTATTTGAAGACAATGCTTGGTTAGTCCTCTTCTCACATTACCCATTCCCTTCTTGAGAATAATACACATTGTAAGGAAATGCTTAGAATGTTTTGGAGAAATAGGTTGACTTTAAACCAGAGTTACTCTATGTTGCATTTTGTTTACTTTATATCTAGAAAAGCTAAATTCTTACCTTATCATTTTCCTTAGGCTTTATATTCAGGTTTAATCTCTGATGGGTGACAGATAAAGATATAAACATTTTTTAACAGTTGTTAAATTCAGACTGAGGAATCTAGGTACAATTATGCTCATGCAGATAGGCCTCATCAGTCATGAGACGATACCAAAATGTTAACCAATGATTATTGATGTCATGCTTATGACATTTTGTGTATTATAAACAGTGGTTATTACTATTTATTTTGTAATCAACATCATTTCATGGGTTAGGAATTGATGTGAGACATTATACTCAGAACTATATTGAAGGAGGAATCCAAAATTAGTTACCAAGATATACACTTAACGCAATGTTTTTAAAATGCAAGCGAAAGAAATAATTTATGAAAAAGTCAACATTTACAATAAATACAGAATCAGTATGATTGATATTTTCTTTTATCCCAGTTGCAATACGGCTTGCATGATGACTTTTCTGGTTATATGTTTAGTTAGGTCTTGATATTTAGTTGAAGTTCTGTTTTTTCATATATTCATTTGTCAGATCAAAGAGGAAATTCCATGCCAGAGTCAACATCCATAATAATGTTACAGTTGTATCCTGCTACTTTGCCAAAGTTTCAAATGAGCATGAGTATCTTGGGTCTTTTTTGGATCTAACTAAATATGTATGCAATTTTGTCAGTAGTAGAAAGATTTTTTGACCACCATTTATTAAACTATTATTTTCCAGAAACAACTACTCTCTTTTCATGAGAGTAGTTGTTTTCAGGTCGTGGGGCCTGAGCACTGAGCACTGTCTCTCAGCTCTTCAGCTCAAGGCTAGTGCTCTACCACTTGGGCCACAGCACCACTTCTGGCTTCTTTATTTTTGCTTATGTGGTGCTGAGGAATCGAAACCAGGGCCTCATGCATGCAAGGCAAGCACTCTACCACTGAGCCACCATACCAGCCCTTTTCATGAGATTTTTAATGTCATTTATTTCATGGGTTGATATTTTCCTTTAAATAACCCACATTCTGTCTGCTACAAAGTGTAATTTGGAGTAGTTTTAAATTATGTACACTCAGGTACACTGCTCAGATTCTATTTGCGTATTTTGTTCTTGTTAAATCAGTAGGATTTAGGTCTCAATATGGATACTATTAGACTTATTCATTGCATTTCTGAATTTTTTAAGATGTCATGATTTTTGTTATTTTATTCTCTTAAATATATTCAGATCTCACTCCACTTACAGTCACATTTCTTTTAAACAGTTTGATCCATTCAAGGGATTTGCTATATTAGGTTCATCTAGATGAATTTAATTACAAATGAACACAACTCTATTTCTGAGACACAGTTATCTTTATGGTTCTAGTCAAGGGTAAAATGTATTTGAGGTTTTTGTGCTTAAAAATAACTGGGCACAACATGTTTTTGTGCCTGAGGGCGTTCTACTTTGTTGGTTGTTTTTCCAGCTGTGGTGACTTCAACATATGTGTGCATTTTATTTCAATTGTTTTGTGTCTATATTTTGTTTCATATAACAGAAAGTACAAAAAGAATAAGTGATTTAGAACTTTTCAAAATAGAGTTCTAAGGGAGATACTTGAAGTTTTGTGACATCTGGGACCGGATAGGTCTTGTTAGTGGAGGAGGTAGTAGAATAACAGACACATTGACATGATTTGAATTCTTCCTCTTATTGACTCACTATTTCATAGACTAATACTTCAAAGCCTTTAGTGGAAAGAAAATAATTTTGTTTGTATGAACTCAGAATTTTTGCTTTAATTGGGACACACTACACATTTATAAATGATTTTAACTCTAAAACCTTCTTTCTTTCTTTTAAAATTCCAGATGTGAATTTATAATGCTAAAATAGCATCTACTAATTTATATGAAATAATCCAAACTATTTTCGCTTCACACTATATGTAATATAGACTGTAATAATCGTGAGTAATATAGTATGTAATAACTGACTTTGGGGAAAGTCAATTACAGTGGATTTTGTGAGATACTGAGTAATAGTAAAAATTATATTTGATTCTATTAAAAAGTTCACAGTTACATCTAAAAATAGCTCATAGTTATAAACTAATGCTAAAAAGTAAGATTGCTTATTGGAAAAACCAGAAGTTTCAATAAGCTTGCTTTTTAAACATTGACTTGGATCTGGGCTTTGGTGGCTCATGCCTATAATCCTAATTACTCAGGAGTCTGAGATTGAGGATAGTGGTTCAAAGCCAGCCTCAGCAGAAAAGTCTGTGAGACTCTTATCTCTAATAACCCACTTGAAAACTAGAAATGGCACTGTGGGTCAAATGGTACAGTGGTATCGATGAGCTGAAGAACTCATTGAAATCTGCGACCAGGCCCATAGTTCAAGCCCCACGACCACCAAAAAAAATTGACATGGATTTTTACTTTATTATTTCACGATTTTTTATTGTGAAAATACATACAGAGGGGTTAAAACTACATGAGCAAAGTAATGATTACATTTCTTATCAAACATTGTTTCCCCCTCCTTTGTTTCCCCTTACCATTCCTTCCCATCTTCCCCACAAAGCAACCTAGGCACCAAAGTTCTAAAGTTCATTTTCAGACATAACTTGTTGTATATCTGATTGTTGCATGGGACCACCTGTATCCCTATTTAAACAACTTGTTTTTCCCTTCCCCTCCACAAATTATAACAACATCAAATACAGTGAAAACAAGGGTTATGTCATGGGGGAGGGACATACAAAGCAACAAAGAAATCATCTTATAAATATCCTAAAAAAAACAATAGCAAGAGAAAAAACATTTGAGTCCTTATCTTTGGGTTCATTTCGCCCAACATAAACTTATCTTATCATTTCTGCTTGTCCAAGATAATGAGTACATTTCTTTTCAAGAATTGTAGCCTCCTCCTTTGTTTCCCCTTCCCATCCCACCCTCCTCTCGCCCCCCCAACCAGCCTTCCCACCCCACCAAAGTTGTAAAGTTCGTTTTCGACATAACGATTTATTCATCTCATTGTTGCAATAGGTCCACCTGAATACCTATTTAAACGATTTGTTTTTCCCTTCCCCTCCACAAATTATAACAACATCAAATACAGTGAAAGCAGAGGTTATACCATGGGGAGGGACATACAAAGCAACAAAGAAATAATCTTATGTGTTAGAAACAATCACATGAAAGAAAAAAAAACATTTGAATACATATCTTAGGGTTCATTTCCCTAACATCAACTTATCTGACCTTTTCTGCTTGACTCAGACATATACTAGTTATTGCAAACAAGGGAAATCATGGGACCTAAGTTTCATTGAGCCTGGCTTACTTCACTTAATATAATTTTTTCCAAGACTTTCCATTCCCTAACAAATGGGGAAATGTCATTCTTTCTGATGGAGACATAGAATTCCATTGTGTATATATACCACATTTTCTTGATCCATTCATCTACTGAGGGGCATCTGGGTTGGTTCCATATCTTAGCTAGGGTAAATAAGGCTGCAATAAACATAGTCGTGCTGGTAGCTTTAGTGTGGTCTTGTTTGTGAACATTTGGGAAAATGCCCAAAAGTGGGATTCCTGCGTCATAAGGGAGCTCTATGTGGAGTCTTTTGAGGAACCTCTTTACTACTTTCCAAAGTGGTTGAACAAGTTTACACTCCCACCAACAATGCAGTAAGGTTCCCTTCTGTCCACATCCACTCCAGCATCTGTTGTTATTAAAGTTCTTGATTACAGCCATTCTAACTGGGGTGAGGTGGTATCTCAATGTGGTTTTGATTTGCATTACTTTTATGGCTAGAGAAGTTGAGCATATTTTCATGTGTCTAATGGCAATCCTTCTTTCCCCTTCAGAGAAATTTCTCTGTAAGTCTTTAGCCCACTTATTTATTGGGCAGTTGTTTCTTTGAAAATTTGTTGTTGGGGAATTTAATTTTTTGATTTCCAGTTATATTTTGGATATGAGACCCTTGTCTGTTGTATGGCTATTGAAGATCTTCTCCCAATCCGTGGGCTTTCTATTGATCTTGCTAGCTATGTCCTTTGCCATGCAGAAGCTCTGCAATTTCATGCAATCCCATTTGTCCAACCTTTCTTTTATGTGTTGTGTTTCTGGGTCTCTATTAAGAAAATTTCAGGGCTGGGAAGTTGGCTCAGTGGTAGAGCGCTTGCCTTGCATGCTCGAGGCCCTGGGTTCGATTCCTCAGCACCACATAAGCAAAAAGAAAAAAGCCGGAAGTGGCGCTGTGGCTCAAGTGGTAGAGTGCTAGCCTTGAGCTGAAGAGCTGAGGGACAGTGCCCAGGCCCAGAGTTCAGGCCCCACGACCGGACCCATAAAAAAAAAGAAAAGAAAAGAAAATTTCGGCCTGTGCCAAGAGACCTAGGGTTTCTCCTATTCCATCCTGTAAAGTTTCCAGAATGTCTGTTTGACTCCGAGGACTTTGATCCATTTGGAGTTAATTCTGCTGCAGGGTGATATATAAGGATCTAGCTTTAGTTTTCTACAAGTAGTTAACCAATTTAGCCAGCACCATTTACTGAAGAGCCTGTCATCAAGTTTGTAATATAACAACGACATATACAATTTCAATTTCTTCTAATTCACTATGAGGATACTGTAATAACCAGTAAAGCCAGAATTATCTGTGGGAGCCATTAATCTTTGTAAATTCTTGGCTTGGCCCACCGGAGAGTGTGGGGAATGCCACCAAAGGTGAAGGTGTCAAGCCTCACTTGGTGAGCTGTCAAGAAGTGATTGAACATTGGGCAGTTTGGGAAGTGACGGTTGAAAACAGGCAGAAGACCCGTTGGAGTGAGGAGAGGTACAACCTATATATAAGTTGCATTTTCAGAGCATTGGAAGGGGATATAAAAATGAGAGCTACCTGGATGGAAGAAAGTGGTAAGACAGCAGGAAGGGAAAAACCTGAGAAGAGAGGAAACAGAAAAGTGGTCATTAGGGCAGAGTAGTGTAGGCCTGTGGAGACTGGAGAGGCCTGAAGAGAAGAAGGAAATGGTGGAAGGGAAAAAGAGAAAGACCAGAAAGGAATGACAGGTCTGTAGTGAAGGAGGGAGTAATGGAAAAGTTAAAAGCCTTGCCCATTGAGGTTTGGAGCTTTGGAGATCATAATTTTTTGGCTGGTGGTTTGCAGACCAATTAAGATAGGGCAGGGCTGCCCATTGGAGGTCTGAGGTTTGGTGGTCAAGGCTGATCTTGGACCTGGTTATCCAGTCCAGGATAAGGTAATCACAGTCTCCTTTCTAGTGTAAATTGGATTATTATATTAAATGTGACTCAATGGTTTGTCTCCTTGCCTTAGAGGTAATAAGTACGCGAGTTCACAGAAAGAGCTTGAAGTCTCAAAGGCCGTGAATTTTTAAGATGTGATGTGGCCATAATAGGTTTGTAAAAACACAATGGGACAGTGAAATAACAATGGCAATACCACAATATCATCTCAAAATAATGCTTTGATACCACAATTAGTTGTTGATACCATTCTCGTGATGAGGTCACAATAGGTTTGTGATGTCACAATAGGTTCATGATGTCAGAGTGGCATGGGATATCTCAATTGTGACATCACAATTGTTATATGGTTAAAATGGGTTTCTGAAACAGAGTGAATTCACAGAATAGGCCTTCACACTGTTAAGTCATAACAATGTCACTGTGATTTATAATGCTATGATGCCATTGTTGTTTAGTGATGTCACAATGAGCTGATGGTGTCATAATGACAATTTGATGTCACTGCTGATTTATGATGTTACAATGGTTATGAGGTCACATTATGTTTCTGATATCAACACACATGTCAAATTTGAAATAGAATGAAAAAGCCGGGCGCCGGTGCCTATAAACCTAACTACTCAGGAGGCTGAGATCTGAGGATCGCAGTTCAAAGCCAGCTCAGGCAGGAAAGTCTATGAGACTCTTATCTCCAATGAAAACCACTAGAAAACCAGAAGTGGCTCTGTGGCTCAAGCGATAGCGTGCTCACCTTGAGCTGAAGAACAGGGACAGCACCCAAGCCCAGAGTTCAAGCCCCAGGACTGAAAAAAAAAAGATTAAAAACAGGCATTATGATAAAAATAGACAAGATTATGATCTTATTATAACATCACAATGGTAGTATGATCTCATAATGCTATCTTGTCATTGTAGATTTGTGATGTCAAAAGTAGTTGATGCTGCCATAATGACAATATTATGTCACACTTGTGATGTCTCAAAGGGTTTGTGATGTTACAATGGCATGTTTGATATCAATTGTCAGATCAAAATGAGGTTATAGTTACACAAAGGGACTGTGATGTCACAAAGGCCATGTGTTTTTTCAAAGATGCTAAGAGGTCCTAATAGGTTTGGGATGTCACAATGTGATAGTGATTGTCAAATGGCAATGAAAGCTCACAATGGGTTTGTGATGTCACATTGGTGATGAAATCAAATAATTTTGTGAAGTCACATCTCATAATCACATGTCCAATTTCAGTTGCTACTATTTCACAATGAGGATATGAGTTCACAGAAGAAGACTGAAGTATTAAAGGCTATGAATTTTCTAAAATGCTGTGAAGACACAGTAGGTTTTTGAAAACACAGTGGAACAGTGACATCACAATGGCAATGTGATGTTGCAATATGATGACTTCGTAATGTTTTGATATCACAATTGGTGATGCAGCACTGGTGATGAGTTTACAAGAGGTGTGTCACAATGTCACAATGGGTTAGTGATATCAAAATGACACATGTGATCTCAATTGTCATTAACCCACAATGAGTATATGAGCTCACAAAGGGACTGTGATATCTCCAAAGGCATGCGTTGTCACAAAAGTGATGAAGTCCTAACAGGTGTGTGTTGTCAGAATGTGACAAAATGCTCATAACATCTATCAGTGTGATGTCACCATAATCAAGATGTCACACTGGATTCGGGTATCATATTTCATACCTGGATTGGGTATGAGAGGATTGGAATTTCACATTGGGTGAGTGATATCACTATTGAAATATGGGGTCATGCAGGGATTGTGCTACCACAATGGCTATTAGATCACAATGTGTTTCTACTATAATAGGTTTGTGCTGTCACAATTGATTGGAAACGTCACAATGGCATGCCGGGTCTCAAATGTCATTAATTCGCAATGAAAATATGAGTTCACAAAGGGACTGTGTTGTCTCCAAAGTCATGTCGTTGGCACAAATGTGATGAAGCCCTAACAAATTTGTGAGTTCACAATGTGACACCATGTTCTTGATGTCTATCAATGTGATGTCACAATGTTCATGTCAGAGTCAATTTCTGATATCATACGTCATACCTGAAATATTATGAGTTTGAAAACAGATTATAAGCTTACTAAAGGCCTAAAATATCCTAATGGCAGCATATCACAAAAGTTATGACTAAAAACTCATGGTCTTTGGAGGTTTTCTTTCTTTGAAATTGTTTCCTCATTGTGAACTAGTAGAAATTGAAATTGGACATGTCAGTGTGATATTACAAACTCATAATGACATCACAAACTCATTGTGACCTTATCACCACTGGGACATCACAAAACCATTGTGACATCACATTGCTGTTGTGCCTTCACAATCACATTGTGACATCACAAAGCTATTGTGAACTCTTGAGATGTACAAGTCGTTATGTCGAAAACGAACTTTACAACTTTCATTGGGAGGGGGGAGGGGGAGCGGGGAGGATTGGGTGGGGGGCAGGGGGAGGATGGGAAGGGATGGGAAGGGGAAACAAAGGAGGAGGCTACAATGCTTGATAAGAAATGTACTCATTATCTTGCCCATGTAATTGTAACCCCTCTGTACGGTATTTTCACACACACAAAAAAACATAAAAAAAAAACAAAAAACACATGACCTCTGTGGCATCACAGACCCTTTGTGTACTCATATTTTCACAGTGAACTAATGAAAATTGTTATCACACATAGCATTTTATCATCACAAATACTTTGTGCAATAATTATGACTGTGAAATCACATTGTCATCATGACACCACCATTTATTGTGACATCACCAAACCCCAATGACACCATGCCATATTTTTCTTTTTTTTCTTCTGTGAGTTTTTTTTTTATTGTAAATACAGTGTACAGAGGATTACAGTTACATGAGCAAGGTAATGAGTACATATACTATCATCATTGCTGCCTTGACATCACATTGTCATTTTCATGTCATAGACCCATTTTGAATGCCTATTCTTTGATTTCATTCTATCTGAAATGTGCCATCTTCATTGATATCAGGAAACCATTGTGAACTCATAACCTTTGTGACATCTAAATCTCTTTGTCAGAGCACATTGCCTTTGTTATATCACTAACCCAATGTGACATCAAATACCTCTCCTGTTCTCATAATTTTGTGACATGCCATTGTGATATCTTAGGTCCTTTGTGAGTTGAAAATCTGTGTTCGACCTCGTATTTCAGATATGACATGAGATATCTAAAATCCTGTGTAACATCATGATATCACACCGCTGGACATCATAACCATTACGTCACTTTGTGACATCTCAGACCTGTTAGTTCTTCACCTTTTTGACTACATATGCTTTGCTGACATCAGAATCCCTTCCCAAACTCATATACTCATGGTGTATTAATGACAATTGAGATCCCACATGCCATTGTGCCATCACCAACCCCTTGGGACATCTCAAATCTATTGCAACCTCCTCATCAGTATTGCATCACCAATTGTGACATCAAAACATTCTTATAACAGGATGGTGAGATATCACATTGTCATTGTGAAATCACTGTCCCATTGGGTTTTCACATAGTATGACCTCATACTATGGAGCTTCTTCTATCACCTGGTATCCTCATATTGAATTATGAGTCATTGAAATTTGATATATCGTTCTGATATTACAAACAAACTGTGACATCACAAAATCATTGTGACCTCATCACCACTGTGACATGAAAAACCCAATAGGATATCTCATTTCCATTGTGACATTATGGTTCACATTGGGTCATCCCAAGCTTATTATGACCTCTTATCACCTTTGAAAACACACATGGCCTCTGTGACATCACAGAACCTTTTTGTATCCATATCCTCATGAGGAACTAATGAAAACTGACATCAGATATACCATTGAAACATAACAACTCCTTTCTGACATAATCATAATTGTGACATCATGTTGCTATTATGACACCATCAGCTCATTTTGACATGTAAAACTACAATGACATCATAGCATTGTAACATCACATTGTCATTCTGATGTCACAGACACGTTGTGTTTGCCTATTATGTTATTTGATTCTATTTCTAATGTGGCATGTTGGTTGATACCAGAAATCCATTGTGAGTTCATGACCATTGTGATATCACGGTGCCTTACTAGCATCACATTGCCAGTGTGATGTCACATTGCCAAATGGATGTCAAAAAGGGATTTTGATGTGACAATGGTTATGACATCACAATGAGTTTCTGATATCAACCCACATGCCATATTTCAAATACAATGAAATCACAGATTTGGCATTCATAATGTGACAATGATGTCACAATGACAATGGTAAATGCTATACTGTCATTATCATTTTGTGATGTCACTATAAGCTAAAGATGTCATAACAACAATATAATGTCACACTGGTTATGATGTCACACAGGGTTTATTATCTTACAATGGTTATGAGGTCACAATGTGTTTCCGATATCAACTGATATGCCACATTTGAAATAGAATGAAATCACAAGATATACATTCACAATGTGTCTATGACAGCAAAATGTCAATGCGATGTCATAATGCTATGATGTCACTGTAGCTTGGTGATGTCACAATGAGCTGATGGTGCCGTAATGACAGTCTGATATCACACTGGTGATGGTGTCACAAAGGGTTTATGATGTCACAATGGCATGTCAGATCTTAATTGCCATTAGTTTATAGTGAGGATATGAGAATGAAGTCACAATGACATATACAAATGAACTGTGATGAAACAAAGGCCATGTTTTTTGTCAAAAGTGCTAGGGTTCTTAAAAGGTTCTGGTTGTCAAAGTGTTAATGATATAAAAATGGGTTAGTGATGTCAAAACTAGTTTGTAATATCACATCTTATTTCTATTTTCAATTGCTACAAGTTCACAATGATACAAGTTCACGGAAGGAGCTTGATGTCTCAAAGGCCATAATTTTCTAAGATGTGATGAGATCATAATAGGTTTGTGAAAGCATGAGGGTTCAGTAATATCACAATTGCAATATGATGTCAAATTATAATGTCCTAAGAGTGTTGTTATGTCACAATTAGTTGGTGATGCCATAATAGTGATGAGTTCAAAATAGTTTTGTGATGTCGCAGTAGTTTGGTGATGTGACAATGGCATTCCAGACCTCAATTGTCATTAACTTGTAATGAGTATATGAGTTTAGAATGGGATTGTGAGGATTCCAAAGTCATTTGTTGGCACAAATGTGATGAAGTCAGAACAGATGTGACAATGTGACACAATGGTCATTACATCTAGCAGTGTGATGTCACAATATTCATAATATCACAGTATATTTCTAATATTTAATGTCATATCTGAAATAATATGAGATCAAAAATAGATTGAGCTCTCAATGGGCCTAACACAGTGGCAACGTGTCACAAAACTTACGAGGACAGAACATGTTTGAGTTGTCACAGTTGTTTAGAGATATCACAATGGCAATGTTATATCACAAAGGTATTGTCATGTCACAATGGTTATGAAGTCAAAATGTGTTTTTGATATGAACCCACATTTGAAATACAACGAAATCACATAATAGGCCTTCATAATGTATGTATGTTGTCACAATGACAATGTGGTGTCATAGTGGTATGATGTCATTACAGATTTGTGATGTCACAATGACCTGATATTGTCAAAATGACAATGTGATGTCATACCAATGATTATATTGTAAATGCTTTGTGATATTACAATGGCATATCTGATCTCAATTGATATTTCACAATGAGGATACGGATACACAGAGGGACTGTGATGTCACAAAGGCCATGTGTTTTTTCAAAGGTGCGAAAGATGTCATAATGGGTTTGGGAGGTATCAAGGTGATTGTAATATCACAATAGCAATGTGACATCACAATGGTTTGTGATGTCACATGGGTGATGAGGTCACAATGGACAGGACAGGTTTGTGATATCAGAACAGGTTAATGATATCACAATGGCACTGTGATGTCACAAAGGGATTTTTATGTCACAATGGCTTTGAGGTCACAATAGATTTCTGATATCCACCAATATTGTTAGCTTGTAATAGAATGAAATCACAGAATAGGAATTCACATCTCTAATGTCACTATGACATATAATGCCATAATATTATGATATTTAAGTTTAGTGATGTCAAAATGGCATGTCTAATCTTATTGGTAATTAAATTACCATGAGGATCCCAAAAGTTGCTATGTGCTGAGTCCTTCAAAAGGCACATTGTGCTAAATCCATTACACAGAGTTCTTAGTGCTTTTTTTTTAAATGTGCTGTGTGCTGTCATCCCAAAAGATTCAATGTTCTGAGTCCTTGAGAGGACAATCACACAACACACACACACACACACACACACACAAACACACACACACACATACACACACAAACTCGGAGCATTATCTTGCACCTGCTTGGTGTGTGGGGTGGATGGAGAAGAGTATCCCCCAGTGATTGGGCTGAGGGGATCTTCAATTTCCCCAGGCAGCTGCTGGGGTTGGGGGGAAGCCCTGAGCTGAGGTGAGGCTGCTTCTGCCATGGCCTGGTAGTCTTAGGGCAGAGTCAGGGCAGCACAAAGCCAGGGGCGGGGACATGGCCAAGGTGGGGAGGGAGTGTGACTGAGGGGAGGACAGGGTGTGGCTGAAGGGGCACATAGTTGCTGCAGCCAGGGGCACATGGGAGCTGGCATACTTGTGCAGCAGGGGCTGGGCTTGAAAAGTGGGGGCAGAGAGCGAGCAGAGAAGATCAGGCACATGCACCAGGGGTGTCAGCATCCATGACTGGCGTCCTCTGCTGTAGGAGCACAGGTCTGGGCCAGGAGCACAGAGGACACAAAGCCAGCACAGCAGGCACATCCCTCTCAGCCCCAGGGAGGCTCAGAGGCCAGGTAGGCCCTGAGTCCAAGGCCCCTGCACCAGGAGCTCAGCTGTGGAGGGGGCGAGCTCAGCCCTGCCACCTGCCCACCCTTGCCCCGGCTCCTTCTCCTGCCCTCCCCGTGGCACCTCGTTTGAAATGGGTTGCTGCCAGCTTGGACCCGTGGCGCCTCTTGGAATCATCCAGAGATGGTGCATCCCTGGCCTTCTTGCGGCCCTGACCCGGTCCTGGTCCCCAGTGGAAGCCCCTCGGGTCTGCACTTCATGACCTCCCCCTACCCCACACCCCCCACGGACCCGGACCCAGACCCGTGACTCCTGCCTCCCCTCTTGTGTCCCAAACACGCCTCCCCAGCACCAGGCAGGCCAGCCCTGACTGCCACAAATGCGCCCCAGGAGTGGGGGGTGGAGGAGTGGATGTTGATCTGGGCATCCCACCCCCATCCCTAGTGGCCAGTGTCCCAGGAAAAAGGCAGATGTAGGGATGGGTGAGCCCCTGGCCTAGAGCAGTGGGAGCCACAGAGCTATGCATCTTCACCCTTTCTCTCCCTGGGGGAACTCGGTGGCTTTAGTCAGAGGTGGGGAACAGCACCTCCACACCTGCCTTCTTGGGAGTTTTCCTTTTTTCTGGTGGTGGGATGGTGTTGGATGCAGAAGATAGCCCCCCGTTCTGTGTGAGCCCTTGTCTTTTGTGCTCGGTCACCCTTTCCCCTGAGGAGGGTCCCAGAAGAGCCCACTAGGGAGATGAGGGCACTAGGGATCAGATAGAAGGTGAATGTCTGGGAAGAACATGCCCCTCCAACACAGATACACCCTGCTGGTCCCCCCACTCCAGCTGTCAACAACACTCACAGGGTAATCACATTTCCCAGCTCTGCCACCATCTCCTGGTGCTCCAGGCCCATCTGGTTTCCTCATCCTCCCCAAGAATCCACCAAGTCACCCAGAAGCATCTAGGCTGGAGTAGGAAGTTCATCCATGTCTGTAGCCTTTAGGATCTCATCCATTTCCCCAACACTGCCCCCACCCCGGGTCAGACACTTCTCTGGGGGCACCATGACTTCCTGCTTGTTTTCAATCCAGGCTCTGAAGAGCCACCTGTCTCAGGATTCCTTCACCCAGAGTCCTGGCCTAGGGTTTTGGTGAATGGGGAGTCAAGGCTGGTTATTCCCAAGGGAAAGTGTCTGGTCCTGGAGAAAGGGAGAGGCAGGGTGGTTCAGCATTATTAGAGCAGTGCTTCCTTTGGTCGAGCCCCTGGTTCTGACAAGGGAACTCCCATGCTCCAGCTTGTAGATTGTCCCAGATGAGGAACCAACAAACTCAGGAGGGGCACTCCTCTGAGTCTGTGTGTGTGTGCGCGCGTGCATGAAAGAGAGAGAAACAGAGAGAGAGAGAGAGAGAGAGAGAGAGAGAGACAGAGAGAGAGAGCACCTGACTGTGCTCAGGTGAGTGATCAGTTGGCAAATTGCAGGTGCTGCATGGATGAGTCTACAGTCACTGTTCTTGATGTGTGTGTGTGTGTGTGTGTGTGTGTGTGTGTGTGTGTGTGTATTTGTTGTTCTTTTTTCAGCAATGCCAAGTATGAGACCAGCCATAATTTTTGTTTTCACCTTCACTCTTTCATGGCTCCTTTGGGGAAGATTTCAGTAGACGTTCCTTTCCACCTCTCTCTTCCCCCTTTCCTATAGCCCACAGTAGCTGCTTGGCCTGTGTGGGTCTCCCCTAGGAGGCCTATGTGAACCACAGACCAAAGTGGACACCTTCTGTCTTAAGCCTGAAGGCTTGTGAGACGAGTGTGACCACAGCTGCACTCTTCCAGCCAGACAGTCTGTTCTCGTTTCTATAGTTGGAGCTAATTCAAGGGTTGGGAATGTGTCTGCCAAATGTAATTAGGGAACAAGATGGAGGGGGGAGTAGGGCAGGGGCTGTGAAGCTAGGAGGGTCTGGGAAGTGGTGAACGGTGTGACATTGCAGATGGTTCACCACTACCAAGGATGAGAGGGCAACCTTACCCAGGGCATTGATGGTGTCCATGGGCATCTGGCAGGGGGCTCTGGGCTCCCACTGGTGGTGTGGATTCCCTCCCAAGGGAGTGCACTGGTGGGAAGTCCTCCCTGGAATCCTGCAGACTCTAATCTATGTCCTGCCTGTGCTGTTTCCTGCTGGGCAGTGGTGGGCAAGTGCATTCCCCCTGTTGGAGCCTGCTCGGTATCAGGCCATGGCAGTTAGCTAGGGCTTGCTGAATGCCAGTTTCTGTAACCTGCTGTAGGCAGTCTGGAAAGAAAAGGGGACCGCTAACTTTGGAACCCTTTAAGTTTGATTGGGACAACTGAAATGACACCTTTTCCAGGGTTTTTTCTTGAAGCTGGCAATTTCCACTAACGCCTGGGATTATGGCTCAAATTAGATGAACCATTTCAGCCAACAATCAATGACATTCAAAGTATCACAAGCAGAATTCCCAATACAGATGGTCTCCTGCTACGAATGTCGTGCCTTGATTGCTTTTATGCGGCAGCTGTTGATTCTCCTCTGACTCTCTCTAGTGTGACCACCACAGTTCAGTGAAGGGTTAAAGTACTTGAGGCAGTGCCCATTTGTTGCTTGTTTCAGAGCAGAGCAACACATGGTGCTAAACCACCTGGTTGTGTCCCTTCATAAGACCTGTAAATCCTTAGCTCGGGGCTCTCCTCCTGGGCTCTGCTGTGTCAGAGTGTAGGACGAGGCCCGAGCTGCAGCTCATTTAAATAAAACAGCTGTAGAGTCTGATTCTTGGTGGTCTTCTTGGTGGGGTCCTGAGACCTAGACATAACATTGAGGATGTCATGGGGAGCAGAGATTGTGACCTCACCATCCCTAGCCTGCCAGCTATGAGTAGGATTCTCAGCACCTGCACTGGACTCTGGGAGATTCATATACCCAAGATGCCTCAAGGATCCTTTCTCTGCAACATGAAACTTGGGGGCCAGATGTGGTGGTCCATCCTGGCTGGCCCCAGGGGTAGGAGAGTAGGCCCCTTGAGCCTGGCCTTCAGCTCATGGCAACCTCATTCACTCCTGAGTGGGGAATTGAGTGCCACAGAGCGGTCAGCTGCTGGCCAGAGATCTTTGAGAAGATAGGCATCCCAGAGGCCCCAGAATCCAGTGAGCACACCGTGGATCATGTCTTCAGAGCCAAAACAATTAAGTTCAGTGGCACAAGGAGGGTAGGAAGAGGGAGAAGGGAGAACTGTAGGGGAGCTACATCAGGCTTTGCCCCACCCACCAAGATGCTTACCTGAATGGGATGGGACTTTTCTGTAGTATTTTTGTAGACAGACGCTCATTTATTTATCCACAAAGAGTTACAGTGTGTGCCAGGCTCTGGAGGGGTCATAGACAATGAGAGTTTCCAGTGCTGGTTCCACAGCACATGAAGAAACCTTGGTTTGAGCAGGATGCTGGTGCTTCATGCCTGTCGTCCTGGCTACATAGGAGGCTGTGATGGGAGGATGGATGCTTGAGGCCCAAGCAGGAAAGCCTGTAAAACTCTTATCTCCAACTAACTACCAAAAAGAAAACACCAGAAATGGATGTGTGGCTCAAGCCATAGTCTGTTGGCCTTGAGTAAAAAGGTTCAGGGACAGCACCTAGGCTCTGAGTTCAAGGTCCAGGAGTGAGAGAAAGGAAGGAAAGAGAAAAAGAGGAGGGAAGTCCAGATGGAGAAAAAGAGGAAAGGAAGGAAGAAGGGAGAACATGTGAGACTTGGTTTGGAGTCCCTGGAACAAGGGAGCCAACCATTCACAATCTATGTGGGGACAATTTCAGAGCCTAAAGCCAGTATGTAGGACCAAGCTACTGACACCTCAGCAACTTTCTGATATCCAGGAGCTGTGTGGTAGCCGACTGCAGAGGGAAGCAGCCTCAGGTAGACACTAGGACTCAGGGTGGGTCACCAGGTTTCAATCATCCCTGGTGTCAATGAGTTTATTTTCTGGTCAGATAAGAACAAGCTGTCCAAGGGCTAGGGAGGTATTTTTGTGAGGGAGTGTCGGGGGGGGGGGGAGGCAAGGAATAAGCAGGAAGATGAAGAGGGAAGAGAGTGTCAGGACATTGTAGCCATGACTTCGCCTGACAACCTAGACCAAAAGTGATAGAGCCTTTGACCCAGCCACACTGCTATTAAGAGTCCTGGCACATTGGGTCACCATTGACCACCTGGCTATGGTCCACTGCAGGATGCCTGTGCAGTACCTCCTTGGGGCCTGGGACTTTCCAGGGCACAATCTGAAGTTTACACCTCCCCCCCCCCCCGTTCTTTCCTCCACCAGAGACAGAAGTAAGCTGGCCACTAGCACAGGACATCCAGGGAATGAGGGTGGGAGTAAGGACCCTTGTTGCCCCAGACTTCCTCTAGGGGGCACGAGGACCCCGTGATTGCCATTCTCAGAGGCAGAGATGGTTCTCTTTGCAGGCTCAGCCTTTAGTCTAGATGCAGATCTGGGATTCAGAGAGGGCAGACTGAAGGTGGGGCAGGTTTGGATAGAGGCTGGTGGGAAAACCAGAGGCACTGGTCTCTGAGCAGGGTTCTTTCTTTGAGGATACTCACAACCCAGGAACATTCCTGGGATAGATCAGCCCTTTTCTCCGTCCTGAGAGAGAGGGACCTGGAGCCCTTGAGTCTGTGTCCCTTGACTGAGAAATCCTTTCATTCCCACATCCTGTGGTTGGATAACTAGACCTCACCTCCCTACCCAGTGTAGAGGCAGGACAGTGAGAGATCTTGAGTCTTTGATAAGGTCAGGGGATCCTGAATATGAACATCCTGATGGTGCATGGTAAGTTCCATCTAAGATTACCATGATGTAGGACATAGAATCTAGAGAATCAGATCAGGATGGGGTCTGTTCTGGAAGTCTTGAGTATTATGTGTGAGCTTTCAGCTCCTGTATGCCCACCTGCTTCTCTTTCTTGGGTGGGTCTTTGCTAGAAAAAGCTTGAAACTAGGGACTGGGTCCTATCCCTTGTCATTTATACTCAAAGCTAGCACTCTACCATTTGAGCCACAACTCCACTTCCAACTTGTTTGGGGGTTTATAATTGGAGATAAAGAGTTCTCATGGACTTTGTTGCCAAGGGTGGCATCCAACTGTGCCTCTGTATTCTGGGTATCCGGAATTGTCTAGAAGGACCTGAGAGGCCAAGCTGGGGCTGGGAGATAGACTTGGCTGTGATAATGTTCGTTGACATTTCCTAGACAACAACAGATACTTCCAAGCCACCTGGGCCTCACCTCTATGCAGCCCAAGATCCTTCTTGCTTGGGCAGCCTTCAGTCAGCTATCAAGCTCAAGTGGGTCAGAGCCACTGGCAACCACCCTTCCCCCACTCCACTGCCAGCCTGCTGGGAGGGACATGCAGCCAGAGGCCCAGCTGAGGAAAAGGACATGCATGGTTTTTTTTCCCCTGTGATCTCTTAGAAAGAAGAATGTCATGGACTTTCCCATCCTGGCTGAATTCAAATTGGCATTCTCTACATCTTGGCCTCCTGAGGAGCTAGGATTACAGGCAAGAGCCACTGGCACCTTGCTTACTTTTCTTCTTCTTTTTTCTTTTTTTTAATGGTAACAATCTGAAGTCTTCATGGTGTCATTCCAATGGTTTGTATTATAATTAAACGACCCAGGCCTGGAGTTTGAATGCTAGGACTGCCACCCACAAAAGGAAGGAGAGCCTGACAAACTTATTCCTGTTCATGTGAATGCTTATGGAGTGTTATTAATGTAACAATAAATGTGCAGTGGATTCATGACCCTATTTTAGAATGCTACACAAAAATTATTGGGTTTCTGTTTTCCATTCTAGCACCATGGTATAATTAAGGATACTGATTAATTTTTAATTAATACTTTTATAAGTATTCAACCCGGATACTTCATTAAATGGAGGCAAAATTTATTAACTAATAATTGGTAATAACATATATAATTTAATATCCTCACAGTCCCACTCTCTGTATATGTATATATTTGTATATATGTTTATGTCTATCTCTCTATCTACTTCAATCTACATATTTATCAACGTATACATACATACATACATATATATATATATATATATATATATATATATATATATATATATATGGGGCACAACTTTGGCTTGATAATAGGTTCTCAGAACTTCCTGGCCGCTCAGATTTCAGGAGGCTGGTCTGCTAAGACTGTAACACTATTTATGGATTGGGCATTGTAGGCTGTGAGATGAAATCCCAGCATGGCCAAAAATTTATTCGTGGAGTAAGAAGCCAATTTTGACACATTATTTTCCTTCTCTGTGAAAGTCCTTGGTCTCAGTATGATGTATAATCCATATGCAACTATATCCTATGTGATATGATATAATAAAAGAAATGTTACATATGTATATACTAAATACTAAATAAATAAGGGTAATAAATGTCAGATGTAGTAAACCATGTATGTAAATAGATCTCATATATTAATATTACTTTTTCCAGTGCTGGTGCTTCAATTCAGGCCCTGGGAACTGATCTGAATTTCTTGTCTTCAAGGATGCTGAGCCTTTCCTCTGCACCCAGACCCTGAGTGCAAATCCCAGGCCTACTAGAAAAATGGTGCAAATTCCAAACCAGGGCCTTATTACTATTATTATTACTATTATTATTATGATGATGATGATTATTATTTTGTCTAAGCATGGGGCTTGAACTCGGGTCTTGGCATCTCTGCCACAGTTGGTGGTGGCATCCTAGGACCTGAGTTCAAATCTCGGGGTGGAAAAAGAAATAAAAAACTGTAAAGGAGAAGCCTAAAACTGAGAAGTTCAAGGAGGTAGTTTTCCTTTTTTTTCCCTTTGTATTGTGACCATCCTGGGTCTAAATGACAAGGCCCAGAAAGCATACATTATCTTGCATTGCTGATGTTTGGTGGGGTATTAGGGAAGCCATAGCCAAAACCAGCAACTTAGGCCTGGAGGTCGAATCCCAGGACTGCCACTAATGAATGGAGATTCTCAGAAACCTATTCCCATATATATCCATATGAATGGAATGTTATAAAATTAACAATTAAATTAGTAGTTAGTATACGATATTATAAAATTATACACAATTATACAATATTGACTAGTTTTCAATTAATACTTTATTATGTATTCAATCATGATACTTAAAAATGGAAGGAATAATTTAATTGCCAATAATCGGTATTAATATTGTATATGCAATTTCATAATATACAGACATCTCTCTCTTGTTTTATACATATACATCTATTTGTCTATCTACCAATCTATACATTTATCTGTTCACACAATTGTCACTCCTGGGGCTTAATGATAGAATGTTCGCCTAGTAAGTACAAAGCCCTGCATTTGATTCCTCACTACTGTGTACACAAAAAATCCAGAAGTCATGCTGTCACCCAAGCAGTCAAGCACTAGCTTTGAGCATAAAAACTTAGGGACTGTGTCTAGACCCTTACTCAAGAGCCAGGACTGGCACCAAAAAAAAAAAAAAAGATAGAATGTTCTGACTGCAACAATGTAAGTATAGTATTACAAATACCTCATCACAAGTATGGGACTACAAATACCTCATCACAGAGCAAGTTGGGAGTCTGGTGCTGACAGCTGCCATCTAACTTGACAAAATGTCCCATGATACTATTATCATATATTCACCACTTAGAAACTTGAAGAGGAAGCTGGGCATCAGTGGCTCATGCCTGTCAGCCTAGATAATCAGGAGGCTGAGACATGAGGATCATGGTGCAAATCCAGCCTGGGCAGGAGATTCCTTGAGATGCTTATCTCCAATGAACCACCAGAAAGCCTGAAGGGGCGCTGTAGCTCAAGTGGTAGAGCGCTAGACTTGAGCTGAAGAGCTCAGAGACAGCACCAAGGCCCAGACTCGAACTCCTCCAACTTACAAGAAAGAAGGAAACCTGAAGTGGAGTGCTGGGAATTTGTGTTAGGGGTAGAGTGCTTTGCATGTATGAAACCCTGGGTTTGAATCCTAAGTACCACATCCCTAGGAAAAAAGTCTGAAGTGGCTCTCTGGCTCAAGCTCAAGTGGTATACTTGAACAGGTGAAACAGGTACAATGTTCATGTCCTGAGTTCAAGCTCCAGGACTAGGGTATACACACACACACACACACACAAACACAGAGCAGAAGTAAAGTTGTGACACAAAATGGTAAAACACCTGGATTCTGCTCTGAGCTCACGGTCATTACCCTGGCCCTGTGTTCAACCCCAAAACCTAGCCACCCAAGGCCTGACTAGGAGAGGACAAAGGTTTCAAAACCTGATAAGCTTCACCAGACCTAGATGACAGGAAGCATTGTGATTTTGCACAACTGCTTAGATTTAGCAAACTTCCAGAATCTTAGGGAGGCACCACCATTGCCAATTAGGAATCTTTTCATTAGGTTCAGCTCCCTAGTTGTCTGCCAGAAGGACTCGAATTAATTGAAGCAGTTTCAACATTGGAACATAGTCTCACAAAGACAGGACAAGTGCAGGGAACTTGGCCTGCCACAGGAGGTGGCACAATTGAAGACTTCCTGTCAAAACAGAGCACTGGAGAGAGAGTTAGCTTGGGGTACAAAGAGGCCCTTTTCTCCTGGCCTTCAGAGCCCATCCACACTCATCCTCACTAATTGCCCCCGATAAATTGTTTGTTACACAGCTGTACAGGAGTGAAACTTTTTGTCTGCCTGTTCCAACAGTGAGGCAGACTTCCTCCAGCAGCCTGGGGTGCGCAGAAACCCTCAAGATACCCTGGGAACAGTGAGGGGAGCCCCGAAATATGCACTGTCTTGAAAACACCATTTGTGCTATGAAATCATTCTATTCAAAGCAAATTTCCTAGCTGTGTGCCTTTCTTCATAGCGACCTTGGATGTTCACTGATAGAAATACATGCATACACACACAGACACATGGAGTTAATGGCTCTTTTTTGTGGCTTTTTAATGGCTTTTTGTAATGGCTTTTTTTTGAGGCTTGAACTGTGAGCCTAGACATTGACCCTGAGCTCCTTTTGCTGAAGGAAGCACTTTATTGTCTTAAACCATGATTACCCGAGGCTGGGGTACAGCATTTACACCCACAGATGATCCGGGGATCCTAGGACCCGAGTTCAACTCACAGCGCTGGCAAAAATACATCAAACCAAAAAAAAAAAAAAAAAAAGAAACGGAGGAAGAAAAATCCAAGAAGTTTTACACAACCATTTTATCTCTTTTTCCTTGGCACTGTGACCATCCTGGGTCTCAATGACTCGGCTGGAAAATTGTATGTCACCTTGCATGGCCTAAGGCTTCTGGGCTGTCAGTGAAGCCTGAGCCCAACAGAGACACCTAGGCCCTGAGTTCCATGATCCTAGGACTGCCACCTACACACAACTGAAGATCCTAGGACACTCGTTCCTATCTATAGGAACACTAATAGAATGTTTGACATATACTAATTTAATTACTAATTAGCTAGTCTATTATAAGATTGTATGCAATAAATATAAGTCATTGATTAATTGAATTAGTACCTTATTAAGACTTCTACCATGAGTAATTAATGGAGGCATAGTTTTAGAACTAATAATTGGTAGTAATAGAATATATAAAAATAAGATATAGACAGACATCACTTTATATAGAGTTATACACTAGAATCTGCATAAATGTCTGTGTCTCTATATATACTTTTATTTATAGATGAATATACATATGTAAATACACACACAGCAATCTACACATCTATCTGTTTATGTATTGGCCATTCCTAGGCCTTGATCTCAGGTCCTGAAATTTGCTCACCAACTTCACTTGCATCAGACTGTTGTGCTAACATTAACCCATTCGTGAAGTCGGCCTTCTAGGCCTGGAGTTCAAATTACAGAACTGCCAAAAACTTAATCCTGGTGGCAGAAGCCAATTGTCTCACTTGTTTTCCTTATCGACGAAAGTCCTGGGTTTCAGGAATGATATATAATACATTGACAAATCTATGTCCTATGTAATAGGATGTAAAAAATGTTATATGTGTAATCCTACTCATTAAATAGATTAAAATAAATAAAACACAAAATAAAATGAAGAACTACACTAACCACAATATGCAGTAAACGTGCATGTAAATATAAGTCATGTATTTAAAATGTATATGAATATTATTTTTTTTCGAGTGCTAGGACTTGAATTCAGGCCCTGAGAACAGGCTTGACTTTCTTGTCCTCCAGCACAGTGAGCTTCCCGTTCCCCCACAATGCTGCAGATTTACCCAGATCCTGAGTTCAAATCCCAGGCCTGGCAGAAAAAATGGCGTGAATTCCAAGCCAAGGAGCCTCACAATTTTTTAAATATTTTAATATATTTATTTATTTTTGTTTTGTCAAGCACAGGTCTTGAATTCAGGTAGTGGCAACTCTGCCTCCGCTTTTATCAGTCTAGGCTGGGGTGCAGCCACTGTACCCACAGCTGAACCTGAGTTCCTGGGCCCCAAAGACTGACAGGAAAAAAAATTAAAAGACAGATAAAAATCCGGCAACTTGCAGATGGCTCCGGTTTTACATTTACTTTCTTTGCAAGGTAACCATTCTGGATTTGTATGATGGCTGAAAATTGTTTGTAACCTGGCATTTCTAAAGGTTGGCGGGCTATCAGGGAAGCCATTAGCCAACTCGGCATCTCTCTGTGTATATAATATTTATATACAGCAATCTCTAAGTATACCTTGTTCACTCCTGGTTTCAGTTGTTGAGTGTTCACCTAGCAAGCACCAATCCCTTGGTTCGATTCCTCAGTGCCACATGAACAGAATACCTGGAAGTTCTGAGGTCTTTCAATCAATTGAGTACTAGCCTGGAGTACAAATGCTTAGGTACAGTGTCTAAGCCCTTACTCAAGCCATAGGACTGCTTCCACAAAAATGTAGATTGTTCTAACTGCAACTATACAAAGACAGAACTTCAAATACCTCATCACAGAGCAAGCTAGGAGTCTGGTGCTGACAGCTGCCACCTAACCTGACTTAGCCAGATGTAAACACTGCAACCTAGCTCCATGGAACCAGACACAACTGGCTTACCCAGATCATCCTAGCTGCTCAGGGGCTTTAAAACCCAGTCCTGGCAGGAATTCTGTGAGACTCTTTAAAATGTGGCTCCAAGTGGTAGAGCTCTAGCCTTGAGCAAATGTTATTAGAGTATAATCTCCATGTTTTGAGTTCAAGCCATATGCCTAACACCCCCCCTCCAAAAAAAAAAACCCCACCACAATAAACCATTAGATGTGAACTTGTGTGGTTTGTGAAATGTTCCTCAAAGAATGGTGATAGTGATGAAAGCACCCTAATTCAAATAACAGCTTGTGGAATAGAGCTATGTGCTGAGTCCTTCATAAGGTGCTCTGTGCTAAGTCCTGCACATGATGCTATGTACTGAGTCCTTCACAGGGTGCAGTGTGCTGAGTCCTGCATTGGGTGCTGTGTGCTGGGTCTTTCACAGGATGCTGTGTGTTGAGTCATGCAAAGAGTGCCATGTGCTGTGTTCTTCACAGGTGCATTCTTTCATCAGGTCCTTGTAAGAGCTCCACAACTGAGATGATTATGCAGACAAGAATATTGAGGCTCAGATACGTCCCCATGTCAGGGACAAAATTATGTATTACTGAAGACTAGTGAATTGTCTCCTGCAGACAATTGGTTTTTTTTTTCTTTCTTTTTTTTTTCACAGTCATGAACCTTGAACTTGGGGCCTAGCCACTGACCCTTACCTCTTGGGTACATGGCTATCACTCCACCCCGTGGAGCCAAGGACCCCCTTGCAGGAGAGTGCCACCTAGGGGTCGATAGCTGAGGACTGTCACCCCGCCTTCTCAAGAAGCTGAGATCTGAGGATCTGGGTTTCAAACTATCCCAGAAACAAAAGGTCCCATGAGACTACTATCTCCAATTCACCACTAAGAAACCTGACATTGAAGCTGGGTGCTTGTCGCTCATACCTGTCATACTAGCTTCTCAGGAGGATGAGATCTGAGTATCATGGTTCAAAGCTAGCCTGGGGAGGAAAGTCTTTAAGACACTTAGCCCCAATGGACCACCAGAAAACATGAAGTGATGCTTTGGCTCAAGTGGTAGGGCACAAGATTTGAGCTGAAGAGCTCAGGACAGCACCCAGGCCCAGACTTCAACTCCTACAAACAACAACAACAAAAAAGACAGAAACAAACTAACAAACCTGAAGTAAAGGGCTGGGAATGTGCCTTGGGGTGGAGTGCTTTGCAACTATGAAACCCTGAACTTTATTTCTCAAGACCACAACACTAGAAAAAGGCTGCAGTGGCTCTGTGGCTCAATCAGGAGAGGGCTATCCTTGTACAAGAGAAACTAGGTACAGTGCTGAGTTCCAGCTCCAGGACTGGTGTATGCACACTCACACAGACACACAGACACACACACACAGACACACAGACACACACACACACACACACACACACACAAACACACACACAGACCAGAAGTGAAGTCGTGACACAAAATGGTAAAGCCTTGGGCTTTTTCGCTGAGCTCATGGTAGCACCCAGGCCCTGTGTTCAACCCCCAAACCTAGCCACCCTGGGCCTAACTAGGAGAGGTCAAAAGTTTCAATATCTGATGAGCTTCACCAGCCCTAGATGACAGGAAGCTTTGAGATATCTGACATGTGCTTGGATTTCCTAAGCTTCAAGAAACCTAGGAGAGGCATCATAGGCCCATCATCTCCAACAATGAAATATTTCATTAGGTTCAGTGTCCTAGTTGTCTGCCAGAAGGTCTCCTGAATTATATTGAGCACTGTATCTGAACACCGGAATGTAGTCTCACAAAGGCAGGATGAGTGCACAGGACTTGGCCTGCCATGGGAAGTGGC
This sequence comes from Dipodomys spectabilis, assembly GCF_019054845.1. NCBI lineage: Eukaryota > Metazoa > Chordata > Mammalia > Rodentia > Heteromyidae > Dipodomys > Dipodomys spectabilis. The sequence continues at coordinate 1,263,831 of NW_024870959.1, forward strand.
ACAAATGAAGGCTTCCTGTCAAAACAGGGCACTGGGGAGAGAGATCGCTTGGGATACAAAGAGGCCTTTTTCTCCTGGCCTTCAAAGCCTGCCCACACTCATCATCACTAACTGACGCAGATGGAATTGTTTGTTAAACAGCTGAACAGGACTGAGGCCATTTGTCTGCATATCCAGATAACGAGAGAGACTTCTTCCAGCAGGCCTGGGATGCAGAGAAACAATGAGAGAGACTTCTTCCAGCAGGCCTGGGATGTAGAGAAACCCTCAGGCTACACTGGGAACAGTGAGGTGAGCCCCAGAACATGCATTGTCATGAAAGCACTCTCTGTGTTATGAAATCATTGAATTGAAAACAAATTTTCTAGATTGGTGCAATTCATAATAGCTACACTGGAGATTCACCTATAGGAATATGTCCATATACACAGAGACATGGAGGTACAGGTTCTTTTCGAGGGGGCAGGACCTGGGGTTGAACTATGAACCTAGGCATTATCCCTGAGCTCCTTTTGCTCAAGGATATTGCATTAACCTTGAATCACAGCCCCACTTCTGGGTTTTTCTGTGATGTCTTAGAAATAACAGTGTCATGGATTTTCCTATGCTGGCTGGATTTAAACTCAGATTCTATACATCTCAGCTTCCTGAGGAGCTGGGATTATAGTCAGCCTCCACTGGCTCTTGCCTTTCTTTTCTTCTTCATTTTTTAATCTGTACTATCTGACTTCTTAACAGGGTCCTTCCAGTGGTTTGAATTTATAAGTAAGCAATTCCAATGTCCTTTATAGCTGCTTTCTCTGAGAAGGATTTTCTCTCCTCATCTTCTCTTCCGGTCACAGCTTTGAAGCCAAAAGTGAGAAATGAGTATCACAGGATTTGGCAGCTAATGTCCACATTACATGGCAGTTTTGGCACTTAGCATTGAGCTGCAGTGAATTTACTGTCTAAGGATGAGAGAACCAAAAGCTGGAGCAATCCTCATACTGTCTGCATTGCTCCTTTTTCCTATAAAATGATCTAATAATTATGAATGTTGTGTGTCTCCAGTATTAATTATCTAGAACACATTAGAAGCATCTGCATGTTTCTGTTTTTCTCTAGTACATCCCGAGATTTAGACTAAGGTTTTGTGTGGAGAGATTTCTCAGTGTATCCATGAGAAAGCTGCTTGCAGTCTCCTGGGGAGATCACAATTCAAAGTCAGCCCGAGCAAGAAAGTCTGTGAGATTTTTATCACCAATAAACCACCAGAAAACCAGAAGTAGAACAGTGTCCCAGAGGGTAAAGCTACAGCTTTGAGAGAGAAAGCCAAGCAGGAGACACAGGCCAGGCCAGGCAAGAAAGCCTGGGAGGCACTTATGTCCAATTAACACCCAGATGGCTGGAAGTGGAGCTGTGGTGGTGGTAAAGCCTCAGCCTTGTACGAAACAGCTGAGGAATGCATTGGGCCCTGTGTTTAAGCACTGGGATGGCTTCTCTTTTCAAAAAGAGAAGGCCAGGATTATGTATCAGTGCACTAACTACTTATGTGTGTATATTACCTCCCTGAGTGTAAACAGACCATATACAATGCTTCTCCTTTTATTTACTGGTTCATTCTTCAGATATGCTCGTTGCACATACTGCACCATTCTCTTCATTTCAGGCCCATGACTTTTCTCCTCCAGGGTTCCAGGCCTGTGTCCTTATATGATGCACACTTAAGCTCTCAGCAGTTTTTATTTACATTTTATTATGAGGACCATGCAGGAACAGACACAAATCAGGCAGAGGAACAGAAGAAAAGGTTTTTTAGAAATAACTAGTATTCAGAAAATTAAATTTGGGGATGTAAAATGGTAGTATACTTATGTAAAATCTACCATGAAGAAAAAGATGGGGCTGCGGACTTGGATTACTGAAAGAGTGCTTGCCAAGCATGCAAGAACCACTGGGTATAATTACTCAGTATCACATACACAGAAAAAGCCAGAATTGGTGCTGTGGCTAGACCTGGCAAACAGAGACCTACGTAGATAGGTAGCTAGCTAACTAGGTAGGTAGGTAGGTAGGTCGATAGATAGATAGATAGATAGATAGAGAGAGAGAGAGAGAGAGAGAGAGAGAGATACATACATACATACATACATACATACATACATACATACATAATACATAGAAAATAGATAGACAGAAAAAAGATAGATAAATAGAAAGAAAAATAGATAAATAGATAGATAGAAAGAATCATGATATATTAACCTCGTCTTGGATGTCAGGAGGAATGAAGGGAACAATTCCCAATCATGATGCCTTCTGCAGTATTCCGGTCACCAACTTCGCCTTCACACAACCACAGAGCAGGAAGACTGTCTCTTTTCCACTTCTCAGGCAGCCAAATGCCCCAGAGCCAAGAGGGCAGAGCCAGGTTTTAACTCAGGTGCTTGGATACAGAAGAGAAAGGACCCTGCTTCTCCTTGGACTGGGAATTTGCATTAATGATGTTCAGAATGAAGGAAGGAGAATGGACTGGCGGAGGTAGAAGAATGGTCTTTAAATCTGACAGATGGAGAGTCAAAACCCCACTCCTTAAGACCAGAGAGCAGGGTTTTTCTTCTCTGTTCCTCCACTCTCCCCGACTAAACTGGCTCTCTACTGTTACCCTAAAGATAGCCTGAGGCTCCCTTCACCTGAGAGAGGAAGGTTAATTAGTCATTGTTTGAAGAGGGTGAGAAAAGCCTGACCCTGTTGTAACTCTAACAAATGTTTCAGGGTTCCCCCCATTGATGGCTTTTGCAGCTGACTTCCCTGTTGAGTGTGTACATTCTGCTTCCTAATCCTGCAGGCCTAGGTCTCTGCACCTAGCCTGGCTTTTGCAACCATTTTCTGTCCTTCAATTACAGTGTTATACTGGAGTTTTTCTGCAAACAGTGCTAGGGCTTGGATACTGAGAACTGCATTTGAACCCAGGATGGTTCAATAATGTTTCTTTCCTGCTTCTATAGCTCGAGAACTCTAAGAACATTAGAGTGCAAGTAACTTCTCATCACCAAGGGAAACACAGGAAGCTCTTGAACATCTGACCTTTCAGAAGTGGAAGTCAGAGTGTCATAGACCTTTCTGCCCTGGCTGGCTTCACCCTGTGATCCTGAAACCTCAGCCTCATGATCTAGGGTGTTGGGCATGAGCTACTGGTGCTCTGCTAGGTTCAGAAATGTAATGACATTGACAATACAAGTCAACTGCTTATCACATAAAGCTCGGGAAGCATATTAAGCCTTTCAACAATGGACCTTTAAGAACCATGTAGGACACAAGGTTCAATGCTAGAGTCTAAGAGGCTGGGAATATAAATCTGCTACATTTGAACCTAGAGCTCTGACTCCAATTCTGGTGTACATCAGTGTTCATTATCCAGAGAATGTTCTTCTAATTAGCAAATAGGAAAGTACTTTGATTAACCCTCATTTTTTTTTTCCAGTTGTGTGTCTTGTACTCAAACCTTGGCACTCTCCCTGAGCCCTTCAATTCAAGGTGAACACTCTACCACTAGAGCCACAGCGCCAGGTGGGGTCTTTTGGTGGTTCACTGGAGCTTTCCTTGCCTAGGCTGGCTTTGAACTATAGTCTTCAGCTCTCAGCCTCCTGAGAAGCTAGCGTTCCAGGTGTGAGCACTGGCATCTGGCCTATTGTTTTTGTCAGTCCTGGGGCTTGATCTTAGGGCCTTGGTACTATCTCTGTGCTTTTTTTTTCTCAAGGTTAGCCACTTGAACCACTCTACAGCTTCTGGCTTTTCCTGAGTATGTGTCACTGAGGATTCAAATCCTGGCATTCATGCATGCTGAGGGAGCGAGCTCTTTACCACTAAGCCACATTTCTAGCTCCACCCTTAAATTTTTATCCCTCAATTTGCCTATCCTCAGGAAAAGGCTTCTGAGTATAAATCATCTAAAGGAATCTCTATAGGAAGATGTCCAAAGATAAGAAAAAACTCAGGGAGGATGGGAAGGGATGGGAAGGGGAAACGAAGAAGGAGGCTATAATGCTTGATAAGATATATACTCATTATCTTGCCCATGTAATTGTAACCCCTCTCTACAGTATTTTCACATTAAAAAGAAAAAGAAAAAAAAGAAAAAAGAAAAAAAAGAAAAAGCTCATACTTGGGAGAGACTCTAAACATGTGAAAACTGTGACAAATGGCTCTATTTAATTATGTATTATGTTTCAACACTTAATAAAATATTAAGGAAAATTAGTCAATGTCCTAAGTTATTGTGTATAATTTTATAATAGATGTGCAAAATTCAATATCTATTATGTGTATAATAATATTAAATACAATAATCAATAAATAAATGAATCAAAAAAAATAAAATACAAAATCAATAATAATAATCATGATATGAAATTAACACACATATGTAAGTATATATCATACATTCAGTACACATGTATAGAAATATTTTTTTCCATTGCAGGGCCTTCATTCAGGCCCTGGGAACTCTAGCCTGAATTATTTTCCTCAAGGACAGTGGGCTTCGCCTTCACCCATGTTGCAAAAGAGTTACCTGGATGGTGAGCTCAAATCCTAGCAATTGCAGAAATACTGGCCCTAGTTCCATGAAAGTGACTTAATTTTTTTAATGGAAGCAGTTATGTTTATTCAGTTCCATACTGAACATAAAAATAGGCAGCGTAGGGCTGGGAAGTTGGCTCAGTGGTAGAGCGCTTGCCTTGCATGCCTGAGGCCCTGGGTTCGATTCCTCAGCACCACATAAGCAAAAAGAAAAAAACCAGAAGTGGCACTGTGGCTCAAGTGGTAGGGCAGTAGCCTTGAGCTGAAGAGCTGAGGGACAGTGCTTAGGCCCAGAGTTCAGGCCCCACAACCGGACCAAAAAAAAAAAAAAAAAAGGCAGTGTAGAATTTTGTACAGCTATTCAGATTTCCTTCCCTTACCCCCAAAGTGCTTTTCTGAAAACTAATATGTTTCTTTTTTTGTATGTTTTTTATTGCAAAAATGTTGTACAGAGGGGTCACAGTTACATGAGCAAGGTAATGAGTACATTTCCTATTGAGCATTGTTGCCTCCTCCTTTGTATTCCCCTTACCATCTCTTCCCTCCCATCTTGACAACTATCTCCTCCTGCCTAGGTCAGTGACTTAATTTTTCAATTTTGGTTGGCATGGGGTTTGAACTCAAGTAGTGGCAACTCTTCCTTCACATTGCTACAGATTTACCAAGAACCCGAGTTCAAATTCCAGGCGAGGAAAGAAAACTGGCAGAAATTCCAAACCAAGGAACTTTATTTTTTTAAATTTTGTTGAATTCTCTCTTTCTTTCTTTCTTTCTTTCTTTCTTTCTTTCTTTCTTTCTTTCTTTCTTTCTTTCTTTCTTTCTTTCTTTCTTTCTTTCTTTCTTTCTTTCTTTCTTTCTTTCTTTCTTTCTTTCTTTCTTTCTTTCTTTCTTTCTTTCTTTCTTTCTTTCTTTCTTTCTTTCTTTCTTTCTTTCTTTCTTTCTTTCTTTCTTTCTTTCTTTCTTTCTTCATTTATTTAGTTTTTGGCCAACCATGGGGCTTGAAATGAGGTCGTGGAAACTGCCTCCACTTGGATCTCCCTAGGCTGGGATTCAGTCTCTGGACCCATAGCTGATCCTGAGATCCTAGGCCCAGGGGGCTGTCAGGAAGAAAAGAAAAAGCTGGAAAACACAAAAAGTGGTGAGCTGCAGATGCCTGGGTTTTTATGATTTTTTTTCTTTACACAGTGACCATCCTGGGTCTGAATGACACGACTGTAAAGTGGACCTGACCTGCCATTGCTGTTGGCCGGTGGGCTCTCAGGGAAGCCATCGGCCAACCTGTCAACATAGACCCTAGCTTCAAATCTCAGTCCTGACACCAATGACAGAAAATCACAAGAGACTCATTCCTATGCATAGGAATACTGGTTGAAAGAGTAGCTCATGCCTTGGTCTAGTGTAAAATTGGATGCAATAATCCTAGAATGCTGATTGATCTTAATTAATAGTTTTTTAAGCATGAAACGAATAATATTCATTCACTGGCAGTATAATATATACCTAAGAGTTGGTAGGAACGTATTTGTTGTCATTCAATCATAGATAGATGGCTCTGTCATTCTTTACTAATATATATTTATTTGTATACCACCGTCTGCCTATCCATGTATCGCTGTTTTGGCCAAACATGGGGGTCAATCTCAGCATGTGGGAACCCCCTCACATCTTCATTGGCAAGAAGCTGCCATGCTCAAACTCACCCATTCATGAATTGGGTCTGCTAGGCCCTGATTTCTGACCCTAGCATTGCCAGGCATGATGGAGAACACATCTAAAATCTAGATGCTATATGATAGGATGTAAACAATTTAATAAATGGTATAGGTGTCATCAGAGTCAATAAAATAAATGGTAAATAAATGAATAAAACAAGAAATAAAATGAATAACCACACCAAACACAATTTGGACTGAACATCTATATGGAAGTATAAATCCTACTTTTAAAATGTATATAAGGTGTATCTTTTCCAGGCCTGAATCTTGAATTCAGCCCCCACTACGAGGAGGGAATGGCGGGAGATCATAAGCTACTCAGTTCTGGACCTAGGAAGAGTCATGGTATGCTATCGATCTCATCCTTGAATGAGTAGTTCGTACATGATGCGAGTAGGAAATGATAGGCAAGACTCATGGAGTATCGATTAATTGTAAAGAAGAGTTATAAAGCTGACAATAATCATCACATTCATGAAATCGAGGCATCAGGAAAGATCCAAGAATTGGTAGTTCCATGGTAGATTGGATTCCATCACAGGACACCATCTTTCCTACCCTATACAAATATGCACTTATTTGCATACTACTTCAGCTTATGAATGGATGACTATTGTGCTCACCACTCTTCCCCCTCCCCGGGGGGGGGGGCTCAATCTCAGGTCCTGGGAATGGCCTAGCTCCTTCGTGGCTCACAGGCTGGTGTGCTCATGTGGACCAAATTTCCAATTGGGACTGCTAGGCCCCGAGTTCAGATCCCAGCCCTGCCAAAAGATTCATCTTGATGTCAGAAGCCAATCATTGCACTTGTTTTCCTTTCCTGTGCAAGTCGTGTGCCTCAGCTAGGATGGAGAATTCATGGGCCACCCTGTGGCCATGGGAATAAGTTATTACCCATGTCAACCCAGTTATACCTCTCATCATATACTCAAGAAAATACACAATACATCCATGAATAGCATACAAAAAAAAGAGAGTAACTACACTCAATGCACGATGCAGTCCACACACGGATTTGAATATATATCTCATGTTTCAATGATGCATTTGTAGACTATTTTGGCCTCCTTGGGGCTCAAACTCAGTTCCTGGGAATGACCCAGGTCATTAGTGGCTCACAGGCTGGTGTGCTCACCTGGACCCATTGTACAGTTGGGCTTCCTAGGCCCTGAGTTCAAATCCCAGCTCTACCAAAAATTCACCTTGATGTGAGAAGTCAGTCGTTGCACCTGTTTTCATGTGTTGTGCAAGTTCTAGGTCTCAACTAGGATGGAGAATGCATAGGCAACTCTATACTCATTGGAATAGGTTGTAATCCAGTTCACCACAGTTATATCTGTCTTCCTATACTCAAGAAAATACAAAATACATCAATGCATGAGAAACAAAATAGAGAGTGATTACACTGAATGCAAGATGAGGCCACCAATGTTTGGAAATATAGATCCTCTGTTTAATTATGAATTTATGACTATATTGCTCCCCATCAGGGCTCGATCTCAGTTCCCTGGAATGACCTAGCTCCCTAGTGGCTCACAGGCTGGTGTGTTCATCATGACACATTCACCAATTGGGTCTGCTAGGGCTTGAGTTCAAATTCCAGCACTGCCAAAAGATTCATTCTGATGTAAGAAGCCAATGGTTGCACATGTTTTCCTGTCCTGTGAATGTCCTGGGTCTCATCGAGGATGGAGAATGCTATATAGACAACTCTATAGCCATGGCAATAGCTTGTCATCCACATCAGCACAGTTATATCTGTCACCATACTCAATAAAATATACAATACATCCTTGAATAAGACACAAAATGAAAAGAATAACTACACTGAATGCAAGATGCATAACACACCTGTAGGTAAAGAAAGATCTTATGTTTAAAAAAGGTGGGCTTGCTGTGCTGGGGCTTCCAATCAGGCCTTGGACCCGGCCTGAAATTCTATTCCTCAAGGATGGTGAGCTTCCCCTTCTCACCCAGTGCACCAGAGCTGCCCAGACCTGAGTTCCAATCCCAGCACTGACAAAACATTCATGCTGATATCAGAAGCCAGTTGTTGCACACGTTTTCCTCTGCTGTGAATGTCGTGGGTCTCAACTAGGATGTAGAATGTATAGGCAAACCTATAACCATGGGAACAGGTTGTCATCCATTTTAGAACAGTTATACCTGTCACCATACTTAGTAAAATATGCAAAACCTCCAAGAATTAGAGACAAAATAAGAAGTGCACCGAACACAAGATAGTGTCCACACATGTATGTCAATATAGATTCTATGTTTAAGTAATGAATTTATGACTATAGTGGACCACCCTGGGGATCATTGTCAGAACCTGAGAATGTCCAAGCTCCTTAGTTGCTCACAGGTTGGTGTGTTCACCTTGACTTATTCTCCAATTGGTCCTGCTAGGCCTTGAGTTCAGACCCCAGCACTACCAACAAGTGGATCATGGAGTAAGAAGCCGAGTGTGAAATTTCTTTACCTTTTCTCTGAGAATCCTGGGTGTCAGGCATGATGGAGAACGTTTCTACAAATCTAGATTCTCTGTGATAGGATGTCATCAATGTAATAAACAGAATGGGTTTCATCATAGTACAATTGATGTTAAATAAATGAATAAAACAAAAAATATAAGGAACAACAACATCAAACATGTATGGACTGAACATCTATAGGTAAGTATAAATCCTATCTTTACAATGAATATAAATAGTATGTTTTCCAGGATTGGGGTTTGAATTCAGGCCTAGTGAACAGGCCTGACTTTCTTAACTTCAAGTATGGTAATCTTCCCCTTCATCCACATTGCTGCAGATTTACCCAGATCCTGTGTTCAAATCCAAAGCCTGGAAGAATGAATAGCAGGAATTGCAAACCAAGTAGCTAATTTTTTTTCTCAGCACAGGGCTTGAACTCAGGTCATGGTAACTCTGCCTCAGCTCTGATAACCCTAGGCTGGGGTGCACCCCCTGGCCCCATAGCTGCTCCTGGCATCCTAAACCCCCAGGCCTTGCCTGGAAAAAATGCACAGAAAAAAATGTGGCATTTTTATGTTTTCTTACTTTGCATGGTGACCCTCCTGGGTCTGAATGACACTGTTGCAAAGGGTACTTCACTTTGCATTGCTGAAGGCTGCCAGACTATCGGGGAAGCCATAGGGCTACGCAGCAACATAGGCCCTGATTTCGAATCCCCATTCTGACACCAACCAATGGCAGGAGATATTAAGAAACTGGTTCCCATCCATAGGAATAACAATGGAATGGTGTCAATGTCATGGTTGAATATGTTGATCGTGAATGATGCTCCTATAAAATTAGACAGCATCATTTCAGGAGGTTGATTAATTTTATTTAATATTTATGAAGCATTAAAAGAATATAATTACTTACAGGAATGCAATAAGTTCAGGACACTAATTGATTTCATTAACATTTTAAGGATGAAACAGTAACATTAATTATATGGATCCATAATAAATACCCAGGAATTGGTAGGAATGTAATCTGTATAACTGAAAAATGTATAGATGTATCTGGCACTCTATAAAAATATATATTTATTAGCAAAATGCCATCTGCATGTCAATCTGTTCTTATTTTGTTAACACCTTGGGCTCGAACTCAGATCCTGGAAACAGCCTGTCAGCTCAATTTGCCCCAGGATGGTGTGATAACACTTACCTATTCATGAGTTTGGCCTTGTAGGTCATGAGTTCAGATGCCAGAACTCCCAAACAATGAATTGTGGAGTAAGAAGCTGATGGTGACACATGTTTTCCTTTTCTGTGAATGTCCTCGGTGTCAGGTATGAAGTAGAATACATATGTAGAACTATATCCTATTTAATCAATGTAATCAATGTTCTATGTGCCATAATAGCCAATGACATAAATGGTCAATACATGAATAAAACAAAAAATAAAATAGATGTATTTAACACAATATGGAATCAACATATGTATATAAATAAAAATCATATACGTAAGTTGTACATGGATAGGCTGTTTTCTATTGGTGGCGATCTATTTCAGGCCTAAGGATCAGACTTGAATTTCTTGACTTCAAGGAAGCCAGCTTCCCTTTCCCACACAGTGCAACAGAGTTACCCAGACCGTGAGTTCAAATCCCAGTCCTGGCAGAAAAATGGAACCATTATAGTATGTACGGCTCAATTCTTAAGAGTTTCATTATGCCTCCATTATATGTATGTGATTGTTTAAATGCTTAATAAATTATTAACTAAAATTGATCAGTGTACTACAATATAAGTGTGAATAATTTTATGCTAGAATCATTCAAGATCTGCTCATGCAATCATGACATATATCACATTCCATTGGTAATCATACGGATAGGAACAAATTTCTTAGGAACTCCTGCCATTTGGAGGTGGCAGGACCAGGATTCAAACTGTGGGCTCCAGCTCCCACGACTTCAACCCATGGATAGGGAGCTCACCAGTCTGTACAAGAACATCAGCAAGACCAATTATGAGGCAGGCACCAGTGGCTCTCAGCAGTCCTCCTAGATACTTACCAGGCTGTGACAGGAGAATCATGGTCACCCTAGGTAAGAAGGTCCTTGAGACCCCTGTCCAGCTTCATTGCCAACAAAGCCAGAAGCCTTGTGGCTCCAGTGTGGAGGGCCAGTCTTGAGCAAAAGGAGCTGACAGACTGTCCAGATCCTGAGTTCAAGGTCTGGGACTGGAAACAGACAGACATACACAACAATCTGTGCAGCTGGCTATCTGGCTAAAGCAGGTCACCCTCTTGTACCCAGCTGAATTGGACAGAGTTCTCTGGGAAAAGAGCTGGGGGAGCCGCTGTCATCTTTACTCCACCCATGCTGCTTGCATTACAGAATTCCGGCCACACCCCCATTCTTTGATGTTTCTTTCTGAACAATGGGATACAAGAATGGTGGCCACGCCCACATTCTATGCTGCCAGGCAGCACAGGGATTCATTCTGTTGGTTGACACCACTACCAGCAGTTGAGGAAGGCAGAGGTGGCTGAGTGCACAAGAGAATTTGAGTATAGTAGGATATTGATACTCCAGCCCGTGCCCTGGCCCCCTCCCCTGCTTCCCCGCAGTGCTGGGTTTTATACCTCAGGCAATGGCTTGCTGCCAGCTAGCCTAAGGCCCCCACCTGGTCCCTGCCCCAGGTCCTCTGCTCTGGGCCCATGTGTCTGCAATGCTGCTGCCATTGCTGCTCACCCCACCTGGAGCAGCCACCAACAGCTTCTCCCAGCAGCACAGGTGTATGGCCACCCCAACACCAACCCTACCCTGGTTCAGACACCCATCTAGGGGCACCATGATCCTCTGGTTGTTTCCTCTCCCCAGCTCTGAGGAGCCACCTTTCTGTCTTGGGAAATTCTGAGATAGAGACTCAATATATGCTCAGGCTGGGCTGAATCATGGTACTCCTATCTGTGACAGGTATGCTCCACCAGGCCTGGTCCTCTGTAGTTGGGATGGTAAGGCATGTAGCGCCATGCTCAGTCATCGGTTTAGATGGATTACCCCATACTCTTACTCCACAGCAGCCAAGTTTTGACCACAGGTGAATCTCTGTGTAGGGCCTCAACAATAGGACCTCAGTCTCCTCACAGAATAGTTGTGACGAAACAAGGGATTTATACAGAGGGATCTCGAGCATGGCTAGGCACAGAGGGAGTGGCCTTCAGACAAGGTTCTTGACAATTCTGGGAGCATATGACAGGAAGATACCAGGAAAGGGCTCAGGTGGGGCCTGTTATTATTCATACCACAGGTCTGGAATTATGAAACAAAACATGGCTTTCTTTCATCATTACCCTATCCTCATGATGAAAGAGATCCTTCACTGTGTTGAGTTTTGCAGCTGGGGAAAGGAAGGCATAGAGAAGCCAGGTGACCTACTTATGACCTCAAGTTCACAGGAAGCTCAGCCTGACTTCTCTGCCATGCTGTCTAGGACAATGGGTGCTATTCAGCCCACTTCTTGTGGTCGAAAGTCCACTTCTTGTCCGTCGTGGTGCTTGAACTCTAGGCCTAAGAGCCGTTCTCAAGTTCCTCAGCTCAAGGCTAGCACTCTATCACTTGAACCCACAACATCACTTCCGGTTTTCTCGTGTTTCTTTGGAGATAAGAGCCTCACAGTCGTTCCTGCCAGGGATGGCTATGAACCATGATTCTCAACTCTCAGCCTCCTGTCTAGTTAGTATTAGAGTTCTGAGCCACCAGCACAGACTTAAGTGTAATTCTGACTTGCTTTCTCTCCCTCACACACAGGAACTGGTTGAATGGGTGCTGGAGGAGGTGGCCCAGCGTCCCCATGTGGCTGGAACCCAAGGTGGCCCTCTCATTCTGGGGGTGGGCTTTGGGTCAAGAGCTGTCTCACTCAGCCTGATGAAACAGTTCCATGAGGTAAGCCTCTCTGTGCCCTGGCTAGACCGTGATGGTTATTCATTTTTCATCCAGCCTTACTGGACTTAGTATTGTTTTCAACATCATTTTGTAGCACCTGGCCAAAATTATGATACATAGTTATGGAATGAAAATGTAATGCCATATTAAGAAAGTCATTTAGGGCACTGGGAATGTGGTTTCATGGTACGGTGATTACCTAGCATTCATGAAACCCTGGGTTCAATTTCTCAGTACTGCATAAAAAGAAAAAAAACTGGAAGTGGTGCTGTGCCTCAAGTGGTAGAGTACTTACCTTGAGAAAAAAAAAAGAAGCTGGGGAATAATTCCCTATCCTTGAGTTTAATCCCCTGGATTGGCAAAAACAAAACAAAACAAAACAAAACAAAACAAAAAACATTTAGTTAGTACATGCAAAATAAAGAACCCATACTTGGAATATATAATTGCTCCTTCCATACTGACACCTGAAAATAGGTCCTAATTCATGTACCATACTCATATTAGGATACTGTGTTGAAATAAAAAGTTTTGTTTATTAGGTCACAGCAATTAATGCCAGGAATGTGCTTAGATGTCAGGTGAAGATTAATTCTGGAAAGTCAATGATTCCAGGCTTTGTGTGGTCATTGCTAATCACAAAGAGAAGGGTAGTGAAAGTGTGATTTGGAAATCTTTTTGGTCAGTCATGGCACCAAAAAGGCAGAGGCTAATTAACAATTTTGACAGAAGAGAAGGAATAACTCCAGATGGAAGGAATAAAATGATAGCTAAGGTATAACAGAAGCTGTTCTAGGGAACCATTTTTGATTATTGAAGAACTAGTTATCAATTAGGATTGTTCCTCATTGCCTATAGCATTCCAAATCTCTTGGCTAGTTCTTAAGCTCTGTGTCATAAATGTATATCCTTCTATGCTGTTCTTTCATACCTGATCTCCTTTGCTTTCTAAAACTCTCAGTCTTTCTGTATTTCTCTATGAACATTTCCTGATACTACACATATACAGATGGCATAAGGTACTAATGTAAGGGTTCCATAGCTCATTAGTCATTAATGTAACAACATGGAAAAGGAGGACATATTTATTGCTAACTCAAATTTTCTGAAAAGCTGCAATGTCATCATTTGGTTCAAATTTCCATTCTTTGTCTGCATATTTGCACATAAATGCAAATGTGAGATGGGTGCTAGTGTTCACACCTGTAGTCCTAGCTATTCAAGAGGTTGAGACCCGAGGATTGTGGTTCAAAGCCAGCCTGGTCAGGAAAATCCATAAGACTCTTCAATTAACCACCAGAAACCCAGAAGTCGTGCTGTAGCTAAAGTGGTAGAGTGCTCAACTTGAACTGAATTGCTGAGGGACGGTGCCCAGAATCAGAGTTTAAGCCCCAAGACCAACAAAAAGAGTGAAATATGACTTTACGTTTCCTCAAAAGGAATGACAAGGTCATAATTTCCCAAGCAGAAGAAATAATTCCAAAATGATTCAGTGCACCTACTTTTGCTGAGTTAAAATTTAAGTTATGGCTTCTTTGATGGACATATACTCTTCTTTTAAAAATTGTCAAATATGGGTTGGGAAGGTGGCTCAGTGGTAGAGTGCTTGCCTTGCATGCTCGAGGCCCTGGGTTCGATTCCTCAGCACCACATAAGGAAAAAGAAAACAAAAACGGAAGTGGCACTGTGGCTCAAGTGGTAGAGCGCTAGCCTTGAGCTGAAGAGCTGAGGGACAGTGCCCAGGCCCAGAGTTCAGGCCCCACGACTGGACCCCAAAAAAATTGTCAAATATTAGTTTGACAATAAATTACAACTAATAATTTTTTTCTTTTTTTGGGGGGTGGGGGTCCAGTTTTGGGGCCTGAACTCTGGGCCTGGGCACTGTCCCTCAGCTCTTCAGCTCAAGCTAGCACTCTACCACTTGAGCCACAGTGCCACTTCCGGCTTTTTTTTCCTTTTTGCTTATGTGGTGCTGAGGAATCGAACCCAGGGCCTCATGCATGCAAGGCAAGCACTCTACCACTGAGCCACCTTCCCAGCCCTCAAGTAATATTTCTTTTTTCAAAAGATAAGTCGATACAGTTGATGTCACTTAGCTTTCTTTCTATCTTAGTTCAAAGCCAACCCAGGCAGGGGAGTCTGTCAAACTTTTATCTGTAATTAAACACCAAAAATCCATAGGTGCAGTTTGGCTCAAGCAGTAGAGTACTAGCTGTGGAGGCAGGTGGGCAGGAAAGACAACTGTTCAGGGACAGAGTATAGCCTCTGGATTCAAGCCCCAGAACCAACACAAACTAAACAAACAAACAAGGAAACAAAAATAACCCCACATATTTCTTTAGGACCATCCTTAATGGAGTACTGGTCTGAGAAGAGGCTCCTTTTGCTGATCATACTCACTGGATCCTGCTTTTTCGGAATCCTTATTGCTCCGGAGAACTCAGGACCAGACTAAAGGATTTGATAACTGTCCCATCCTGCAACAAGAGAATCATCTCAGGGGTGAAATATCCATCCATAAGACACTTTAAAACCTCCATGTCTTTGTTTCTTCTCTGTAGAACACTTTTAAAACAATGTTATTTCCTTTTGTTCTATGCTGGCCTTCAAATGGTACATTATTTCTTTTTGTAATACTCTCAACTAGAAGTTTACAGAAAAATTTTATATGAGTATAGAACACACTCAAAAAAGTCAGGAACAGAGTTTCCTTCAAGCCTTGGGGTTCTTTCTTGTACAGTATAAAGGAAAGCACAAGTTAACATGAACTTTGTCATTCCTCTATGTTCATTTCTTCTCCTGGGAGTTTCCACATCCAGTAGCAGTTATTTCCAGTAACAATCGATGATGCTGCCTGAGGTATGATGAAAGTTTTCTGGGTTCACTGAAATAACACAAGGACATCTTTGGACCTGAGGTAACACGTGTTTCAAAGACAACTTAGTAAAGAGAAAATATGAAATTTATGTTGCTTATAAATACATTATCAATGAGTACCTTGAGTTCAAACTTTGTAAGTTCTCTGTAAATTAAGGCGAATTTTTAATGGGAAGAAGTTTCTCAGGTCATTCTTTTTTGTGAGTGTATGTGCTGCACATTATTTCTCAAGTGTACAGGAGTTAGTGAGAGAAACAATAGCAATAATAGGAGAAAGAGAAGTTCTGTTTTTAAGTATAAGGGTTCAATACAGTATAGAAGACTCTACAAATAAGACAACAATGAAACAATAAAGCCAAGTTCAGTATGTAGATTTATGGGAGTGATATACAGAAAACATTACTCCTACGTGGAACACGAAGTATGAGGCCACTCCCTTTCTAAATCACATTTGCTAATCATGCAAATTTATTAAAAGTAGAATGGAAGAATAATTCTTTTTCCAATGCAAGTCAGCTATAAGAGCATGGACTTAACTGGGGAAAAAGTCCATCTTGAGCGAGCAGGCATTATACTAGTAATGAACTGTTGGCTAAGATTACATTTCTTTTTCTTTACGTATATATATTTTTTGTTGTTGGTGGTGGTCTTGAACTCTGGGCCTGGGCACTTTCCCTCTGCTATTCAGCTCATTGCTAATGCTCTACCACTTGAACCACAGTGCCACTTCCAGTTTTCTTGTAGTTAACTGGAGAAAAGTGTCTCCGGGACTTTCCTACCTGGGCTGGCTTTGAAACCCAATCCTCAGATCTCATCACCTCCCGGTTTAAGATCACATTTCTAACAGTGTACACTCAGTATATGCAATGTGTATGTTCATCTATCTTTATATGAATTCTTGAGTAAAAAATCTGGTATACAGCTTAGACTTTACACTCACAAAAATGTTTGTAGTTTAAAAGTTGGTACTACTGGATAAATATAACCTAAGAATGTAAAGGAGTCTGGGAAGTTCAGTTTGCATCCAGCCTGGGCAGAACACTCTTTGTGACACTACCTATAATTAACCAGCCAAAAGCTGGATTGGAAGAATGGCTCAGGTGATGGAATACTAGTCATGAGCAAGACTGATGGATAAGAGCTTGGGTCTTTTGCATACATACATACAAAGATACACATACACACAGAGGTACTTACATGTGCACACACGAAAATACAAATGAAACAACTCTCAGAATATGTAGAAAAGTTAGAAAACAATAGAAAATATGTCCTGAGTAACACTAGATTAAAGTGATAATTTTTAAAATTAGAAAGTCCTCAAGTGAATTACCTTCAAAATTTTGAGACTATTACATAGGTAGGTACCAGAGATAGTAAGAGAATCAAGTAATCATTATTAAAGGGATCGGATCCATGGAGGAATGAATCAGAGACCCCTGCAGGTGAATCTGAAAATGTTCATATCTTGTGTGGAATGTTAGAACATCTTTGAAAATAGTAGATAAACAGTCTGAACAGTCATTCTAGTGGATAATATCACAGAATTGCTAGTCTGTATGTAGGTTAAATAAACCAAGAAACTATGCCAGGGCAATGTGATACAAGGCTAGAATTCTAGCACTCAGACTAAGACAGGAGATTAGAGAGTGCAATTACATAGTGATAGCTTCCCTGGACCAGGTAGTATAATTTTGTCTTAATAAAAGAAACCATTCAAGAAAGGAATACACAGTTGGAAGTTTGGGCTAATTTTGTTATTATGTTTTGAGAAGTCAAGTTTCCTATTGCAATGCAACTCATATGTAATCCCCAGTTGAGTTTTAAATGCTCTCTTCATTACCGAACATTCCTAGATGCAAAATGCCTCATGATTCCCATCCAAAATTTGAAAAACTAAATAATCATCATTCTGTTGGATTCCAAAGAAATGATGAAGGATTACAAAAGGTTAAGCCTGGAGAAATAGCAAATTTCGTCTGTAAGACTTTGAAGATCTTGGTAAATTAGAATTTAGATTTAAAATAAATATTTTGGTTTTGTTTGTAATTTCATATTTTATAGGATAGTACAAAATTCTTTTTATGTAGATGGTTTAATTGACAAATTCACAAATGATTTTGGCATTCTATTTGACCGGAATATTCTTTCAAGAGTTATAATTAGAAATTAGTTAATATATAATTCCAATAGTTCATGTATAAAATGATAATGTGAATACTCTAGACAGAGTTGCGAACAAATGGATGGTATTAATTCATAAATTTAGAAAAAGAGCAATTTTTTGAGGCTTTGGTATAACATGGTATGAAGAGAGATCTTCTTTCTGTGAGATCTTCTTTCTTCTACCTATATGTAACACAAGAAGCAATTTCCTTAATTACATGCCTCTGTATGCAATGAGAAAAATGTTAGGTTTGGGGTTTGTTTTTATTTTTGTTTTGTTTAATTCTTTTGTCCTAGGGCTTGAACTCTGAGCCTGGAAACTGTCTCTGAGCCTGTTTTTGCTAAAGGCTCATGGCCTACCACTTCAACCTCAGTGCCACTTGTGTCTGGCTTTTTCTGAGAAGTTTATTGGAGATAAGACTCTAAGGAACCTTCCTACCTGGGTGGGTTTTGAACTATAATCTTGCAATCTTAGCATCCTGAATATCTATGATAGTTAAAAAAGTATAAATATAAGTAATATTTGCAAGTATTCTGATCTCAAGAATACCAGTGGGGGGAAAATTCATGCAACCCAGTTTATTGTGGCGTTCATTCCAGAACAAGGAGGGCATCACATTAGCAGTGGTTTAGTATTTTTTTCAAAATAGAGATAAGCTATATTTTATGCAACTTATTTTTTAAGTTTAATTTTATTGTCAAAGTGATGCACAGTGGGGTCTCAGTAATTGTAAATTAGTGAATAAATAACTTTTCAAACTTGTTACCCCCCTCCCTCATTTTTCTCACAGTTTTTCTTCACCCTAATAACCTCACAAGTTGTAATGTACATTTCCAACATATTGTCTGGTGAGTATTGCTATTGCATTGGTTTGCTCTTTGTCCTTTTTCTCGCCAATTTGTTGTTCCCTTTCCCTTCCCCAATTTAGGTAAATGTATGCACAATAAACAGGGTACCAAATTCAAATACAGCAGGGGATAAACCATAGGGGAAAAGCCCAAAGAAAAGAGAAATCACATAGTACATGAAAAAACAACAATCACAAATAAAAATCTCTGTTTCCATATCTTGGAGTTCATTTTGCTCAGCATCAGCTTATATGGTCATATGTACGCATAAGAAAGTCATTGGAAAATAATAGTTTCATGGACACAATATCATGAAAACAACATGTTAACTGTTTTTGATGGTAAAGGTGGAATTAGGATTGGTGAATTTGCGATTCTGATAAAGAAATTTCAAAAGAGTTTAAAAATTATGACAGGTTGTAAACTTGTTCAACCACTTTGGAAAGTAGTATGGAAGTTCCTCAAAAGACTCCACATAGAGCTCCCTTATGACCCAGCAATCCCACACTTGGTCATTTACCAAATGTTTACAAACAAGACCACACTAAAGCTACTAGCACGACTATGTTTATTGCAGCACTATTTACTATAGCTAAGATATGGAATCAACCCAGATGCCCAATCAGATGAATGGATCAAGAAAATGTGGTATATATACACAACGGCATTCTTTGCCTCCATCAGAAAGAATGACATTGCCCCATTGGTTAGGAAATGGAAAGACTTGGAAAAAAATATATTAAGTGAAGTAAGCCAGACCCAAAGAAACATAGGTCCCATGGTTTCCCTTATTTGCAATATCTAGTATAAGTCTGAGTCAAGCAGAAAAGGTCCCATAAGGTGATGTTAGGGAAATGAATCCTAAGATATGTATTCAAATGTTGTTTTTTTTTTTTCTTTCATGCGATTGTTTTTAACACATTTATGAGATTATCTCTTTGTTGCTTTGTATGTCCTTCCCCAACAGTATAACCCCTGCTTTCACTGTATTTGATGTCGGTATAATTTGTGGAGGGGAAGGGGAAAAACAAATCGTTTAAGTAGGGATACAGCTGGAGCCATTGCAAAAATGAGATGTACAAGTCTTTATGTCGAAAAGGAACTTTACAACTTTGGTGTGGGGGAAGGGAGGGGGAGCGGGGAGGATTTGCTGAGGGGGGCAGGGGAAGGATAGGAAGGGATGGGAAGAGGAAACAAAGGAGGAGGCTACAATTCTTGAAAAAAATGTACTCATTATCTTGCTCAAGTAATTGTAACGCCTCTGTACAGTATTTTCAAAAGAAAAAAGAAGAAAAAAAATTATGACAGGTAAAGTGTAATTGTTCAAACTTTTTAATAGCTTAGTCTATTAAGAAAATTTAAAATTGCCTGGGAAAATAGGCTTTCATGCAAAGAAATCCATGGAGACTTAGCTGAGAGGGAGCAATGTGGGTGAAGATGGCTCATTTTCACTCTAAACAAACAAACCTCAAAAACCTTGCTATAAATACTGTAGGTTCCCTTGAGAATTGTCCTTACCCAGGAAATATACTCTCACTGTTTCAAACAAGGTTATAGTGGAATTTAAATTCAAAGTTCTTAAAAAAAAGACATCAAAATTTGTGAATTGACCTTTGATTAGCAAACAGTAATTTTCTGAAAAATATAATTTGGGTCAAAATATTTAGGGAGAAAATGCCCTCCACAATGAAAGAAGTTATTGGGTTTACACTTTTCTGTTTGCAATACTTTCCACAATGTCTTTGGACATGAAGCAGTGAAACACAGAAAAACATCAGATTGGATACTTCAAACCAATGATTTCACATATCTAAGTAGCTCACAAAATATAATATCCTTATTAACATGATATAGTGAAGACTTCCCTTATTACATAAGCCAAAAAGTTTTGGGATCAGAAGAAGAATTGAACAGGGCTGGGAAGGTGGCTCAGTGGTAGAGTGCTTGCCTTGCATGCATGAGGCCCTGGGTTCGATTCCTCAGCACCACATAAGCAAAAAGGAAAAAAAAGCCGGAAGTGGCACTGTGGCTCAAGTGGTAGAGTGCTAGCTTGAGCTGAAGAGCTGAGGGACAGTGCCCAGACCCAGAGTTCAGGCCCTACGACTAGACCCCCCTCCCAAAAGAAAAGAAAAGAATTGAGCAAATTGAAAAGGTAAAAAAAAGGCGTTCTTAGAAGCCCAAGTTAAGCAGTGGAGGGAGGCCAAAACTTTTTGATATAGACTGTGTTAACATTTTTGGTACCTAAAGTTATTTTACAGAACCTATTTGGCTCACTACAATTCAGAAAATACTGAATGAAGACATGAAAATAAATTCCACATCCAAATAAAAGAGTTTAAAAAGAGAAACCATGAAGATGTAGCAGTGGGGTAGGCCTTATAGTCTTTCAGCTTCACCAGACTTGAAGTCAAGAAGCTGTGATTAATTAGAAATCAGACAAGAGCTAAGAGGAGGACATCGAAGTAGGACAAAGAAGTATTTTCCGTTGTAAGAGACACTGTCATTCAAGGTATGGGTGATTTAAGTCTGGTCTTCATGCACCTTGTTGAGCAAATGCAAGACCAAGAGAAAAATAATCCATTGAAATAATTTTACAAAGAATAACTTCACTGTTTCTGATATTGTATCTAAGGAGAGTATTAAGGGAGAAGATAAACGTGGAGTATACTTCGGTTTCCTTTAAGCATCTTGTTAGCAAAATATATCTTTGAGTTTAGAAGTGATTGAACCAAAAATTGGTGGAGTACTTATTTTTGTGGGCACTTTAGACACAGGAAGACTTTAAAGGTAAAAGAAAAAAGAAAAATGAATAGCTAAATATTTGTGATCATAGCTTCTTGGACTGGGCTTTTGGAGACAAAGTTTTACATTAAAGTTTGTCTTCATTAACCTAGATGTTGGGTTTTCGTGGCAGCCAAACACAAGGGTGAAGTTTAATGGACTTGCTTGGACACGTAAACAGCATGATAGAAAAAAAATGGCAAATAATATTTAGTGAATTACTTTGACCAATTACTTGCCAGAAAAAAGGAGAGATATAATTCAAAATCACTTGACTTAAAAGTATGAAAAAAGACTAGTGCAGAGAGATGAGAGAAAACATAGAGAACTCTTTTGTCTCCAGTGGAGTAATGGGTTCTTGATCTTGTTTCTTCCATTCTATCTTCACAAGCTATCAAGTGTGTCTCAGGACTGGAGTATCCAGTTCAGACAAAGAAAACACAGAAGAAAATACTTGCAGCAGATATAGGTGATTTATAACCTTAGAAAATCTATTTAAATCTGATCAAAATTCTCCCCAAACCCCAAACTGCCCTTTTGAACAGCTTTGTTTGCCTTTCCCACGACTGCCCTTCATTAACTATTTAAAATTTTGAGAGATCATATTCATACTCTCTAGAGATTGCTGTTTGGTTGTGATTTTTGTGTGTTTTGTTTGTTGTGTTTTTTTTTTTTTTTTACTGAATTTCAGAAGTTTGTGCAAGTGTGTTACAATTAAATATGTCCATCTAATTGTCCAATGCTCCTGGATCAGAGTCATTCCTTCGATCATTCTCAACCAACTCCTTCTCCAAGATTTATTTCAGATTTACTACTTCCTTTATCACATGTGTACATTGAGTATTCTAGCTTGTTTTGCCTCTTGTTCCATTTTTCATTTATTCTATATCTTTACAATTATTCCTCCCTGGTTTCAACTTCCTGATAGTCATTCTGTTAAACTGTCTGTTAATACTTTGAAAGGTTTATATACATTCCATGGAGTTTCAATCCTGCATATACTTGAACTGATGTCCACTTATATTTTCATAATTCATTCATCTGCAATAACAATTTGCAAGACTGGAGACGTGAAGCACCTAGACATGATTTTATTCTCATCCATTTGGAAGATTAATCTTTAGTCAACAAGAAAGTTTAAAAATGGCTTAGAATGTATTCCTAACTACCAGTTTTTTTTAAATGGCTTTGTACAATGGTTTGCGATTATTTAATTTTACATGGGATAATATTTCCTACTACCTACAGGTTTTGCAAAAAGAAGAAAACTATAATTTACTACTATAGAGGAATATGATGGAAATAGAAGACAGATTTTATGTTCGTCACATCTCTGATGAGTACCCATATTCAAGACTTAAAAAATCATATTTCTTAGATAGGGAAACATATGTTAGACAGATAGGGAAACATAAAAAACAACGTATGATAAGGCAACTATTTTTGACTTTTTGAAATGTACCTTATGTGATGACATTTATTTTATTAACTAATGTTTTGGTTTGAAATATGAGTGGCTGATCTATTTAACACATTTCTGGAAGGCACCTACTGAACAAGACAAATGGTGAGGGGTATTATTTCTACACTTCAATGAATGGTTGAACCTGTTTGGCATTAGTGCTGGGTAAATAAATCAACTCTGTTGTAATTTGCTCCCTACACATGAAAAACTTGTAATGTCATTAAGTATCATTTACTTGTCAAATGTTATTTTGGTGAATGATTTTAAAAAGTTTATTTGAAAAGTAATATACTTTCAGGAGATTAAATGTAGGTTATCATTGGTTTGCGAATGACAACATTTTTATACTACAGAACCAAGTTTTACTGAAGTACCAATGTTTTGAAGCACTAATGATATTCTCACTTAATGTTTTACTGAATTGTATTTGACTTCTAAGTCATTTATCTAGCCTTGGTAGACCAATTATGAATCTATCGTTCCAGGAAATATTTTTTGGCCTACTTACTCTGTACTGAAATTTTTCATTAATCATTAGGGGAGGGATATTAAAAATATTCTTGTGACATTTGTGATCTTGTTCACTCATATGGGCTGGTCATTTGTAAATTGAAATTTTGAATTACTATTGATTTTCTCAGATTTTGTGATATCATCTTTCATTTTAAGATGCCTTGCACTTCACAATTGCTTACCGCTACTTTCTGTGTCTTAAGGAATTGGGGCCCTGAAATATTATAGGAAATGAGAAATTGAGATGAGTTTTCAATTATTTTTTGTTGGCATGTTGCATGGGCTTAGGTGAGAAGTCTTGCCCTTGTTATCTGATGATGCGGATAACTGGAACCTGGGATCCTAAGACCTGTGGGTCCTGCAGAAGAATAATAGCTTTTAGACATCATATCAGCAAAATTAGGGTATAATCAGTAGGAATGCTTCAGAAATATGGAGAAAAACAATTTGAGACCAGCTAGTTAAAACAATAAAGAGAGCAGCAGAGTAAAATCCCTTATAGATTAGAGGAAAACAACACATTTTTTTACCATGTGAATTCAAAAGACCAAGTACACTTAGAACATATCACAAGTTTATACTGAAGACATTGCATTGATACTTTTTATATCCTAATATATATTCTAAACCTATTTATTTATATTCCAATCTATTTATTGGCATAAATATCAATTTATTTGTCAAATTATCAATTAATTTTAGTAAGATTCACTGTGTGAAATATACAAAATATATATATTTATAAATATAAATACAAAATATATAACTATATATAATATGAGAAAATGTTTTGCATTGTTCTCTTATGGTTAGGGTATCAAAAGCAACTCTGTTTTAAAGTATTATTTCATTATCTCTACCTCAGTGTTTGGTAGAGTTAGACCTAATGTTTTACCATTTGTAGTTGTACAACCTAGAGGCAAGAGGAAACACTGTGATTAAACATTACCAATTTAAGGCCTAATATCGAGGAGAAACATATGGACTTCTCCTGGAGCAATGGAAATATTTGGTGATAGAAAGTCAATAGTGTGAGTTCCTGCCTGGTTGGATGGTAGACAGGCCAGGACACTAGGTAATCATGCATATGAACAATTTTTTCATCTTCTTGACTTTAGCTACTTTGAAATGGTAGATATAATAAACAACTAGATTTTGATAAAATACCTTCTAGTCTGAACAGTTCTGTCTTAACCGTTCATCTCTCTATGATCCCTTGTAACATTTTAGTTTTGTTCCAGTAAGACAATCTATGCTGTCAGGGTAAGATATTCTGGTTGGTCTGTTCATACATGGAAGAAGGGTAAAGGGTCAGGTAGACATTTGTGACAGTAAGACCTCATTTGGGAAATTTTAAACTGCAGAAATTTAGAAGTAGCTCTTAAGCAAGGCTTATATTGAATCCATTAGCTCCACAAAGGTAACTCAGTTGATATATAAGTACTTGAAAAGCCATCACTTTTTGGGGGGGGCAGGTTGTAGGGCTTGAACTCTGAGCCTGGGCACTGCCCCTCAGCTCTTCAGCTCAAGGTTTGCGCTCTACCACTTGAGCCACAGTGCCACATGCCCCCAGCCCTAAATTATCCTGATTAATTTTCAGATAGAATCTGGCTTCCTACTTGTGTATGATCATAGGCGCTATCCATTTGATGTTATTCTTCCTGGAAATTAGAATAACTGGTGCCTGGGATAGTGTATAGATCTTTCTGTCCAGTCTGGGCTTTATCCACTAGCCTCACAACAGTAGACTCCCATATAGTCAGGATTTTCATAAGCTTATCATACCTGATTTTTAAAAAATCGTTGCATTTCCTGCAGGTTCTTGAATACCGAATTAATTTGTGTTTTCTTGGGTTCTTTTGTTTCATTTGAATGTATGTGTTGACTTATTCCTCACTTTTCCTTTTCTTTCACTCACGTTCTTACGTAAAGTGCTGAGAAACCAATTCTTCTTTCTCAAGATAGTCAAGGTGAACATTATTTAGTACAAAGCAATTTAAGTAATATTTAAACACCTTCATATTTATGAATGGTATATGAATGCTAAGTGCTGACAAGGGTCTTTTTATTTTCTCAGCCGTCTTTGGCATACACAGATGCTTGCCAGGAAGAGAAAAAACTATTACTAATTGTTTGATAGAGGCTTCCTTCTCGTGAAAGAAATATGCTGCTTAATGCAGGATTTCACAAAATCATATTGCTAGGAAGAACCTAAACAATCTCCTAACACTACAGATTTGAGGGAGATGAACTGACGTCCTGCATAATTTACTTTTGAGTCAAATAAAATCAGGCTTCCAAAAAGAGAGTAGACTTTAGAGAAACACAATGTAAATAGGTGCTTAGCTGTTTTTGTCAATTGGTGAACTAATACAGGGAAAGTACAGCAAGGTAAAAATATAAAGAACTTTGCATTGAAATACTCATTTGTATATGTGTGTGTGTGTGTGTGTACACGTGCGTGTACACACACGTGCATGTGCATGTGCTCCTGCATGCATTCATCATTCCTGAGGCTTGATAGTGCCTGGGCACTATCCCTAAGCTTCTGTGCCCAAGGATAGTGGTGTACCACTTTGAACAGAGGTGTCTTCAGATCTCAGCCTCCTGAGTAGTTAGCTAAGCTGATTCAGCCTCTGAGTAGCTAGTTAAATTCTTCTTGTCCTCTATGATTCATTGCTCTTTTATTCTTTCCTGAGGTAATCACAAGCCAAAGTCATAATATGTCTAATTGCTTTAAAAATACTATTACTGCTTGGCAGCAGGGACTACAATCTATACGCTTAACTACTTAGGAGGCTTGAGAAAAGAAACCAGGCCAAATTTTAGTGGACTTCCTTCTCAATCTATAGCTGGGTGTATTGGATCAGTTCCACCATCCTGCACTATCTAGAGACTAAGATTGGAAGGACTGCAGGATCAAGGCCAGCCATGGTCGGAAGCTAGAAAGTTGGTGTGCAACTCTGATGCCATTGATGATGGGAAGGCTAAAAGGACAGATCAGGTGCATATTCTTGTGGAAAAGGAACCCCTATCCCAAAATTAACCACTGATATGACGCCAGCCTAGCAAGAACCATACCCCAAGTTGAAATCCCCATAATTGCCCACAACCAAAATAGGTATATACATTAACATCCAAAAACATATTACAATCTGTTCTTTGCTGTAATATAATCTTTATCTGATTATCATATGATGTGACAGAATAGTTTCTTCATTTACTTATGATATATTTAAAAAGATCTAGAAAATTCTTTCTCACGAATTAAGTGAAAACAAATGGCAAATTGCCTCATTCTTTACATATTTGACTACCACTAAAAATTCATCTAATGATTATTATAGTAATATATTCTGATTTATTACTTTACTTTGTAAGTTTCTAAACTTTTTGCTTCTCTGCTGAAGTTTAAGTATTCAAATAGTATCATCAAAGTATATTCCTCGGGTACTTGGGGGAGTTTTGTACAAGGTTTTTAACCGATGGCTTCTAAGAATTCTTAATTGGTATATTATTTGGTTTATTTTTAATTTCAATTTAATTTCATTGTAAAGATTATGTACAGAGGGGTTACAGTTACATAAGTGAGGTAATGAGCACATTTTTTATGGAAAGAACATTGTTATCCACTCCATCGATTTTTTTTTGTACACTCAAACAACTACTGATGCTTTTGCTGTTGCTATTGATCAATGGGTACTTTTGCTTTCTTTGTTCTTGCAATTTTTTTTATTACAAAATTGATATACACTGGTTTTACAGTTACGTAATTTAACTAAAGAGTAAACTTCATTTTATTTTCTAAATTTCAAATTTTGGACTTAGTTATTTTCTTTTATTTTTTGAGGCAATTCTTTTTTCAGAGTTGTAGGATTAGTTAATTTAATTTTGCATGATTTTTACACATGTAAATTATTCAGATATATATTTTGCTTTAAAAATGTTTAACATGTGAATTTCTAAGATTATTTTCTTAATTTTTATATGGTTGGTAAATTTAAATAAATTTATTTTCTTAAGGTACTAAACATATTTTTCCAGTTAACAAATACTTACTGTATTTTCAAGAAAGACAAACTTTATTAAGAAGGGCTTCATTACCTGGTCACTTTTTTGTAAATATTTGTGCTTGAATTAAAAAAAAAAAAGTTTAATCTGGGCACGGTGATTTGTGGCTTCCATTTTCTAGCTATGGTAGGAACTGCAAGTAGGGTTTATAAATAGGGAGAGCCTGAGAAAATATGAGACCTTAGTACAAAAATATCCAGAGTGGGGCTGGGAAGGTGGCTCAGTTGTAGAGTGCTTGCCTTGCATGAAGCCCTGGGATCGATTCCTCAGCACCACATAAGCAAAAAGAAAGAAGCTGGAAATGGCGCTGTGGCTCAAGTGGTAGAACACTAGCCTTGAGCTGAAGAGCTGAGGGACAGCGCAAAGGCCCTGAGTTCAGGCCCCACAACAGGCCCCACAAAAAAATATCCAGAGTGAATTAAAAAAAAAAAATACCCAGAGGGTTTCCGGGAAGATGGTGGAGGAGAAGCTGGAATCTGAACAAGCTCTCTCATAGAAAGCAGTTTTAGAGTTCCAGTGAATAGTCCTAAGCCAGAGAATCACACCAAGTGTGCCATCACAGGACAGAGAGTTAGACAAGAGAGGGAAAGCCAAGGCAAGAAGACACATCTGAGCGCTTGCCAGCAGCCGCCATGGAGGCAGCGGCGGCAGGGTCGCGGCGGAGACCGCACCTGGGGCCATACCTGAGCGCTCACACAGAGAGTCCGGGACGAAGGAGCCAGACGCAGCCGGCGAGCGGATTCTACTCAACACCAGCAACAACCGACAAGGAGCGGACATCTTCATCCTGCAGTTTGCAGACCAGAGACGACCCAGGATCCAAGACTCGGCGTGAGTAGAAGCCCGACTTCCTCACTCCTTCTCAGGGAGCAGAGGAGGGAAGGCCACCCCTCCCCCACCCAGCACCATTGATCTCCATCTTGGATACCGACAAAGCTCGGAGGAGGTGCCAGCTCCAACTCAGGCCTTGGAATAAAACGAGTCATTTAGCAGGTCACAAGAACTTAACGGCGAAGTGACCTGCCAGACTCAGCTCCATCCAGGGAAAAGTCACCCAGCTCAGGCACCAGCCATTTGAGTGGCTTTCCTCACTGGGTAACCAGAGCCAGAGGCTGCCCCTCCCTCTAGCAGCCTCATCAATCAATTGAAAAACAGAAACCCTGAGAATGGCTCCAGGCTGGGCTCTGTGAGTTTTTTCACAAAATAGCCCCAGGGAAAAGCTACTGATTGTTGAAAGGCCTCAACTCTACCCAGAACCTAGCCTCACCACTGCATCCCCCTCTTTTGTGATTCTCAAAGCAGATCACCCTCCCATTAAACTAATCTGGGAGGGGGATCTCAAAATCTTGGGTAAAGCAGAGCATTTTTCTGCCTGTTCGAACAAACTGACTTAAGAAACCAATCAAGCCACAGGACCTCAAGCCGACCAGAGACTCCAACAAGAGGCTGGTTACAGACAAAAGGGAGATACAGGATTCTTCCCACCCCTCCCAAAAAAATCAAAAAATAATCAAAGAAATTTTTTTTCCTTTTCTTCTTTTTCTTTTCTTTCTTTTTTTTTCTTTCTTTTTTTTTTGGTACCATATATATATAAAAAATTTTTTCCTTTTCTAAAAATTTTATTAATCTTTAATTTTTGCCTTTTGTGAAAAAATAATTGTTTTCCAGTAACTTTTTTTTCCTCTTATAATTTTTATTTTAGGAATACGTGAATGTGCGTTTTCCTTTCTTTTCTTGACTTCTTTCTCTTTTTCTTTCTTTTTTAACATCTTTTTGTTTTTTGTCTAGCTCTACTGAACTTCTGATCTTTTTTTCCCCCCTTTCTTATCCTTTTCACCTTTTCCTCTCTTTTGATCTTCTTTATGTGACTTAACTCTTGTCCTGCACATCCTCAGATAAACCCGTAGTTAACTAGTAGACCCTATCTCCCATTGTGTACACACTTAATCCACAAATTTATTACTCAATTCAAAACCTCTGAGACTTAAATTCCTTAATAGCAGTACTACCTCTTTATACCTATATAATATTTTAAGCATTTTTAAGTTTTCACTTCTCCTCTATGTCCCTTCCCTTCTCTTAATATACTCACATTCCTCTCTAAATAGATGGTCTTTTAATCTCCATAATAATATTAATTTTTATGTTTCTATTTTTTCTGGTCTCTTTTCATTTCCCTTCCCCTTTCTTCTTTTTTTTTCTCTCTCTCTACTTGCATCCTACCCAACCTAATTCCTGCATTGGGATTAGGACATAGTTAACTCTCCCTGTGCCTCCCCATACCAATCTATTCCTATTTTTACCCACATCTCTCCCTAACCCTAATAATTTCTGGTTTTCCAAATTCTTCTCTGCGGTTCGAAGCCCATTGACATATTGTTATTTGATGTTGAATAGGTGCATCTGTTGAACTACATTGTATCTGTAGACTATTGACTGTACAAATGCAAACTTTGATTGATGGTTGCCTCAAGATAGTGTTCTAGCACAAAACTGGTGCTATTTTCATCTCAAATGGGCAGAGTAAGCCGGAAAAAACACAAGAAAAATGGCAAATCCCGATATCTCAATTCCCAATCTTCATAATCAGGGGTCAGAACAGATAATGAATAATCCAGAGGAGAGTTCCCAAATAGCTCTACAAACACTGCTGGCAAACATGATAAATGAGAAGTTTGACAACGTACAAAGGACTCTGTATGAGCGTGAAAGTGAGAGAGAGGAGGCATCCCAAAAGCTTATACAGGAATATCATAAGCGTGAGGAAGCTACTCAAAAACTGATACAGGATTTGCGTGAACAACTTGAGAATACTCAAAGAGAAAGGGAGGAATGGCATGAGCAGGCTGAGAACACTCAAAGAGAACTGCAGGAATCCCACGAACAGGAGGAAGCTAATCAAAGAGTAATACAGGAATTGAGAGACCAGGTTGAGAATACACAAAGATCACTAAAGGCATTCATGGAATCCATTAACAAAGAACTGAAAGAAGTCAGGGAGACCACAAAGGGAATACTGAATGGAACCCAACAGAAGGAATGGGAGTCCAAAGAAACCATAATCAATCAACTAAGTGATTTGAGAACAAACACTGAACACCAAATTAAGGAAGTAAAGAAATTCATACAAGACCTAAAACAGAGCTTCAACAAAGAACTTGAAGCCATCAAAGCTGACCAAGTAGAAGGAAAAGAGATAAAAAACAAAGTAGAGAGTCTTGACAGCAGGTTAGACCATGCAGAAGATCGAATCTCAGGGATTGAAGACAGCCTAGATATTATAGAGAAAGAACATACAACCATCCAAGACAAG
The DNA here is from genome assembly GCF_019054845.1 of Dipodomys spectabilis. Lineage (NCBI taxonomy): Eukaryota > Metazoa > Chordata > Mammalia > Rodentia > Heteromyidae > Dipodomys > Dipodomys spectabilis. Next base: position 1,294,554 of record NW_024870959.1, read on the forward strand.
TCCAAGAAATATGATAGATCTATCCAACACCTGGAAGACACCAACAGAAGGCCTAATCTAAGGATAATGGGTGTAGAGGAGCACCTAGAAACAGAAGTTAATGGTCTAGGAAATTTGTTTAACAGGATCCTAGCAGAGAACTTCCCAAACATACAAAAAGATAGGCCTATTCAGATACAAGAAGCTTTTAGAACCCCAAATAGACCAGACCAGAATAGGACATCCCACCGTCACATTATAATCCACACAGGATCAACTCAGAACAAGGAAAAGATCCTTAAAGCTGTCAAGGAGAAAAGGGTAATCACCTATAAAGGGAAACCAATTAGAATCACCTCAGATTTCTCAGCAGAGACAATCAAAGCAAGAAGAGCCTGGAATGATGTATGCCATGCCCTAAAAACAAACAACTATCAACCAAGAATACTTTATCCAGTTAAACTCTCCTTTATAACTGAAGGCCAAATAAAAACGTTCCATAGCAAAGAAAAATTGAAACAATACATCTCCACCAAACCAGCCCTTCAAAAGATTCTTAAATATGTCCTACACATAGAAAACCAAGAAGACCGCAATAAAGGCCAAGAAACTGCACCCAAACTGAGAATCCAAGAAACATAGGAAGAACCCAGTTTTTACAGCCCCCAAGAAGGTAGTAACATGGCAGGAACTCCCAAATACCTCTCAGTCCTATCTCTTAACATTAAGGGACTGAACTCTCCAATTAAGCGACATAGACTGTCTAGTTGGATTAAAAAGCAAGACCCTTCTATCTGGGCCTGCAGGATTCACATCTTACCCGTAAAAACAAACACATTTTCAATGTTAAAGGCTGGAACAAAATCTACCAAGCGAACGGCCCCCATAAACAGGCGGGAGTTGCAATCCTAATATAAGATAAAATAGACTTCAAATTAAAATTCCTGAGAAGAGATAACGAAGGTCGCTACATACTAATTAAAGGATCTCTCCTTCAGGAGGATATTACAATTCTAAATATCTATTCGCCGAACAATGGAGCACCCAAATTTATCAAAGAAACACTACTTTCCCTCAAATCCCATATAGATCCAAAGACATTAATTGTTGAGGATTTTAACACACCACTCTCCCCACTAGATAGATCAACTCGGCAAAAACTCAACAGAAAAACCGCAGATCTAAACAGCTGCATAGATCAACTAGACTTAACAGACATCTACCGAACATTTCACCCAGCAGCATCAGAATACTCGTTTTTCTCAGCAGCACATAGAACGTTTTGTAAAATAGACCACATTTTAGGCCACAAAGCAAACTTGTTTAAATTCAGAAACATTGAAGTTATACCTTGCATCCTCTCTGACCACAAGGGAATAAAATTAGAACTCAACACCAAAAGCCACCAAAGAAAGTCCGGCATCACATGGAGGCTGAACAACACACTGCTGAATCATGAGTGGGTCATGGAAGAGATTAGAAAGGAAATTCAAATGTTCATGCTATTCAACAAAAATGAACACACAAATTACCAGCTCCTCTGGGACACAGCAAAGGCAGTACTCAGAGGCAAGTTTATAGCTCTGAGCTCCTACATCAACAAATTGGAGAGATCTGAAACTAACAATTTAATGACACATCTAAACCTCCTTGAAAAAGAGCAGCAAGATAAACCCCAATCCAGTAGACAGAAAGAAATAATCAAAATTAAATCAGAATTAAATGAATTAGAATCCAAAAAAACTATAGAAAGAATCAACAAAACAAAGAGTTGGTTCTTCGAAAAACTTAACAAAATTTACAGACCCTTAGCATATCTTATCAGAAAAAGAAGAGAACACACCCAAATTAGTAAACTCAGAGATGAGAATGGAAACATCACCACGGAAACAACCAAGATTCAGAACATTATAAGGGAATACTTCTCAAAACTTTATGCTACTAAGTTTGAGAACTTGACAGAAATGGACCTTTTCCTAGCAAATATTGACATGTCAAAACTAAACCAAGATGAGTTAAACTATCTTAACAGGCCCATATCTAGCACTGAAATAGAAACAGCAATAAGAGACCTCCCAGCTAAGAAAAGTCCAGGACCAGATGGTTTTACAGCGGAATTTTACAAGGCCTTCAAAGCAGAGCTCACACCAATATTCCTCCAACTCTTCAATGAAATTGAAAGAGAAAGCTCACTACCGAACACATTCTATGAAGCTATCATAACCCTCATCCCAAAACCAGGCAGGGACTCATCAAACAAAGAGAACTATAGACCCATTTCTTTGATGCATATTGATGCAAAACTTCTCAACAAAATTTTGGCCAATCGACTTCAACAATTCATCCAAAAAATCATACACCACGATCAAACAGAATTCATTTCAGGGATGCAAAGCTGGTTCAATATACGCAAATCAATTAATATTATTCATCACATCAACAGGAGCAAGAATAAGAACCACATGGTTATCTCAATAGATGCAGAAAAAGCATTCGACAAGATCTAACACCCCTTCATGATGAAGGTTTTGGAAAAATTAGGAATCCATGGAACATTCCTCAATACAATAAAGGCTGTATATGACAAACCTGCAGCCAGCATTATACTCAATGGTGAAAAACTAAAGCCATTTCCTCTTAACTCAGGAACAAGATAAGGATGCCCACTCTCTCCACTTCTCTTCAATCTAGTATTAGAATGCCTAGCTACAGCAATAAGACAAGATACAGTCATAAAGGGGATCCAAAAGGGAAAGAAGAAATAAAACTCTCCCTCTTTGCAGATGACATGATCTTGTATTTAAAGAATCCCATAGACTCCACTCCCAAATTACTCAAGCTGATTCAAAACTTTGTCAAAGTAGCAGGGTATAAAATTAACCCCCAAAAATCAATGGCTTTTCTGTATGCCAACAATGAGAAAAGTGTGGCTGAAATTAGTAAAGCAACTCCATTTGTAATAGCCCCACAAAAAATAAAATACCTAGGAATTAACTTAACCAAGGAAGTGAAGGACCTCTATGATGAAAACTTTAAAATCTTGAAAAAGGAAATCAACACAGAACTAAAAAAATGGCAAAGCCTCCCATGTTCCTGGATTGGAAAGATTAACATCGTGAAAATGGCAATACTTCCCAAGGCTATCTACAAATTCAACGCAATACCTATCAAAATTCCACCCTCATTCTTCAAGGAAATAGAAGAGGCAATCCAAAAATTAATATGGAACAATAAAAGACCCCGAATAGCAAAAACGCTCCTCAACGGACAGAACACTGCTGGAGGAATATCAATACCAAATTTCAAACTCTACTATAAAGCCATAGTAATCAAAACAGCTTGGTATTGGCATAAGAATAGACCTCAGGACCAATGGAATAGAATTGAAAACCCAGAAATGAACCTACAGACCTATACCCATCTAATCTTCGATAAGGGAGCTAAAACAATAGAATGGAACAAAGACAGCCTCTTCAGTAAATGGTGCTGGCAAAATTGGTTAACTACATGTAGAAAACTAAAGCTAAATCCTTATATATCACCCTGCACAAGAATCAACTCCAAATGGATCAAAGACCTCAGAGTCAAAGCAGACACTCTGAAAACATTACAGGACGGAATAGGAGAAACCCTAGGTCTCCTTGGCTCAGGCCGAAACTTTCTGAATAGAGACCCGGAAATACAATAAATCAAAGAAAGGTTGAACAAATGGGATTGCATAAAGTTGCAGAGCTTCTGCAGGGCAAATGACATAGCTAGCAAGATCAATAGAAAGCCCACGGATTGGGAGAAGATCTTTACTAGCCATGCAACGGACAAGGGTCTCATATCTAAAATATACTTGGAACTCAAAAAATTAAACCCCCCAACAACAAATCCTCAAAGAAACAACTGCCCAATAAATAAGTGGGCGAAAGACTTAAAGAGAAACTTCTCTGAAGAAGAAAGAAGGATGGCCAATAGACACATGAAGAAATGTTCAACATCCCTAGCCATAAAAGAAATGCAAATCAAAACAACATTGAGATATCACCTCACTCCAGTTAGAACGGCAAAAATCAAGAACTCTAACCAACAACAGATGCTGGAGGGGATGTGGACAGAAAGGAACCTTACTTCATTGTTGGTGGGAATGTAATCTTGTTCAACCACTTTGGAAAGCAGTATGGAGGTTCCTCAAAATACTTCACTTAGAGCTCCCCTATGACCCAGCAATCCCACTTTTGGGCATTTACCCTAATGTTTACAAACAAGACCACACTAAAGCTACCAGCACAACAATGTTTATTGCAGCATTATTTACCATAGCTAAGATATGGAACCAACCCAGATGCCCCTCAGTAGATGAATGGATCAAGAAAATGTGGTATATATACACAATGGAATTCTATGCCTCCATCAGAAAGAATGACATTGCCCCGTTTGTTAGGAAATGGAAAAACTTGGAAAAACTTATATTAAGTGAAGTAAGCCAGACCCAAAGAAACATAGGTCCCACGGTTTCCCTTATTTGCAATATCTCGTATATGTATGAGTCAAGAGGAAAAGGTCAGATAACGTGATGTCAGGAAAATGAACCCTTAGATATGTATTTTAATGTTTTTTTCTTTCATGCATGTGTTTCTAATGCATTTATAAGATTATCTCTTTGTTGCTTTGTATCTCCCTCCCCGACATTATAACCCCTGCTTTCACTATATTTGATGTCAGTATAACTTGTGGAGGAGATGAGGAAAAACCAGTTGTTTGAGGATACAGGTGGACCTGTTGCAACAATGAGAAGTACAAGTTGACATGTCCAAAACGAGCTTTACAACGTCGGTGCGGAGGGGTGGAAGGGGGGGAAAGGAGAAGGATTGGGATTGGGGGGGAGGGTGGAGTCTGGGAAGGGATGTGAAAGGTAAACCAAAGGAGGAGGCTGCAATGCTTTGTAAGAAATGTACGCATTGTTCTGCCCATGTAATTGTAACCCCTCTGTACAGTATGTTCACAAATAAAATAAAATTAAATTAAAAAAAATATCCAGAGTGAAATGAATAGAGATATAGCCATCCCTAGCGCAATATAGAGCACCTGGTTTTCATATTCTAAATCTTGAGTTAAAACTCCAATAACATCAATCTTTTGTAAAAATAAAAGGATACATGTTTCAAAATGTTTATTGTTTAAAACTCTTTGCAAAGGTTCTCATGTCTTCTATTTCTTAATTTTCAATTTACTTAATCTATAAAAATCCAAGTATATCGTGACTATTTTATTTCTACTAAATTTTAAATAGTGCAAACAATCCTATGATTCAATATATTAACCTACTTTTACTATTTGTGATAATTTACTCTGTTAATATGATAATATCAATATTCCAAAGGTGTGTATGTGTTGTGTGTGTGTGAGTGTTTATGTGGTTTGTGTGTGTGTGTGCTTTGTATGTACTTTGTAATGCTTCGGTCATCACTCTATTGTTTCACATATGCTGGGCCAAGTTTTTACCACTGAACTATACTGTCTAGTTATAATATAAGTATTGTTTTAAATTATGACTTTTAAATTTTCATTCCTAGTATGTTTCTTTCAAAATTATATATGATAAAATGCGATTCATATTCTATCCACGATAGCAATTTTTATTCTTATTTTATTGTTTTTTAGAATATTTCCACTGCTTTTCTACTTCCAAACTCTTGTGTTTGTGTTATTGATAAAGGTTTTACTTTACTACTTTTCTCTCTTCATTCTTTTTTCCTTTAGAGTTTATCTACTCTTTCTTTTATTTCTTTGGAAATTAGTGATCATATTCCTATTACAATTTCTTTACATTGTAACAGGTCTATATAATGCTTTATTTTCTATTTTATTTTTTCCCATCTTCTTTGACTCTTAGTCCACACTATTAGGTAGAATGAAAAGAAACTTGATTCAGAATACTTTAATTATTTTCCTCCTTCTCTTCTCTGAAGTCTTTCTGTACTTAGAAACACAATAGCATTATATATATCTCCTATGTAGTTCATCATTCTATTCTATCCCCTCTCACTCTACTCTGTAGTACAGTTCAAGTGGTTATCATTCAACTTTATTATGCTATAGTGTTAACTAAATCTTAACTCATTCCTAAATTTATTTTAGATGCTTCAAACATTCTCTACAGACATTTTTCTCTATATAGTATCTGGGGTCTTGTGTTTTCACAAGGTGCAAAATGTGAGTGACTATCAAACATCTAGATATCTCTGTAGAATATTGGTCCACCTGTTCAATAAACTTGTATGTAAATTCAAGGAATACAGGTCAGTCAGAACAATTTTGTAAAATGGTGTAGCTTGAGCCTTCATACTAGTTTTGAACCTTATTACCATGTTTTGTAGTGAAAGAACAGACACATAGAAGAATGTAACAGATTTATCAAAAATAAATTCTTAGTTTTATGGTCAATAGATTTTGTAGAGGATGCCACGACTTCATGAAATAAAAATAGAATCTTAAATGGGTGTATTGGCACCATTGCCTCTCTAGATTTAAAATGATCTTAGACTACTACCTCAAACCTTATACAAAAATTTAAAATAAAAAATGATTATCAAACTAAATGTGAGATGTAAATACCTATAAAACATAAATATACAAATTCATGACATTGGCTCAGTAAAGGTTTCTAAAAATTTGACATGTAAAGCATTAGAGGCTAAAGATAATCAAGAATTAACTGGTTAGTATCAAATGATAACCTTTCATAATTCTATGAAAGTAATGAAAGCATATCCAACAGATAGAGCACACATATTTGTTAATGCTACAATGTTAATGTTACAATGATCCTGAGTCTTAAGTAAATTCATATCTTTTAATTCTATATAAAATTTTTCCTGAACAGGAGATTTCTTAAAGAATATATGTAAATTAGTAGTTAATAGGGGGAGCATATGAAATAATTTAGTATCTAAGAATAAAGAAAAAAGAAAATTCACTAGTATGACCATAATATAAAAAGATGACACAAAATATAATAATGCATTTGTGGAGAAATGGATATACTCCACGTAGCACAATGATTTGTATAATACCGCAATCATTTTAGCAAGCAAGTTTTCAAGTCTTCATAAGGTTAAAGAGAATTGTATATTATTCATCCATTACACTTCTATGTATGTATTAAAGAGAAGTAAAAAAAATTGTTTGGACAGGGAATGTAGTTCATTTACAGAGCACTTGAATAGTATGTGTGAGATCCTGGAAATAATCCCTCAAAACAAATTTGAAAAGACACACTATAGAGGATATATGCTGGACAAATTCCTGTAACTGAATTTTATATCTATTTTAATGTCTGTTCTAAAATTTACAGCATTTCTATTTGAAGAAATGTAAGTTTGTGAAACTTAGGCTTGGAAAACCTATGATTGTACAATTCACTTCCAAAGCACTAAAATGAATACAATAAAAGGAGATAATATATTGGATGTGAATTTCATGTCAGCAAAAAAAATTGTTAAAAATACTTCACACAAATTGCAGAATACCTGAAAATATGTTTTCGGTGTTGGCTAAAAATTCTTTGTAAACTACAGCTTTTACAATGAAGATGTGATTTCTGTTTATTTTGAGGTTTTTTTGGTCCACTTTTTTGTTTATGCAGAGATAACTCAATCAAAAAGTGCATGTGATAACTGGAATATCTAGGAATTATGCATCACTTATAAGTAATTGATAACCTTTTCTGGAAGAAACTTTTAGCAAATGACAAAATACACAAATCTATGTATTTGCATTTTATGAAACCTAAATGCTACTTGCTCAATCCAAATGCTTTTCTCTACTTTGCTAGGAAGAAAGTATTCTCAAGATAAGAGCAAACAGCAGTGAAAAGAAGCAAAATACACAATCATGTTGATTTATTTGTGAAAATAACAAATGAAATAAAACAATTCCAGTTAAGCAGCCCCAATGTTAGTATCTATGAAGATGTTCCTGAATGCCAACAGACATTGATTTTTTTTTTTGGAGTTTTAATTTCTACTAACATATGAAAACTAGAACACGAAAACAAATATAGTCTTAAAGCAAACCAGCCTTGGAATAATTTTCTTAATTGTTTTGAAATCACAAAAGAATTGATACCATTGAGGAAATGATCATTTCCTATGGAATTAATTTAAAAATGTTTATCACTTATTATAATTCAAAAACCAAACAAGAGTAATTTTATATAATCATTACAAATATCATTTTATTACTATTATAAAGTAGAATAAAAGACCAGTCCAAATATATTCTTCTTCTTCTTAATTTCTAATCATTACCTAGATATCTCAATCTAAATAGTCATGTCTTTAACATAGATGTAAATATTCTATAATTTTTACTTAACACTTTTCCGGGGCATGTATTCATGTTTCTAAAAAATGTTCACAGCAGTTAAAAGATGCTTTTGTGAAATTAATGTGAAATTAATGTGATATATATTGTTGTTGTTGTTTGCAAGGCCTGACCATTGTCTCTAAGCCTTTTTATGCTCAAAGCTAGCACTATACAACTCGAGGCATAGAGCTAATTCCTGTTTTTAGTGGTTAATTGGAGATAAAAATCTAACAAGTACTTTTCTGTGTGGACTAGTTTTGAACACAATTCTAAGATCTAATTACACAGAATAGCTCGAATTATAGGCTTGAGTCACTGGCACTTGTTTTGATGTATTTATTTAATTTTAATTATGTCTTAACATTTTTTCACTATAATGTACATCATTCTACACAAAAATTTGGATATATATATATATTTCTGATGACAATCTCCAAAAATGTATGTCTTTCTACACATTTTATATACATATATATATATATTTCTGAAGACAGACTCCCTATAAAACTTTATGCTACTATTTTTGATCTTTTTTAATTTAAAAGATATGCAGTCTATTTTTCCTACAGTTTCCTAGAATAAAATAACTAATATTTAAATAGAATGTAGAGTTTATTATTTTCAAGGGAATTTTCTATATACCCATGATATTGTAGTAGCATTTACAGTATATTACTTGAAATAATTCTGTTCAAACTCTTAAATATTTTTGTGTAGTGGTGGGGATAGAGGAAGTTAATTCATACTGGTTAGGAATTTGCAATACTTCAAAAATCTATTCTACAATTTGTTATAAGCATATAGTCAAGTTACCTGTTATGGTTTAGTTTTTTATTTCTTTTTTTGTTCTAAATTTTAATATGGATGCATGCACAGTGGTAGCATTAAAATTATTAATCAACAGACAAATAATTGCAAAATCACAAATACATATCAGACTTTCAATAGTTAGCACTTATGATGCTAGTAATAATTTTGGTGAAGATGATGATGACCACAGTGTACCCTGATAATTACAATATTGTGATTGAAAAGGAAAAGACTTTACACATTTTTGAAGCTAGATTTCCCACATTGAATACATGGTAATAAACAGCGTTAGATTACATACAGTATGAATAACAAGAGGAGAGTTTCAATATCAAGAAATAGAACCACATTAAACAGGTAGAGACAGTAAAACCCTAATGTTATTCCTGCAGTCTCTCTAATTTATACTCATTTTTCCTGGTGGTATTATTTTCTTATAAATAAAATCGTTAATTTGCACATTTTGATGGACTAAGATGTAGTTTTCAACTTAGTGTGATTAGTTCAAATAACATTCTCATATAGACACTATTCTATAACCCTGTTTTCCAATGATATATTGAGTATGTTCTTCAATACAGCTGTAAACATATGACACAATTTACATAACACCACTTACATATCTGTAGTTACCTTAAAAAGACATACACCTTAGAGCCAGGAGGTGAAATTTATTTTTATTTCTGCAGGAAACAATTTGTGACTTTATACCAACAAACTGAATTTGACTCTTTCCATATTTGTAAGGTAAGGTGGAAAATGTAAGGACTCTGGAGTTCAAGCCCCATGACCAAGAAAAGTAAAAAGGGAAAAAAGGCGGTAAAGCAACATTTTAAAGCAAAAATTGTCTAGAAATAAAATTATAACAGCCCCCTGAACTGGCAAAAAAAAGATTAAAATGAAATTGCCTTCAACCATTCATTTAAACAATCTATACTGAGGGCATGCTATTGGAGCTCACATCACTAACTAGAATTTGAGAAGATCACAGTTCAGAACCAGTGTGCAAGGAACGTAATAAGATTCTCATATCATCCTAAGCCTGGCATGCTGCAATGCATTTGTGATCGAGTTACTTGGCAGACAGAGGCGAGGAACTTAGCCTCTGTTCAGCCCTCAGCAAAACTGATAAGTCGATAAGCAAATAACTAAATTGAAAAAAGATTGTTCTAATGGTAGAATACTTGTTCAGCCAACAAGATATCTAAATTCATACTCACTTCCTAAAAGAGGAAATAGGGGAAGAAAGAGGAAAGAAAGAGAAAGAAAAGAGAGTAGAGAAGGAGGAGGAGAGAAGGGAAGGAAGGAAGCAAGGAAGTTAGGAAGATAGGAAGGAAAGAAGGAAGGAAGGAGGGAAGGAAAGAAGGAAGGAAGGAAGGAATGAAGGAAAGAAGGAAGGAAGGAAGGAAGAAAGCAAGGAAGGAAGGAAGCAAGGAAGGAAGGAAGGAAGCAAGGAAAAGAAAAGAAAAGAAAGAAATCGTGGAATAAAGAATGGGAGGGAGAATGAGAGGTATAAATAAAAACCTCAGCATGTGTTAGATGTTAATAATGACACTAAATCATTATAGCTATAAATGCCATCATTTAATTCCCTGGGAAGAGACATTTTGTATCAAGCCCTATTGTATGGACTTGGAATCCCTGAAGGGCCACCAGAGACCATGACCAATGCAAACAGCAAAAGAGGCATATATTTGCAAGCTTAAGCTTGATTCTTGGCACATCCGGTAACCGGTAACGCTAAGAGTCCCCGAGCACAAAATCAGCACAGCTTTTATAGTATTGAACAAACAAGTTTAGGAAACTTCCACACAAGCAGTTACATGATTGTTTTGAGTCCACGGTAACCACATTGCCCTTTTTCTGAACTACTGGTATGTTCTGTTCCTGGAACACTTGGGCAACTGTTCTGCTTTCTTAAGTTTGGGCAGGGTTGGTGGCAACCTGTGGTTTTTTTCTCTCTCTTGGGGTTACTCTGAGGGAAGCCTAGCACAAGTTGGTGGGGGTAATCTTAAATTGGAGTTACTGTGGCTCTTCATTCTCTCCTCTTCTAGAGCATCAGGGACCAATCATGGTCCCTTAATTGGCATAGTCTTCTATATTTACAGTTTGGTATTGGGATCTCAGAAATAATAGATGGACTGTGCTGATCTACAGGGTCTACAAGGTCCAATTGTGAGTAACAAAAATTAACAGTACCAAAGGTCCTTACATTTTCTTCCAGCAATCCTGACTCCGTATACCACAGCTAACTTACCTTTATACCAGCTGAACTCCTAAGCTCCAATTTTAAGACATACTCATACCATTTGCTACATACTTAAACTTTCTGAGGTTTGTCTTCTTTACAAACATTTTAAGACAATCCTTACTTTTTAAATCCTTTCTTATCTAGAGGATACCAATTTTTCCCCAATTCCTTCCTAAGACTTTCTTTACTACACTCCTATTCTTTACAGTTCCTTGAGCTCCTTTGTGACTAGAGTTTAAAACCGCAAATTTTTCCTTTGATTTGTGGAACCAAGTTATCTTAGAAAGCCTTAAGGCACCAGTGGGATGAAAAGCTTGAGAGACTTTAAGGCTAAGATTAGGGATGGGTCTCACTCCTCCTCTTACCACTATAGATTAAAAAAAAAATTCTTTCCTCTATCTTTTAAACACACCCAGGAGGAAGCAGATAATTACCATACCAGAGCCAAACTAGGCTGTGACCCTGAAGTGCCTAAGGCAAGGCAGTGATATCCTTGCCCCAAATATCCACTGTGGGAGTAGAGAGGTTACTGGATATCACCAAAAGAATGTCCCACAAGATCTTAGTTTTAGCAGCTTTCAACCAGGAAGCATTCTCAGGTGATGGAATCAGGCAGGAGTTCAGTCTACTTTTACCAGGGTGGAGATGGTCTGGGTCATGATGTAGATTTCCTCCACGTGACTGTCAAGCTGTCGTTGAAATTTACTCATTAGGGTGTGCAGCAGCAGCAGCAGCAGCAGGGACTCTCTGTGGCTTCAAGGGACAGTCACACCTGGTTCTGGGCTGCAAATTCCTACAAAGACTGGTTAAGGATTCATTGCATAGGCTTGGCAGGCTATGACTCAACTAATTTTTTTAAGACTATTTACACAGTAGCCCAAGACAATTAACCAAGATGACAATTTTTTAAACTAGATTATAATTTTAATAAGATTAGGATTTTCTAGGCAGATATAGAGGGCTTAGTCCTGTACTATTATTTCCCATGCCTTTTCCTTCTATCTATTCTGTCTATTTTGTCACATTTTTGAAAAAGATACTCTGGTCCCTTGTTCTTAAATGGGGATGATGGGCGGAGATTCATCTTCTGTCACTTCTTCAAGCTGACTCAGGGGTGCAGATCCTACCTAACCAGGAACCTATAATCTTAGCCTATTTTACAAAGAGGTTACCAGGGTTAGATGTCAATAAGAACAACATTTTAACTTTTGACAAATGTACAGACCTTTTTTTCTGGCTATAGCAATGCTGCTTATTTAGCCTTCTGCTTTGCAAAAAGATCTTTCAGGATGGCTTAGGAATGTGATCTCTTGTAATCCTAACAATGTCTGAGTTACCTACGCAGGCCTTCAGACATATATCAATAGAAAAAACTCTCCGGTATACAAGCTTTTCCTGAGCAGATGAATTTCTTTTTTTTTTTTTTTTTTTTTTTACGGTTTTATCTAATTTTTTTTTTTTAATTTTATTTTATTTTATTTGAGAACATACTGTACAGAGGGGTTACAATTACATGGGCAGGATAATATTGCAGCCTCCTCCTTTGTTTACACTTCACCTCCCTTCCCAGCCTCCCCCCTCCCTCCCACCCAATCATACCCCCCCTCCCCCCCCCACCGACATTGTAAAGCTGGTTTTGACATGACATTTTGTACTTCTCATTGTTGCAACAGGTCCACCTGAATCCTTAAACGACTTGTTTGTCCCCATCTCCTCCACATGTTATACTGACATCAAATATAGTGAAAGCGGGGGTTACACTGTGGGGGAGGGACATACAAAGCAACAAAGAAATAATCTTATAAATGCGTTAGAAACACATGCATGAAAGAAACAAAAACATTAAAATACATATTTGAGGTTTCGTTTTCCTAACATCACATTATCTGACTTTTTCCGCTTGACTCATACCTATACTAGAGAGCAGATGAATTTCATGATGCTGGTGTCAGCTCAAAAGTTACTGCCAATTAGAGCTTTTGGCAGTAACAGGGGTTGGGATCTAAACTATCCTCCACATTTTACAACCTTAGCCTTTTAGTACTATCACAGATGACTGACAAGTTCCTGTCCCTTACAAGGTAGATAGTCATAGACATTAGGCTTGCTTACAAACTATCTTTCCATGACCTCCTGGCTCTGACCAGTTTTTGAAGGTCCACACACAAATGACTCTAGGATCTGACATTATTTCTGCCATCCATGCATAGGCTTACAGTATCTGGATGCTCCTCAATTGCTTTCATCCAAGTAGTGTCTTCTACACACTGGGAAAAATGCCTCATTGGCATTTCTCTTAGTTGGTTGCTGGACTTGAACTTGGAGCCTGAGTGCTGTCCCACAGCTCTACAGATCAAGGCTAGCACTCTGTCACATTGAATCCTAAAGTAGGTCTGCTTGCTCTTTCAGCCTTCTGGTGGCTGAGTAGAGGTGACAGTCTCACACGGATTTTTTCTGCCAGGGCTGAATTCAAACCAGTTACACATCAATGAGTCTCATAAAAGGCCACTTTACTCCAATTAAAAGCAACAGGGGGGAGGGGTCAACATAGAAGTAGTTTTAAGCATATTCTTACCTGAAACATATTAAGAGCCAAAGTTACGTCTGACAAACTGACAAAAATCCTCACTCCTTTTTTTGGGCCTGATGAGAACTGTTACAAAAAAACCATGAGAGCAAACTGAAATAGGAATTAAGCAATTATTTTGGTAATCCTAATTTTTCCTTTCTGCACTTTGAGGCAAATGTTTAGAACAATTATACATTTAAACTTTATATACAGAAACCCATTCCTAATTTATAAGCCTCCTATTAATCTGTTTTAATATTCTATACTTTAGTTTTTAGTTGCATTTTGAAAAATCCTTTGAACTTTCAAGGCTAAGTGTGTCACTAATTTCCTCTTGGCTGCTTGTTTTAAAACAGATACACATGAAACTTTTAAACTCAAATAATATTTTTTCTTAATGCAAAAATTACAATCACCATCACTGTACCAAGGAGCTAGACTTAACACCTTTATGTCTTTAAAAAAACATACACAATGGCAGAATGTTATTGAGAGCAAATCACATTATGCAAATAAAATTTTAACCCTCTTTTTAAGGCCTTCTCAATTTTAATTTTAACACATCCAAGGGGCAGTTTTAGCAATGCTAATCAGATCTTTACATCACTCATTTTTACCATCATGTTTCCAGTGTCTATGTGAAGGGAAAAGGGACAGAATAAAGAGGGGCCACTTGGCCCTTCCTGTGGAATGTGCACACACACAATCCGACTCTTTAGGGTTAGATGAACTGCTATTGAGCCAGTTTGCCCTCTTTCACCATGGGTGGACTTCCCATGGCCTGTTCCACCATGCATGACAGGCTGAACTGCACTTCTGCCTGTTCACTGTTCACTCCTAAAGATAGGTTTTTGTTAGCTTCTAAGTTTCTCCTTTTTGTTAAGCCAGATATCTGGATTACAGTATAAACAGCCTTATGCATTCTGAAATACCAGATTTTCTAATTTTAAAGTTAAAATATCCTTAAAAAGCTATTTAAAACCATGTGAAAATGCTTTAAAAATGTTTCGGTAATGGCCAAACCTCATAACCTTTTGAATTTTAAACTTAATCTCACTCAATTGTTACATCATGCTGACAATTTCTATCATGAATATGTTCACAAACACATACAAAACACACTCAGATCTTTAAGCACCCAAAAATCAAAATCAGTTTTACATATATTTTCTAAAGTTTTCTAACAAAAATTTAAGACAATATTTCTTTTAAACTAAGTAATTTTGTAGAGCTTCATTTTCTCAGGGCCTGATTGTTTAGCAAGTCATTTCACCAATTGACCTTTGACTCACTTCTGTTGGAGGAAGGTTCGGGGGGTTGGGGGGCCACCTGAAACTAAACTGTCCTCATTTTTATCCAATTTTATTTTTATTTATTTATTTTTCTTCTTAATGTGCTTTTTTTAATTGTGAAAGTACTGTACAGAGGGGTTAAAATTACATGGGCCAGATAATGAGTACCTTTCTTATCAAGGATTGTAGGCTCCTCCTTTGATTCGCCTTCCCATCCCTTCCCATCCTCTCCCCGCCCCCTAACCCAATCCTCCTCCCCCTCTCCCCCTCACCACCAAAGTTGTAAAGTTCATTTTTTACATAACGACTTGTATATCTCATTGTTCAAATAGGTCCACCTGTATCCCTATTTAAATGATTTGTTTTTTCCCTTGCCCTCCATAAATGATACTGACATCAAATACAGTGAAAGCAGGGGTTATACCGTGGGGGAGGAACATACAAAGCAATGAAGAAATAATCTTATAAATGTGTTAGAAACAATCCCATGAAAGAAAAAAATATTTGAATATGTATTCAAATTATCTGACTTTTTCTGCTTGACACAGACATATACTAGTTAGTGCAAATAAGTGAAACCATGGGATCTATGTTACTTTGGTCCTGGCTTACTTCACTTAACAAAATTTTTTCCAAGTCTTTCCTTTTCCTAACAAATGGGGCAATGTCATTCTTTCTGATGGAGGCTTAGCATTCCATTGTGTGTATATACTACATTTTCTTGATCCATTCATCTACTGGGGGGGCATCTGGGTTGGTTCCATATCTTAGCTATGGTAAATTATGCTGCAGTAAACGTAGTTATGCTGGTAGCTTTAGTGTGGTCTTGTTTGTGAACATTTGGGTAAATGTCCAAAAGTGGGATTGCTGGGTCATAGGGGCGCTCAAGCTGGTTCAAAACTTTGGGAAAGTAGCAGGGTATAAAATTAACCCTCAAAAATCAATGGGTTTTCTGTATTCCAACAATGAGAAAAGTGTGGCTGAAATTAGGAAAGCAACTCCATTCAGAATAGCTCCACAAAAAATAAGATACTTAGGAATTAGTTAAACCAAAAAAGTGAAGGACCTCTATGATGAAAACTTTAAAACCTGAAAAAGGAATATAAAACAGAACAAAGAAAGTGGCAAAAACTCCCATGTTCCTGGATTGGACAGATCAGCATTGTGAAAATGTCAATACTTCCCAAGGCTATCTACAAATTCAATGCGATACCTATCAACATTCCAACCTCATTCTTCAAGGAAATAGAAGAGGCAATCAAAAAATTCATATGGAACAATAAAAGACCCCCAATAGCTAAAACAATTCTCAACAGAAAGAACAGTGCTGGAGGAATATCAATACCAAGTTCCAAACTCTACTAAAAAGCCATAGTAATTAACACAGCTTGGTATTGGCACAAGAACAGACCTCAGGACCAATGGAATTGAACCAAAAACCCAGAATTGAACCCATAGACCTTTAGCCATCTAATCTTCAATAAGGGAGCTAAAAAAATAGATGGAAGAAAGAGCCTTTTCAGTAAATGGTGGTGCCAAAATTGGTTAACTACTTGTAGAAAACTAAAGCTAGATCCTTATATATCACCCTGCACCAGAATCAACTCCAAATGGATCAAAGACCTCGGAGTCAAAGCAGACACTCTGAAATCATTATAGGATTATGTAGGAGAAACCGTAGGTCTCCTTGGCACAGGAGGAAATTTTCTTAATAGAGATCCAGAAACACAACAAATCAAAGAAAGGTTGGACAAACGGGATTGCATAAAATTTCCGAGCTTCTGTATGGCAAAGGACATAGCTAACAAGATCAACAGAAAGCCCATGTATTGGGAGAAGATCTTCACTAGCCTTAAAACAGACAAGGGTCTCATATCTAAAATATACCTGGAACTCAAAAGATTAAATTCCCCAACAACAAACCTTCAAAGAAACAACTGCCCAATAAATAATTCTGCTAAAGACTTAAAGAGAAACTTCTTTGAAGAGGAAAGAAGGAAGGATGCCCAAAAGACACATGAAGAAATGCTCAAACTCCCTAGCAATAAAAGAAATGCAAATCAAAACAACATTGAGATAGCGCCTCACCCCAGTAAGAATGGCTATAATCAAGAACTCTAATAACAACAGCTGCTGGAGGGGTTGTGAACAGAAGGGAACCTTACTGCATTGTTGGTGGGTGTGTAAATTTGTTCATCTGCTTTTATCCAATTTTAGACAAGAGCACTTTCCATTGTCAGGACTAGCTGAAAAATCAAAACAGGCATATATCTTCCTATGTGACTGAGCTCAGCTGGAGTCTGGAATTTTTATTTCCCCAGAGATTTTCAAATAAATAACAAAAACACTAAAACAAAAAACCCACATTTAAAACTGGTACAAATTCTAAAACAGAACTAGAGAAGACAATAACCAAAGGCTGAGTTTATCCCTACCAGAACTCTGTGTCATTCTCACTCAGCAACCTGAATCCAGAGTCTGCTGAGTGAGCCTACCACTCTCAACCAGAACTTCCCTATCTCCAGAAACATACAACAGAGAACAATAAGGTCTCAGTGAATGGGGTGACATCTCATCAACCTTTATTGACCCAGGGGCCTTCCAAGGGGGAAGAGAAGTCCAAGTCATTTTGGGGCTAGGGAAATCAGTCCTTAGAGGCCATCCCCTCGGACTTGCAGATTCTCCCTCATACTCCGACCTCCCTCGGCCAAGGCCTAAGGCTAAGATAAACCTCAAATGACAAGCAGAACACTCAACACAAAGACACAACTTACAAAGGCATACTGCAGCTTTGTAAATTGCCAACCAAAAAGTGCCAGTCTACAGACTTATAGTTTCACAAAAATGTCCATCCTAAACAGCAATCTACCCAGAGGGGTCTAGGGACGTCTACTCACAGACCCCATTGGCAGTCTTATAGCGTGTCTACCAAGCCATCTTGCCAACCAGTGTATAGACCCCTCGGAAACCAGAACTACAGATACAGAACCTGCTGGCAACCAAATATACAGAAGGACAATGCCTTGACTTAAGAGCTGGGTTTTTTGCGATTCTGTGGTGGGGCGTCTAGAGGGTCCTATGAGGCAGTTTCCTGATGAGCCCCCAGAAATATTGTATGGATTTGGGACCCCCAAAAACCACTGGAGACCATTACCAATGCGAACAGCAAAAGAGTCGTTTATTTGCAAGCTTTAGCTTCGTCCCCCGCACACCAGGAAACCAGTGATTCTAAGAGTCCCCGAGCACAAAATCAGCACAGCTTTTATAGTATTAAACAAACAAGTTTAAGGAATTTCCACACAAATAGTTACATGATTATTTTGAGTCCACAATAACCACTCTGCCCTTTTTCTGAACTATTAGTATGTTTTGTTCGTCGAACACTTGGGCAACTGCTCTGCTTTCTTAAGGGTGGGCAGGGCTGGTGGCAGCCTGTGTTTTTTGTCTCTCTCTTGGGGTTACTCTGAGGCCAGCCTTGCAAAAGATAGTGGGGTTAATCTCAAATTGGAGTTACTTTAGCTCTTCAGCCTGAATAAAACATACCATACCACAAACAAAGCTCGGTAAAACACAGGTCTGGTTTACACTGTTGGACCAATAGGAGGGAATGTCTAGTGCTGTTGCAGGTGTGTCTTAAGGTGTGTGGAGTTTTTCATCCTGATGATCTTGAAATGATGAAATAGACTAACTACAGAATTACCTGGGCAGATACCTGCTGAGACCTATATTAAATCACAGCTTAACAAAGAGCAATATTTACAATGAAATACATTGAACAACAAGACACCGCAACCAAAATTATTTTTTTCCTGAATCACTGTATTTTTTACACTATATATCTCATGTACAAGTTCCTCATTCCCTTCTGTCTCATTATGTTATATTTGTTTTGGTTTTGTTTTCAGAACCATGATATAAAAGGCCATTTCTTATATTTTTGTCTTCTAGTTGTCAGAAAGTCTGCAGTTAAATAGGTTTACGTTCCTTTTGTTAGAAAATAAAAAGCATATTGGGAGAGGTCTTCATCATAATTTTGTTATGATCTCAAATACGTTTTTATTTCTGGCATTTGACCTGTATAATCTCACTTTAAACTTTTCCAAAGGGCACTTTAGTGGAAGGAGGAAATTCAAAGTGGATTCTGGTAGAGAATTTCTGTTACTAAAATCTCTGGTACATAGTAAGGTAAGAAACTCAAAAATTATTCATTAGAGAGATGAGTTATAACTCATCTTTTTACACACTAATACTCTTTCCTCAACGAAACCAGAGGATTTAAAATAACTAATATTTTTTGGAGTTAATGGGTACAAATGTGCACGAATTTTCTAGAAATAAAATTATCACTCATGAAACCTTACTGATACTTCAAATAATGCTTTCCAATAAGGGGAATCACCTTCACATATTTTCACACAATATGTATCTGCCGGGTAACAGAACCCCAAACTAGACTAAGGCATCTAAGAGCTATCTAATTGTTGTTGCCTTTATGCAATACAGCTTTCCTATCATATTGATTAGTATGAATTCTATGGCCAGTATAAAATAACATTTGTAATAAAAGTTACTAGATGGGACCTTCATGGATGAAAGAGGAGTGGGGTTTCTGGTGGAGACCTGGCAGGTGGACTGATTTTCAGTGGAAAAAGGACTGGTCACTTGGGAGGAGGCTGTTTGGGGCAGAGCTTTGAGAAGAAAGAACAAGGCTACAAATGAGGAGGTTAGTTAGAGGAGGGGTGCAGGTAGAGCACTGTGAGCCCTTGTGGGATATGTAGGGTGAGGTTTCCCATCAGACAGGGCAGGAAATGGAGGCAAGAGGCTGACAGGAATGTGGAAAAATGAGGGTGAGGCTTTTCAGGGTCTGGCTTTGAGAGGGCATGGTAATACTAGGAAGAAGTGGGCTAGTAAGGGGTGGAGTTTCTGGTGGAGAATGGCAGGCCTTTGGGAAATGTATTAGGGTGGAGGTGGGGTTTCTGGTAGAGCAGAATATAGTCCCAATGTATGGAGGTGTTTTTCAGAACCAGGGCTTTGTGAGAGCAGTGATAGGATCCAGTGCACTAGACTACTTGGGATGCAGTTCCTGTTGTAGCAAGTCACCACTTCGCAAAGAGGAGTAAGGTTGGGTGGGAATTTTAGTCTTGCAAGGCAGGACATGGACTTTGGACAGGGTTTCAGGTATGGCAAAGCAACCTTCCAAAAGGGACTATGGAGGGACAAGGATTTACAGGTGAGCCTGGTGAGGTTTCCAGAAGGAGGCCAACTGGTGCCGTGGTTTCCAGTGGAGCAATGTGGGTGTCGAGAGATGGGATAATGTGGTGGGGGTTTTCTAGGCTTCCAGAAGTAGGTCAACTGGAGCAGTGGTTTCTAGTGGAGCAATGTGGGTGTCCAGAAATGGCATAGTGTGCTGGAGGTTTTCTAGTGGGGTTTTTCAGGAACACTGCAGTGTTTAGAGCCATGGGGCTAGTTGGAGGAGGGGCTTTGAGAAGGAGTGGAAGGGCTGCAATGGTGTAGAATAATTATGGGACGGGAACCTGGTGTAGGAGGGTGTGGATCTGAGGGAGGAGCCAATAGGGGGTGGGTTTATCTGTGGAGCAAGGCAGGGCATTGAGAGAGTAGATGTGGGAGGTAGAGAGGCTTGTGTTGGAGCAGGGCTGGCTTTCCAGGCAGGAGATGGGCTGTGCAAGAAGCTCTGGCCAAGTGAGGCGGGGCTTCAAGGGCAGTTATAGGGGAGGTGAAGGGTTTTTGGTATAGCAGGATAGGCTTTGTAGGAAGAGGTAGGTTCAGGGCTGTGTTTGAGAGGTTAGGCCACTTAGAAGTAGGCTAGTTATTGGCGGAGTTTCTGATGAAACCAAGAGGGGCTTGAGGGAGAATGCTGGTTGGGGTTGGGTATGAAAGGGATGGGAGGAGCTTGGAGGTACTAGAATAGGGGAGCAATGGAACTATGAGGGACTAGAATAGTTAGGGGCGGGATATCTGGTGGATGAGGTGGGGATTTCAGGGAGGACCCTGATGTAGGCTGGGTTCTTGGTGCAATAAGTCGGGACATGGAAGGAGATATGGATGTGGCCTTGTTTCTGGTGGTGCAGAGCAGGGATTCCAGGAAAGGGTGGAGTGGAAGAGGGAATTCCCTATAACAGAGGAGGGCTTTCAGGAAGGAGTCTGGTTGCAGTCAGGCCTTTGAAAGTTTATAGCAGGTCTACCAGGAGGTACATTAGTTAAGGTTAGGCATTTTGAGAGGAAGCTGCCTGGAAGTGGGTTTCCAGTGGTTCCAGTCAAGTATTATGGGAAGGGGGAATAGGAAAGGGACAATACTTAGTAAAGAGTGAGGCTACAAAAAATAAACAGTTACCACTAATAAATACCATATAAGAACACCATTTTCTGTCAGTGTAGACTTATATAACTTTTATGTATGCGAGAGATACTGGATAAAGTAACCAAGTAATAATTCCTTCCTAGTGAAATTTTTCTTTATTCCAATTGAGTGAAAATAAAACCACAGGTCAAATCAGGCTCATAGGCACAAAGTAGACTAAGCAAATGAAGGACTAGAATTGATTCCCAAGCACCAACATTAAGGACCACAAATAAAAGTTTAAAATGTCTCACTTGGTCATAATTGACAACATTGTCTTAAAGTTATGAATGAATAGAACTTTTACTTTGACCACTTTTGAAATCCTAAAACTAAGTAAATAGTAATGTTTTAACTTTATACAATGTTGGAAAGTATACTAAAATAATTAGGAAAATATAAAATTGTACACAGAATGTGCGTTCTCCAGTATCAATTCTAATCTAAAAGAATTAAAAACCAGAAAATTGTCATATAGTGAGTTTGCAGCATGGTTTCCTTTCTGTCATCAAAATGGTGACTTAAGCAATGTGTCTTTAGCACTGGATGCATCGATGTTAAAACATATCTAAGAATGTGAAACACTATTATACAGACCCTGAAAATACTCAGAAGGATCTATGAAATGATGTTGGAATAAAATTAATGACTAATTATAGTAGGAATTGCTCTTCACTAGGTAGGCCTATAAATACTTTCCAGAAGAAAAGGCTACATTGAAAAATAAACAGTGAAAAGGAAGCAGGCAAGCAGACCATGAAGTAAATATTATCCAATGAACAACATCTATTGAAGCTTGATTGCAATCTTCTTTTACCTTAGTTAGTTACTCACCTATGTTCTTATCTAATGCCAAATAACAAAGTCATGAAAATGCAGTAATCATTTTCAAGACATTAGACTTTACAGAAAGAATTCAATGAATGTACTGCTAGAAAGTAAAGATAGATGTCTGAGCAAAAGAGTGAAAAAAATATCCCCAATCTCTAGCCCTCCGCTGTGAGAAGGGTACAAGATGAACCACAAGGAGAATGGACAGAAGTAAAGTAGTGCATAACAGTAGTTCCCAAGATGCAAAGATGAATGTAAAAGAGAGAAAATCAACAAGATCATCACAGGACTTAGCATGGGAGAGTAGAGACAACAACAGTGAAAATGCAAGGAGAATTACAAAGAATGCCCTTGCATATTTGGCAGAAGAGTGCATGGCATTGAGTTCTAAACTATGTGGAGGTATTGTAGGAAGCTACCTGTACTCATATGGTGCCACAAGAAGTGAAGAACTTGTATTTACAAGACATTGAATAATGTCTTCAGTAGTGCAGAGTTAAACCTTGATAAATTCTGTTTTGAAACACCTAACGAACTATAAAACCAAGACAAGAAGATTCAAATTGTATATAAGTGACTTGACTGTTTGCAACAATAGAGTTCAAAAAATCAAATCACATAATGTGAATGCAAAAGCATAACATTATTAAGGTAATCTTTAAACAACACACATTTTATGGCGATAGTCCTGATTATAAATGATTTGTTTTCCTTACAGATTTTGGATGTACAAAATCAACAAAAATCAAAAACAAAACAAAGCAAAAAACAATAGAGGATACGAGTGCC
This sequence comes from Dipodomys spectabilis, assembly GCF_019054845.1. Taxonomy (NCBI): domain Eukaryota; kingdom Metazoa; phylum Chordata; class Mammalia; order Rodentia; family Heteromyidae; genus Dipodomys; species Dipodomys spectabilis. The sequence goes on from NW_024870959.1 coordinate 1,317,788, forward strand.
TCATCCCTATTCCTAGTTAGGCACGAGCCTGAGATTGGAAGATCATGTTTCACAGATGGCTAGAGTAGCAATCAATGAAACATTTATGTTCAATTATTCAATCAAAGCAGAGTGAAACCTTGGTCCAAATAGTACAGACTCAGTCAGTCATGAGTGAAAAAAACAAGAAAGAGTTTGAGGCTCCGAGTCAAGTTTAATTACTGTGTGTGCATGCATGCATGCTTACACATGCACACACACACACACACACACACACACACACACACACACACACACACAAATGGAATGAGAGAGGAAGAGGGAGAGAGAAAAAAGGAATATTAAGAGTTTAAGGACTATCCTAAGCATATATTAATTAATAAAATGAGGGAAATCATGGAACCTATGCTTCTTGGAGTTTGGCTTCCTTCACATAATATGATAGTTTTCCAAATCTTTCCATTATTTTGTGAAAGGTGCTTTGTCATTCTTTCTGATAGAAGCATAAAATTCCATTGTGTATATACACCATATTTACTTGATCTATTCATCTATGGAGGGGCATTTTGATGGTTCTAAAAATGCTGCCAGAAACTTAGTTGTAGATTTAGTGTATTTTAGCTTAAGAATCATATCGACAAATGCCCAGGAGTGGGATTGTTGGTTCCAGAGCTATGTACATTTGACCTTCCAAAATTATGCTAATTGAAATGAACTCCAAGACATAGAAAAAAATTCTTTTTTTTTTTTCAGATATCAACCTTGATGTCGGTAAAGTAGAGTATCTAGATCTTATTTTGTTTCATTTGTCTTTTGCCGTTGGTTTATCCCTGGCAATCTCTGTCTTGATTCTGGTACCTTCAACTTTGTATATACATTTATCTGATTTGGAGAAGGAAAGGGAAAAATTATAGTGATGAAAGAAGTACAAAGAGTGACCCATTGCAACAATGATATTCAAAAGACACTATATAGGAAGTGAACTTTACAACTTTGGGGTGGGTTGGAGGTGTGGGGGATGGGAAGTGATAGGAGAACAACAATGGAGTGGGTAACAATATTCAATAAGGAATGTACCTTACTCACTTAACTGTAAACACTCTGTACAGTATTTTTGAAATAAAATAAAATTTTAAAATTGAACCTATCCTAGAAAAAATATAGTTTTCAAAATAATACATCTGTCACAGTACTTGTGAGGGATTCTGAAGTCAAGCTGTTAGACTTGGCAAAGGGTAGATTGGGAAGCTATCACAAACAACAATCAAAAGCCTGAAAACTGTGCTCTGGAAAGGTCAGACAGTCAAGGGAAGACAGGGGTATGAGTTATCTCAAGAGTATTTAAGTTCGAGCTGTTGGACACTAAAATATTAAGATTTGGAGACAAGATGGATGTCTGTGTTATGGTTCTAATGACTATTACTCCCTTCTGATCTCTAACAATAAGGGATTCAATTATCACTATGTTTACAAACAATACCTCATGTTAATAGTTGTAACCACAAGCTAGATTGATGCCTTAGTTTGTGGACAGCCACTGACCACCCCCCTTGCAAGTGCCTGCCTTTTTTCTTGAAATTCTTCAGCCACTGGTGGTCTCATTTCTCATCGCCTGTTTGGGTGGGATTTGAGACTCCTTCCTCTCCTCACCCAGCCACTCTGAGGCCCCAAGGAACAAACTCCGCACCTCACAGGCACTCCCCAGAACCCAGCTGCATTTGGGGCTGCTGCTTCCTGAGCCATTGGCCTACTGCCTCCTTCCTCCCTTCACCAGCCTCTGCCAGGGCCTCCCGTACTCTCCCTACTACCCCCATCCTCAACCCTAGCTCGGCCTCCCCCGAGGCCTCCCCTCCTCTCTACACAGCTCCCAGTGCCAACCCCAGCGGGGCCACTGCTCTGGGGAAGACAACTGTGGACCTGGCCCAGCAGAATCAAAGGTTCCACAATGTGCAGCCGGCTTAGAAATGGAGGCAGCATAGGCCTCTGATCAGTGTCTTTCACTTCACTTACACAAGTATTAGTTGTATTAATTTTATATTTAATTTTGGATTTTGTAACTTCTTATTAAGCCTTTGAAGAATAGCTGGTAGAAATATAGTCCCAAAATTCAAATTGTCTCTTGTTTAATTCTTTCAAGATTCAGAGATGTTTAAGTAGTTATAACCATCATGAACTCTCATTTCCATAGCAGAGTCTATTCAGAAAATACTTGCTTATGCATCTGTTATCAATTATTTACAAGACTTGAAAGTTTTCAAGTTTCAAATATTACAGGAAGATCTTTGATTCATGTTGAATATATGTGAGTAGGTTGAGCTGTTGCATACATTCTTGTGTGTGTGTGTGTGTGTGTGTGTGTGTGTGTGTGTAGAGCGGTATATGTGTATGTGTATCATTGAAATCAAGGATAAGAGTGTCTGGTCTGAACTTGTCTCCTTTTTCTGAGATATAATTATGGTGTTTTTTGGTTCATTGTATGATCTGATTGCTTGCCTTTGCCTGATGTGCACATTCAAGCTCAATTTTTCAATTAAAACTTCTTATTTATTATTGAGCATAAGGGCTCTGATATTAGTTTGTCTTTAGTCTGCCATCTAGTATCTTTGTTTCCTCTTCAAAAATTAACATGAAATATAACTTTTAACTCCTGACTGATTTTCCCTTTAATTTGCAATTTGAAATAAGTATTATAAGACCTTTGATGTCTGTGTTCATGAAGAAAAATCATTTTGAATTCTCTGTTTAATGTAATAACACCTGGACAGATTTGTTTGCACCAAGATCTTAAAATTTATTTTGTAGTTTTAGTTTAAAATACCTCCTCCATGTTTATAGCGTGGGGAGACAAACAATTCCTAGTAACAATGATAACTGTTTTATTCGTTAAAATATCTGATAATTCATAATTTTGAATATGTCTAGTTTCAAATGAATGCATTTGCTCAATAGCTTTGCTTGATAGACACATGCAGAAAAATACCAGTCGTAGGGGCTGAGGAGGTGGATCAGTGGTAGACAGCTTATCTTGAACGCACAAGACCCTAGGATTGATTCCACAGCACCACCTAAGCAAATAAAGCTAGATGTGGAACTGTGGCTCAAGTGGTAAAGCACTAGTCTTGAGCTCAAATGCTGAAGGACAGTGACCAGGCCCAGAGTTCAACAACAACAACAAATTAAATAAATAAATGAAAGTCATACTCAAGTACATTAATTTCAAAGGTTGATTACCATTTTGGGTAGGGGCAGGGTGCCAAGATACAGCACCTGAAAAATACTAAAAACAGAAAGTAAAACATCAGCTCTGCCAACAACATGTAGAATTGCCACTCAAAGAGAAACAGGTACTAGGAATGAAATACTTTTTATAACATTTCTTAAGAAATTATGGCTTTATGATAATTATCAAATAAATTGACCTTCAAAAACTCCATTGGCGGGCCTGAGTCTTAAGGGAACCTACAAAAACTGGAGGAGAAAATCATCAACCTGTTTTTTAAAATTGTTATTGTTAAGAGAATGTACATACAGATAAACATATTTTAAGTCAGGTAATGAGTTCATTTCTTGTTTGACAATCCCATCCCTTCTGTCCCTGTCCACAGTGGTATAGCTCATTGTGAATACAGTATCTACAGAGTACAAGTGCTGCCTTTGTTTCCCTGTTCTCCTTGAATATCTCTGACTCCCTCAATGCCCATAAATGGATAAACTAGAACAGAAAAATTCCTCTTGTTTCCAATTCCTGGAATACATTTCAATATAAACATCAGTAGTTTTCTCTGTACACACATGCCAAACTCATATACTTCCTGCACCCAGTCATAATTCTCACCCAATTCTAAGGTCCACAAAGTAATTCTTTTCACTTTCCACACAGGAAGAAGCCGAGATTCAGAAAGATTAAGTAACCTATTGGAAATACAAGGCTGAGCACAGTGGATCGCTTTTATACCTTACCTCCTCCAGAGAGTAAGATCTGAATATCATAGTTTGAAACCAACCCAGGTTGGTTTATCTCATGTGTATCTCCAGTTAAACAGAAGAAAGCGAGAATTGTGTGTTTCATGTGGTAGAGCTACAACGCCACCAGACTTGAATGGGAAGCGTAAAAGATAGTGTCAATATGATGATTTTCAAGAACCAATGCTGTTCCATACATAATCTCAGACACCACACACACACACACACACACACCACCACCACCACCACAATCACATCCCTTAAAGCAGATGTTAGTACTGAAATCCAAATAGTTATTTTTAATTATATAAGTTTTATTTTTCTGCTTTAGTGAGGTTTGACTTGATAGTTTCAACTGATGAGCCACAACTTAGAACTTTGTTATAAATATACCCCTGTCTGTATTAAGAAAAACATTCTCCTAGTTAAGTCTTCCTCCTTTTCCAGCAATGATAAGTTTTCTCTTCTTGGTCTAGTTTCTTCTTTTGGGACTCAATCTCTTAGACTTTTCTGTCTTGCATTGTCTGTAAGTTCATTGATCCAGTAGATCTCAGTCATCCTAATAACCTGGACAGAACCTGCCTTGGGAAAAGTGTACTAAGCTCACCATTCAGTGGAGATTGTTAGTACTCACCCATAATCACATTCTCTTCAGAATTGGGAACTTGTTAGGTCCAAGAATTTAGGGAAAGCACTCACTGTGTGCTATTTCATACTTTTTGATTTAATGACAACTTCCATCTATTGTCTACTTTAAGCATTGTGTGAAGAGAAGGATTGCCCTTAAGAGACAGAAGTCTTGTACTAACTGTTGCTGTCAAAACATAGGAGGGAAAGAAGCTCTGAAGGAACCGTAGAGCCTAGAAACTGATTTCGTAAAACCCAAACTGCCTTTTATCTTACCGTCAAAATAGAAAGTCAGAGACTGCAGTTACTTGTAAGCTCCATTTATATTCTTCAGCATGGGGCTCCCTTCCTCTTTGTCCTTCTGACCATTTACATCAGGGGCAGGTGGGAAGATGTAACAAGAACACTTAGAGTTTGGGCCTGGGATTAAAAACTCCTTTTTGTGATCATAAACATTCCACCACTTCCTGAAATGTACCTGAGGTGCAGAAGGAAGTAAGGTTAGTAATTCAGAAACTTATAATTACTTCTAACTTTGCTATTAAGTTTGCTATCTAAACTCATCCATATCCACCCCCAGAATACTATTTCCCAACTGTGTAGACACCCTTACACTCTGTTCTCCCGGAGCATTTGAGTATAGGGCATCTTCTGCTTCTTATGTGTACTGCTTTATAAATGGAGATTTTCTCCAAGGCTCAAAATTATTTCATTGATTGGGACATTGTGCAATATGCTAAAGAGAGAGTTACCTGGAAGGAAGGTCCTAGAAGGCAAAGCATCTGCTAGGACAATGGAAACCCATGGTTTCGCATTCTTAATGTTTTAACTTGTGCACTGAGCTAACAGGAGAAAATGACACACTAGGAAATCTGCCAATTATGCCAAATAAAGAGATATGGTGAAGGTCAGAGAAAGGAAATTGATTTCATCATAGTTATGACAAGACAAAACCTTAGCACACCATCAGAATACTAATCCATACTCACTTACTTTCTTATTCACCCATATCATTAGGTCTGAGTTGTACATAAGAGTCCTCAGGAACAGGAAGATCTCGGGGACAGCCTAACATTGTTCTGCCATTTGGACATAAAATAACTAGTTTGATGAAAGCCCTTAGAAATATCCACAAATATGTGCATTTATCCTACTACACTTGATAAGTATACCCTCAGTATATTATCTTTGGTTTGGTCACTTGCTGACATCCAGCTGTCTGGTAGCTCCATTTTGACTTCACTTTATTCACCAGAAATGGAGAAGGAAAGAATGACTACAACACATTTGCATTTTTCTCAATGAGCAGTGAGTGAGTGGCAGGGGAGTATTCATGAAGCTCCCCATGTTCTCAGTTAGCTAGTACCACCTAGATTCCAGCTCAAATCTTGATAAACAGATACAGAACATACATGTAACTTATTGTGCCAGATTCACAGCTAGAGAGGTAGACGAGAAAGTGGAAGGGCTTGGTGCGAAAGCCACAGGTTGATATAAAGCAGAATTCAAAGGATGTGAAGATGAAGCGAGCTACCTGGAAGGGAAAGGAGAGGCAGCTAAAGCAAAAGAGCACCTAGACAGAGAAGATAAAGCACATTTGAGGCCACCTGGACATCAAGGTAACCCATCTGAGGTACAACAGTCTGGTTGTGCAAAGCCACAGAGAGAAGTTGGAAGAACATCAGCAAGTGCTCTTGCCCATTTCTAGGGAGCTCTCAGAATGACAGGGTAAGAATTGGTAGCTACAAAGAGCACTGCTGCTGAGCACATCTCAGATCCCTTGCTACCATGATAATTGACATTGGAGAGGAGCAGCAAGAGTTGTATGAGGTGATTGCAACTCACTATGTGGAGGCTGTTCTGCAGCATTGTGGAGTTGGTCTCAGGATGCTTAGAGCAATGATCTTATAGCTGGTGTCAAAGAATGCAGTCTACTTGGAGTAGACATTTATAGATGGCACGTGTCTGAACACAACAAGCTGATAATGAGCTGCTAGAGGTAGTTTCCCTAAAGATCTAACAGCCAAAACTGGAGAAGCAAATCCAGAGCTCTGCACCACATCAGGCCACCATGCCAATTGCTTCTACCATAGTACTAGCTACCCAGTTTGCACACCCATGACCTTTTACCCTGATTGTGCCCCACAATCCCTCACAACTTTTACTCTTTCACTTTGTCTATGTTTCCTTTTCCCTGCTAAACACTTCTGGATGCCTGTATTAGCTACCGCAACCCGTGCAAAACTGTTGCTTCTAATCAATTTCCTGACTCTGTAATTCAAATTACAGTCACAGTTACCATTTACCTGGTATCCTAGTCTCTACTACTCTTTTCTGTTACCCATAATTCTTAACACCATGGTTCCAACCATCTGAACACTGGCACCCCTGTCTCTGATACCCCATTCCCAAACAAAGCAAGGGAATAGTGAGCACAGACAGTCGAATTTGATACTCCTTTTGCAGGTGCATTGGGACAAGTTATTCCTCAGGTATTTAACACTAGGGACTAACTGGTGATGGAAAGAAAACAGCTTACTCAAAGATGACTAAAATCCAAGGACATGACTTATAACTTATTGCTAGGAAAAGAAGGTCTTGCAGTGAAAGTTAAAGAGAAAGAAAATTTTAGAAAAAATATTGGGAATGATGCAAAAGTTGAGCTTAGTCTTTTCTACTAGTGGTCTGAATTATTTTATGACATAGATACGTAATTACTTTGCAATTAAAAATTATATGAAGATGCACATTTATGCGGTACTTAGATTAATTGATGGAATAGTTGCATAGTATCATGTTAATTATTTTCAATAGTTTATGCTCTTTGATATGCTCATGAGTCTGCCTTTGGCAATATGAATTGAGCTCTCTAACAACAAATGGAACTTCATTGTCAAATACTACAATGAGATTACAGATGATAGTACCAAAATGAAACCTGGAACAATAAAACTGAATAAAGCTACAAGTTTGCAGTGAGAGGGTCAGTGATAAGGACTATGATAAAAGAGAAATTCTTCACCGTGGAATCTTGGAAAAATAGAAGGTGTTTTCTTGAATTACTAGCTTTTAAAACATTCTTAGAAAGCAAAACATTGTTTTTTATTTTTGCTATTTGGAACCTCTTTAATGAATGGTTTAACAAAAAATTATCAAAACGACTTTGAAAATTCAATGATGTGAATTATCACATTAACATTATACTCAAAGTTGCCTTGAGATGCAGGAAGGCTGTATTCCTTTTCTATTAAATTAATGGAATAAGCTTCCTGTTGAATGATTGGACAGTCCATGACACTTGTTCCAAAACAAAAAATATACTGGAGAGAAAAAAAAAAGAGGAGTAGTTCCGGGAAAATGGCGGAGAAAAGCTGGAGGCTAAACAAACTCTCGCATAGAAAGCAGTTTTATTGTTCCAGTGAACAGTCCTAGGCTGGAGAATTACACCAAGTGTGCCATCACAGTACAGAGAGTTAGCCAGAGAGGGAAAATCCAGGCAAGGAGACAGATCTGAGCACTTGCTGGTAGCTGCAGCTGTGGTGGTGAGCCGCCGCCTCCATACCTACAACACAGAGAATCCTGGACAAAGGTGCGAGACACAGCAAGCTAGTAGATTCTACTCAACACCAGTAAGAACTGACAAGGAGCAGATATCTTCATCCTACAGAATGCAGACCAGAGACTTCAAAGGAACCAAGACTCTGTTCCACGGAGGAGAAGTCACTCAGCCCAGGCAGTGAAAACTCTGCCCCCAAAGGAGTGTCTTTCTTCACTGGGTACACAGAGCCAGAGGCTGCCCCTCCCTAAAGCAGCCTAGATAATCAATTGAAATTCAGTAAACATAAACCTTGAGAATGGCTCTAGGCTGGGCTCTGTGAATGTCTCAGAAGCTAGCCCCTCAAGGAAAAGATACTGTTTGCTGAAAGGTCTCAACTCTACCCAGAACCTAGCCTCATCACAGCATCTCCAAACTAGAGGAAACAGCCATCTTCCTCTTTGTGACACTCAAAACAGATCTCCCTCCCACTGAACTAGCTTGGGAGGAGGATTACAAAATTCTGGGTAAAGTAGAGCATTTTTCTGCTTGCCCAAACAAACTGATTTAAGAAACCAATCAAGCCACAGGAAAACCAAACACCGCAAGCAGAACAGAGACTCCACCAAGGGATTGGTTATGGACAAAAGGCAGATACAGGATCTTGCCATTCACCCCTCCCCCCCCGAAAAAATCAAAGAACCCTATTTTATACCTATTTTTATACCTATTTTTATTATTAATTAAAAAAGTTGTATTCTATTAATCTTTTTTTCCTCTTATAATTTTTATTTTAGGTGAATATGCATGTGTATGTTCTTTTAAATTTTTATTTTATTTCTACTGAACTTTTGGTCCTTTTTCTTTCTTTCTCATTCTTTTTATTTTTTCTTCTCTTTCATTCTTTTTTTGAGTGACTAAATTGCTGTTCTGCTCATCTTCAGATATACCTGTCATCGATTATTAGACCTTATCCCTCGTTGTGTACACACATAATCCAGAAATTTATTACTTAATTCAAAACCTCTTAGGCTTAAATTCTGTAATAACAGTATTATCTCTTTATATGTATATAATATTTTAAGTATTTTTATTTTTAGTTTTTCATATCTCCTTTCTACTCCTCCTCTCCTCTCATCCTATCCACGTTTTTCTCTCAATATTACTTTAATAAGCTTGCATAATTTTTGTGTTTCACTTTTTAAATTTAAATTTTTGTTTTTCCATATTTTCTTGTCTCTTTTTTACTCTTCTCTTTCTCCTATCCTTTTGTCCAATCCATTTCCCTCTTTAAGTTTAGGACTTAGTTAATTTTACTCTCTTTTTACCTTTCCACATCTCTTGGATCCTATTTTTCCCCACATTTCTCCCTAAACCTAGTAGTTTCTGGTTTGCCAAATTCTACTTTGCTGTTCTTAGCCCATTAATACATAGTTGTTTGACATTCAATAGATTGTATCTGTTGAAATGTATTGTATCTGCAGACTTTTGGCTGTGCAACTACAGGACTTTGGCTGATGCTTGCCTTAAAATAGTGTTCTAGCACAAAGCTGGTATTACTTTCATACTAAATAGAGGCATTCATGGAATCCATTAAAAGCCAGCTGAAAGAAGTCAGGGAGATCAGAAAGGGAATACTGTATGGAACCCAGCAGAAGGAATTAGAGTCCAAGGAAACCATAACCAATCAACTAAGTGATTTGAGAATAAACACTGAACACCAAATTAAGGAAGTAAAGAAACTCACACAAGATCTAAAACAAAACTCCAACAAAGAATTTGAAGCCATCAAATCCAAGCAATTAGAAGCAAAAGAACTAAAAAAACAAAATAGAAATTCTTGACAGTAGGTTAAACCATGCAGAAGATCAAAATTCGGAGATTGGAGACACCTTAGATATTATAGAAAAAGAACATACAACTATCCAAGACAAACCCAAGAAATATGATAGACCTATTCAACATTTGGAAGACACCATCAGAAAGCCTAATCTGAAGATAACAGGTGTAGAGGAGCACCTAGAAACAGAAGTTAATGGTCTAGGAAAATTGTTTCATGGGATCCTAGCAGAAAACTTCCCAAACATGCAAAATGATAGGTCTATTCAAATACAAGAAGCTTTTAGAACCCCAAATAGACCAGACCAGAACAGGACATCGTATCACCACCTTATAATCCCCACAGGATCAATTCAGACCAAGGGAAAGATCCTCAAAGTTGTCAAGGAGAAAAGATCAATCACCTATAAGGGAAACCAATTAGAATCACCTCAGATTTCTCAACTGAGACAATTAAAGCAAGAAGAGCCTGGATTGATGTAGGCTATGCCCTAAAGACAAACAACTATCAACCAAGCATACTGTACCCAGCTATACTCTCCTTCATAACTGAAGGTCAAATAAAAACCTTCCATACAAAAGAAAAAGTGAAACAATATATCTCTACCAAACCAGCCTTACAAAAGATACTTAAAGATGTCCTACACAGAGAAAACCAACAGGACCACAATAAAGGCCAAGAAACCACACCCAAACTGAGAATCCAAGAACCATAGGAAGAACCCATTTGGCCCAGCCCTCAAGAAGGTGGATTAAATGGCAAGAACTCCCAAATATCTCTCAGTCCAGTCTCCCAACATGAACAGATTTAACTCTCCAATTAAGCAACATAGACAGTCTAGTTGGATTAAAAAGAAAGATCCTTCCAGCTGCTCCCTTCAGGACTCACACCTGGACCATAAAAACAAATCCATTTTGAAAGTGAAAGGCTGGAACAAAATCTACCAAGCAAACAGCCCCCGAAAAGAGGCAGGAGTTGCAATCCTAATATCAGATAAAATAGATTTCAAATTAAAATTAGTGAGAAGAGATAAAGAAAGTCACTACAAACTAATAAAGGGATCTCTCCTTCAGGAGGATATTAAAATTCTAAATCTCTATTCACAAAACAATGGAGTACCCAAATTTATGCAAGAAACACTACTTTCTCTCAAATCTCACATAGATCCAAAGACATTAATTGTTGGGGACTTTAACACACCACTTCCCCCAATAGATAGATGAACTCGGCAAAAACTCAACAGAGAAACCGCAGATATAAACAACTGCATAGATCACCTAGATTTAATATTATACCCAGCAGTATCAGAATACACGTTTTTCTCAGCAGCATTTGGAACTTTTTCCAAAATAGACCACAGTTTTAGGTCAAAAAGCACACTTATCCAAATTCAAAAACATTGAAGTTATACCTTGCATTCTTTCAGACCACAAGGGAATAAAATTAGAACTGAACACCAAAACCACCAAAGAAAGTCCTGTAACGCATGGAGGCTGAAGAACACACCATTGAATCATCAGTGGGTCATGGAAGAGATCCGAAACAAAATTCAAATTTTCATAATATTCAACAAAAATGAACACAGAAATTACCAGCTCCTCTGGGACACAGGGAAGACAGTATTCAGAGGCAAGTTTATAGCTCTGAATACCTACATCAACAAATTGGAGAGATCTGAAACCAACAATTTAATGAGACATCTGAGCCTCCTTGAAAAAGAGCCGCAGGATAAACCCCAATCCATTAGATGGAAAGAAATAATTAAAATTAAATCAAAATTAAATGAATTAGTATCCATAAAAACATAGAAAGAATCAACAAAACAGAAGTGTTTCTTCAAAAATTAACAAATTGACAGATCCTTAGCAAATCCTGTTAGAAAGAGAAAAGAGGTGCTGGGAAGGTGGCTCAATGGTAGAGGGCTTTCCTTGCATGCATGAGGCTATGGGATCGATTTCTCAGCACCACATAAGCAAAAAGAAAAACGCCAGAAGTGGCACTGTGGCTCAAGTTGTAGAGAACTAGCCTTGAGCTAAAGAGCTGAGGGACAGCACCGAATCTAGTATTAGAATGCCCAGCTACAGTAATAAGATAAGATGCAGATATAAAAGGGATCCAATTACGTAAAGAAGAAGTAAAACTCTCCCTCTTTGCAGATGACATGTTCTTATAATTAAAGAATCCCACAGACTCTACTCCCAAATTACTCAAGCTGATTAAAAACTTTGGCAAAGTAGCAGGGTATAAAATCAACCATCAAAAATCAATGGCTTTCTGAATGCCAAAAATGAGAAAAGCATGGCTGAAATAAGGAAAGGAACACTATTAATAATAGCCCCACAAAAAATAAAATACCTAGGAATTAACTTAACCAAAGAAGTGAAGGACCTCGATGATGAAAATTTTAAAATCCTGAAAAGGGAAATCAAAAGAGAACTTAGAAAGTGGCAAAAACTCCCATACACCTGGATTGGAAAGATCAAAATCATGAAAATGGCAATAATTCCCAAGGCTATCTACAAATTCAATCCAATACCTACCAATATTCCATCCTCATTCTTCAAGAAGAGGCTATCCTAAAATTCATATGGAACAATAAAAGACCCTGAATAGCTAAAATGATCCTCAACAGAAAGAACAGTGCTGGAGGAATATTAATACCAAATTTCAAACTCTACTACAAAGCCACAATAATCAAAACAAGTTGGTACTGGCACAAGAATAGACCTCAGGACCAATGGAATAGAATTGAGAACCCAGAAATGAACCTACAGACCTATAGCCATCTAAATTTCGATAAGGGAGCTAAAAAAATAGAATGGAAGAAAGACAGCCTCTTCAGTAAATGGTGCTGGCAAAATTGGTTAACTACTTGCAGAAAATTAAGCTAGATCCTTATGTATCACCCTGCACCAGAACCAACTCCAAATGGATCAAAGACCTCGGAGTCAAACCAGACACCCTGAAAACATTACAGGATGGAATCGGAGAAACCCTAGGTCTCCTTGGCACAGGCCGACATTTTCTTAATAGAGACCCAGAAACATAAGAAATCAAAGAAAGTTTGGACAAATGGGATTGCGTGAAACTGCAGAACTTCTGTATGGCAAAGGACATACCTAGCAAGATCGATTGAAAGCCCACAGATTGGGAGAAGATCTGCACTAGGCATATAACAGACAAGGGTCTCCTATCTAAAATATACCTGGAACTCAAAATTAAATCCCCAACAACAAATCCTCAAAGCAACAACTGACCTGAAAATAAGTGGGCTAAAAACTTAAAGACAAACTTCTCTGAAGAGGAAAAAAGGATGGCCAATACACATATGAAGAAATGTTCAACCTCTCTAGCCTTAAAAGAAGTGCAAATCATACCAGCATTGAGATACCACCTCATCCCAGTTACAATGGCTATAATCAAGAACTCTAAGAACAACAGATGATGGAGGGGATGTCGGCAGAAGGGAACTTTACTGCATTGTTGGTGGGCATGTAAAGTTGTTCAACCACTTTGGAAAGTAGTATGGAGGTTCCTCAGAAGACTCCACATAGAGCTCCCCTATAACCCAGCAATCCCACTTTTGGGCATTTACCCAAATGATCACAAACAGGACCACACTAAAGCTACCAGCACAACTCTGTTTATTGCAGCATTATTTACCATAGCTAAGATATGGAACCAACCCAGATGCCCCTCAGTAGATGAATGGATCAAGTAAATGTGGTATATATACACAATAGAATTCTATGCCTCCATCAGAAAAAAATGACATTGCCCCATTTGTTAGGAAATAGAAAGACCTGGAAAAACATTATATTAAGTGAAGTAAGCCAGTCCCAAAGAAACATAGGTCCCATGGTTTCCCTTATTTGCAATAACCACTCTGTGTCTGAGACAAGCAGAAAAGTTCAGACAAGTTGATGTTAGGCGAAATGAACCCCAAGATAAGGATTCAAACGAGTTTTTTCTTTATTGCGATTGTTCCTAACATATTTATAAGATGATTTTTTTGTTGCTTTGAATGTCCCTCCCCCACGGTATAAACCCTGCTTTCACTGTATTTGATGTTGGTATCATTTGTGGAGGGGATGGGAAAAAACAAATTGTTTAAATAGGGATACTGGTGGGCGCATTGCAACGATGAGATGTACAAGTCATTATGTAGAAAAAGAACTTTCAACTTTGGCCAGTGAGAGTGGGGGGTGGGCAGGGCGGTGTTTGGAGAGCCAGGGGGGGGGTTGGGTATGAGAACGGATGGGAAGGGGAAAAAAAGGAGGATGCAACAATGCTTGATGAGAAATGTACTCATTAGCTTGTCCATGTAATTGTTACCCCTCTGTATGGTATTTTCACAATAAAATAAATAAAGGGATGTGCTACAGAATAGATTCTAAATGTAATATTTAATGGTATTGGATTACTTGAAGACAAAGGTTTACAGAAAAATTTAAATTTCAGATAAACTGTAATAGTCCAATAAACACGTTAAAGAAATATAATTTAAAAATTCATGGTTCAAGGCAAACCCTGACAGAAAAGTCTGAAAGACGCTTATCTGAAAACAAAAAGTGACACTGTGGCTCAAGTGGTAGAGGGCTCCTATTGAGCTGAAGAACTCAGGGATATGTTTACACCCAGGTCCTGAGATTAAAACTCATGACTGACAAAAAGAAAATAAAATTTAAAGAATTAAAGCATTAGGGCTGGGAAAGAGATTCAGTAGTAGAGTGCTTCTCTTGCATGCATGAGGTCCTAGGTTTAATTCCTCAGCACCACATAAGCAGAAAAAAACTGGAAATGGCTCTTTGGCTCAAGTGGTAGAGCACTAGCCTTGAGCTGAAGATCTCATAAGGGACAGTGCCCTGACCCAGAGATCAGGCCCTCCTACCACCACCAACAACCACAACAAATTAAAGCATCAAACAACCTGAAGATGTTGTCCAGAATAATGAGTGCGGCATTATCCATTTACATGACTTAGTGACTTTAAACCTAGTTTACCAGGGGAGGTGGTGGGCAATTTGTGTGTTTGCCAAAACCTGCAAAATTATTTTGTAACCAAAGCAACAGTGATATACAGGCGATATGTTAGAAATGGACTTTACAACTTTGGTGGAGTAGGATGTTAGGGTTGGGGGAAGGAGGACAAAATGTGGAAGGGGTAATACTGTTAAAAAATGTACTCATGGGGTGGGAAGGTGGCTCAGTGGTAGATTGCTTGCCTTGCATGCCTGAGGCCCTGGGTTCGATTCCTTAGCACCACATAAGCAAAAAGAAAAAAGCCAGAAGTGGCCCTGTGGCTCAAATGGTAGAGCACTAGCCTTGAACTGAAGAGCTGAGGGACAGCACCCAGGCCCAGAGTTCAGGCCCCATGACCAGACCCCCCCCCAAAAAATGTACTCATTACTTATGTAACTGTAACCCACCCCTCAGTATATCACCTTCATAATATAAAATCCCCCCCCAAAAATAAGAGAACTCACCCAAATAGAGAAAATTAGAGACAAAAATGAGACATCACAACATAAATAAGAAAAAATTAAGAAGTTTATAAGAGACTACTTTGAAAACTGTATGCCAATCACCTGGAGAATCCTGGAGAAATTCATGCTTTCCTGTACTTGATCTCAACCAAGAAGTAACACATAAGAAGTAATGAAAATGAAATGTCAATAAACCACTTTCCATTGCAGAAAAATGTAGGACTCAATGAATTTACCATGAAATTAAGGCCTGCAAAGAACTTACAATACTTAGAACTAACTCTTCAATGGAATAGAAAGGGAAATGGAATTATCAAAACACATTCTATGAGGCTAGATTTAGACTCTTCCCCAAATCACATAGGGACTCACCAAAGAAAGAGAACTATGAAACCAGTTCTTTGATAAGCATTGATACAGAACTTCTTAAAACATTCTCACCAACCAATTTCTGCCAGTAACAAAAAAATCATATTGTATGATCAAATAGGATACAGCCTAGGATACAATTGGATTCAATATTCTTGTCACTAAACATAATACAAACCATCAGCGGAAGCCGGGACAAGAAACATGTTATCGTCTATATGGAAGTAGAAATAGCTTTTAACAACCTCCAATACCCCTTTATGATTAAAAAGTTATGAGAATCTAGGAATGCATTGAACGTTCCTCAGTATACTACTGAATATGTATATGATAGTGATAATTAGCAATTACGTAACAGTGGAAGTATGAAGACATTAAAATCAGAAATGAGAAAAGGATGTCCACTTTCTCTACTACTCTTCAATATGGTAGTGGACTATCTAGCAAAAGCAATAGGGAAGAGAAAAACATAAAGAGGATTCAAATAGGGAAGAAGTAAACCTATCCCTTTTTACAGATGAAATGACCCTATAGCTTCCTGCCTTAAGATAGTGAAAGTGATGTTAACCTTTGGCAATGTAGCACGGTATATAGCCCACAAGAATCAGTAGTTTTTCTGTGTTACCAACAATGGGAACTAGGCTAAAATCCAAAAAACAACCTCATATGTATTAGCCTCAAAATAAAAACAAATCTAAACAAAACAAAAGAACAACAACAAAACTGGGAATTAATTAATTTAACTTCTACTGTGAAAACTTTAAAAATATAAAAAGGGAAACTGAAGGAGATTCAGTAAATGGAAAGTCTTTCAATGCTCCTGGTTGGAAGAATTAATATAGTGAAAACTGCAATACTGCCCCCAAACTATGAACAATGCAATACTTATCATAATCCCAACAATATTCTTCAATGCATTCGAGAAAGCAATTCAAATTTAATATGGAATTACAAAATTACAGATGAAACAGAAGGTTTAGAAATGAACTCATGGGCCTATAGTCATCTTACACACACACACACACACACACACACACACACACACAGACACCATGGAATTCTATTCACCCATTAGAAAGGATAACTTTTTACCAGTCTTAAGAAAAATGAAAGGTTTAGGAAAATTCTAATAAGAAAAAAGAGAAAGGAATGCAGACAGAATAATATAGGTTTCATGGATTCATTCAGTTATGGTATCTACAAGTAAACAAGACAGGTTTTACCTCTTCCCAGTTAGAACGGTCATTATGAAGAAAGCTAACAATAGCAAATGCTGGCATGGATGCAGCCAATTGGGAACTCTATTACACTGTTGGCTGGAAATTAAATTGTTCAAACACTGTGGAATGCAGTATGGAGTTTCCTGAAAAGAGTAAATATATATCTCCCTTAAGACCCAGTAATTCCCCACATGGGCAGTAATCCAAAAATTAACAAACAAGCTCACATGAAAGCTACAAGTATAACCATGTTCAGTGCCCAGGTCCAGAGTTCAAGGACTGGAAAACAAGTTACTACTGCTGGCATTTGTTTCCACAAATATGAACCCTTTGACATAAATACCAAATCATTCTATTTGCAGTAGCTAGCATAGGACTTAAAGGTAGTGGGTGACAAAATGGCTTCTTTGTTGAATATTAGGAAAAGATGTTGGCAGTCCAAGAAAAGGGAGATTTTGTTGTTGTTGTTGTTGCTGTTGTTTGAGGGGCTTGAAGTCTAGGCATGGGCACTGTCCCTGAACTCTTCAACTCAAGGTGGGTACTCTGTCTCTTGAGCCACAGTGTCACTTCTGGTTTTTGGTGGTTAAATGGAGATAAGAGTCTCAGGGACTTTCTTGCCCAGGCTGTCTTTGAACTGCAATCCTCAGATGTCAGCTTCATGAGTAGCTAGGATTACAGCTGTGAGCCATTGGCACCAGGCTAAAAATGGAGGATTTTTAGAAAAGAAAATCCACCTCTTCACTTGTGTCTAAATCTCAGATATCACTATTAGAACACTTCACATTCAACTCATTTCATCAGATATTTGTAAATTTTCTCTTTTCCTTCATGCAGGAATACTGCAGTCAGTATCAACTCAGCTGTGGGACTGAACAATTGTATGGAAATTGCTAGCACCTAAATCAAGAACTTTTACATCAAAACAAATGATTCCCACTTTTGGAATAATTGTTTTCTCTTTTTATAACAAATCTTTGCTTGATTACTTCTTAATGTGACTGATGACATTTTCATTCTCTTCAACCTTCTCCCACATGATGTCAAATATTTAAGAATTCAAAGATTTCCATTGATAATTCATTAAGCTGACCTCTAAGAAAATGTGCATTTCTAGAATTTGGTTTTCTGTCTTGTTCTTACATGCATAGGCTTTCTATGATTTATTTGTTCTACAAGGAATTCTACTTTCTAATCTTTGTGAGATCAATTTTAGTCTCTCTGTTCAGTCTTTCTGACACACTCTCTGGAGTCTCCTTTGAGTCTGCCTCATAAAAAATATATTATTTATCAGCTAAATGACTTTCAGTTTCTGTTTTTTGCTTGACTTCATTTAGGCTGTGATCAGACCTGACTGGCTGTGCTTACTGGAGTTTTTTATTTTTTATTTTTGGGTCCGGTCATGGGGCCTGAACTCTGGGCCTGGGCGCTGTACCTCAGCTCTTCAGCTCAAGGCTAGCGCTCTACCACTTGAGCTACAGTGCCACTTCCGGCTTTTTTCTTTTTGCTTATGTGGTGCTGAGGAATCGAACCCAGGGTCTCTGGCATGCAAGGCATGCGCTCTACCACTGAGCTACCTTCCCAGCCGTTTGTTTGTTTTGTGTGGTATTTTTTTGTTTTAGAGGTCTAGGATTACTATTCAAGGTAGTTGCTTCTCTGGGTTGCAGTGATCCCCTGACCTAGAGTCAATGGGTTTTTCTCCTAAAGATACAAAAAACAGCTGACTAAATTCCTGTTAATTGTCTCAAAATGAGGCAAACTGGCATCCTTGTAAAGCCATCAATAATCCTCTGTAACCACTTATAGAAATGGTCTATCAAGATGGCTTTTCAAGGTTGACAGTGAATATTGTTCATTTCCAATTCAGCACCATGAAGCAGATCACATCCCATGGAGCAGACTTTTAGAAGGAAGGTCCCCTTCCTTCCTTATCTTATGATACATGAAACCATAATATTCTGCAGTTGTGGCCAGCCTGGAGCACATTTTCCCAAGAATATTCTGTAGTGTAAAAGAGGACCAACTATGAAAATAAAGATGAAAATAGTTGTCTACAACAGATTGATTTATCTTGCTTTTATCTGTTGTTATTTTTATTACTTCAAACACATGGATAAATTATATTAGGATTAGACAAGTGGCAAAGGATTAATGGAATAAACATTCAGTTTACTTTCATATATCCAATATAGTGCAATTAACCCCTTATGGAAAATTAAATCCGACTCTAGAAACAATGTCAGAAATATAAAAGCCTCAATATGAATAATCTGGCACATATACACCATCATCTACTCAGAAATTCAGTCTCTCTTTAAATATTTATTTGGTACAAAATAATAAAAATTTAATTAATGAATGTGACTTTATAGTACCATCTGAAATACTCCTCGTGTATAGGATTGTATATGTTTTAGATGTCACCTAGACAGGAATTAAACATGCATGTAAAATTCAAATTTCCACAATTTAAGCTAGATTAGAGGAGTCATACCCTCCTGTAATGTGTGGTCCCTTCCACCTAATACCAAGAGTCATGTGCAATAATTTATTTTTTCATGTTAAGATGAGTGCTGAGTGTAGGATACACTTTGAATTATTATATTAATTTATTAAAATTAGTTTCACTTTTTTCTTTTCTATACCCGCAGAAAGTAAAATTATATATTAAACATTCAATATGAAGTAATCAATAACAAATAAACTATTATTAAAATGATATACTATTAAACTGTGATTTGAATTATAGTTCTAACAAATTGTGATGTAAACAATATTTAATAGAATTATGGGTAATGTTTTTTAAACTTACCATCTTGTTAATGTTTTCTAATTGTGTCATTTGTTATTCTTGATCCATGTCATCTCTTCACCTCAATTGTTTAGTTTTCTATTTTATCTCTATTGGTTTGTTGATTATGCATTTTGTTTTCCCTTTTTAGTGACTGACATGAGGCTGAAAATCTGTATGCTAGTTTATTACTTCCTACATTAAAATCAAATTGCTGCTCTCCACAGCTGTTCTACTTTTTTTGTATAGTTCAGAATTTCCCCTAGTGCCACCGACTGTATTGCTGCTCTCATATATTATATTTTTTTTTTTTTTAAATTTTGTTGTCAAGGTAGTGTACAGAGGGGTTATAGTTACATAATTAAGGTAATGAATTAATTTGTTTTCTAACTTGTTACCCCTTCACCCATTTTTCTCCCTCTTCCCTCCCAACGCACCTTGCAAGATCGTTTCCAACCTATTGTTTTGTGAATATCACTGTTCCATAGATTTTCCCTCTGTCCTTTGTCTCACTATTTTGTTTTTGTCCTTCCCCTTCCCCAGTTCAGATCAACATATTTAAAATACCCCAGGTATCAAAATCAAATACAGTGACTACAGGGGATAAACCATAGGTGGGGAAAACACAAAAGGATAAAAATAAATCACGTAGTACATTAAGAACAACAACAACAAAGAACATGTCTTGGAGTTCATTTCACTTAGAATCACCTTGAATGGTCATATGTACATAGCTATTGAGCTATTCTACTCATCTACTAAGATTATCCTTGATGTACACAATAATGCTCCCTCAGACCCAGTAATCCCACTTCTGGACATTTAACCAGATGACCACAAACAAAGCCACACTAAAGCTACCAGCACAATTATGGTTATCGCAGTAATATTTACCATAGCTAAGATATGGAATCAACCCTGATGCCCCTCAGTAGATGAATGGATCAAGAAAATGACACACACACACTCACATACACACATACACACACATACTATGCTTCCATCAGAAAAAAAGATACCACCTCATTTGTCAGGAAATGGAAGGTCTTGGAAAACATCATATTAAGTGAAATAAGCCAGACTTAAAGAAACATAGTTCCCATGGTTTTCCTTATTTGTAATGATTAGTTTACATCAAGGATAATCTCATGTATTTTAATTTGACAGGTTTTTCTATGTTGAGCATGCAACATTATTGCTATATTGTTTGTTATCATTTCTGTAAACTGGCAGGTATATTGAAAGAATTACATTCATCTTATCCATTACTGAAAGGAGAACAACTAAAAGAGCAACCCCTACTAGGAAGAACAACTCCTACTTACTTAGCTTCATTCCTATGTAAGGCCATTGATGTCCCCTGTATCCTCATGTTGTACATTTCAACCATATACCTCATACTGTATATCTAGTATCTTCTACATTGTGAACAAAATGCCTGAGAAGTTCCACTTTGCTTTACTTTAAAACAAAAAATTCTGTCTTAATATTTGAGGTTTGTGTGTGTGTGTGTGTGTGTGTGTGTGTGTGTGTGTTTACAAAGATCAGAACACAACACTTTTCTTCATTTCGAATACATCTTTCAGGTCATTGTAAGTTGTGGCCAATGGGAGCAGTCTCTTGTTATTTTAAGGATGAAACAGAAAAAGATATTTGTGCATGTACCACAGTTGCTTTATTATTCTGTAGTTGAACACTGTACATTGACTTATATCTTTGCTGCTCTTGTGAATAATGTGAATAACAATGAACTACAGATATATTTATGAGTTACCCAGAGAGAAATAATCACATGATTGGTGGGTCAGATGATATCTCAACTTTGGATTTCTTTAGAAACTTGCATACTACTTTCTACAATGAGAATATTAATCTGTTTTTTGACCAATAGTGTAGAAAATTTCCTTTTCTCCACACTCGCACCAACATTATTACCTTTTATTCAAAGGTAATAAAGGGCAGGTTTTAACTATCTGCAGTACCCTAGACTGGCCTTAGACTTAAATCCAACCTCCTAAATGCTTGGAATTACAAGCCTTTACCACCATAACTGGTTCCATTGATTTTTTGATGAGTTATAATAGTTATGAAGTTGTATCATAGAAATTTTGAGTTATATTTCTCTAATAACTTCTGCTCAAAATCCATTAAGGCAGCATAGATGTTGTGTTAAACATAAGTCTGTAAACCCACAGGCAATTTTCAGGGCTTTATGGAGAACATGTATATTCAGACCTTTTGTCCATTTTTAATCCAGTTTCTGGTTAATCTCATCTTTAATCTCGCTAAACCAGATCAATAATTAATTCGAGGTAGTAGAAAAGAAAAAAAATGCAGCAACTCCTAACATTTTTCAGTTTTCAATAACATGGTATTGCTTAAATCATTTTCTGTTAACAACTGACACTATATAACTCAATTTAGTTAGAACTGTTACAAGGCTGTAGTTTATTTATTTTACATTGATTGCTCTTTCCAAAGCCTGTTTGTCTAATTTCCCTTGGTTTGTTTCAGTCTCAAGTAGCTCAGATTTCAAACTGAAGAATAAATGGAAGGAAGCAAACAAAAAAAATTACAGTTCCTCTCATCCGATGATGCCTGTATAAGAATGAGGAAAGAGTTCATCCTTCTAAGGACCTATGATAGGACAACAAAAAAAGAATTTATTTTTCTATGTCTTCTTTATCTTTGCGATGTAACTTAAATGTTGTAAAACACATTATACTGCTCAGATACTTTTATGTTTTATCAGTTTTGCACATTTTTACACTATCAAGACATAAGATAACCAGTTTGATTTACAGCATGAGAAGTTATCCACCTAGCTTCCTTGGAAGCAGCATGATCAATAGATATTACTTCTGGTTGCTCACTACCTGTAATGGTTTCTGTACTACTTATCACATTCTATTTAGTATTTTAAAAAGACTGCTGGCTAAACTCAAAGCTCATTCCTAGAAGTTTATGTTAAGTATTTCACAAGTTTTATTCCCTTAATTGTTAATATAACATTTGCTATAATGCTAATGTTATTACCATTTTAGTGTTTGGAAAAATTGTAATTAAAGGCAGTAAGTGCATGGCCTAAAGACACACACAGTGAGGAAGGAAATGAGTCAAAGTTTCCGAAAGTCTTCCAGCAATACACAAAAGGTAGATAAAATCTCTCCATTCTATGACACTCTCAATTCAATATTCATATTGTCCAAGAAATAATAGCATACTAAATATTGCCCATGGTGATTGTTTTCTGTCACATTTGCCTTCAGCACAGATTGTGTTGGTGACATTGGGTTATCATGCACAGAACTGAGCTTATACATTGAGGTCCAAAGAGAGGCAAATATCTTCTGTCCCACAATTACAGTATCCTTTTTAAAAAGTACTAAAACTTTTCAATATAATCACCTACTGTCTTATAAGTATCCAAAAATAAAAAATCATAAATAATAACTCCAAAATGCTTTAAAATTGGAGATGCTAAAACATGCCCCTCTGAAGTAAATTTTCTTCTACTTTTAACGTTATTCTGAAAGCCTTTGCTGGTTTGTCATACCTATAATCCTAACTACTTGGGATATCTACTCAGGAGCCTGAGATCTGTGGATAAAAGTTGGAAGCAAATCAGGGCAAAATAAATTCATGAAATTATTTTTCAAAAATTTTAATGAACCTGCAAAGGGCCAAGAATGGAGATGTAGCTCATTTAGTAGCTCACCAATTTAGAGAGAAAAGGCCTAGCAAGACCTTGAAGCCCTGATTTCAAACTCTGAGCACACCAACACACATGCAAATGCTTGAGCACATGCGTGCATTCACACACATATTTATTCAAAATACCTTCATATCGGAGTTTTTCATGAATTTCTTTGCTAACGATATTATATGAGTAAAATAAAGGAAATAAACTCTTCCATCTCAGAACAATTTTACTTTCTTATTGTAAAAATACTGTACAGAGGAGTAACACTTACATGTGCAAGGTAATGAGTACATTTCCTAACAAGTATTGTTACCTCCTCCTTTATTGTTTCCCTACCATCCCTTCCCTCCCACTTCCACAAGTCCATTAACCTCCTCCCTTTCCCCGCCTCAATTGTAAAGTTCACTTTACAACATAGTGTCTTGTGCATCTCATTGTTACAATGGGTCAACCTGTATCCCTATTTAAGGATTTTTTTTTCCTTCCCCTCAGAAAATTAGAGGAAAATATATACAAGAAATAGGCGCACCAACTTCAAATACAGTGAAAACAGGTGTTATAGCATGGGGGAGGAACATATAAAGAAACAAAAACAAAAACAACACACTGCACGTTATAAGTACATGAGAAACGATATCAAGAAAAAAAAAAAACCACTTGTGTCCCTAACTTGGGGTTCATTTCCCTTAACATAATCTTTTTTTTTTTTTTTTTTTAGCTTTTTGGTTTGTTTGTTTTGGTCGGTCGTGGGGCTTGAACTCTGGGCCTGGGTGCTGTCCCTCAGCTCTTCAGCTCAAGGCTAGCGCTCTACCACTTGAGCTACAGCGCCACTTCCGGCTTCCTGGTGGTTTATTTTAGATAGGAGTCTCATGGTCTCTCCTGCCGGGGCTGGCTTTGAACCGCGATCCTCAGATCTCAGCCTCTTGAGTAGCTAGGATTACAGGCGTGAGCCACCAGCGCCCGGCCCTTAACATAATCTTATCTGGTCATATACACATAACTTTTGACCTTTTCTGCTTATCCCAGACATATATTAGTTATTGAAAATTAGAGAAACCATGGGACCTATGTTTCTTTAGACTTGGCTTACTTCACTTAATAATTTTTTTTCCAAGTCTTTCCATTTCCTAACAAATTGGGCGATGGAATTCTTCAGGAATTTGCCTGTCATCTTTGGGCAGGGGCCATGCTAATCTTCTCTGTATCATTCCAATGTTAGTGTCTATGATGCTGAATTGAGCACAGAACATTTTTATATATAAATTGTAGTTGATTTTTTAAACTAGACAAATCAACAAAAAGTAAGTTTAAAAGAATTGTTGTGAAATTTGAGAACCATGTACTTCTTACATAAGTACACATTTAAGAATAAAGTCAAGATTTACATGTCAAAAACAAAATAAATCCAGATATTTGTTGTTCAAGAGATGTGTAGGAGGAGGAAATCAATTATTCTATACAAGGGACCTGTCATAATGAACACTGCAGCAATTGTTAAGGTTTGTTAAAAGTTTTAATGTTTTAAATATATTTACTTTTGGATATTTGCTTATATATGCCAAAACTGGGACTGTATGACAGGTCATAATACTTTTCTATAAAGTATTTAAGATTTATGGTAGCAGATAAATACTACTAAGTATGTACATTTCAGAGTTTATAGAAACTTTACTAATGAGAAGTTGCAAAGTCTTTGTGTAAAGGAGCAGAATAAAGAGTTGACTATGTTAACTACACAGTTTCTGTTAAAACTGTAGGCCTTCCTTACTTTATATGTTAGTGAGGAACAAATGATGATATAAGCCATATACAAATTATGAGATGAACTATAAATGGTAATCTTAGTGGGTGACTTTAAACACTACTCATAGCCTATAAAATTCTTGTTGAACATCATAATCTTAGCCAGTGTTAAATGTAAAGAAATATGACAATAATAAAATCTAATTTGTAGTACACTTCAAATACTGAAAACACTGGTAATTGTTTTGTTTTTTATTTTATTATTCGTTAATATTTAATTATTGGTTTTCTTTATTTGTAGCATTGTTTTCCTTGTTGTAATATAATAGAACTTTTTGTAAGTTGTCATGAGGAGGTACTTTGAGAAGGTTACTGGGATGGCCACATCGTTTTTTATAGGTGCGTGTGAATTTATAAAGAGGAAAATTAAGAACAAAATATGTATTTAAAAAATGATTAAGTAGAGTCTGATTCAGGAGTGTTGATAAATGTCCACACCTAAAATATTAGCCCTAGGCTGAAGCAGAGTTATTACAGAGTTGAGGTCACAAAAGTGAGAGACTGTGTTTTGTTTTGTTTTTTATTTTTATTTTGTTGGTCATGGGGCTGGAACTCTGGGGCCTGGGTGCTGTCCCTCAGCTCAAGGCTAGTGATACCACTTGAGCCACAGCACCACTTCCATCTTTTTCTGCTAATATGATGCTGAGAAATCAAACCCAAGGCCTCATGCATGCAAGGCAGGCACTCTACCATTGAGCCACCTTCCCAGTACCTGAAAGACTGGGTTTTAAAAAATCATCTAAAAAACATTTGCTTTCTGCTTTGGATTATATAATGAAATATATGAGTATTTTTGATGTTTTTGTGCATTGCCATACTTCTAAATTAATACTAACTTTACCCACTTTATCCTTGTCAAAGTCATGAAATATCTCTGGGAGATATTTCTTCTGAGTTATTTTTATTTTTTATCAAAATCACTTTATATTTCATGTTGATGCGTATTTACTCAGAGACAGGGATATAGAGGATTTAGTTTACCAAGTGAACATTAAAATTAGAGCTCAACAATAAGACAAGATGTAAACATAAAGGGGATCCAAATAGGGAAAGAAGAAATAAAACTCTCCCTCTTTGCACATGACATGATCTTGTATTTAAAGAATCCCATAGACTCCACTACCAAATTACTCAAGCTGATTCAAAACTTTGGCAAAGTAGCACGATATAAAATTAACCCCCCAAAATCCATGGCTTTTCTGTATGCCAACAATGAGAAAAGTATGGCTGAATTTAGAAAGTCCATTTGCAAAAGCCCCTCAAAAAATAAAATACCTAGGAATTAATTTAACCAAAGAAGTGAAGGACCTCTATGATGAAAACTTTAAAATCTTGAAAAAGGAAATCAAAACAGAACTTAGAAAATGGCAAAACCTCCCATGCTCCTGGATTGGAAAGATCAATATCGTGAAAATGGCAATACTTCCCAAGGCTATCTACAAATTCAATGCAATTCCTATCAAAATTCCAACCTCATTCTTCAAGGAAAAAGAAGAGGCAATCCAAAAATTCATGTGGAACAATAAAAGACCCCGAATAGCAAAAACGCTCCTCAATGGAAAGAACACTGCTGGTGGAATATCAATACCAAATTTCAAACTCTACTATAAAGCCATAGTAATCAAAACAGCTTGGTACGGGCATAAGAACAGACCTTAGGACCAATGGAATAGAATTGAAAACCCAGAAATGAACCTACAAACCTATCGCCAACTAATCTTTGATAAGGAAGCTAAAATAATAGAATGGAAGAAAGACAGCCTCTTCAGTAAATGGTGCTGGCAAAATTCGTTAACTACTTGTAGAAGACTAAAACTAGATCCTTATATATCACACTGCACCAGAATCAACTCCAAATGGATCAAAGATCTCGGAGTCAAAGCAAACACTCTGAAAACCTTACGGGATGGATTAGGAGAAACCCTAGGCCTCCTTGGCTCAGGCTGAAATTTTCTTAATATAGACCCGGAAACACAACAAATCAAAGAAAGGTTGGACAAATGGGATTGCATGAAATTGCAGAGCTTCTGCATGGCAAAGGACATAACTAGCCAGATCAATAGAGAACCTACGGATTGGGAGAAGATCTTCACTAGCCATACAATGGACAAGGGTCTCATATCTAAAATATACTTGGAACTCAAAAAATTAAATCCCCCAACAACAAATCCTCAAAGAAACAACTGCCCAATTAATAAGTGGGCTAAAGACTTGAAGAGAAACTTCTCTGAAGAAGAAAGAATGATGGCCAATAGACACATGAAGAAATGCTCAACCTCCCTAGCCATAAAAGAAATGCAAATCAAAACAACATTGAAATACCACCTCACCCCAGTTAGAATGGCTATAATCAAGAACTCTAACAACAACAGATGCTTGAGGGGATGTGGACAGAAGGGAACCTTACTTCATTGTTGGTGGGAGTGTAAACTTGTTCAACCACTTTGGAAAGTAATATGGAGGTTCCTCAAAAGACTCCACTTAGCGGGGGGGGGGGGGGATTGGGTGGGGGGGGGCAGGGGGAGGCTGGGAAGGGATGTGAAGGGTAAACAAAGGAGTAGGCTGCAATGCTTGATAAGAAATGTACTCATTATCTTGCCCATATAATTGTAACCCCTCTGTACAGTATGTTCACAAAAAATAAAAATAAAAATTTTAAAAAATAAAATAAAATAAAATTAGAGCTCAAAAATAAAAATCAGCTTCTTAAACTAAGGTTCAATGCCTTGCATCCTTGGATCAGCTAGAGGATCAATCCAGGCTTCAGACTTAAAGTGGGCAGCTGAGGGAGTTTAGTGGGTAGGACTTTTTGAATTCCCCTTTCAGGATATAAGATTTAAAACACACACATGCAAGCACATATTCATAACAAGTTTTTGTTTGGAGAAGTGCACATTATGGTGCTCCATAATGAAAATCATACATTACTTAATAGTGTTCTCAGACCTTTGTCCACATTCTCCCAATGGATTATCAGAAGCAGGTCCTTAGATCATTTTTCTTGGGTTCCTTAGGCCTAGAATTCTTATTCCCCATTTCAGCAGGTCTGTTGTGATTTCAGTTTTTGGTGCACGTAATCCTCCCTTTTGTAAGTTTCTTGTGCACCCTTCTCATATTTAACTCTCCCATTACTGGAGATTTCTCAACAATGGATTCCTCCAGCTGGCCAGTTTTATTCTTGGGCCAGAGAATGAAAACACACATCGAGACTCAAGTTCTCTTTGTGCCTAAGACACACTCAGCCCAGAAAAATCCCCAACCAACCAGGTAGTATGCTCTAGTCCAATTTTTCCTCTCATGGGTGATGCATGACATTACTTTTTATTGAGGTGCTTCCTTGGACCCTTTCCTGAAATTGCTGATACACTTTCCATCCTTTACCACAACGGATGGTGTTTAACCCAACCTTGAGCTATCTCAACAACTCAGGATGTGTCTTCTCCTGAGGGTCTCCCTACATCCCCCTTGCATAACATGGATCCTGGACTAGTCCCCACATTGTTGGGAATACTCCCCTACTGTAACCCAATATCCCAAGAAAGACCACCAATTTGAAAGGAACTTAGCATGGCAATGTTTAGTTCTGTTAAAAAGCATGTTATTGACAGAAAGCAACCAGTATGAGTAGGAAGTCTGCCCAGATTATACCCCTAATGAGTTACTACTTCTGGTATTGATCACAAGTTGTGTTCACAATCTTGCTCTATTGGCTCTTTTGAAGCTCAGCTGGTTATTTTGAAAGGGGTTAACAATATCAGAGCAATCCACTAAACCAGGACACCCAGGCCAGAAATTGTTAGAAAATTCTTACTCAGTTTGTGCTTTATGAGTTAAACTATTCCTCAAGTCCCTAGAACGATTTTAGTAACAGGATATACTTTAGTTATATAGCTTTTTGGAAGATGATTATGCTTAGTCAATACTTTCCCTTAATTCCATCATTTTCAGAGAAAAAGATTATTCTAACTCCTACACAGTCCATTCCCAGACAGAATTTATTATAAGCAGCTCCCTTTTTGGAATGGAGGCTTATGAGCTTCCAGGTGAAAACACCTTATTTGCATATTGCCTTGGTTCCCTTAGGAAACTCGCCTCAGCAAGTGGTTATGAAACCAACAGCTATGTGTGGCTGCTTCATTATAAAGAGCCTGTCTGTACTTGTGTTCCTACTGCTAATAGAAAGAGGAAAGTCTGCTCTCTGGAAGCACGTAGCTATGGATTTAAGCACGCTTACTGAACTCTGAGCACAGAGCACAGATTGAGCTGCAGGATTTTAAGAGCCATAGATGAATCAGTCAGATACCAGCTGCTTGGCTGACCACAGGGCACACTTTTGATGCCACATTTCTGAGGTAAAGCAGTTCTAAGCTGCCAAGACACTATGGTAAGAAGAAGCCTGAGGGGGAATTCTTGGTGGGAAGGAGAAGGTGAAAGTTTGGATTTAGGTTTTAGAAAATGCAAGCCACTTTCTGAATTGCTTGAGGCTGCGAGCAGATCATCATATTTTCTAGCTCTCTAGATGCAGAGTATGAGAACACTTCCCACATATCACACTCAATCCCTCCTGCCTAGCAGTCTTCAATTCCCTCTTACAGCAGTTAAGCAATTTTTAAGAAAGCAAAATTCAGCGAACCTGATCAGCTTGTGAAGAAAATATATCCTCTGGCTTTAGAATAGATCAATTTCTATCTCAGAATAAGAGGAAGAAAAGAAACCACACTCTACAGAATGTAACACCTTAAACATGCTAGTTTGCTGCATGAACTTTTCATTAGATTCATACAAGAAAAAAAAAGAAATCTGAGAATTTCTGGAGCCTTTGTTAGCCTAATATCAAGTTCTTGTTGTTTTATATTTGTTTGTTTGTTTTGTTTTTTCTTAATACTTCAGAGATTCTAGTTAGAAGAATTGAAAAAATACAGATATTAGCCTGGTTCAGATTAATCTGAAACCACAGCAACTAAGTTATCAAATTCTAAATCTAGTCTCAAAGCTGAAAGTCAAGGTTTCCCTCCCCGCAACATCTTCAGAATAGCAGTATTGTCTAAGTCTCGGGTTTGTTTTCTTTAAAGAATTAGAAAGCAGAACAGTTTTTAAAGCAGTTTTTCTTCAAAGCGAAAAGAGAGCAGTGCAACAGTCTCTTCCTCAAAGCAAACACAAAGCAGTGAAACAGACTCCCCAGTGAAAAGAGGGACATAGTGTCTCATAATTGGTTTCCTAGTCTCAGAGGATGAGTATGGAATTTTTTCTTATTGGATGCCCCATCTCAGAGCACAAGCACAGAAAACACTTTTGATTGGATGGGAAGTAGAGGGACAATCCCTAGACCATAGTCAGAAAAAGCCATGTGTTAGCACCTAAAGCTTCATGTGAAAAGGGTGTGTAATATTTGCTGCATCATTCATCCTCACCATGTTGGAGCCAGTTCCAACCATTACCTTTTATCCATAACTACCCAGATGTAGTGATTTAACTCCCTCTGAGTGGCACATAACCACTTGTTACTCACAGGGCACTGTACATTGTAATGTCCCACCAACACTATGTTGACAGAGAAATTAGATTTCTAAATTGCTGTTTTGAAGAAGCAAAGCCCTCAGACTTAAACTTGCACACTTAACTTAAAATTTATTGTCTTTTTTCAATTCTATTAGCATTACCTACTTAAATAAGTGTATTTTTCATTTTGATATATCCACATAGGCATACAATGTACCATGATTATGCTTAACCCCTTCATAATTCTCTCCAAAGTTTTATTAATCATTTTAAGAATACAACATAGTAGTAATAAGTACATTTACAATATTGTACAATCTCAATGTCCACACTCTTTACATCCTCCAAGATTCAAATTCTTTATTCATTAAAACAATTTTCCACCTCTCCTCTGCTTCAAGGTATACATCAAGTATGATTTTGCTTCCTGTCTCTATCAATGACTGTTCTATGTAACTACTGATATAAGTAGAATCATGTAATACTTGATCTTTTTATGACTGGCTTATTTCACTTAGCAGTGTTCCAAAGTTTCATCCATAATATAGCATATGTCACAACATAATTCTTTTTTTTTGGGGGGGGGGTCCGGTCGTGGGGCCTGAACTCTGGGCCTGGGTGCTGTCCCTCAGCTCTTCATCTCAAGGCTAGCACTCTACCACTTGAGCCATAGCGCCACTTCCGGCTTTTTTCTTTTTGCTTATGTGGTGCTGAGGAATCGAACCTAGAGCCTCATGCATGCAAGGCAAGCGCTCTACCACTGAGCCACCTTCCCAGCCCCATAATTCTTTTTAAAGTTGAAATAATATACCACTGTATGTTTAAACCACATTTGCTTTAGCTATTCATTTGTTGATGGCCACTGGAATGCCTCCATGTTTTGAGTATTGTACAAAATGACTATGAGTGTACAAGATCTCTTCCAGACCTTGCTTTTAGATGTTTAAAGTATATGCCCAGAAATGGAATCACTGGATCACATGAAAGCTCTCTTTTCTTTCTTTTTTTTTAAATCTTTTTGTCATGGGTCTTGAACTCAGGGCCAAGTCACTGTCCCTGAACTTTCCCAAAACACAGATCCACTTCCACTTTTCTGCCCAGGCTGGCTATGAACCGTGATCCTTGGATTTCAGCCTCCTGTCCTGAGTGGTTAGGATTACAGGTATAAATAATCCTGTTTTTAATTGTTTGAAAAGATGCCATTCTGTTTCCCATAGAACGGTTCCAATTTTACCACACTTTTGGCAGTATTGTTACTTTATTTTTTGTAGTTATCCTACCTAATTCATATGAAGTGGTAATTTTCTTCATTATTTTGACTTACACTTTCATAGTGATTAGTGATGTTAAACACCTTCTTCGTGGGCTTGTTAACACTTTGTCTTCTCTGGAGAAACATCTTAGTTCTTTGCACATTGTAAAGTCAGGTTGTGTGTCGTTGCAATGATGTTTTTTATATATTCTTGATGTGAACCACTTATCAAATATATACGTGCAATAACTTTATCCCATTCTGTGTTGCTTTTTTGGACACTGTTGATTGCAACCTTTGGTGCATTCTGATTTATGTTTTCCTATAATGAATGACCCTTCATTGATGTCAGTTTCCAGTATGTCTTCAGGTCCTGTAACTATGAACCATCATATTGATTTGGACTCCTGCTATGGTAACAGTGAAGTAAAGCTACATAATTATGCTCTGGTCACCTACCTACTGCCACTTTTGTATCTCTCTCCATTAGCTTTTCGTAAAGGCCTTGGGACATATCCACAACTTATTTGGTCCTTAAAAACCTGTAGAATTACAGGCCTTAAATTTAGTTTTAATGGAAATATGTGACGTCCAATTTCTTTTTTTTCCTTTTTGTACATTTTTGATTGTAAGAATACTGTACAAAGGGGTTACAGTTACGTGACAAGGTAATGAGTACATTTCCTATCAAGCATTTTTGCCTCCTCCGGGCAAATAAGATGAAAATTGAGAGCTTCGTAATATAGAAGCACACCAAAACTCTAGGTATATATTTTTCTTCATATGAGTATTTAGAATGGTGTGATGCTAGAGATTTAACCTACTTGCAAGTTAATAATGAACTTGTCACACTTTAATGGATGCTAGACGATTTATGATGCTCTTGGGTCAGAGACAAAAAGGACTTAATTTTTACAGTAATAGTGAAAGCCAGTGAGATATGTGTGTATGTGTATATTTATATATTACAAGTGTAGCTCCCATCCCTCAGTGCCACTGAGTGAAGTAAAGATAGCCATGTGAAGCCTATACAAACAATGGGTTCTGAGTTTGAGCAATTTCCATCTTTCTAATGAGCAATAGGCATGCTTGAACTTTACTCGGGAGAATGACAATAGCTTAGAAAAAGCTTGCAAATATACTATGGAATATAGTGCAGCTAGTGTTCACTTGAAGATATGCAAACACTTGAGTCTGCCATGGAATTGTTTTTTTTCTTTTGTTTCTTGAATGTTCCTAGCTACTAAGACCAATATATATATTTCTCCTAATAAACGTTTAGCTCCCCTTAAAAAGGAGGCATGACAATTTGTTGAGAATACTTATTATTTTTCTAGCCCTAACCCCTCAGTCCTATCTAGAATACAATTCAACAAAATAAATAGATGGAATTCAAATTTAACACATCTAGAAGCTTTTTTCTTAGAGGCATTTCTTAATGTAGGTGTGGAAGAAATTAAGGAAAAAATAGGCCCACAAATATATATTAGGAAGATATTCTATGTATTTTAACAGTAATAAAAGATTACATTTCTGTTTTTTAGTGTGTGAATATTTACAGAGTATGTACAGAGTGCCAACGTTTATGCCAGGGCCTATCATGGAATAGAATGTAGCAAATTTTCTCTATATTGTTTGTATATTTATAGAATTCACCTGTCTGACTTCTCTCCCATTTTGATAAAATAGAGCACCTGTTTGATTGAAATACAATCATTATTTTTCTACCTTCAGGATTCCACACACTTTGCTGTCTACTAAATATAGAAAAGATTCATGCATAACCCTCATCTTCAAGGAGCAATTTTCAGTATCCCAAGTAGCTTGTGTTTATCTCCCACCCCTTTCCTCCCAGCTGTCAATCTAGGTGAGTGATGGCTGAATTCTATAAGACAGGAAAACTCAGATAATTCACAGGCATTCAGTTAGTATCTAATGGAAAATTCTTCACTTGGATTATATTTTATCATCATCTTTGTGAGAACTTCAGCTTCCTTATTTGGAAACTGAGCTGTTCAGTTAAAAGTGAGTAGATGAATCTTATTATATAAAATTTCATTTAACTAAAATTGGAAGAATTAATTTTTCAGACACTATTCACATTTAAGATTCATTAGCCACATATAGCCAGTGGCTAGTCTGTTAGACAATGCATATATAGAATATTTCCATTATCACAGATGTTTCTGTTAGAACTGTTTTAGAGCATGTTTTAGTTTGTTAAGGCATGGTCCATGTTCATAAACTATATATGCTCCGTAGGTGGTACTCAGACTGAAGATCCAACCAGAAAGGCTAGACACCCATGAAGTTAAGATATAGGTATAAATTGTTCTACATAGGCACACTTATTTGTGAGGAGGAAGAGGATCAAACAGTCAGCGTCAGCAGAATCAACCCTCTCAACTCCAGGAAAGAATAGGTAAAAATTTTAGCAGTTCTTTGCAGCTTTGCTTCTGTGATTGAAATTGACTGTGGTATTCTCAATGGTGATTTTGTTGGAAAATATAAATGTGTAATTATCACATTAGCTCAGTGAAGAATTAGAGTTTTTGCTTTGTAAATGTAATTTGATATTTATATGTGACATTTCAATTTCTCCTGGTATCAATACACCACAAATATCTTTATATGGTTTCTGAGTTGTTTCTTTCGTTAATTTTGTTGTTCTTACAGCAGACATTTTAGAAATTAGTGGAAAAGTTAAGACTTTCTTGTGTTTTGCAATCCCATTATTTCTCCGTAAGCTTAATAAAAAATGAGAATCTAAGAACTATGTGAAGAAATTGTATTTCCAATCACCTGTTCACTTTCATTAATTACTAGACCAAAGGGAACTGGCTCCCCAGAATCTCACCCTCAGAATTCAAGAATGAGGTGGGAATAAAGCAAGGAAAGAGAGACATAGTAATTTGCACTGAAGTTACTGTGCTGTCACAATGAACACTTGTTCTCATGCAATCTTTTTGAATCCCACAGTTAGCTTTTTTGTGGTTTTTATTAGTATGACAAAGATGACTGACTTTCCCAGATTTACAGTTGGAAGTGTGTGGGACACATTCCTTTATCTATGGAATCTTCCTTAAAATTGTGCATCATTCACTTTGGGTCTCAGTGCCTTTTCCATCCTTGTCACAAGTATGTATTTCTACAAATGGAGACGTTGGTTCATCATTTGTCTTTAAATGATTAAATTATGTGGATTTGCTATAGAAGGAAGGTATTATGGGTAGGAACCTTTGGTCCATGTTGACATTTCTTTATGGAATTCTTTTACGGTCCTTACTCATGGACTCATGTGTAAGTAATTCTCCCCATATTCCACTATATTCCAGTAGAGTGGGGCAACGCATTAGAAATTTAAAACATGCCTATAACTCTTTTAAAGTATACTTTTAAATATAATGATATAAATAAAAGCTTTTGTTTTGTTTTTATTTTTTATTTTAATATTATTGTCAAGGTGATGTACAGAGGGGTTACAGTTACATAAGTAAGGTAGTGATAACATTTCTTATATAACTTGTTACCCTCTCCCTCATTTTTCTTCCTCTTTCCTTCATTCTCTCAATCCCTCCAAAGTTGTACAGATCATTTCCAACATATTGTTACATTTGATTTCCTTTAATTAAATGTTTGTGATGTTCCCATCCTTGAACTCCACAATGTAAACACTGGAACACCACGGTTAGACCCCTCTGCCATGCATATATGCATATGCATATTTTCCTAAAATTTGGGGTCATATATTTGTTTGATTATTCATTTGTTTATTGCCCAAACTGGAGCTTGAATCCAGGGCCAACACACTGTTCTCTGCTTTTTTTTTTCCCACAGCACTAGCCACAGGCCCATTTCTGTCATTTTGGTGGTTAAATGGATATTCCTCTGGGGGCTGGCTTTGAACCATAATATTCAAATCTCACCCTTGTGAGTAGGTAAGATACAGGTGTGAGCCTACTTTATAAGTTGACTTTTCATCTCATTATATCATTCATATATTTCCTATCCTTAGAAATTTCATACTGTTCTAAGAACATCACTTACAATGATTGCATGGGAGTCCAGTGCTTATAAATTCCATAATTAATTAAACTGTCCCTAACACTGAAAATTTTGTTGTCTCCAAAATATTAAATGCATCATTAAAGTTCATTTGGATTTTTCATTCTAGTATTTATTTTTTATAATTAGATAAGTATCTGCTAGTTGTTAGAAAGAACCAAATACAAAATTTCTTGTTACATAATGATCTATATTAACTTGGCTCATCTAAAACAGTACGTTACTCCTCCCCATAAAGTTTATATTTTTCCCAGCATGCAGTTCCAGTTTTGTAACTTTTACACACCTTACCCATTATAATGCTTTTGTCGAAAATCCCTCTTGCTATCATCCAGTTTTTGTAAAAACATTTTCCATGTATTTCATTAATAGGAAGGCATATTTAACTAAAACCAACTCAACATCATCATTTCCACCTGTATTAGCATTTTAGCCTGGATCAGAACTTGATTTTAACAATATTTTATTTTAATGGAAGAATCAGAGTATCAAACGGAAGGCTGAGGGTTCCCTTATGAACAAATTTTATCATTCATTGCTTATTTTTGTTTTTGAATTTGAAAGTTAAAGATTAATAGCTCACATATCCTCTGTTGTCACTGCATTTGATTCCAGTTCTCTACATCATGTATATACATTTTTCTAATTTGGGAAGGGGAAGGGAAACAACAAAATGCTGAAACAAGGATACAGGTTGACCAATTGTAACAATGAGAAGTACAATAAACTATGTTGAAAACTAACTTCACAACTTCAGGGTAGGGGGAAGGAGGAGTTGGGGAAGTAAGGAGGGAAGGGAATGTAGGGGGAAAACAGAGGATGGGGTAACAATGCTCGACAGGAAATGTACTCATTACCATGCTGTAACTGAACCCTGTAACCCCTCTATACAGTTTCTTTACAATAAAAATATTTTTAAAAAGATTACCAGCTAATATTTCCATGGTTAACTTGCTATGCACCTTAAATGCTTCATACAGCTGAAAATGGGAAACCAAAAAGAAAGCAACTTTCAGTATATATATATTGCTGTAACACTGAGATGCCAAATCCAGTGCCAAGTGCACAAGAACCCAGAGTACAGTCATTAATCTCTAGAATTCTGAGTTGTTTTCTTTTGCTGGAAATCTCTTTAGTGTATTATGCACAATATGCAGAAATATCCTGAAAAAATATTCATGGATAAAAACAATTCTACACGATCAGGAAAATTTGCACCATGTCAAAAAGTGGAAAATAAGACGAGAAAAATTCTATTCCTGTTTATATAAAAGGTAGGATTGGACATGGATCTACCAGTAGACTGAAGAAGAGAAACAGTTATTTAAGTGAGTCGTTATTATAAATGTAATAATATAATGATATACATGGTAAAATAGAACCTGATGATGAGCCATGAACTCTGCCTGGGGAGTTCAAGAAAATCTTTATTGCTCAGTATCTTGATACATAGGAAGGGAGAAAACAAATATTCTGTAAAATGAAGAAAATCTTATGAAGTGCAGTAATCTCTAAATATTATGATCAAGGAGCGTAAAGTATCAGGAACAAGGTACCAGTTAATTGAAGAGTGAAATTGGAGCGATTGAAATGACCATATTGCTTGGTATTATGGAACTTCCTTAATATGCACAGGGCCCTGGGTTCAATCCCCAGCACTAAAAAGGAAGGAAGGAAAGAAACCAAGAAAGATTTGCAAGGTGGGGTCTATAGTTCTCTTTCTTTGATGAGTCCCTGCCTGGTTTTGGGTTGAGGGTTATGATGGCTTCATAGAATGAGTTCGGTTGTGAACTTTCTCGTTCAATTTCATTGAAGAGTTGGAGGAGTATTTGTGTGAGCTGTGCTTTGAATGCCTTGTAGAAATCTGCTGTAAAACCATCTGGTCCTGGGCTTTTCTTAGATGGGAGGACTCTAATTGCTGTTTCTACGTCAATACTTCATATGGGCCTGTTAAAATGATTTAACTCATCTTGGTTTAGTTTCAGCATGTCAATATTTGCTAGGAAGGTCCATTTCTGCCATGTTCTCAAATTTATTAGTATAAAGTTTTGAGAAGTATTCCCTTATAATGTTCTGAATCTTGGTTGTTTCTCCGGTGATGTTTCTATTCTAATCTCTGAGTTTATTTTTTTGGGTTGTACTCTTCTTTTTCTGATAAGGTTTGCTAAGGGTCTGTCAATTTTGTTAATTTTTTAGAAGAACCAACTCATTTTTTGTTGATACCTTCTATGGTTTCTTGTGGATTCTAATTCATTTAATTCTGATTTAATTTTAATTATTTCTTTCCTTCTACTGGATTGGGGTTTATATTGGTGCTCTTATTTAAGGAGGGTCAGATGCCTTATTAAACTGTTGGTTTCAGATCTTTCCACTTTGTTGATGTAGGAACTCAGAGCTATAAAATTGCCCCTGAGTACTGCCTTTGCTGTGTCCCAGAGGAGCTGGTAATTTGTGTGTTCATTTTTGTCGAATATCATGAACATTTGAATTTCCTTTCTAATATCTTCCATGACCCACTCATGATTCAGCAGTGTGTTGTTCAGCCTCCATGTGTTACAGGACTTTCTTTGGTGGCTTTTGGTGGTGAGTTCTAATTTTATTCCCTTGTAGTCTGAGAGGAATAAGTTCAATGCTTTTGAATTTGGACAAGTTTACTTTGTGGCCTAAAATGTGGACTATTTTGGAAAATGTTCCATGTGTTGCTGAGAAAAACGTGTATTCTTATGCTGCTGGGTGAAATATTCAGTAGATGTCTGTTAAAACTGGTTGATCTATGCAGTTGTTTAGATCTGCGATTTCTCGAGTTGATCTATCTAGTGGGGAAATTGGTGTGTTAAAGTCCCCAACAATTAATGTCTTTGGATCTATGTGGGATATGAGGAAAAGTAGTGTTTCTTGGATAAATTTGGGTGCTCCTTTGTTTGGTAAATAGGTATTTACAATTGTAATCTTCTCATGGAGGAGAGGTCCCTTAATTATTAGTATGTAGTGACCTTCTTTATCACTTCTTACTAATTTTAATTTGAAGTCTATTTTACCTGATATTAGGATTGCAACTCCCACCTGTTTATGGGGGCCGTTTGCTTTGGTTCCAGCCTTTCATGTTGAAAATGTTGTTTTTATGGGCAAGATGTGACTCCTGCAGGGAATAGATAGAAGGATCTTGCTTTTTAATCTAACTGGGCAGTCTATGTTGCTTAATTGGAGAGCTAAGTCCGTTAATGTTGACAGATAGGACTGAGAGGTATTTGGGAATTTCTGCCATTTTGTGCACCTTCTTGGGGGCTGCAGCAACTGGGTTCTTCCTATGGTTCTTGGATGCTCAGTTTGGGTGTGATTTCTTGGCCTTTATTGTGGTCTTGTTGGTTTTCTCTGTGTAGAAAATCATTAAGAATCTTTTGTAGGGCTGGTTTGGTGGATATATATTGTTTCAGTTGTTCTTTGGTATGGAAGGTTTTTAGTTTACCTTCGGTTATGAAGGAGAGTAAACTGGGTACAGTATTCTTGGTTGATAGTTGTTTGTCTGTAGTGCATGGCATACATCATTCCAGGTTCTTCTTGCTTTCATTGTCTTTGATGAGAAATTTGAGGTGATTCTAATTGGTTTCCCCTTATAGGTGATTCATCTTTTCTCCTTGACAGCTTTAAGGATCTTTTCATTGGTCTGAATTGATCCATTGTGGATTATAATGTGACAGTGGGATGTCCTATTCTGGTCTGGTCTATTTGGAGTCCTAAAACTTATTGTATCTGAATAAGTCTATCTTTCTTCATGTTTGGGAAGTTCTCGGCTAGGATCCTGTTAAACAAATTTCCTAGACCATTAATTTGTTTTTAAGTGCTCCTCTACACCCATTATCCTCAGATTAGGCCTTCTGATGGTGTCTTCCAAATGTTGAATAGATCTATTATATTTCTTGGATTTGTCTTGGATGGTTATATGTTTTTTCTCTATAATATCCAGACTGTCTTCAATCCCGGAGATTCAATCTTCTGCAAGTTCTAACCTACTATCAAGACTTTCTACTTTGTTTTTTTTTCTTTTATTTCTAGTTGGTCAGCATTGATGGCTTCAAATTATTTGTTGGAGCTTTGTTTTAGATCTTGTATGGACTTCTTTACTTCCTTAATTCGGTGTTCAGTGTTTATTCTCAAATCACTTAGTTGATTGGTTATGGTTTCCTTGGACTCCCATTCCTTCTTCTGGGTTAGATTCAGTATTCCCTTTGTGGACTCCTTGAGTTCTTTTAGTTCACCACTTATGGATTCCATGAATGCCTTAATTATCTTTGTGTATTCTCATCCTGGTCTCTCAATTCCTGTATTACTCTTTGATTAGCTTCCTCCCGTTCATGCGATTCCTGTAGCTCTCTTTGACTGATCTCAGCCTGCTCACACCATTCCTTTATTTCTGTTTGAGTGCTCTCAAGCTGCTCACGCAATTCTGTATCAATCTTTGATACAGATGCTCATGATATTCCTGTATTGGCCTTTTTTTGCCTCCTTTCTCTCCCTATCATGCTCATACTGAGTCCTTTGCAGGTTTTCAATCTTTTCATTTACCATGTTTACCAGTAGTGTTTGCAGAGCTAATTGGGAATTCTCCTCTGGATTATTATCTGTTCTGTCTACGGATTATCATGAGTGGGAGTTGAGATACCCAGACTTGCCATTTTTCTTGTGTTTTTCCTGATTGCTCTGCCCATTTGGGATGAAAGTAACACCAGTTTTGTGCTAGATCACTATCTTAAGGTAAGCATCAACCAGCGTCTGTAGTTGCTCAGTCAAAGTCTGCAGATACACTCTAGTTCAACGGATATATCTATTCAACATCAAACAACTATGTATTAATGGGTTATGAACCACAAAGAAGATTTTGGCAATCTAGAAATTATTAGGTTTGGAGAGATGTGGGTAAAAATAGGGATAGAAGGATATGTAAAGGCAGAGGGTGAGTTAACTTAACTAATTCTTAATCTCAAAGTGGGAACTAGGTTGGATAGAATGATAGTAGAGAGAGAGAAAAGAAAAGAAGATAAAGATATAAAAAGACAAAAATAGAAGAACAAATATTAAAAATTAAAAAGTGAAACACTTAAAAACTTAAAAATTATTCAAATTTAAAAGCGTAATATTCAGAGAAGAATGTGGATAGGATAAGATAAGGGTAGGGATGAAAAGGAGATGTGCGAAACTTTAAAAATGCTTAAAATATTATATAGATATAAAGAGGTAGTACTATTATTAAGTAATTTAAGTCTAAAAGGTTTTGAATTGAGTAATACATTTCTGGATTAAATGTGTACACAATGGGGGATAAGATCTAATAATCAACTACGGGTATATCTGAGGATGAGCAGAAGAGCAATTAAGTCATGCAAAGAATAAAAGAGAAGAAAAGGTTCAAAGAATGAGAAGGAAAGAAAAAAAGATCAAAAGGTCAGTAGCGCTAAACAAAAAAGAAAAAAAGCACACACTTATACCCTTAAAATAAAAATTATAAGAGGAAGAAAAAAGTTAATAGAAAACAATTTTTTTTCAAAAAA
Source organism: Dipodomys spectabilis (assembly GCF_019054845.1). NCBI lineage: Eukaryota > Metazoa > Chordata > Mammalia > Rodentia > Heteromyidae > Dipodomys > Dipodomys spectabilis. Next base: position 1,359,463 of record NW_024870959.1, read on the forward strand.
AAGTTCAATATTAAAAATTTTTAAAAAGTGTTAGAAAAAATTTTTAATAAAAGGTACAAAAAAGTTCTTTGATTTTTTTGCAGGGGATGGGAAGATCCTATATCTTCCTTGTGTCCTTAACCTGTCTCTAGTTGGAGTCTCTGGTCTGCTTGTGGTGTTTGAATTTGCTGTGGCTTGGTTGGTTTTTTTAAGTCGGTTAGTATGAGCACGCAGAAAAATGCTCTGCTTACCCAGGATTTTTTGATCCTCCTCCCAGAGGGAGATCTGCTTTGAGTATCACAAAAGAGGGAGATGGCTGTTTACTTTAGAGATGCTGTGTTGAGGCTAGGTTCTGGGTAGAGTTGAGGCTTTTCAGCACATAGTAGCTTTTCCCTGAGGGGCTAGCTTCTGAGTCACTCACAGAGCCCAGCCGGGAGCCTTTTTCAGGATTTATGTTTACTGTATTTCAATTGATTTTCAAAGCTGCTGTAGGGAGGGACAGCCTCTGTCTCTGTGTAATCAGCGAAGAAATCCACTCCTGGGGCTTGCGCCCTGTTCTGGATGACTTTTCCCTGGGTGGAGCTGAGCCTAGCAGGTCAGATTAGGTTCCTGTGACCTACTAAATTACTCTTGTTTTCTTCCAATGCCTGAGTTAGAGCTAGCTGCTCAGCCAGGCCTTTGTCAGTATCAAAGATGGAGATCTCTGGTAGTGGCGAGGGGAGGGGTGGCCTTCCTTCCTCTGAACCCTGAGAAGGAGTGAGGATGTCAGGCTTCTACTCACGCCGGAATCTTGGTTCCTGTGTCGTCTCTGGTCGGCGAGCAAACTTCAGGATGAAGATGTCTGTTCCTTGTCAGTTCTTGCTGGTGTTGAGTAGAATCTGCTCACCTGCCGCCTCTAGGGCCTTCATCCTGGACTCTCTTTGTTGCCGGTATGGTGGCTATAGCTGCCGCCGCTGCCGCCTCAGCAGCTGCCACCTCAGCTACAGCAGCTGGCAAGTGCTCAGATCTGTCTCCTTGCCTGGATTTTCTCTCTCTGGCCTAACTCTCTGTCCTACTTGGTGTGATTATCTGGCTTAGGACTATTCACTGGAACAAAAACTGCTTTCCATGTGAGAGCTTGTTTAGCCTCCAGCTTCTCCTCTACCATCATCCCGAAGCTCCCTCTGAAACCTTTATTCAACTATTTTTTTTATTGCAAAGATAGTATAAAATATCTAATATTTCAATAGAAAGTACAGTTTATTAATTTCAAGGGAATTTTAGATATATGCATGATATTGTGGTAACGTTTATAGTATATTACTTGAAAAAATTCTGTTCGAACTCTTAAATATTCGTGTGTAATGACAGGGAGAGAGGAAGATAATTCATACTGGTTAGGAATTTGCAATGCCTCAAAAATCTATTGAATAATTTGTTATAAGCACATAGACAAGCTACCTGATATGGCTTAGTTTTTTTTTTGTTTCTTTATTTATTCAAAATTTTAACATGTATGCATGCACAGTGGTAACATTAAAATTATTAATCATAATAAAATATTGCAAAATCATAGACAGGTATCATACGTTCAATAGTTAGCACTTATGATTCTAATAATAATTTTTATGAAGATGATGATGACCACAGTGTAGCCTGATAATGACAAGGTTGTGATTAAAAAGGAAAAATTTTTAGACATCTTGTAAGCCAGATTTCCCACATTGAATACATAGTACTAAAAAGCATTGGATTAATACAATAAGAATAATAAGAGGAGAGTCTCAATATCAAGAAATACAATCACATAAACAGGTGAGACAGTAAATACCTTAATGTTATTCTTTCAGTCTCTCTAAATATACTCACATTTCTTGGTACTATTGTTTTCTTATAAATAAAATCGTTTATTTGCACATGTTGATTATCCCACATAGATAAAATATAATAAGCTGAGTGCTTTCTGTTACAAATGATCTTGTTTGTTCTAGCCTGAGGAATTTAGGAGAAAGCCTTTAACTACCCACATAGCCATTGGCTTAGTTATATATCCCTAGAAGTTAACAACACATGCCTCAAGAAGCATACTTCACTCATTAGGCAGAAATCCATGATCAGTTTTAGTTTCCATCCAGTTAACTGGAGAAAATCTATGTATAAATTTATTAAGAACTCTTGGCAACAAATAAAGCAATAAGAAAAATTTTGATGGACTAAGATGTAGTTTTCAACTTAGTGTGATTAGTTCAAATACCATTCTCATAAAGACATTATTCAATAACCAATGTTTTCCAATGACATATTCTTCAATATAGCTGTAAACACATGACACAATTACATAATACCATTTAAATATCTGGAGTTACATTAAAAGGACACGGTCCTTAGAGCCAGGAGGAAAATTTAGTTTTATTTCTGCATGAAAAAATTTGTGACTTTATACCAACAAACTGAATTTGACACTTTCCTTATTTGTAAGCTAAGGGGGAAAATGTAAGGACTCTTCACTTTTCTTTCTTTTTTTTTTTGCTCTATAAGCCAACAAATATATTCTTCAATATTTCTGGTAGATTACATCCATTTACAGATGAGAAATGTAAGGCCAGTAGTCAATGTAATGAGTAAATAATGATACTAGAATTTGTGTCTGAGCCCTTCACTCTGTGTGCTTACAAGCAGAAGTAATTTGGTGATGGAAAGGGCCAATAAGAAAAGACTATGGGGAAAAACATACTTTGTAAAAGGTTGCTTAAATCTAGGTGACCAGTGATGATTACATGAAACAGGCTGGTGTCAGGGGCATAAAAATGAGTACATAGAAATCATATTAGTGACAGAAACTCAGAAAATCTTGATCATTCATCTTAACTAATGGGTGAGAGCAGAAGGGTAAGAAGAAATCTAAAGTGGTCTACCTCTCTGGCCAGGCAACTGTGTTAGTGATATTCTTGGTGATAGGGATTGCAGGTGGAAATGATGGATTTAGGGAGAAAAAAAACTCTGATAGTTGTAAAGTTTATATGAAAAAGAATAATAAAATTGGGGGCATTATTAAAGGGAAGAGGTAAGGGAAAGTTCTGACACAATTCTGAACAATGTGAGTACCAGTGTGGACAAGATTGGAAGAATGAGATAAATAAGGAAACAAGAAAGTAATAAACGCAGATTTACAGAAGTAAAGAAAGGAAAGAATTTGCAGGAAGAAAAGTTCAAAACTGTTACAGAGATATTGAAGGAAATATGCTATTTGGATTTGAAAACTAAAAAGGTATAGACAAGTTCAATAAGAACAGTGTTTTGGTGATATCTCCATGATGAAATAACCTTGTCATTCAAACTGCCACAAATTCTTATATGTAGGAAGTGCTCTGATAAACTTCAAGCTTTTATTGAATGGAAGAGTTCAGACATTACCCTCATCACTAGGATTAAATTCCTAAAAAGATAAGGCATTTTGCTTTAATGCCTTTCTTTCATTTTCTCTTACACATTGGCAAGTAGGGAAGGATTCTTATGTAACAATAATACAATGTTGACTTGTAATAACACAACATCTAGGATCTAGTGTTAATTCAGATATTTACTAATTAGCTCCAAAATTTATGGATATTTATATTTCTCCTGGGTAAACTAATGAGCTCCAAGAAAATTGTACACCCTCTAATGTGGGCATAGGGTTATACTGTGGAACTTTCCCGTTCAGATAGGGAGTACTACCCTATTGTTTAACATGGAGAACGTACCCTCATACATAGACTGTGTGTGTGCAAACCAGAAGTGGTATTTGAACAAGGGAAAACATGGGACCTATGTTTCTTTGGGGCTGGATTACTTCACTTAATATAATTTTTTCTAAGTCTTTCCATTTCCTAACAAATGGAGCATTGTTATTCTTTCTGATGGAGGCAAAGAATTCCTTTGTGTATATATACCACATTTTCTTGACCCATTCATCTACTCAATGGCATCTGGATTGGTTCCATATCTTAGCTCTGGTAAATAATGCTGTAATAAACATAGTTGTGCTGGAAGATTTAGTATGGTCTTCTTTGTGATCAGATGGGTAAATGTCCCAAAGTGGGATTGCTGGGTCATAGGAGAGCTCTAGGAGTTTTTTGAGGAACCTCCATACAACTTTCCAAAGTGGTTGAACAATTTTACACTCCCAATAACAATGAAGTAAGGTTCCCTTCTGGCCACATCCACTCTAGCATCTGTTATTTTTGTTCTTGCCTATGGCCATTCTAACTGGGGTGAGGTGGTATCTCCATGTTGTTTTGATTTGCATTTCTCTTATGGCTGGTGAGGTCGGGCATTTCTTCATGTGTCTATTGGCAATCCTTCTTTCCTCTTCACAGAATTTTCTCCGTAAGTCTTTAGCCCTCTTATTTTTATTTATTTATTTATTTCTATTTTGAAAATACTGTACAGAGGAGTTAAAATTACATGGGCAAGATAATGAGTACATTTCTTATCAAACATTTTAGCCTCCTCCTTTGTTTCCCCTTCCCATCCCTTCCCATCCTCCCCCCCGCCCCCAATCCTCCTCGCCCCCCCCCCATGAAAGTTGTAAAGTTCATTTTCGACATAACGACTTGTACATCTCATTGTTGCAATGTAGCTCACTTATTTATTGGGCAGTTGTTTCTTTGAGGATTTGTTGTTGGGGGATTTAATGTTTTGAGTTCCAGGTATAGTTTACATATGATAACCTTGTCCATTGGATGGCTAGTGAATATCTTCTCCCAATAAGTAGGCTTTCTATTGATCTTGCTATCTATATCCTTTGCCATGCAGAAGCTCTGCAACTTAATGCAATCCCATTTTTCCAAATTTTCTTTGATTTGTTGTGTTTCTGTATCTCTTTTAAGAAACTTTAGGTTTATGCCAAGGAGACCTAGTAATGATTTCAGACCTGTAATGTTTTCAGAGTGTCTGCTTTGACTCCGAGGTCCTTGATCCATTTGGATTTGATTCTGGTGCAGGATGACATTATGGATCTATTTTTGATTTTCTACAAGTGATTAACCAATTTTGCCAGCACCATTTACTGAAGAGGCTGCCTTTATTCCATTCTATTTTTTTAGTTCCCTTATCAACTATTAGATGACTATAGGTCTGTGGGTTTATTTCTGGGTTTTCAATTCTATTCCATTGGTCCTGAGGTCTGTTCTTGTGCCAGTACCAAGTTGTTTTGATTACAATGGTTTTGTAGTAGTGTTTGAAATTTGGTATTGATATTCCTCCAGCACTGTTCTTTCTGTTAAAGATCGTTTTTGCTATTTGGGGTCTTTTATTGTTCCATATGAATTTTTGGATTGCCTTTTCTATTTCCTTGAAGAATGATGTTGGAATATTGATAGGTATCACACTGAATTTTAGATAGCCTTGGGAAGTTTTGCCATTTTCACGATATTGATCCTTCCAATACAGGAACATGGGAGTTTTTTTTTTTTTTTGCCACTTTCTAAGTTCTGTTTTGATTTCCTTTTTCAAGTTTTTAAAGTTTTCATCATAGAGATCCTCCACTTCTTTGGGTATGTTAATTTCTAGGTTTTTTTATTTTTTGTGGGGCTATGACAAATAGAGTTGTTTTCTGGTTTTCAGCATGCTTTTCTCATTGTTGGCATACAGAAATGCCATTGATTTTTGAGGGTTAAATTTATACCCTGCTACTTTACCAATATTTTGAATCAGCTTAAGTAATTTGAGAGTGGAGTCCGTGGGCTTCTTTAAATACAAGATCATGTCATCTGCAAAGAGGGAGAGTTTTACTTCTTCTTTCCCTATTTGGATCCCTCTAATGTTTGCATCTGGTTTTATGGTTTAACTAGGCATTTAATTCTAAATTGAAGAGAAGTGGAGACAGTGGACATCTTTGTCTCATTCCTGAGTTAAGAGGAAATGGCTTTAGTTTTTCACCATTAAGTATAATGCTGGTTGTAAGTTTGTCATATAGAGCCTTTGTTGTACTGAGGAATGTTCCCTGGATTCCTAATCTTTGCAGAATCTGCAACATAAAGGGGTGTTGGATCTTGTCAAATCCTTTTTCTGAATCTATTGAGATAACCATGTGGTTCTTGTCCTTGCTCTTGTTGATGTGATGAATTATATTAATTGATTTGTGTATATTGAACCAACTTTGCATGAAATGAATCCTGTTTGATCAAGGTGTATGATTTTTTGGATGAATTGTTGAAGTCGATTGGCCAAAAGTCTGTTGAGAATTCCTGCATTAATGATCATCCAAGAAATGGGTCTATAGTTCTCTTTCTTTGAAGACTCCCTGCCTGGTTTTGGGATGAGGGTTATGATGGCTTCATAGAATGAGTTCGGTAGTGAACTTTCTCTTTCAATTTCATTGAAGATTTGGAGGAGTGTTGGTGTGAGCTCTTCTTTGAAGGCCTTGTAGAATTCCACTGTAAATCCATTGGGATCTGGGCTTTTGTTAGATGGGAAGACTCTTACTGCTGTTTCTATTTCAATGTTGGATATAGGCCTGTTAAGATGGTTTAACTCATCTTGGTTTAGTTTCTGCATGTCAATATTTGCTAGGAAAAGGTCCATTTCTGCCAAGTTCTCAAACTTATTAGCATAAAGTTTTGAGAAGTATTCCCTTATAATGTTCTGAATCTTGATTGTTTCTGTGGTGATGTGTCCATTCTCATCTCTGAGTTTATTTATTTAGGTGTATTCTCTTCTTTTTCTGGTAAGATTTGCTAAAGTTCTGTCAATTTTGTTAATTTTATCAATGAATCAACTCTTTCTTTTGTTGATTCTTTCTATGGTATTTTTGGATTCTAATTCTTTAATTCTGATTGAATATAAATCATTTCTTTCCATCTACTGGATTAGGGATTATCTTCCTGCTCTTATTCAAAGAGGCTCTCAGATGTCCCATTAAATTGTTGGTTTCAGATATATACAAGTTGTTTGTGTTGGAACTCAGGGCTATAAACTTGTCTCTAAGTACTGCCTTTGCTGTGTCCCAGAGTAGGTGGTAATTTGTGTGTTCACCTTTGATGAATATCATGAATATTTGAATTTCCTTTGTAATGTCTTTCATGACCCACTTGTCATTCCACAGTGTGTTTATCAGCCTCCATGTGTTACAGGACTTTCTTCGGTGGCTTTTGGTGGTGAGTTCTAATTTTATTCCCTTGTTGTGTGAGAGAATGCAAGGTATAACTTCTATGTTTCTGAATTTGGAAAAGTTTGTTTTGTGACCTAAAGTGTGGTCTATTTTGGGAAATGTGCCATGAGCTGCTGAGAAAAACGTGTATTCTGATGCTGCTGGGTGAAATATACGGTAGATGTCTGTTAAATATAGTTGATCTATGCAAGTGTTTAGATATGCAGTTTCTGTGTTGAGTTTTTCCCGAGTTGATCTATCTAGTGGGGAAAGTGGTGTGTTAAAGTCCCAAAAAATTGATGTCTTTGGATCTATGTCAGATTTGAGGGAAAGTAGTGTTTCTTGAAGAAATTTGGGTGCTTGGTTGTTTGGTGAATAGATATATAGAATTGTAATATTCTCTTGAAGGAGAGATCCCTTAATTAGTATGTAGCAACCTTCCTTATCTCTTCTCACTAATTTTAATTAGAAGTCTATTTTATCTGTTATTAGGATTGCAACTTCCCCCTGTTTATGTGGGCCGTTTGCTTGGTAGATTTTGTTTCAGCCTTTCACATTGAAAATGTGTTTGTTTTTATGGGCAATATGAGACTCCTGAAGGCAGCAGATAGAAGGATCTTGCTTCTTAATCCAACTTGACAGTCTATGTCGCTTAATTGGAGAGACAATCCGTTAATGTTGAGAGTTAGAATTGAGAGCTGTTTGGGAGTTCCTGCTATTTTATGCCCCTTCTTGGGGGCTGCAGCAACTGGGTTCTTCCTATGGTTCTTGGATTCTCAGTTTGAGTGCGGTTTCTTTGCCTTTATTGTGGTCTTGTTGATTTTCTATGTGTAATACATCGTTAAGTGTCATTTATAGGGCTGGTTTGGTGTATATATATTGTTTCAGTTGTTCTTTGGTATGGAAGGTTTGAATTTGGCCTTCGGTTAAGAAGGAGAGTATAGCTGGGTACAGTATAATTGGATGATAATTGTTTGTCTTTAGGGCATGGCAGCTCTTCTTGCTGTAATTTTCTCCACTGAGATATCTGAGGTTATTCTAATTGGTTTTCTTTTGTAAGTGGTTGATCTTTTCTCCTTGACTGCTTTAAGGATTTTTTCCTTGGAATTGATGCTGTGGGGATTATAATGTCACGGTGTGATATCCTGTCATGGTCTGGTCTATTTGGGGTTCTAAAAGCTTCTTGAATCTGAATAGGTCTATCTTTTTGCATGTTTGAGAAGTTCTCTGCTTGGAAAATGTTAACCAAATTTCCTAGACCATTAACTTCTGACTCTAGGTGCTCCTCTACGCCCATTATCCTCAGATTAGACCTTCTGAGGGTGTCTTCCAAATGTTGAATAGATCTAGCATATTTCTTGGATTTGTCATGGATAGTTGTATGTTCTTTCTGTATAATAACCTTGCTGTCTTCAATCCCTCATATTCGATCTTCTACATGGTCTTCCATACTCTCAAGACTTTCCACTTTGTTTTTAATTTCTTTTCCTTCTATTTGGTCAGCTTTGATGACTTCAAATTCTTTGTTGGAGCTTTGTTTTAGATCTTATATGAACTTCATTATTTCCTTAATTTGGTGGTGTTTTTATTCTCAAATCACTTAGTTGATCGGTTATGGTTTCCTTAGACTCCCATTCCTTCTGTTGGGCTCCATTCAACATTCCCTTTCCGGTCTCCCTGACTTCTTTCAGCTGTCTTTTATTGGATTCCATGAATCCATTTTTGTGCTAGAACACTATTTTAAGGCAAGCATCAACCAAAGTCCTGTAGTTGCACAGTGAAAAGTCTGGGCATTTTGTCAGTATCAATTTCTGGGCCTTTGTCAGTATCAAAGATGGAGCTCTCTGGTGGTGGGAGAGGGGCCACCTTCCTTCCTCTGCTTTCTGAGAAGGAGTGAGGATGTCAGGGTTCTATTCATGTCAGAATCTTGGTGACTGGGCCCTCTATGGTCTGTGATATGCAGCATGAATATATCTGTTCCTTGTCAGTTCTTCCTGGTGTTGAGTAGAATACGCACACTGTGTCTGGCATCTTTTTGACTGGACTCTCTCTGTAGGCATGTTGGCTCTGGCCGCTGATTCTCTGATCTGTTTCCTTGCCTGGATATTCCATCTCTGGCCAAACTCTCTGTACTGTGATGGCACACTGGGTGTGATTCTCTAGCCTAGGACTGTTGACTGGAACACTAAAACTGTTGTCTACATGATAGCTCGTTTAGCCTAGACCTTCTGCCATCTTCATCCGAACTCTAGATTATGACTTTTTATACTCTGACTTGGGACAATGATCTGCTGTCAGTTACTTTCCTCTCTTCTCCTTCTTTTGCCCTTCCACTTACATAATTTTTATTTAAAGAAACATATTTGAGCTTGTATTTCTAAATTCTTTAAAATTATCTGAATTTCTTCATACTTCTGGCAGACTCCTATATCTTTCTCAAGGAAATATTTTGTCACTACCATTTTTATCCTATTTAATATTAGATATCTTCCTGCCTAATTCAGTGCAAGATATAAATTACATTCATCCAGACATTTCAACACTTGTACCACCATAAAATCCTTTCTTACGAAGAAATCATGATTTTAGTATTTCTGGGGAGGTGTCATCTGTCATTTTTGAATGACCCTAAGTAATACTTACATGCAAACATTTTCAAACCAATATGCCATTCAGTAGATGAACGAATCAACAAAATGTGATATATATATGTATATATACCACATTTTGTGGACATATATATATATATGGTTGAACTCTATGCTTCCAATTCAAAAGGAAATGGAAAGATTTTTAAAAATCCTGCTAAATAAAATAAGCCAGACTCAAAGAAACAGATTCCATAGTTTCCCTCATTTGTAATAATAGGATATGTATAGAATAACACTAGCAGATGAGCAGAATGGCTCAAAAGCTTTGCATATAGGACCATACAAGATCATGTTGAGCAAAATAAACACCTAGATATGGAAATAGAGGTTTTTCTTTGTGATTGTTTTTTTTTAAATGTACTATGTGATTTCTTTTGTGTTTTCCCCTATAGTTTATCCCCTGCTGTATTTGATTTCAGTACTGTGTGTATTGCACATGCATTTATCTTAATTTGAGAAGGCAAGATGAACAACAAATTGGGGAGACAAAGGACAAAGGGCAAACCAATGCAATAGCAGTACTCACAAGACAACATGTTGGAAATTTACATTACAACTTGTGAGGGGTTTGGGGGGAAAGGAAAAGTGTGAGAAAAATGAGGTACATGTTATGTATTCACTACCTTACAATTAATGCAATCCCTGTATATATCACCTTAAAAATAAAATTAAACAAAAATAAGTTACATAAAGTATAATTTCACTGTATTGCTATAGTAAATATTATCCTATGTGCATTACCTTTTAAAAAATGAACACTATTTGCCATCTAATTTGAATCAATTACACCTTTCTTTATCAGAGGTTCATCAACTTGAATGTTATCCAAATATACAATATTTTCACAATATATCTGTCATAATTTTCAAAAAAAATTATAAGTTAATATTGTCCCATAGTAAAACAGAAAACAGTTTAATTCTATGGAAACTCCTAACTTTTAAAACTGAATAATTGTTAAAAGGACAGAATATATGTGTTCTTCAAAGTTCTTACAAATACTAACTACTCATTTTCAAATTCTGAACATTCCATATCAGAGATATTCAAAACAGTACCTGTTTGTATGTTATTTATTTCTGAATAACTGCAGTTTCTAATGGGGTGCTACATATTGAGAAATCAACAAAAAAAATAGCCACATTCTGGTGGAGGATATAACTACGAAGTATGTGTAATAATTAATTCCTCAAGAGTAAACATTTGTTCATCAGAGTAAGCTATTATTTCTGTGATCATCAATCCCAAGCTTTTATGCCATAACGTCTTCCTAGCCCAACAGTTTCCAATTTGTATGGTGCACCTTAAAATTCCCTTAATTCACATCATGAATAGCTTATCACTATTGTGAAAAAATACTACACTTGTGCTAATATGATGCCTTTCCTATTGAGGAAAGTACACTACACTAAACTTTGCTGCAACATTTTTCTGATTTCTAGAAATCAGAGCACTTGCAAATATTATTTATATTTTTATCTATCATAGATATTCAGGAGGCTAAGATCAGAAGATTATGGTTCAAAGCCCACCCAGTCAGGAAGATTCCTTAGATTCTTATCTCCAATAAACTTCTCAGGAAAAGCCAGACTCAAGTGGCACTGAGGTTGAAGTTCTAGGGCATGAGCCTTGAGCAAAAACCGGCTCAAAGAGAGTGGCCAGGCCCAGAGTTCAAACCTGAGGACAAACCAAAAAATAAAACCAACTCCAACCTCGCATTTTTCTCATTGTATACAGAGGCATGTAATTAAGGAAATTTCTTCCTGTATTACAAATAGATAGAAGAACCAAGACCTCACACAATTACTGTCTTCATACCATGTTACACCAAAGCCTCAAAAAATTGCTTGTTCTAAATTAATAAATTAATATCATCCATTTGTTGGCAACTCTGTGCAGATTATTCACACTATCTCATTTTATACATGAACTGTTGGAATTATCAATTAACTAAGTTCTAATTATACCTCGCTTGAAAGAATATTTTAAGCAAATAAAATGCCTGATTCATGTGTGAATTTGTGAATTAAAACCTCTACTTAAAAAGAATTTTGTAGTATCCTATAGAATATGAAATTAGAAACAAAACCAAAATATTTATTTTAAATATAAATTCTAATTTAGCAAGGTCTACAAAGTCCTACGTTAGATGAACTTTTTATTTTTCCAGGCTTAAAATTTTGTAATCCTTCATTATTTCTTTGAAATCCAACAGAATGATGCTTATTTTTTCAAATTTTTGATTGGGAATCATGAGCCATTTTGCATCTAGGAATGTTGTGTAATGCAGAGAGCATTTAAAACACAACTGAGGATTATATATGAGTTGCATTTCAATAGGAAACTTGCCTTCTCAAAACATAATGACAAAATTAGCCCAAACTTCCAACTGTGTATTCCTTTCTTGTTGTTGGGTTTGTTTCATTGAGACAAAATTATACTACCTTGTCCAGGGAAGGTATCACTATGTAATCCCACTCTCTAATCTCCTGTCTTAGCTTGAGTGCTAGAATTCCAGGCTTGTATCAAATTGCCCTTCCATAGTTTGGTGGTTTATTTAATCTAGATACAGACTAGCAATTCTGAACTTCTCCTATGATCTTATTCATTAGACTGACTGCTCAAGTTGTTTATGTACTATTTTCAAAGATGTTCTATCATTTCACACAGGATATGAACATTTTCAGATGCACCTGCATGGGTCTCTGATTCATTCTTCCATGGATCCAATCCCTTTAATAATGATTACTTGACTTTCTTTTTATCTCTGGTCCCTAGGTATGTAATATTATCAAACTTTGAATAAATTTCACTTGAGGACTTTCTAATATTAAAAATTATCACTTGATCTAGTCTTACTCAGGATATATTTTCTATTGTTTTCTAACATTTCTCCATATTCTGAGAGTTGTTTTATTTGTGCAGGTGTGTTTGCACATATATGTGCCTCTGTGTGTATGTGTATGTTTGTATGTGTGTATGCAAAAGCCTCAGCAACCTCATTCAGCAATCTTGCTCATCACTAGTATTCCATCACTTGAGTTCACGCCTATAATTCTAGGTACTCAGGAGGCTGAGATCTGAAGATTGCAGTTCAAATCCTGTATGAGTAGGAAAGAAATGTTCTGAGGCACTTATCTCCAATTAACCACCAGAAAACTGGAAGTGGCGCTGTGGCTCAACAGGTAGAGCACTAGTCTTGAGCTGAAGAGTGGAGAGATATTTCCCAGGCTGAGTTCAAACCCTGCCTCAACCATTAAAAAAAAAAGAAAGAAAAAAGATGAAAGAAAGAAAAAGAAATGAGATCTTGGCCACCAGTTCATTGCTAGTATAATTCCTGCTTTCTCACCATGGACTTTTTTTCCAGTTAAGTCCATGCTCTTATATCTAACTTGCTTTGGAACCAGAATTATTCTTCAATTGTACATTTTACAAATTTGTGTGATTAGCAACCATGATTTAGAGATAGAAGTTGAAAGAGAGTGGCCTCATCATTCATGTTCCTCTTAGTATTAATTATTTCTCTATGTCACTCCCATAGATCTACATAATGGCCTTGGCTTTATTGGTTCAATGTTGTCTTATTTGCAGAGTCTTCTATACTATATTGAACCATTAGACATAAACACAGAACTTTTCTTTCTCTTATTATTCCTATTGTTTCTTCTACTGTTAACTTGTGTACACTTGGGAAATAATTCACAACACACACACAAATAAACTTTTCTGAGAATCTTCTCCAAGTTAAATTTACTTTAAGAGCACTTATGGAATTTGAAGTTAATGTACTCATGGATAATGGTTTATTTTATGTTTTTATAGTAAAAAATAATGTACAGAGGGCTTAGAGTTACATAAGTAAGGTAATGAGTACATTTCTTATTGTTACATCCTCTTTTGTTTTTCCTGTGTTATCCATTCCCTCCCCATCTGCCCAATTCCCCCTCCCCTCCACAAGTTGTAAAATTCGTTTTCTACATAGTGTCTTGTTCATATCATTGTTACAATAGGTCATCCTGAATCTTTGTTTCAGCATTTTGTTGTTTCCCTTCTCCTCCCCACACTAGAAAAATGTATATGCAAGATGCAGGGCACCAACATCATATCCAGTGAAAACAGGAGTTATATCATGCGGGAAGAACATGGAGGAGAAACGAAAAAATCACATAGTACATTTTAGATACATTTAAAACAATTTCAATAAAGAATAAAACAAGTTGTGTCCCTATCTTGGGTTTCATTTTTCTTAACATTATCTTATATGGCCATATGTACATGAATAATGTTTTTATAAGTCCTTTAAATTTTATATTTTGTATTTACTAAGTTGTCTCTGAAAGGCGTGTTACCTCATGTCCAAAGATGTCTTTGTGCTAGTTCTATGAAGCCTGAAAACATTCATTTTACCTGAAGAGAGTGTCTTTCTTCAATTTTTTTAGCTCCCTTATCGAAGATTAGATGGCTATAGGTTTGTAGGTTCATTTCTGGGTTTTCAATTCTATTCCAGTAGTCCTGAGGTCGGTTCTTAGAGATTCCTCAAAAGACTCCACATAGAGCTCCCCTAAGACCCAGCAATCCCACTTTTGGGCATTTACCCAAATGTTCACAAACAGGCCACATTAGAGGTACCAGCACGACTATGTTTATTGCAGCCTTATTTACCATAGCTAAGGTACGGAACCAACCCAGATGCCCCTCAGTAGATGAATGGATCAAGAAAATGTGGTTTATATATACAATGGAATCCTATGCCTCCATCAGAAAGAATGACATTGCCCCATTTGTTAGGAACTGGAAAGACTTGGAAAAATTACATTAATTGAAGTAAGCCACGCCCAAAGAAACATAGGTCCCATGGTTTTCCTTATTTACAATAGCTAGTATATGTCTGAGTCAAACAAAAAAGATCAGATAAGTTGATGTTAGGGAAATGAACCCTAAGATATGTATTCGAATGTTTTTTGTTCTTTCATGTGACCTTTTTCTAACACATTTATAAGATGATTTCCTGTTGCTTTTTATGTCCCTTCCCCATGGGATAACAATAACCCCTGATTTCACTGTATTTGATGTCGGTATAATTTCTGGAGGGGAATGGAAAAAAAACAAATCATTTAAATAAGGATACAGGTGGACCCATTGCAACAATGAGATGTAGAAGTCGTTATTTCAAAAACGAACTTTACAACTTTGTTGTTGGGGGGAGGAGGCTTGGATGGAGGGGGGAGGGGAGGATGGGAAGGGGAAACCAAGGAGTAGGCTACATTGCTTGATAAAAAATGTACTCATTCCAGATCTTAGCTATAAATAATGCTGCAATAAACTTAGTTGTGCTCATAGCTTTAGTGTGGTCTAGTTTGTAAACATTTGGGTAAATGCCCAAAAGTGGGACTGCACATCCCCTCCAGCATCTGTTGTTATTAGAGTTCTTGATTATACCCATTCTAACTGGGGAGAGGTGATATCTCAATGTTGTTTTGATTTGCATTTCTTTTATGTCTAGGGATGGGAAGGGGAAACCAAGGAGTAGGCTACAATGCTTGATAAAAACTGTACTCATTATCTTGCACATGTAATTGTAACCACTCTGTTCAGTATTTTCACTGTAAAAAATATATATTCATTGTTAGAAAAAAAAGAATCCACGCTTGAAGAAACTGTCCCTGACTTTTTTCGAGTGTGTTCTTTATTCATATAAAAATTGTCTGAAAACTTCTTCTTGAAAGTATTTCAAAAGGAAACAATGTGTCATTTGAAGGCCAGCATAGAACAAAAGGAAATAAACATTGTTTTAAAAGTTTTCTTTTGCAAGGAAACAAAGACTTGGAGGTTTTAATTTGTCTTATGCATGGATATTTCACTATTGAGATGATTCTGTTGTTGCAGGAGTCACTTATTAATTCATTTAGTCTTGTCCTGAATTCTCCAGCGCAATTAGTATTCCAAAAAAGCAGGATTCAGTGAGTATGATCAGCAAAAGGAGTCTGTTCTCAAACCAGTGCTTTATGGATGGTCCCAAAGAAATATGTGCATTTTTTTCTTGTTTGTTTGTTTAGTTTGTCCTTGTTCTGGAGCTTGAACTCAGAGGCTGGACCATGTCCCTGAAGAAATGTCTTCCCTGGCCAACTTCCCCCAAAGCTAGGACTCTACTACTTGAGCCAAACTCCACTTCTGGCGTTTTTGGTGTTTGGTTACAGATAAGAATGTGACAGACTTTCCTGCCTAGGTTGGCTTTGAACTGAGATAGTAAGAAAGCCAAGTGACATCAACTGTATCAAGATTTCTGTTTTGAACCAAGAAATACTAGACAAAGTTTATTATAAACTAATATTTGACAATTTTTAAAAGAAAAGAATATGTCTAACAAAGAATCCATAACTTAAATAACTCCACAAATGTAGGTGCACTGAATCATTTTGGACGCATTTTTTCATCTGTTTGGGAAGATAACTATTGACTTCATAGATTCTTTTTGGGGAAACGTAGTCATATTTGCCTGTTGTAACTGGCTTTGTACACATGCATGCTGTACATACTTCTAAGGGCCCTAAATAAAGGAAGTCTTGAAATTCTCAACAATATTTAAATAAGATGCTCCGGCCTAGGGTTAAGATTTTAGGTGTGGACATTTATCAACACTCCTGATTCAGACTCTACTTGATATAATTTTTCATCAATATTTTGTTTTTAGTTTTGCTCTTTGTAAATTCACATGCACCTATGAAAAATTGTGTGGCCATCCCAATAATATTCTCAAAGTACCTCTTAATCATGACTCACAAAAAGTTGTATTATATTACAACAAGGAAAAATGCTATAAATAAAGAAAACAATAATTAAATATTAATGATTACTAAAATAAAAAACAAAACAATTACCAGGGTTTTCAGTATTTGAAGTGTACATAGTAGAGTTTACTATTTTCTCATATTCCTGTACATTTAAAACTGGATAAAGCTATAAGTAGCCTTTAAATTTACTCACTAAGATTACTATTTATAGTTCATTTAATCATTTGTATGTGGTTTATATCATTATTTGTTCATCACTAACATATAACGTAAAGGAGCCCTAAAGATTTAACAGAAACTGTGTACTTAAAATCTTCACTCTTCACTCTGCTTCTTTACACAGTCTTTACAACTTCTCATTAAAGTTTCTATAAAATCTGAAATGTTCATATTTACTAGTACATGCTACCAGAAATATTATATACTTTATCAAAAATTTTTATGACCTGCCAAACAGTCTTAATTTTGCCATATATAAGCAAATCCCAAAATTAAACATATTTAAAACATTAAAACTTTTAACAAACCTTAACATTTGCTGCAATGATCATTATGACAAGTGTCTTTTGTAGAATAATTGAATTCCTCCTCCTACAAATCTCATGAACAACAAATACCTGGAATTATTTTGTTTTTGATATGTCAATCTTGACTTTATTCTTAAATGTGTGCTTATGTAAGAAACACATGGTTCTAAAATTTCACAATTCTTTTGAACTTATTTTTGTTGAATTGTCTAGTTTAAGAAAATCAATTACTCTTTATATATAAAAAATGTTTTGTGCTCAATTTGGCTGCACATACACTAAAATTGGAACATACAGAGAAGATTAACATGGTCCCTGCACAAGGATGATACACAAATTAGTGAATCATTCCATATTTTTACAACAACAGATGCTGGAAGGGATATGGCCAGAAGGGAAGCCTGCTGCATTCTTGGTGGGAGTGTAAACTTGTTCATCCACTTTGGAAAGCAGTTTGGAGGTTCCTCAAAAGCCTCCACATAAAGGTCCCTATTATACAGCAATCCCACTTTTGGGCATTCTCCCAAATGATCACAAACCAGTCCATACTAAAATTACCAACACAACAATGTTTATTGTAGCATTATTTTCCATAGCTAAGATATGGAACCAACCCTGATGCTGCTCAGTAGAAGAATGGATCAAGAAAATGTTCTCTCTCTCTCTCTCTCTCTCTCTCTCTCTCTGTGTGTGTGTGAATTTACACTTACACAACCACTTTGGAAAGCAGTCTGGTGAGTCCTCAGAAAGATAAATATTGACCTTCCTTATGGCCCACTCATACCACTTCTAGGCATCTATCCTGAACAACAGGTACCAATATTCAAGGACAAATGCACTTCCATGTTTATTGCAGCACTGTTCACAATAGCCAGGATATGAAAACAACCCATATGTCCCACCAGAGATGAATGGATCAAAAAACTGTGGTAACTATACACAACGGAATATTTTCCAGCCATTAGAAAGGACAAAATAATGGCATTAGTAGGGAAATCAATCAAGCTACAGGAAAACATGTTGAGTGAGTTAAGCCAAAAGCAAAGAGACAAATGGCACATGGTCTCCGTGATAAGCGGATGTTAAATCCAAAATGTAAGGTGATATGCCAAAATTAACAACACTTAAGAAACCAAGAACTTCCACTCATCTGGTCGAATCACTACTAAATAACCCCATTCTGCCCGTCATATGTGCACACTGAAGGGAAACCAGGAGGATGACACAGAACTAGAAGGAATCAGGGAAAAACATACAACAGTGGGATCCATCAGCTGCACTGGACATTGACCAAAATGAACTAAGCAACTCAATGTCACTGGAGGGAGGGAGGGAACAAGTGGGAAAGAAGGAACAGCTGACGCTATGCAATACAAAAGAAATATACATATTTCAAAACAAAAAATTTACATATGGAAGAAATAACTCTATTGCAAAGCTCATAGAATTGATAAATGTTGTAGACCATAATAGACAATTTGCTCCATCGAAGTTAGAATGTGTTTGTGACTTAAACTAAGCATCACTATCCCACAATACTGTGAAATTTGGGGAATTTGTAACCACTTAATCACAATAAAAACATTTGAAAAAATGATGAAGGTGGAAAAATAAGTTGCTCTAAAAAACAAAAAAGGAAAATGTTCTGTGTGTATTTGTGTGTACACACACACGCACACACATATACTATATATATATATATATATATATATATATATATATATATATATATATATATGTATGTATATTAATTCTATGCCTCCATCAGAAAGAATGACATCGCTCAATTTGTTAGGAAATGGAAAGACTTGGAAAAAAATTATATTAACTGATGTAAGCCAAGTCCAAAGAAACATAGGTCCCATGGTATCCCTTATTTGCAATAACTAGTATATGTCTGGGATAAGCAGAAAAGTTGAAAGCCTATGTGTATATGACTAGATAAGTTGATGTTAAGCTAAATAACCCCCAAGATAGAGACACAAGTGTTTTTTTTTTCTTTCTTGCTGTTGTTTCTCACATATTTATAATGTACGACGTGATTGTTTTTCTTTTTTATACGTTCCTCCCCAACAGTATAACCCTGTTTTCACTTTATTTAATGTTGGTGCACCTGCATCTTGAATGTACACTTCTTTATTTTGGGGACGGAAAGGAAAAAAACAACATGCTTAAATAGGAATTCAGTTTGACCCATTGTATAACAATAGATGCACAAGACATTATTTTGAAAAACAAACTTTACAATTTAGGCTAGGGACATTTGGTGGGGCTTTGGGGTATGAGGAGTGTACTTGTGGAGGTGTAAGGGAAGGAATGGTGGGGGGAAAACAAAGGAGGAGGTAACAATCCTTGATAGGAAATGTATTTATTACTTTGCTCATATAACTATAACCCCTCTGTACAGTATTTTTACAACAAAAATGTATAAAAATGTTTTGAGATGGAAGAGTTTATGACGCCCATTTTACCCATATAATATCATTAACAAAGAAATTAATGCAAAACACTGATATGAAGATATTTTGAAAAAGTGAGTGTGTGTGCATTCCTGCGTGTTGGCATGCTCTGAGTTTGAAATCAGGGTCTCAACATCTCGCTACGTCTTCCTCTCTAGATTGGTGAGTTATTATATGAGCTACATCTCCATTCCTGGCCCTTTGCTATTTCGTTAAAATTTTGAAAAATAATCTCATGAATTTATTTTGTCCTGTTGGCTTCCCAATATTATCCACAGATCTCAGGCTCCTTAGTAGGTATCCTGAGTAGTTAGGATTACAGGTGTGACAAACCAGTACCAGGCTTTCAGAATAATTTTAAAAGTAGAAGAAAATTTACTTCACAGAGGCCTGTTTTATCATCTCCTAGTCTTAAAGCATTTTGGAGTGATTAAATGTGAAATTTTTCATTCTTGAATTATTAAAATACAGTAAGTGATGACATTTAAAAGATTTAGTACTTTTTAAAAATGATACTGTGCAGGGAGCTGGGACAAATGCCATTACAAGATGGCGCCCAACTCCTTTCAGCTTAGAGGTAAACAACTCCACATTAGGCAGTGCTTGGCGGGACTGCAGGTCCCTAGCTTTGCGCATGCGCCATCATTGTAAATCCTGAGCCAATCCCGTGGCACCTGGTGACGGCAAAAGGCGGACAGCCAATCCTGAAGCGACCCGTGTTCCAAACCCTATATAAGCGGCTGTATTTCCTTGCTCGCTCTCTTGCGCTCAAGCTCTCCCTTCAACTAAAAGGCTCTCCAATAAAGTGTGATCTGAGAAGACTCCTGGTGTGGTGGTTGTTCTTCCTCGCTGGCTGAGAAGGCGTTCGCCGCAAGTGGTGCCGAAACCCGGGACCTGCGCAAGAGGTCGAACAGGAGCCAGAACTCAACACACGGAGAGGAGACGTCGGTAAGTATCCCTAGGTATGCTGTTTTTTACTATGGACTATTGGTTGTTTGCATTGCTGCTTCCTTTGTGGTTTGTCTTTCTGGTGGTTCTCTGTGCCTGTCTGCGTTGTGGGGATGACCACAAAGAGGGGGTCTCAAGGAGACCCCTGTACCCTTCTTTGAAGGAAGTTTCAAACCGGTTCTCAGCCCTACATGTGGAAGGGCAGGACCAAGAACGCAGTGATCCTGTGAGTGACTCAGAGGAAGAAATGTTAGAGGAGGAGGGAGAGCAGCTCGTTCCAGCTGATAATGAAGACTTAGAAGAGGCTGCGGCTGAGTATGAGGCAGACAGATATGGGGGGTGGCGTCCCCAAACGATAAGAGTACCGCAGCAGCCAGAAAGGAGGAAAGGAGCTGGCCCTCACCCGTCGGCCCCTCCCCCGCCGTACCCGCCGGCGGGGCGGAGTCACTTTATAAAAGGGAGCACATGGTCGCGGCTGGCGGCCGCATTTCCGGTTTTTGAAAATCCAATTACTAATGAAAGAAATTTTGAGCCGGTTTCCTACTCCCAGCTTAAGGATTTAGTTGAGGCAGTCCGGACTTATGGAGTGACGGCTAATTATACCATAGCCTTACTCCGAAGGCTGACTGTTAATGCCATGACGCCTACGGACTGGTTCGAGGTGGCCCGCACCTGCCTTAACCACGGGCAATTTCTTGATTTTCGATCTATTGTTCATGATAAGGCTCAAGCTCAATATAGACAAAACGTCCATGATGGGCATCCTGATTGGACTGTAGACATGCTTCTTGGGCAGGGACCCTTTGCCGTGGATCAAATGGGGTACCCCTTTGAAGTGTACCGGCAAGTGAATACCCTTTTTTACAAATCCTGGCGAGCTCTTCCAAACAAGGGGGAGATGGCGGGCAATTTAACAAAAATCACTCAGGCCCCTAATGAACCATTTTCCGACTTTGTTGCTCGCATGCTGGAGACAGCTGAGCGGGTGTTAGGAAATTTGGAGACAGCCATGCCATTTGTGCAACAAATCATTTTTGAACAAAGTACTCAGGAATGTCAGAGGGCAATTACCCCAGTTAGAACTCAAAGCCTGGAAGCTTGGATAAAAGCCTGTAGAGAGGTGGGTGGCCCTCTGACCAATGCGGGGCTGGCGGCTGCTGTTTTGTCAGCTGCCAGGGCCGCAAAAGATAATAAGGGAAAAGGATGTTTTCGGTGTGGTCAGTTGGGACATGTTAAACGGCAGTGCCCTCAAAATGGTGGTCCTGCACAAAACACGCCCAGGCCGCTAAGGACTCCAGGGGTGTGTCCTCGTTGTAAAAAGGGGAAGCATTGGGCCAACGAATGTAGGTCAGTCAGGGACATTGATGGACATCTTATCCCAAAAAATCATTTCAAACACTCATTCGGAACCAGAGCCAAAAAACGGGAAAAGGGGCCCTCGTCCCCAGGGCCCGAAAATTTATGGGGCATTTCAGACTCCGGTTCCCGAACAACCCCCACAACAACCCTCCAACCAAAGAGAGCAACCTCAGGCTCCACAGGGTTGGACCTCTGTGCCACCTCCGGACTGGTATTAACCCAACAGATGGGAGTTCAGATTGTGGAGACGGACATGACAGGACCCCTGGATAAGGACACTGTAGGAATAGTTCTAGGACGCTCCTCCTCTACTATGAGGGGGCTAATAATTTACCCAGGGGTAATTGACCCGGACTATACGGGGACCATTAAGGTCCTCTGTCATGTCCCCCGCGGGGTAGTGTCTATTTCCCCCGGAGACAGAATTGCACAACTTTTGGTTTTGCCTTCCTTGCACGGCAACTTCCCTGCTAAGGAGATAAAGAGAGGTGATGGAGGGTTAGGCTCCACTGGAGTCGACCTTATATGTCTGTCCTTAGCTTTGGACCAAAGGCCCATGTTAACTCTTCAAGTGGAAGGAAAAAGATTTGAGGGACTAGTGGATACAGGGGCAGATAGAAGCATCATCCGAAGAGGGCAATGGCCAAGACAATGGCCAACTCAAAAATCCTCCCAAACCTTGCAAGGGCTGGGCTATGCTGAGGCCCCACAGTTAAGTGCAAAAGAATTGACTTGGAGAACAGACGAAGGCCAGATCGGGAGGATGCAACCCTTTGTGGTTGACGTCCCCGTTAACCTTTGGGGAAGAGATGTACAGCAACAGCTAAAGTTAACCTTGACTAATGATTATTCCGAGGCCAGTCAAAACATGATAAAACAACAAGGATTTGTTCCAGCCCTGGGGCTTGGGCGATGTCTCCAAGGATGCAAGGAGCCAATAGAGCCACTTCCTAAGCAGGATAGAAAGGGTTTGGGTTTTTCTTAGGGGCCCCTGAAAACAAAGCTTCCACTAAAGGTGCGGTGCCCATACCTTGGTTATCCCAAAAAGCGGTGTGGGTTCCTCAGTGGCCCCTCTCTCAAGAAAAGTTGGAAGCAGCACAAACCCTTGTTCAGGAACAGCTACAGTTGGGGCATGTTGAACCTTCCGTGTCATCCTGGAACACCCCAATTTTTGTAATAAAAAAGGCCTCTGGAAAATGGAGACTGCTACATGACCTTCGAGCAGTAAATGCTCAGATGCAGATCATGGGACCGGTGCAAAGGGGGCTCCCCCTGCTTTCGGCATTACCTAAAGAATGGCCTATTTTAGCCTTAGATATTAAGGATTGTTTTTTCTCCATACCGCTCCATAAAAAGGACAGGGAGCGCTTTGCTTTTACTTTACCTTCAGTTAATCATGAAACTCCGGATGCTCGCTACCAGTGGAAGGTTCTCCCTCAGGGGATGGCTAATAGCCCAACAATTTGTCAATTGTTTGTAGGAGCTGTGTTGGCCCCTGTTAGAAAAAACTTTCCAAAGGTACGGATTATCCATTATATGGATATCTTGTTGGCTGCTCCTTCAAAAGAGACTCTTCATAGAGTGTTTGGGCAGATAACGGAGACCTTAGCTGAGAAGGGATTGATAATTGCCCCTGAAAAGGTTCAACAGACTAGTGTTGTTCAATATCTGGGAACCATTGTTTCTCCCAATGAGATTAAGCCGCAAAAGCTCTTTATTCGAACTGATCACCTTAAAACACTTAATGATTTTCAGCAATTAGCAGGAGACATTAATTGGATAAGGGGATTTCTTAATCTCCCTCGGTCAGAGTTGTTACCTTTGTTTGCCATTTTGGAGGGTGACCCTGAAGTCACCTCCTCTAGGTCCCTGACACCTTTAGCACTAAATTCCCTACAAAAGGTTGAGGCAGCTTTGTCTAGGGCTCAACTTTCACGGGTTGATTTAAAATTACCTATCGATTTATGTATATTAAAAACGAAAAATTATCCCACGGGGGTTCTTTGGCAAAATGGCCCCTTGTGGTGGCTTCATGGCAACTCGGTGGGAGCAAAGACAGTCCAATATTTTCCTGAATTAGTGGCTAAACAAGCACTTTTGGGCATAAAGTATTGTTTGATGCACTTTGCAAAGATCCCAGATAAATTAATCATTCCATATACCCGTGAGCAAGTTGAGATTTTGGCCGCTACAGTGGATATGTGGGCGATTCTTGTTTGCTCATTCCCCAATATTATTGATAATCATTATCCTAAACATCCTTTGCTTGCCATAGTTAAAAAAGATTTAATATATTTTCCTGTTGTTACTTCAAAGAAACCCTTGGCTGATGCTTTAACCATTTTTACGGATGGATCAAAATCTGGACAAGGTGCCTTCCTTGTTCAAGGACGCCGACAGCCGGTGGTCTTTAATTTTCGGCCAAACGTCCCACAGGCTGTTGAATGTTTAATTGTGCTTGAAGTTTTTAAAAGATTTGATCAACCTATTAATTTATTTTCTGATTCACTATATGTAGTAAATTCTGTTGCTTCCCTTGAAGTTGCTGCTTCAATTAAACAGGCTAGTACAATTTCTAATGTTTTGCTACAGATTCAATCCCTTATTTTAGGCAGAAAACACCCTTTTTATATTGGACATATTCGTGCTCACTCTATGTTGCCGGGCCCAATGGCAAAGTGTAATGACTTAGTGGATCAAGCAACTCGGGCTGTGGCTCTGGTCGCTGCTGATCCTGTAAAATTGGCAGAGGATTTTCATAGGTTGTATCATGTGCCTGCAAATACCCTTAGGAAAAGATATAATTTGCCCAGACATGTAGCTAGGGAAATTGTTAAAGCCTGTAAATCTTGTGTTACCTTTCTTCATCCTCCCCATGTGGGGGTAAACCCCAGGGGGTTGAGACCAAACACCTTGTGGCAAATGGATGTTACTCATTTGACATAATTTGGAAAGTTAAAATATTTACATGTGTCTGTGGACACCTTTTCTGGTGTCATTCATGCCACACCTTTGGCAGGAGAAAAGGTGTCTCACGTTAAAATACACTGCTTGGAAGCTTGGGCAGCTTGGGGAAAGCCCCTTAGACTTAAGACAGATAATGGCCCTGCTTATACTTCCCAGGGTTTTCGTGCCTTTTGTGCACAACTGCAAGTTGCCCACACTACCGGGTTGCCTTATAATCCTCAAGGACAAGGTATAGTGGAAAGAGCCAATAGAAGCATAAAAGAAATGCTTCAAAAACAAAAAGGGGGAATTGCTGAGTCAGCGTCCCCCAGGGAAAGACTTTCCCTTGCGCTCTTTACCCTCAATTTTTTAATTTTAAATGATAAAGACCAGTCTGCAGCAGACCGGCATGTGACAAGAGACTCTACAGACAATAAAGACATGGTTATGTGGAAGGATGTCATTGATAACAAATGGTATGGACCGGATCCGGCTATTACGAGATCCAGGGGAGCTGTTTGTGTTTTTCCACAGGATCAAGAAACACCACATTGGGTCCCAACTCGGCTAACAAGATTGGTCAAGGAAACTCAGGACGAAAAACAGGATGATCAAGAAGGCGTTGAGCGTGATAATATTACTGATGGTCAAGACCTATCACAGTCAAAGAGAGCTACGATGGGGGATCCTATCGGTGTTCCCGAGGCCGATGCCAGTTAGGCACGATGCCCGCCTTTTTAACAAAACCATGGATCTCCCGTACCTCACACTGGATGTGGAAGAAGCGCCCATCAGAAAAAATCGATCCATTTCCCTAAACGGGAGCTTGTGCTTCCAATTGGTTAAAAATGCATCTGCCCTTTCTCCAGGCATCCTGCTCTTATCTCAAACAGCAGTTATCTTTTAGGTAATTGGACTGGCGAGTTTGATGAGATGCTGGAGAAGCTGCGGATTGCCATTGTGATTGTTAATTCAACGCGAATGGATCCCGGAATTGTGGAAGGGCTCCAGTCCTGGATTTCCTCCGCTGTTTCCTGGTTTAAGGAGTGGGTGGGAGTTGGAATGTTTTTAGCCTGCTGCTTGGGCGGATGCGTGGTCTGCCTATGGTTGGTCTGTCGCCTTCGAGCCCAAACCAGTAGGGACAAAGTTGTTATTTCGCAAGCATTAGCCGCCTTGGAGAGTGGATCCTCACCCCAAATTTGGCTGTCGGCCCTGAGAGGTCATTAAGCCTTATCATTTCGCATAGCCCTAGCACCCCGAGGGATCTGGGGATCCCATTGCACCGGGACGGGTATGTGACTGATAACTTGGAACAGGGTGTAAGGCAAACGCACTGCACTTGGGCAAACGCACTGCACATGGGAATCACTTCCTGGCGTAAGCCCAAGAAGAGCACGTTGGGCTGCAAGTGGGTTGATGCCCAAGATCCCACCTCTGCAAAAAAGGCATCGGACGGGCCTGGTCGTCACTGGGGAAGGCGCCCCCCAGGCGAAGGCCAGTGCAAGGTCCTCTTTTTGAGGCAGAGGCCCGACCTCTACTCTTACCTGTTGCCAAAACAAAAAGGGGGAACTGCAGGGAGCTGGGACAAACGCCATTACAAGATGGCGCCCAACTCCTTTCAGCTTAGAGGTAAACAACTCCACATTAGGCAGTGCTTGGCGGGACTGCAGGTCCCTAGCTTTGCGCATGCGCCATCATTGTAAATCCTGAGCCAATCCCGTGGCACCTGGTGACGGCAAAAGGCGGACAGCCAATCCTGAAGCGACCCGTGTTCCAAACCCTATATAAGCGGCTGTATTTCCTTGCTCGCTCTCTTGCGCTCAAGCTCTCCCTTCAACTAAAAGGCTCTCCAATAAAGTGTGATCTGAGAAGACTCCTGCTGTGGTGGTCGTTCTTCCTCGCTAGCCGAGAAGGCGTTCGCCGCAATACTGGAACTATGGGACAGAAGAAATTTGCCTCTCTTTGGACCATATTTTATAAGCTCAGCTCTGTGCATGATAACACAATGTCACCAACACAGTCTGTGTTGAAGACAAAATGTAACAGAAAACAATTACCATGGGCAATAATTGCTATGCTATTATTTCTTGGACAGTATGAATATTGAATTGAGAGTATCAGTGAATGGAGAGAATTTATCTACCTTTTGTGTATTGCTGGAAGACTTTTGGAAAATTTGACTCATTTCCTTCCTCACTGTGTGTCTTGGGCCATGCACTTAGTGCCTTTAATTACAATTTTTCCCAACACTAAAATGGTAATAACATTAGCATTATAGCAAATGTTATCTTAAGAATTAAGTGTCCTTAGAATGATGAACTCTTTTCTCATGTAGAGGCATTATCAGATGAGAGGAACTGTATTTTTTTGTTTGCTTACATCCATTTATTCTTGAGTTTGAAATCTGAACTTCTTAAGACTGAAAGAAACCAAAATTAGACACGCAGGCTTTGGAAAGAGCAATCAATGTAAAATAAATAAAATACATATAGATATGTAAAAGGTCTAACTAAATTGTTATATAGTCTCAAGCATAAACAGAAAATGATTTAAGCAATATCATGTTATTGAAAATTGAAAAATGTTAGGAGTTGCTTAATTTTTTCCTTTTTACTACCTTGAATTAATTATTTTTGTATAGAGAGATTAAAGATGAGATTAACAAGAAAGTTGATTAAAAATGGACAAAAGTTCGAATAGACATGTTTTCCATAATCCCCTCTATATCACCAGTGGGTTTACACAGTTGTATTTAATACAACTTCTGTGCTGGCTTAATGCTGTGAGAAGAAGTCATTAGAGAAATGTAATTCAAAATTACTATGATACTACTTTATAACTATTATAACTCTTATCAAAAAAAATCAAAGGAACCAGGTGTGGTGGTAAAAGTTTGTAATTCCAAGCATTTAGGAGGTTGGATTTTGGTCTTAAGCCAGTCTAGGGTACTGAAGATAGTAAAAACTTGCCCTTTATTCCCTTTTGAATAAAAGGTAATCGTGTTGGTGAGAGTGTGAAGAAAAAGAAATTTTCTACTCTTGGACAAAATCCAGGTTAGTATTCTCCTTGTAGAAAGTAGTATGCAGTTTTCTAAAGAAATCATACTTGAAATATCATCTGACCCACCAATCATGTGATTATTTCTCTCTGGGTAACTCGTAAATATATCTGTAGTTCATTGTTATTCACACTATTCACAACAACAGCCAAGATGTAAATCGAAGTTCAGTGTTCAATGACACTAATAAAGCAACTGTGTTACATGCACAAATATCTTTTTCTGTTTCATCCTTAAAATAACAAGAGACTGCTCCCATTAGCCACAACTTACAATGACCTGTAAGATGTATTCGAAATGAAGAAAAATGTTATGTTCTGATCTTTGTAAACACACACACACACACACACACACACACACACACACACACAAACCATCCTCAAACATTGACAGAATTTTTTTTTTAAAGTAAAGTATTTAGTTCTGGCATTTAGTTCACAATGCATAAGATACTAGATATACATTATGACCAGGTATAGAGTTGTAATGTACAACATGAGGATACAGGGGACATCATTGGTCTTACATAGGAATGAAGCTAAGTAAATAGGAGTTGTTCTTCCTAGTAGTGGTTACTCTTTTAGTTATTCTTCCTTCAATAATGGATAAGATGAATGTAATTCTTTAAGTATACCTGCCTATTTGCAGAAATAATAACAAAAAATATAGCAATAATGTTGCACGCTCAACATAGAACAAAATGTCAAATTAAAATACATGAGATTATCATTCATGTAAACTAATTATTACAAATAAAGGAAACCGTGGGACCTATGTGTCTTTAAGTCTGGCTTACTTCACTAATATGATTTTTTCCAAGATCTTCCATTTCCTTACAAATGAGGTGGTCACATTCTTTGTGATTGAAGCATAGTTTTCCATGTGTGTTTATCTGTGCGTGTGTGTGTGTGTGTGTGTGTGTGTGTGTGTGTGTGTGTGTGTGTGTGTGTGTGTGAGTGT
This sequence comes from Dipodomys spectabilis, assembly GCF_019054845.1. NCBI lineage: Eukaryota > Metazoa > Chordata > Mammalia > Rodentia > Heteromyidae > Dipodomys > Dipodomys spectabilis. The sequence goes on from NW_024870959.1 coordinate 1,388,252, forward strand.
GTGTGTCATTTTTGGTAAATATTACTGTGATACACAGTAGTAGCTTTACTGTGGCCTTGTTTGTGATCACCTGGTTATATGCCCAGAAGTGTGATTACTGGGTAATAGAGGAGCATTATTGTGTACATCAAGGATAATCTTAGTAGATGAGCAGAATAGTTCAATAGCTATGTACATATGATTGTATAAGGTGATTCTAAGTGAAATGAACTCCAAGACATGTTCTTTGTTGTTGTTGTTCTTAATGTACTGTGATTTCTTTTTATGCTTTTGTGTTTTCCCCACCTATGGTTTATCCCCTGTAGTCACTGCATTTGATTTTGATACCCTGGGTATTTTAAATATGTTGATCTGAACTAGGGAAGGGAAAGAAAAAAAAAAGAAAATGGTGAGACAAAGGACAAAGGGGGAACCTATGCAACAGTGGTAATCACAAGTCAATATGTTGTAAATAATCTTGGGGGGTGCATTGGGAGTGAAGAGAGAGAAAAATAGGGGAAAGGTTAACAAGTTAGAAAAGAAATAAATTAATTACCTTGCTTATGTAACTATATCCCATCTGTACATTACCTTGACAATAAAATTTAAATAAAAAATAAAATAAAATATATGAGAGCAGCAATACAGGAGATGGGAGTGGGGGAAATACTGTAGTATTGTAGAGTAGAACAGCTGTGGAGAGCAGCAATTTGACTTTAATGTAGGAAGTAATAAACTAGCATACAGATTTTCAGCCTCATGTCAGTCATTAAAAAGGGAAAACAAAATGCACAATCAGCAAACCAATTGAGATAAAATAGAAAACTAAACAATTAAGATGAAGAGATGACTTGGACCAAGAATAACAAATGACACAATTAGGAAACAAATAACAAGCTGCTGGGCTGGGAAGGTGGCTTAGTGCTAGAATGCTTGCCTTGTATGCCTGAGGCCCTGGGTTCGATTCCTCAGCACCACATAAGCAAAAAGAAAAAAGCTGGAAGTGGTGCTGGGTCTCAAGTTGTAGAGCGCTAGCCTTGAGCTGAAATGCTGAGGTATAGCACCCAGGCCCAGAGTTCAGGCCCCACAATAACAAGCTGCTAAGTTTAAAAATGATCACCCTTAATTCTATTGACTTGTTTACATCACAATTTGTTAGAAGTATAATTCAAATCACAGTTTAATAGTATATCATTTTAATAATAGTTTACTTATTATTGATTTCTAAACATTGAATGTTTAATATATAATTTTAATTTCATCAGCTATAGAAAAGAAGAAAGTGAAAATAATTTTAATAATATATTTAATGAATTGTAAAATTGAGAAGCATTAGAATTTAAACAAATAACAAATCATTGCTTCATTTCTGTGAGTTAATGTAATAATTAAAAGTGTATTCTACACTTAGCAATCATCTTAACATCAAATAATAAATTATTACACATGACCCTTGGTATTATTTGGAAGGGTTCAGCACTGTGGCAAAATTCACACCACATAGTACACGAGGGTATGATCCCTCTCATATAGCTTAAATTGTGGAAATTTGATTTCTACATGCATGTTAAATTCTTGTCTAGGTGACATTTATAAAATTATTTACAATTATATACACGAGGACTATTTCAGATGATAATTAAAAGTGATATTCATTAATTAAATTTTTATTATTTCATACCAAATAAATATTTACAGAGAGACTGAATTTTTCTGTAGATGATGGTTTATGTGTGCCAGATTATACGTATTAAAGCTTATTTTATATTTCTAGAGTTGAATTTATTTGTCCATTACGGGTTAAGTGTATTATATTGGATATATGAAAGTAAACTGAATGTTTATTCCATTAATCCTTAGTCTAATCCCAATATAAATTATCCATGTGTTTGAAGTAATGAAAATAACAACAGATAAAAGCAAGATAAATCAGTCTGTAGTAGACAAGTATTTACCCCGTATTTACAGAATATTCTTGGGAATATGTGCTCCAGGCAGACCACAACTGAAGAATACTATGGTTTGAACTATCATAAGAGACAGAAGGAAGGGGAACCTTCCTTCCAAAAGTCTGATCCCAGGAATGTGATCTGCTTTATGGTGCCTACTTAGAAATGAATATTTTTCACAGTCAACTTTGAAAAGCCATCTTGATAGACGACTTCTGTAAGTGGTTACAAAGCATTATTGATGGCTTTGCAAGGATGCCTGATTGCCTCATTTTGAGACAATTAACAGGAATTTAGTCAGTTGTTCTTTGTATCCTAAGGAGTATAACTCATTGACTCTAGGCCAGGGGATCACAGGGGCCCATAGAAACTACTACCTTGAATAGTAATCCTAGATATCTAAAACAAAACACACACACACACACACACACACACACACACACACACACACACACACACACTCCAGTAAGCACAGCCAGGCAGGGTTGCTATCACAGCCTACAAGAAGTCAGGCAAAAAACATAAGCTGAGAATCATTTAGCTGATAACTAATATCTTTTTTATGAGTCATACTCAAATGAGACTCCAGAGAGAGGATCAGAAAGACTGATCAGACTAAAATTGGTCACACAAAGATTGGAAAGTAGAATTCCTTGTAGTACAAATAAATCATAGAAAGCTTGTGCATGTAAGAACATGACAGAAGACCAAATTCCAGAAATGCACATTTTCTTAGAAGTCAGCTTAATCAATTTTCAGTGCAAATCTTTGAATTCTTAAATATTTGACCACATGTGGGAGAAGGTTGAAAATAAAGAAAATTTCTTCACTCTATTAGGAAGTCCAATATCACATTAGGGAATAATCAAGCACAGATTTGTAATAAAAAGAGAAAACAATTATTCCAAGTGAGGGTTTCATTTCTTCTGATGTAAAAGTTCTTAAATTAGGTGCTAACAATTACCATACAATTGATCCAGTCCCCCAGCTGAGTTGATATTGACTGCAGTATTCCCACATGAAGGAAAAGAGAAAATTTACAAATGTCTGATGAAATGAGGTGAAGGTGAAGTGTTCTAATAGTAATATCTGAGGTTTAGACACAGGTGAAGAGGTGGATTTTCATTTTTAAAACTCCCCCATTTTTACCTGGTGCCAGTAGCTCACAGCTGTAATCCTAGCTACTCAGGAAGCTGAGATCTGAGGACTACAGTTCAAAACCAGCCTGGGCAGGATAGACCCTGAGACTCTTATTTCCATTTAACCATCAGAAAACCAGAAGTGGCACTGTCACTCAAGTGGTAGAGCACTCACCTTGAGTTGAAGAGTTCAGGGACAGTGTCCAAGTCCAGACTTCAAGCCCCTCGAACAACAACAACAACAAAATCTCCCTTTCATGGACTACCTACATCTCTTCCTAACATTCAACAAAGGAGCCATTTTATCACCCACTAACATTTAAGTCCTAATCTAGCTACTGCAAATAGATTGATTTGGTATCTTATATAAAATGGTTCATATTTACGGAAACAAATACCAGCAGTGGTAACATTTTTCCAGTCCTTGAACTCTGGGCCTGAGCCCTGAATACGGTTATGCTGGTAGTTTTCATGTGAGCTTGTTTGTTATTTATTGGATTACTGCCCATGGGGGGAATTACTGAGTCTTAAGGGAGATCTATATTTACTCTTTTCAGGAAACTCCGTACTGCCTTCCACAGTGGTTGAACATATTTAATTTCCCACCAACAGTGTAATAGAGTTCCCAATTGGCTACATCCATGCCAGAATTTGCTATAGTTAATTTTCTTAGTAATGGCCTTTCTAATGGACGAGGTAGAATCTGTCTTGTTTACTTATAGATTTGTAAGCATCTTCTAGCTATCATAAATGAATGAATCCATGAAACCTATATTGCTCAGAGTCTGCATTCCTTTGTCTTTTCTCTTAATATAATTTTCCAAAACCTTTCATTTTCCTTACTACTGATGAAAAGTCATCTTTCTGATGGGTGAATATAATTCCATTGTGTGTGTGTGTGTGTGTGTGTGTGTGTGTGTGTGTGTGTGTGTGAGCGTTTGTGTTGGTAAGATGAGTATAGGCCCATGTATTCATTTCTAAGCATTCTGTTTCATCTGTAATTTTGTAATTCCATATTATAGTTGCATTGCTTCTCTTCTACTTTGAAGAATATTGTTGGGATTTTGATGAGTATTGCATTGCCAATTGTTTATAGGAAGTATTGCAGTTTTCAAAATGTTAATTCTTCCAACCAGGAACATTGAAATACTTTCTATTTCTTTGAATCTCCTTCAATTTCCCTGTTTGTATTTTTAAAGTTTTCACATATAGGGCCTTCACAATTTTAGTTAAATTAATTAATTCCTAGTTTTGTTGTTGTTGTATTGTTTTGTTTAGATTTGATTTGATTTTGAGGCTAGTACGTATGAGGTTGTTTTTTGGATTTCAACGTGGATCTTCCCATTGTTGGTAACAGAAAAACTACTGATTCTTGTGGTTTTTATACCCTGTTACATTGCTGAAGGTTAGCATCACCTTTACTAACTAGAGGGAGGAATCCACAGGGTCCTTTAAATACAGGATCATTTCAATTGTAAAATGGGATAGTTTTACTCCTTCCCTATTTGGCTCTGCTTTATGTTTTTCTCTTGTCTATTGCTCTTGCAAGAAAGTCCACTACCATATTGAAGAGTAGTAGAGAGTGGACATCCTTTCCTTTTCTCATTCCTCATGTTAATGTCTTCATGCTTCCACCCTTAGGTAAATGCTAATTATCTGTGTCTTATACATACTCAGTTTAATATTGAGGAATGTTCCATGCATTCCTAGGTTCCCAGACCTTTTAATCATAAAGGGGTATTGGAGCTTGTTAAAAGCTATTTCTACATCCCTATTGATGATCATGTGTTTCTTGTCCCTGCTTTTGCGGGTGGTTTGTATTATGTTTATTGACAAGAATATTGACTCAAATCGTATCCAAGATGATTCCTATTTGATCATAACATATGATTTTTTTGTTAGTTGCTGAAATTGGTTAGTGAGAATTTTATTAAGAAGTTCTGCATTAATGCTTATGAAAGAGTTTGGTTCATAGTTCTCTTTCTTTGGTGAGTCCCTATGTGATTTGGGGAAGAGTCTAATTTTAGCTTCATAGAATGCGTTTGATAATGTTTCTCTCATAAATACTAAATGGATGCATCTTGGTTTTTGATACAACTATCTAATCTATGTCTTCTATTTGGAAATTTATGTCCATTGATATTGAGAGTTAAGACAGAAATATCTGATAAGTCCTGCTATGTTATACACCTGTTGTTAGGAGCTGTCCCTCATCTACTCTTAATATATTTACCTTGTTCTCTGGAAGGGAACATTTTATATGACCAGTTCCTCTTCTTCTTGATCTTCTCTATGTAGGATATATTTGATCATATTCTATTCTGATAATTTGGTGGACATATTTTGTTTCAAGTTTTCTTTGTCATGAAATATGTTTATATATCCTTTAAATGTAAAGGAGAGTTTGGCGTGGGAATGTATTCATAGTTGGTAGTTGTTTACCTTTAATGTTTGTCATATATAATGCCAGGCTCTCCTTTTTACCATATCAGTTAAGAAATCTATATTTATTCTGACTGTAGATCCTGTATAAATAATCAATCTTTTCTCTGTGGCATCTTTAAGAATCCTTTCCTTGATCTTTAATAATCCTCTAATGGATTATGATGTGGTGGTGGATTGTTCAGTTCTAGAATTCTGATTGGTTTCTAAAGGCTTCTCTTCTTTGAATGAGCCTATCTCGCTGGATTTTTGGCCTGTTCTCTGCTAGAATTCTGTAATATGCTTCCCATCCATTTAGTATCTTGCTCTTCTCCTTCTTGATAACTATCTCCCAGAAATTTGATCTTCTAACTGAGTCTTGAAGTTCTGGCAAGATCATTCCTTATTTCTTGGATTTGTTCTAAATGATTATTTCCTCTTTCCTATTAGATCTATTCTGTCTTTGACCCTGAGATTATCTTCTATGTCATCTATTTGCTGTGGAGACTTCTACTTTGTTTTTTTATTTCCCTGTCTTCTAATTGGTCATTTTTTAGGGGTTCTGTCTCTTTGTTAAAGCTTTGTTTTAGGTCTTGTATGGACTTTCTGGACATTTTTTCTTTGGTTGGGGGAGATGTAAGGATTGTTTTCTTAACTGTGTCTTATGTCATATCTTTTAACTAGGCATCCATTTTTTCTTGGACTCCCTTGCCTTCTCAGAATTTATTTATCTTTCAGTTTGAAGTCTCCATGAATTATTTTGCTAATGACTGGTTGGTCTCATCTTGTTCACAAATTTCCTTGTAGAAGTTTTCTATCTTTCCATTAATCACATTTTCCAGCAGTATCTGTAATACATTTTGATAACTATCTTCTACATCCTTGATTGTCTATTCTAACGCCTGGTTATTTACTGTATGAATAATACTACTTTGACATTACTTTTTTTGTATTTTTCTGATTTTTTTCTGTCCATTTGGAGGTTTTCTTTAGGGGATCTATGATATTAATAAGTGACTCTCTATGTTCTTAGTTGATTTGCAGGGTCTTGGTTTGGCTTCCAGTTGTAATGCATTTTTCTGGAATTGTATTTTTGTCAAGTCCATTAAGTGTAGGAATAGAAATCAGTTGTGGTGAGATGTTGTGATGTTAATATTTGTGGTTCCAGTGACCATTTGGACTGTCCAGTGGTATGGCAAATTGTCTATGTATATGGATGTGGTTTTCTCTGATGTACACTTCTGTTCCTGTTTATTTTTTTCCATGTTGCCTTTTATTTCCACACTGCACATGTGCTTTTGAATGTGTTGCCCAATGTGTTCCTGTGTGGCACCTTTTCATAGATTTCTCTTTTCTTGTGAAGACAGTATAAAACCTTCTTATGAATTGTATGTCTATAATTATATCTATATTTATAGCTGCATATCTATAATTATAGCTGATTTCATGTGACCCTCTAGCTGTGGAGTACCTGCTACGACTCTAAATCTCTGCTTTATTAGAGATAGCTAGGATAATTTTCTGTTGTTATTCTGTCATTGTTTTTCCTCTTCCTCAGATTTATTTTTTATATTGTGGATTTTTTCACATAATTTAGGATTTGTGATTGTTGTATCAGGTTATTTTGTTTTCCTGCTTATGCTACTTTGAAATAGTGATTTCAGGCTTTTAAGAAGAAATAGAAATGTATGTTATTAAATTGAGAGAAAGAGAAGACTTTTAAACCTATTTACTACAAGTAAATTAATATTAAGCAAAGCTAATGAAAATAATTATTTATTTACTCTTCAGAGGATGACTATAGTACTCTTGGATATCTCGGAGGAAAAGACTTTAGACTCATTACAATTGATGACTTACATTGAAATTACTGGCTAAACGTTCTTCAGAAAGGGAAAAGCTCCATAACTTCCATATTAGTATTATAAAATCATAATAGCTGCATGTTGAATTGTTTTCCCTTTGCTATTTTCAATTCCATTATTCATCCATTATGTATCTAGGGCTTTGAATGACCACTTCCTTAAAATACCTATATTGCTTATATTATGATGTAAATCTCAGTAATATAAATATGAATTTATCTGTGAGTCTCATCTTTAGTTGCATTCATATGAAATTTATGCAGTCTCAAGCAAGAAACCTGACTTTTTTACTCTATTCTATGCTTTAATCAATAAATCCAGTCTCTTTAGAAATGCGTTCTCAGCTTTTAAATTGCTTCAGTAAACATCATGTGTTTCTAGTATTTTTACTGAAGTAAATAATAAAGTTTGGAACATGAGGACAACTCTCCTATTAACCACTTTAAAGTAAACCCTTGGAAATTATTTTATATATAAAAATAAATAAGTGCAATGCAATGTTTATACATGAATAATATAATGGTTAAATCAATTAGACACAAGAACTACCATGCAATTCTCAATTAACTTAAAGGCATCAAAATATTGTGTTCATGAATATCACTCATTTTTAAAAAATGACTAGTCAATACAAAGTTTACATTCTATTTGAAATTTACAAAATGAAAATTACACTCAGATTTGCTGTCAATATCTTGTTTCCAGGAATACATTTATTTAGCAAACAAGGAAATAAAAAATAAGGGTTTGTCACATAGAATGAAAAATGTAGAAGCAGACTGTCTTTCCTTAAGATGTTAAGTACCTGCAAATCGTGTGATTTATTCAAAGATACTATACACACTCATAAGAGAATTTGTGATCAGAAGTGATAGGTAAGCAAAGTAACTGGAAAACTGTATGCTTAAATTGAGCTTTCAATAGAGGATGACAAGTTTTCAATAAATGAGCCTATTATTCTGTATCTCTAACACACATACAGCATTCTACATTTTCCCACATACTCCCATTCTCTTAGCACAGTTCCTGATCGGTATTCTTCTATTTCATGATCTCAATTCCTTCTAAAACAACAAAGTGGGCATTTTTTTGTCTCGAGATCCAATACATTCTAGTATCTTGGAACAGTAGTATGAATTCACGGAGTTTGACTTGAATGTCAAGTATGAAGATATTGTATTCAAGGTATTCTTAATTGGCCTGAAGCGTACAAAGATACACAGTATACTTAGAACAAGGGACTTGATCTCAGGGAAACATACAAATCCAGGCAAGATCCTGAAGCAAAGAAAAGCAAGGGAGCACAAACATCAGTCAACTATAATTACAAAGGAATGGAACTGATCTCTGATGTGTCTGGGTGGCAACTCTATGTGTTTGTGTGTGGGTGTTTGTGTGTGTGTGTGTGTGTGTGTGTGAGTAGAGAGAGAGAAAGAGAGACAGACAGAGAGAGAATTTAGTGTGGCTTCCATATTTACAGTCCATAGAGCATTACTTGTTAGGGAAGAGGTGCTCATATCATAGCTGTGATACTACTGTCATCACTTTACTGCAAAAAAAACACTTGCTTAATCTCTAATTAAATAGGGAAAATAAACTAACCTCTTACACGATTGTTTTGACAATTAATTAGTATATTAAAGGCCAAAGGGAGGAATTGGAGATCAATGTAATCTTTTTTTCCTCTCTTCTAAATATTACACTGCAATAGATGTGATTTCAGGAGTCTCCTGCCATGTACTTCCAGTTGAATTACTAATATGCTTAATAAATAATATGAAACATGTGATAGAGAAATAGATCAGCCAACAAGCACAAAGAATTTGTGATAAGATTGAGCTTCCAGCATGGTTGCCACAACTTTTAGGAATGTAATTCCTTCATATGAACTTCAAATTTTGTGGCTTTCCCTGTGTGATTAAATGGCAAGAAAGTACTGTAGAAACAAGAATTCTTGTTCAACCAAGTAGAAAGTGCTCATGTTCCCATCCTCACGTTGCAAATTTCCATTCCATATAGACTTTCTGTTAGAGTGCTTTCATTTAACATACTTCAGCAACTCATCCTTCCCTGTGGGAGACAAGAAAAAAGATAATTTTGTTTGTATATTAAATTATGTAAATTAGTATGCACAGGCATGATTTGTATAATTACAGAAGTTTGTAATAAATATAAGGAGGGATCATTTCACAATAAAAATATAATTAAAATCACATAATAAGACTAGAAGTCACAGAATTTTGTGCATGAAAACATGCATTAGATTAGTTGCAGAATTTCTATTTTGAGATAAACTTTATATTGAAGTATAATGCACTTTACCTAAGGATTGAAACACTTTATTGAAAAATATATTTCCTGGAGATATTTTTGCTTCATAATTTTAGGAATACCGTTGGACCCATTGTAATAATGAGATGTACAAGACGTTATGTCGAAAGACGAACTTTACAACTTTGGCTGGTGAGGGTGTGGAGATGGGTAAGGATGGGAAGGGGAAACAAAGGAAGAGGAAACTGCTTGATAAGAAATGTACTCATTACTTTGCCCATATAATTGTAACCCCTCTGTACGATATTTTCACAATAAAAAAATTAAGAAGAAAATGATACCAAAGTAATCATTTTTGTATTATTTTCTTATTTCCATGTGATTTACCTCCAATTTAGAAATCTAGATATATAATTTAATTTAATTTTACCAAAAATATTATTGAGTATAAGATTCTTATACTCTCTACATTCTTCACACTGAGATCATCAAATATGGTGAGTTTGAAATGATTAGTCTCTGTTTGACCCATGTGAATATTATTTACAATGTGAGTGAAATGTTTAAAAAGTAGTATTTATTTTAGTTGCTCTGAAGAGACAATAACTGATAAAATCAAAGGCTAAAAATGATTAGATTTAAAATTTAGAATTCAGGAAATATTTTTGACCACACTGGTTACTGGACCCTTCACAAAAACCTCATGAGATAATTTATATTGATGAAGCAAACATCCCACACTGGTTACTGGAGCTTTCACAAAAACCTCATGAGACAATTTATATTGATGAAGGAAAAATCCCAGAGTTTAGACATTTACGAATAGAAAAATCATGTCATTCTGAATATGTAGAGCTACATAACAAACATAGAAAATTTAGCTTTTAAATATCTGAATATACTAATACATTTAATTGCAGGGTAAATACTTGTTCTGAAAGGAGTTAAAATTGCATTTATTTTGAAAAGTAAACCTAAGTATTCATTTGAATAAAAGACAATGTTTAAAATATCACTCATCCAAGACACAAGATTTACAGTTCATTGTTTTTTATGCCTATTATGTTCTCTAAACTTACTACAAATATTAGATTAGTAAACCTAAATCATTGCTTTGTAGGGAAATAGAAAGATTCTTAAAACTCATGACCATAACTTTTTCTCAAACAATTACTAGGTAACTGTTTTATATTTTTTGTCAGGGAATCTTATTTTTATTCATTAAGTTAAATAATTGGCCAATAACAATATAAATTATGCATGAACAAAGTTTAGAACAAGTATTTCTTTCACAAAACATATCATAGTTCTCTTCACGAACACTGGAAGGCAGTGTGTTATTTATTTATTTATTTTTAGTTATTTTATTAGTGGTTATTAATTTTCAGAAGTGGCAGTTTCGTTATTCTCTTTCCATAATATATTTAAAACATTTGATTATACTCACTCTATTTCCTTTTTGTTACTCCTTCCTCCAAAGATCTTGTTTTTACATAAAATTATATCTTTATATATGCACATATAAACTCTTTTGGAAGATTTAAGCTAAACTGCAACTTAATTTTGAACTAGGCCCTGAGAGGAGACTTGAGCTAGTACAGCTTCTTTACAGACTTTGTTTTTGTTTTAGGGATTTTAGGAAAAAAACCAAAAACCTCTAAAAAAGGTTAACTGGACCTTGGCTCCAACCAGCCCAGTTCTTAGAATGAGAAGAATGCCCCTAGGTTCCCCTCCCCTTAACAACTTAACCCACCTTCATTGTTCTATTAAGGATTGACCTTTTAAACAGAGAGCCAGTAATCAGGCTCATGCTGGCAACATCCTGAGTTTACTAAACTCCTTGTATATGCTTACCTTAAGCTCCACTTTACCATTGAATTTGTGAGTCATTTAAACCAAAAGTGATAGGCTGGTTTAAACAGCCATTATGTGACAAAGTGTAACCTCATTGGCCACCTGTGTGTGGTCTGGTATGACTGTGCAATCTTTTGGGTGTGTGACAATCTCATTGGTTGCCTACATGACCAGGCTGTGATTTTTGCCTTTAAAAACCTAAGCTGCTGGGGTCGCAGTATCAGCTCCTGAGCCTGTGCTGCAGCCCTGGCCGGTCAGTGTAGGAACCTTCTCAATAAAGTTGCTTCTTTAATAACAACTTTGTTGTGGTGGGCTCTGTCACTCCGGACGACTAAGTGGGCTTGCCTGCCTGATAGGGGGTCTTCCTACTACAAATTTAAGATGTACAGAAGATTAACAGGATGAACAAAAATGAATATTTTTTTGTTAACTTCTAATTGAACTATCATTATTATTATGGTTAGGGTTAGGATACCAGACAGAATTAGAATTAGGGTTAGAGAAATAGCAAATTTAGGTTCAACTCAGGATGACCTATTGCAACAATAATACTCACAGCACACTGTACTGAAAATGAACTTTACACCATGGAGAGAGAAGAGTGATGGAGATGGGAGAGGGAAGGGATAGTTGGACAACAACAAAGAAGGGAGTAACAATGGTCAACAAGAAATGTACTCATTACCTTAAGCATTTAACTGTAATCCCCCTGTCAGCCTCATTACCTACTCAGGAAGCTGATTTCTGAGGACCGCAGTTCAAAGCCAGCCCAGGCAGGAAAGTCTGTGAGAATTTTATCTCCAATTAACTACCAGTAAACCAGAAAGTGGTGCTGTGGCTCAAGTGGTACAAGCGCACACCTTGAGCTAAAGAACTCAGGGATTGTGCTCAGGCCCAGAGTTCAAGCCCCACGACCGACAAAAAGAAAAAAAAGAAAAAGAAATGTGTTAAATGTTAAGTAAAACTGAACTTTTTTAGATTTTAGGAATTCAGAAAAATCTGTGATAATGGAAGTACAATGTATTCCATAATATCAGGATTTGAGATCAATGGGTATAATGATTCCTCTTATGGAAAAAGATAGGTTCAGAGATAAGAGTGAGAAAATCTGTAGGGCTTAGGAAAACCTGCAATTTATTTCGAGGATTACAGTGGAATTTCAGGATTGCAAAAAATGATCATTTTTCATAAATTTTAGAATTGGGATACCTTTAGAGTTAAGGTTATGGTTAGGATTCCAGCCATGGTTAGTGTTAGGTTGAAAGAGAAAAAAAATAAGGGTCAAATTGAAGGTAAATTTTAATATAAGCCTGGCAATAAATAGAATGAATGTGAACTAGAGTATTGCTATTAATATTAGAATCAACTTGCAATTAGGCTTATATTTATTCTCAATATTCCAGTTAAGATTAAGTTTAGCGTTAGAAAATGACTAAGATATTGGAAAAAAATTGAAACTTATGTTTGGAAGGCTTATTTGAATCAAGTTAGGATGAATGAAAACTAGTGTAATACTAACTAGTTAGTGTTAGTATTGATATATAATTTGGATTAAAATCAGGGTCAGTATTTTGTTCTATTATGATTAGCATTATGAATAGGAAAGTTTTACTATAAAATTGAGATTTCACTAACAAGTAGAAGCAAAAATGTGAGCCTTAATAGTAACTAGAGCATTATCATTATATTTATTTCTCAGTGATCATTCTTGTAATGATTGATGAGAGTTTTACAGCCAGTTTTAGGTTGAGAGTTAGCGTTAAGTAAAGGACTAGGTGATATGTAAATCTGAAATTGTTTTAGGATACAGTGGTGCAGGAAAAGATAGGATTAATGGAAACTACAGTATTTTTCCTGGTAAGAGAATTTGAGGACAAGTAATATAATGGTTCATGTTAGGAAACAAGATAACTTCACAGGTAGAGTCAGGAAATTTGTTGGAATTAGGGCAAATTGAAACTCATTTCCAGAGTGCAAACTGGATTTTCATTAAAATGAATAAATCTAGAGTATTTATTATTATTAATTTTGGACTATTATTAGTTTGAAAATTAGGTTTCAGTTCCAGCTGGACAGTGTTAGCATTAGGGAAATGGAAAATTTAGGGTCAAACTGAAAATAAATCTTTGAATAACAAGTCAAGATCAAATTAGGATGAATAGGAAATAGGAAACTGCTAATAATATTAGGATTAGGGTATGATTAGTGTGAGGGAGCCTGAATGTTGTGTTAGAAAAATGGCAAGATATTAAGTAGAAACTATTTTTAGAAAGATGAGATGAATCAAAGACAGGATGTATAAATTTAATGTACTTTTGTGGCTTTTAGAATCCAAAGGCAATTGGTTCTAGGGTTAGGGATACTTTTTCTAATTTATGAACTAATGAATTAAAGGCACAATTCTTTCATTCTTACAAACCAAGACAGTCACGATTTGGGGAAAAACAATTTCCTACATGAAAATGTGTCTTAAAATATTTTCCAACCAGGATTAAATAATAGTGAACAGGTTGTCATTTATTAAAATTGGGTAAGTTGATGATAAAACTTTCAAAAAATATCCAAACGCGTAAAATTGGAACTCAGATATGTTACTGGGAAAACAGATACTTGCTCTAGCTGGGAAATTGTGTGTGTGTGTGTGTGTGTGTGTGTGTGTGTGTGTGTGTGTTTGTGTGTGTATGCACCCACCACATGTCTTCAAATCAGGCTTGGGCCCTGTCGTCAGCTTATTCTGTGGAAGTATGGTACTAAACCACGTAGCCACAGGCTTTCTTCTGGCTTTTTAGTAGTTATTTTGAGATAAATATCTCATGGATTTTCCTGTCTAGACTTAATCTTCTGATGCCCAGCAATCCTTGGGTTAGTGTTACTGTGGGTGCTACCACAAAATGACAGTTCATTAAACTGGGAGCAATATGGAAGTACTCTTGCAAGATATGAAGTAACCAGTTCATTAATGTGGGAGTAACAGGATCACATTAGATTGCATTCAAACACATTATTTCTGATGAGTTTAACTGAAGCCCAAAGCATAATCCAAACCTATTTGCCACATTGTATGAAGTAGCACATATTCATGGTGTAGAATATGAACAATGAATTAAATCATAAAGACTTTGTTGGGTTTGCAACAAAGAAATAGAGTGTCATTGAAATGAAGTCCAGACTGGAGGCCTGTAGCAAGCAGGAGAGCATCTGCTTAGTGTGTGTCCAACCCCCAGGACCATAAAGAATTAGAAGAGAAAGTGTAAGAGAAAGAAGAAAGGAAAGGAGGAAGAAGGGGTAAGAGAGGAGGAAGGGCATAGCAGGAGGGAGAAGAGGAGGGGACAGGGAGAAAGTAGAGGTAGGAGAAAAGGAAGAGGGAAACAGGACTCTGGAGAAGAGGAGCAGGTGAGGAGGCAGGAAGAGGAAGATAAATGCAATATATCAACAAGAATTGTTGGGAAACATTTTGCATAAGCGATCTGCATGTTCATGGCAGGATTATTTTCTAATCAGAGAGACAGCTAGCACAGTGACAATATGGGTGATACCTGTTACTCAATCATTTTATTCTCTTTCTTCAGTGAGGAGTTCAGAAGAAATGCTTAGTTCGGTGTTTTACAGATATACTTCAGGATTTCTTTTTCATGAATCAAACAATGGAAAGAACTAAATGCAACTTCCCTTAATAAAAAAAGAATAGAAGCTATATTTATTTGTATTACTATGCATGAAGAAATTCTGGAGATTTCTGGTTAATTCAGAGGGCCCCGTGCAAAAATACAGGACAGGAGGAAAGTAAAACTGTTTTTAAAGTATAATATGTTATCATTGCTGAAAAGTTTTACTGGACGTCTTTCATTTTTTTTTTTGTTTTTTGCTTTTTGCCAGTTGTTCATTGCTCCAAAGCTGTGCCCTGGAGCCCTTTCCAAGTCACCACATGAAACTCCATTTCTGTAGTCCCTGTGGGTGTGGGTGCCTCCTCAGGTCACCCGTTGAGATGTGTGGCCAACTCCTTTATGGTGGATGTGCAGTGAGTGGATGTGTGTGCATGCTCCCCAGCATTTCCAGATGAGCCCAGCCCACCCTTCCCACCTAACTTCCCAGTCACAGTTGCTCCATTTCACCCAGGAGCTGGCAGCTATGGGTATGGAGTTGAGGCCACTGTTGCCCTCTCCTCCTCCAGCTGTGTTGGTACTGGTCTTCTGTGCTCCTGAGTGCGTGGCCCATCCTAGCGAGACTCTGTTCTGGGGTCACTGCCTGCCCCCATGAGTGCGGGGTGGAGGACACCCTGTTTGTACACTGTACAGTCCATTGGTAAAGGAAGGCTGGGCATGCAGTCTGCCCCCTTGGGGCCACGCAGCCCAGCCTTGGTTCACCTCATCTGTTTTTAAGGGGGTCTGGGTACTGGAGCCATGTGTTGGCCCTTCTGCCAGCTGGCTTGTGACAGATGCAGCAGCTCAGCAACCTGGAGCCCCTTCAGCAACTCTGTGGACCTCCTTTTTCTGGTCCTTGTGGACTCGGGTACAGGGCCAACCCTACATATTCCAATCAGCACACCAGCTGCAGCACCGAGGGAATGAAGTTCCTCTTGCTTTGCTGTGTAGCCTCCTCCGTCGTCTTTCTGGCCCACATGGGCCCAGCTCTGGGTGCCATTCCAGGGATACTCCATTTGGAGGCAATGGGCTCACCCCCTACCCTCGTTGTTCTCCAAAGCAGGGGAAAGTGCCTGGCCTTGACAATTTAGGCTGCACAGATGGAAGGCAGGACTTGCCTTGCCTTCCCCCCGGCTTTGGCACCTGAGTCTGGGTTGCTTGGTTTAGTCACTAATGGAACCTTGTTGGCTACAGCCCACCGCAAAGGTCCTGCACCTGCTGCAGCAACAATGCAGTGTCTTGGACCCCCTTAGGGTCACCACATGGACCCCTGATGGGCCTACTTGGGCTGGGTGTGGGTTTCATCTCAGGACTCCCATTAGGAAGTGCCACTCTCCTTCGTGGTACTGCAAGCAAGAGGTGCCACATATAATATCTACTTTCTAACATTTTCCTTCACTGAGATAAACAGAACTTGGAGATATAAATAAGTTTTATAAAAACAAAATATATAAACTATATCACTTCAACCTTTTAAACCACTGTAATATTTTTATCCAGTAGGAATTCTGTCTGTAATTACCTATTTTACATTTGAATGTAACTAATGTAATGTATTTTGTGTATATTTTACTATTCTAGTATAATTTCATTTGCACTACTTATATTTTTTTTCAAATTCTGTGATTTAATCACGTGTTTATGGATAGGAGTTTTGTTGTACTTTTATTTCAGTTTTCCATTATGGCCTTATGAATACAAACAATAAAATCCATTCTTGTTGGTATAAAGTTCAATGATTTTGGAATACAGACTCAAGGATATAGCATAGTATTACATATCATACAGTAATGTGTAACACTTTGTTTAATACTGCTCCAAAAAATAATTGATAATTCAGGTGGCAGCCACTTCATCTGCCATGCTGGTCTGTCTGGTGAAGTAGGATCCTAGTGGCAGCTTGCCCATATCAGGCCATTGCAGGCACCTCACCTGGGACTGTGGGAGAGGATCAGGGTGCACCTGCTGTTCAGCTAGGGCAGCAACCCAGCAGCTGCTGTGTGAATGACACAGTGTCACTGACTCACATCTAACATATGCCTGCCCCGTGGGCTTGGGCCCTGAGGATCAGCCCCTGGGAGCACACACACACACCGTGGGGCAGGGGGTGCCTACCTAGGAAGGTGTTTAGACCAAACAGAAGCCACTCTGCAGATTAGCTGGTACAGTATATATTCTCGTTAGGGCAGGGGACAATTCTGCTGTGCTGTGGGGAGAAAACAAGAAGACAGACCCAGGCAGGTGAAGCCAACTTTTCGTACTCAGGCTGGCAAGGAAACTTTCCTCCATGCACTCTCCAGCAGGCTCAGGAAGCCCTTCCATGTTCCTTGTCCATGGAGTAGCAGCCAGGGACACTCATGTCTGGTACTCCTTGCTGCTCTTTTGGGTTTGTTTGTTAATTTATACAGACAGCCCCTCCCTCAGACAGCAGAGTTATTCTGGGTTTTGTAAAACGTTCTGCATCTGAGCATTCCCAAGTTTGGTTTTTGTATTGTTTCTTGTAAATGCTTTGTGAAATTTGTGTTTTAGGTGTTGAGGTGCGAGAGAAGGAGCCAGATTATGAACACAGTTTCCTACCAGTCTTTCATTTAAAAATGAAAACAGATTCTCTATAAAAATGCCTATCCGGAAATAAATTTGAGAGGGGAAAAAAAGGCTGCTTTCTCATAAGATCAAAATGTGCTAGTTTTATATGCATGTTTTATGCGCTCAAAATACAATTAAGTAACTCACTATCTAGGAACAATTGTCCAGAGCTAAGAGTTAAGTGTCTGGGACCTAGAGGCATAGTGTTTGTGAGGTTTATCCAAAGGGAGGGAAGAAAGTTAAAATTCATAAATGACTTTGTAGAATCAAGGTGGCAATACAAAATGAGAATCACAATAAACTTCTTTGCTATTCGGGGTCTTTCATTATTCCATATGAATTTTTGGATTGCTTCTTCTATTTCATTGAAGAGTGACATTGGGATATTGGTAGGTATCGCATTGAATTTGGATATAGCCTTTGGCAGTATTGCCATTTTCATGATGTTAATCCTCCCAATCCAGGAGAATGGGAAGTTTCCCTCTTCTATAGCTCTGCTTTAATTTTCTTTTTCAGGTTTTTAAAGTTCCCATCATAGAGGTCCTTCACCTCTTAAATTAACTCCTAGGTATTTTATTTTTTGTGCGGCTAGTAAAAAGGGGTTGCTTTCCTAATTTCAGCTGCACTCTTATCGTTATTGGAATACAGGAAAGCCTTTATTTTCTTAGAGTTAATTTTATAATCTGCTAGTTTACCAAAGTTTCTGATCAGCTCAAGTAACTTGAGAATGGAGTCCATGGGTTTCATTAAATACAAGACCATGTCATCTGCAAAGAGGGAGAGTTTTACTTCATCATTTACTATTTGGATCCCTTTAAGATTGCATCTTATCTTATTGCCCAAGATAGCATTCTAATATTAAGTTGAAAAGGAATGGAGAGAGCAGACATCCTTATCTTATTCCTGAATTTATAAGTAATGGGTTTAACTTCTCACCATTAAGTATAACGCTGGCTGTAGGTTTGTCAGTTCTTAGCAGAAAGAACAGCACTAGAGCAATATCAGTTCCAAATTTCAAACGCTACTAAAAAGCCATGGTAATAAGAACAGCTTGTTTCTGGCACAAGAACAGACCTGAGGACCAATGGAGTAGGACTGAAGACTCAGAAATGAACCCCCTGACCGATAGCCACCTAATCTTTGACAAGTGAGCTAAAAAAAGAGTATGGAAGAAAGACAGACTTTTGAGTAAATGGTGTGGGAAAAATTGGTTAAACACCTGTTAAACTAAAGCTGCATCCGTGTATATTATCCTGCACAAGAATCAACTCCAAATGGATCAAAGACCTCAAAATAAAAGAGGACACCATGAAAACATTACATGAAGGAATAGGATAAACTCTAGGGCTTTTTAGCACATACCGAAATTTTCTTAATAGAGAGCCAGAAACAAAGAGTAAAGAAAAATAAGTTAAGAAATTCATTCCTTAATTCATCTCTTTATGAAACAAGTAATTTACTATTACAAGATGAGATGAAATTATAAATTCCAAATGCTGATGCAGTCTGTATGTAATAAACATATTACAATAGTCAGAAAAAGAAATCAAAGAAACGTTGGACAAATGGGATTGCATGAAACATGAGAGCTTCTGCAAGGCAAAGGTCATAGCTAGCAATATCAATAGAAAACACACGTTCTGGGAGAAGATCTTCATGAGGTATAAAACAGACAAGGTCTTATATCTAAAATGTACTTAGGACTCAAAAAATTAAATCCCCCAACAGCAGATCCTCAAAGAAACAACTGCTCGATAATTAAGTGGGCTAAAACTTAAAGAGAGACTTCCCTGAAAAGGAAATAAAAATGGCCATTAGACACATGAAGAAATGTTCAACTATTCTAGCCACAAAAGAACTGAAAATCAAGACAACATTGCGATTGCACCTTACTCTAGTTAGAATGGCTATAATCAGGAAATTTAAAAACAACATGTTGGGGGGGATGTGGCTAAAACTGAACCCTATTTCATTGATGGTGTGAGTGTAAACTTGTTTAACCACTTTGGAAAGCAGTATGGAAGTTCTTCAAAAGACTTCATGTAAAGTTCCCCTATGTCCCAGCAAGCCCACTTTTGGGCATTTAGGCATTTACCCAAAAGATCACAAACATGGTCATACGAAAGTTGCCTGTGCAACCATATTTACTGCAGCATTATTCACCATAGCTAAGATATGGAACCAACCTCGATGCTCCTCAGTTCATGAATGGATCAAGAAAATGTGATACACACACACACACACACACACACACACACACACACACACACAACACACACACATACACACACACAATGGAATTCTATGCCTCCATTAGAAAGAATGAAATTGTCACATTTGTTAGGAAATGGATTTGGTACATATTATATTAAGTGAAGTAAGCTAGGCCCAAAGAAACATATTTCCCATGGTTTTCCTTGTTTGCAAGGACTAGTATATGTCTAGGACAAGCAGAGAAGATCAAAGGCTATGGATGTATAACTATATAAGATGACATTAACTGAAAGGTACCCCAAGTCAGACACACAAGTGATTTTTTCTTTCTTGTTTTTGTTTTTAATATACTTATAATGCACTATGTGATTCTTTTGTAGGTTCATCCCCCCATGGTATAATCCCTGTTTTCATTGTATTTGATTCCAGTGTTCTGCATTTTTGTATACATTTTTGTAATTTGGGGTGTGGAAAGGTTATAGCAGAATGCTGAAATGGGGATGCAGGTTGACCCATTGTGATGATGAGATGTACAGGACACTGTGCCAAAAATGAATTTACAATGTCGGGTAGGGGTCAAGGAGGGAGGAGTTGGAGAGTTGGGGAGGGAAAGGGTAGTAGGGGAAAAACAAAGGAGGAGGTAACAATGCTCAATAGGAAATGTACTCATTACCCTACTCATGTAACTGTAAACCCTCTGTATAGTATTTTTACAATAAAAAATATAAAACTCTCTTCCTGGTATAGATTTCCAGTGCTGCCCTCGGCATTGCATTTTTTGCCTTTTCTGGCTGTGGTTAGGTCCATCTGCCTAGTGGATCAGTAGTCTTCAAGGCTTCTTGGTCCTGAAGTGGGACTTGGATTATCCAGTGATGGTTGGAACTAGGCCAAGGGCAGGACAAAACCACTTCCAGGGCATGGCTTCTTCATTCCCCCCCTCCCCAATGCAACTAGGATTGCAAGCAGAATTTCTATGAATTTGACTCCAGAAAACAACTACTGAACCAAAAGGAAAGGTCACCAAACACCTCCCTTCCTCCCCCATTCCTTCCTTTCTTCCTCCTTGGGAAAGTACAAAATAATTTTGCAGGTTTTAGCAAACACACAAATTGCCCACCACCTCCCCTTTTAAACTAGGTTTAAAGTCACTAAGTCATGTAAATGGATAATGCCGCACTCATTATTCTGGACAACTTCAGGTTGTTTGATGCTTTAATTTGTTGTTGTTGGTGGTGGTGGTAGGAGGGCCTGAACTCTGGGTCTGGTTGCTGTACCTGATGAGATTTACAGCTCAAGGCTAGTGTTCCTCCATTTGAGCCACAGAGCCATTTCCACATTTTTCTGCTTATGTGGTGCTGAGGAATTGAACCCAGGACCTCATGCATTCAGGACAAGCACTCTACCACTGAGTCTCCTTCCCAGCCTTAATGCTTCAATTCTTTAAATTTTATTTTTGTCAGTCCTGGAGTTTAATCTCAGGGTGTAAACATATCCCTGAGATCTTCAGCTCAAGTGGAGCCCTCTACCACTTGAGCCACAGTGCCAACTCCTGTTTTCAGATAAGCATCTTTCAGACATTCCTGTCAGGGTTTGCTTTGATCAGTGAATTTTTAATTATTGGAATATTGCAGTTTATCTGAAATTTAAAGTTTTCTGTAAAACTTTGTCTTCAAGTATTCCAATAGTATTAAATATTACATTTACAATCTATTCTGCAGCAATACATTTTGAAATTATTATGTTAAGATGAAAATCTTGCTGTTTGTAGAAAAGTCCCATTAAAGTCCAAATTGGAAATATGGTCATTTCAGCAGCCTTGAGTCTCCTTCATATTTATTTATTTATATTTGTGAAAATACCATGCAGAGGGGTAACAATTACATGGGCAAGATAATGAGTACATTACTCATCAAGCATTGTTGCCTCCTCCTTTGTTTCCCCTTCCCATCTGTTCTCATCTGCCGCCCCCCATGCTCTTCAGATACCCCTTTGCCCGCCCCCCACCCTTGCCGGCCAAGGTGTAAAGATCGTTTTTCTTTCATTTTTTATTTATTTTTTTTATAGTGAGAATACCAAACAGACGAGTTACAATTACATGGGTAAGATAACGAGTACATTTCTTATCAAGCATTGCTGCCACCTCTTTGCTTCCCCTTCCCATTCCTTTCCATACTACCCTCCTCTCCCCACCCGACCCTCCCCCCACCCCCCATCAAAGTTGTAAAGTTCGTTTTTTGACCTAAAGACTTGTATATCTCATTGTTGCAATGGGTTCACCTGTATCCCTAGATAAAAGATTCGTTTTTTCCCTTCCCCTACACAAATTATAACAACATCAAATACAGTGAAAGCAGGGGCTATACTGTGGGTGATGGACATACAAAGCAATATAGAAATCATCTTATAAATATGTTAGAAAATATCGCAAGGAAAAATAAACATGGAATCTTTATCTTGTGGTTCATTTCACCTAACACCAAATTCTCTGACCTATTCTGCTCGTCTCAGACATATTCTGGCTATTGCAAATAAGGGAAACCAGGGGAACTATGTTTCTTTGGGACTGGTTTACTTCACTTAATATCAATTTTTCCAAGTCTTTCCATTTCCTAACAAATAGGGCAATGTTATTCTTTCTGATGGAGGCATAGAATTCTATTGTGTGTGTGTGTGTGTATATATATATATATATATATATATCGAACATATATATACATCATACATATATATGATACATATATACATAAATATATGATATATATACCATATATATGGTATATATATCATATATATGTATGTATATATACCTATACTTATATATAACATATATATACATATATATGTATATAGATAGATATATATATCACATATATATGATATATATAGTAGATGCATGGATCAATAAAATGTGGTGTATATATATATATATATATAATGTGATATATATATAATATATATATATATAGGATCAATAAAATGTGGTATATATATATAAAATGTGATATATATATATAATGTGATATATATATATATATATATATATATATCACATTTTATTGATGCATGCATCTACTAAGGGGCATCTGGGTGGGTTCCATGTCTTAGCTATGGTAAATAATGGTTCAATAAACATAATTGTGCTGGTAGCTTTAATATGGTCTTGTTTTTGACCATTTGGGTAAATGCCCAAAAGTTGGATTGCTGGGTCATAGGGTAGCTCTATGTGGAGACTTTTGAGCAGCCTCCATACTACTTTCCAAAGCGGTTGAACAAGTTTACATGCCCACAAACAATGCAATAAATTTCCCTTATGCCCACATCCCCTCTAGCATCTGTTGTTATTAGAGTTCTTGGCTATAGCCATTCTAACTGGGGTGAGGTGGTATCTCAATGTTGTTTTGATTTGCATTTCTGTTATGGCTAGAGAGGTTGAGCATTTCTTCATGTGTCTATCGGCCATCCTTCTTTCAACTTCAGGGAAGTTTCTCTTTAAGTCTTTAGCCCTTTTATTTATTGGGCAGTTGTTTCTTTGAGGATTTGTTTTTGGGGGATTTAATATTTTTGAGTTCCAGGTATATTTTAGATATGAGACCCTTGTCTGTTTATGGTAGTGAAGAGCTTCTCCCAATCAATAGGCTTTCAACTGATCTTGCTAGCTATGTCCTTTGCCATGCAGAAGCTCTGCAATTTCATGCAATCCCATTCGTCCAACATTTCTTTGATTTGTTGTAATCCTATGTGCCTATTAAGAAAATTTCAGCCTGTGCAAAGGAGACCTACTGTTTCTCCTATTCCATTCTTTAATGTTTTCAGAGTATCTGTTTTACTCCAAGGTCTTTGATCCATTTGGAGTTCATTCTGGTTCAGGATGATATATAAAGATCTAGCTTTAGTTTTCTACAAGTAGTTAACCAATTTTGCTAGCACCATTTACTGAAGAGGTTGTGTTTCTTCCATTCTAACTTTTTAGCTCCCTTATCGAACATTAGATGTCTATAGGTCTGTAGGTTCATTTCTGGGTTTTAATTTCTAGTCCATTGGTCCTATGGTCTGTTCTTGTGAGAGTACCAAGCTATTTTAATTACTATAGCTTTGTAGAAGAGTTTGAAATTTGATATTGATATTCCTCCAGCACTGTCGTTTCCGTTAAATAATCCTTTTTGCTATTCGTGGTCTTTTATTGTTCCATATGAATTTTTGGATTGCCTCTTCTTTTTACTAAAAGAATGAGGCTGGAATATTGATAGGTATCATATTGAATTTGTAGATAGCCTTGGGAAGTATTGCCATTTTCACTATGTTGATCTTTCCAATCCAGGAGCATGGGAGTTTTTGCCACTTTGTAAGTTAGGTTTTGATTTCCTTTTTCAGGTTTTTAAAGTTTTCATCATAGAGGTCCTTCTTTTCTTTGTTAAGTCCTAGGTATTTTATTTTTTGTGGGGCTATTACGAATGGAGTTGCTTTCCTGATTTCAGCACTACTTTTCTCATTGTTGGCATACAGAAAAGCCATTTTTTTTGAGGATTAATTTTATACCCTGCTACTTTGTCAAAGTTTTGAATGAGCATGAATAATTTGGGAGTGGAGTCCATGGGATTCTTTAAATCCAAGTTCATGTCATTTGCAAAGAGGGAGAGCTTCTTCTTTCCCTATTTGGATTCCATTTTATATTTGAATCTTATTGCTGTAGCTAGGCATTCTAATACTAGTTTGAAGAGAAGTGGAGTGAGTGGACATCCTTATCTCATTCATTAGTTAAGAAGAAATACCTTTATTTCTTCACCATTAAGTAAAATGCTGGATGTAGGTTTGTCATATACATCCTTTATTGTATTGAGGAATGTTCCCTGAATTCCTAATTTTTCCAGAACCTTCAGTATAAATGGGTGGTGGATCTTGTCAAATCCTTTTTCTGTATCTATTGAGGTATCCATGAGGTTCTTATCCTTGCTCTTGTTGATGTAAGTTATTGTATTAATTGATGTGCGTATTTTGAAGCAGCTTTACATCCCTGAAATGAATCCTGTTTGATCATGATGTATGATTTTTTTGGATGAATTGTGAAAGTCGATTGACCAAAATTTTGTTGAGAAGTTTTGCATCAATATTCATCAAAGAAATAGGTCTATAGTTCTCTTTCTTTGATGAGTCCGTGCCTGGTTTGGGGTTGAGGTTTATGATGGCTTCATAGAATGAGTTCGGTAGTGAACTTTCTCTTTCAATTTCATTGAAGACTTGGAGGAGTATTAATGTGAGCTCTGCTTTGAAGGCCTTGTAGATTTCCGCTGTAAAACTATCTGGTCCTGGGCTTTTCTTAGATGGGAGGTCTCTTATTGCTATTTCCATCTCATTGCTTAATATGGGCCAGTTAAGATGGTTTAACTCATCTTGGTTTAGTTTTGGCATGTCTATATTTACTAGGAAACGGTACATTTCTGACAGGGTCTCAAACTTATTAGCATAAAGGTTTGAGAAGTATTCCTTATAATGTACTGAATCTTGGTTGTTTCTGTGGTGATGTTTCCATTCTCATCTCTGAGTTTATTTATTTGAGTGTGTTCTCTTGTTCTTCTAATAAGATTTGTAAAGGGTCTGTCAATTTGTTAATTTTTCAAAGAACCAACTCTGTTTTGTTGATTCTTTCTATGCTTTTTTGGATTCTAATTCATTTAATTTTGATTTAATTTTAATTATTTCTTTCCATCTACAGGAGTGGGGTTTATCCTGCTGCTCTTTTTCAAGGAGGCTCAGATGTGTCATTAAATTGTTGGTTTCAGATCACTTCAATTTGTTGATGTAGGAACTCAGAGCTATAAACTTGCCTCTGAGTACTGCATTTGCTGTGTCCCAGAGGAGCTGGTAATTTGAGTGTTCATTTTTGTTGAATATTATAAACATTTGAATTTCGTTTATGATCTCTTCCATGACCCACTGGTGATTCAACAGTGTGTTGTTCAACCTCCATGTGTTACATGACTTTCATTGGTGGCTTTTGGCGTTGAGTTCTAATTTTATTCCCTTGTGGTCTGAGAGAATGCAAGGTATAACTTCAATGATTTTGGATTTGGACAAGTTTGCTTTGTGACCTAAATGTGGTCTATTTTGGAAAAAGTTACCTGTGCTGCTGAGAAAACGTGTATTCTGATGCTGCTGGGTGAAATATTCAGTAGATGTCTGTTAAATCTTGGTGATTTATGCAGTTTTTTTATATCCATGGTTTCTCTGTTAATTTTTTGCCGAGTTGATATATCTAGTGGGGAGAGTGTGTTTTAAAGTCCCCAACAATTAATATCTTTGGATCTATGGGAGATGTGAGAAAAAGTCAAGTTTCTTGGATAATTTTGGGTGCTCTTATGGGAAATAGATATTTAGAATTGTAATATCCTCCTGAAGGAGAGATCCCTTAATTAGTATATAGCAACCTTCTTTATCTCTTCTCACTAATTTTAATTTGAAATGTATTTTATCTAATATTAGGATTGCAACTCCTTCCTCTTTATGAGGCCGTTTGCTTGTTAGATTTTGTCCAGCCTTTTACTTTCAACATGTGTTCCTTTTTATGAGCAAGTTGTGACTCCTGAATGCAGCAGACAGAAGGATCTTTTTTTAAAAATCCAACTAGACAGTTCATGTTGCTTAAGTGTATTGTTAAGTTTGTTAATGTTGGGAGACAGTACTGAGAGATATTTGGGAGTTCCTGCCATTTTATGCACCTTCTTGGGGGCTGCTCCAACTGGGTTCTTCCTACGGTTCTTGGATTCTCAATTTGGGTGCAGTTTCTTAGCCTTTATTATGTTCCTGTTGGTTTTCTCAGTGTAGGACACCTTTAAGTAACTTTTGTAGGGCTGGTTTGGTAGAGATATATTGTTTCACTTTTTCTTTGGTATGGAAAACTTTTATTTGTCCTTCAGTTATGAAGGAGAGTATAGCTGGGTACAGTATTCTTGGTTGATAGTTGTTTGTCTTTAGGGCATGGCCTACATCATTCCAGGCTCTTCTTGCTTTAATTGTCTCTGCTGAGAAATCTGAGGTGATTCTAATTGGTTTCCCTTATAGGTAATTGATCTTTTCTCCTTGACAACTTTAAGGATCGATCTTTTCCTTGGTCTGAATTGATTCTGTGGATATTATAATGTGTAGTTGTGATGTCTTGTTATGGTCTGGTCTAGTTGGGGTTCTAAAAGCTTCTTGTATCTGAATAGGCCTATCTTTTTGCATGTTTGTGAAGCGTTCTGAAACAAATTTCCTAGACCTTCTGTTTCCATGAGCTCTTCTACACCTATTATCCTCAGATTAGGCTTTCTGTTTGTGTCTTCCAAATGTTGAATAGATCTATCATATTTCTTGGATTTGTCTTAGATAGTTGTATGTTCTTCCTCTATAATATATAGGCTGTCTTCAATCCCCGAGTTTCAGAATTCTGCATGGTCTAACCTACTGTCAAGAATTTCTACTTTTTTTTATTTCTTTTCCTTCTAATTGGTCAGCTTTGATGGCTTCAAATTCTTTATTGGAGCTTTGTTTTAGATCTTGTATGAATTTGTTTACTTCCTTAATTTCGTGTTCAATGTTTATTCTCACAGGACTTAGCTGATTGGTTATGGTTTCCTTGGACTCTAATTCCTTCTGTTGGACTCCATTCAACATTCCCTTTCGGGTCTCCCTGACTTCTTTCAGCTGTCTTTTAATAGATTCCATGAATGCCTCTGTTTGGTATGAAAGTAACATCAGTTTTGTGTTAGAACAGTATTTTAAGGCAAGCATCAATCAAAGTCCTGTAGTTGCACAGTCAAAAGTTGACAGATACAATCTATTTCAACAGATACAATGTATTCAGCATAAAACAACAATGTATTAATGGGCTAAGAACAGCAAAGTAGAATTTGGCAAACCAGAAATGATTAGTTTTAGGGAGAAAAGGGGAAAAATAGGATTAGAGAGATGTGGATAGGTAAACGGAGAGTGAAATTAACCAAGTCTTAATCTCAAAGGGGAAAATGGATTGGACAGAATGATAGGAGAAAGAGGAGAGAAAATAAAAGAGGCAGGAAAAAATGGAAAAACCAAAATTTAAATTTAAAAAGTGAAACACAAAAATTATTCAAGTTTAAAGAAGTAATATTGAGTGAAGAATTGGAAAAGGATGAGAGGAGAGGAGGAGTAGAAAGGAGATATGAAGAACTAAAAATACTTATAGTAAAAATAAAAATAAAAAATAATTATAATATTATATAGGTATTATGAGATAATATGGTTATTAAGGAATTTAAGCCTAAGAGTTTTTGAAATAAGTAATAAATTTCTGGATTAAGTGTGTAAACAATATGGAATAAGGTCTAATAATCAATGAAGGGTATATTTGAGGATGAGCAGAACAGCAATTAAGTCACCCAAAAGAGAATGAAGAGAAGAAAAAGTGAAAAGAATGAGAAAGAAAGAAAGAAAGGAAAAGGATCAAAAGTTCAGTAGAGATAAAATAAAAATACAAAAGTGCACATACATATACACCTAAAATAAAAATTATAAGAGGAAAAAAAGATTAATAGAAAATAATTTTTTAAAAAAATTACAAGTTAATAAAAAGGTACGAAGAAAGGGTTCTTTGGCGGGGGGGGAGGGGTGTTGAATGGGAAGATCCTGTATCTCCCTTGTGTCTATAACTAGTCTCTTGGTGGAGTCTCTGGTCTACTTGTGGTATTTGGTTTTCCTGTGGCTTGATTGGTTTCTTAAGTTAGTTTCTTTGGGCAGGCAGAAAAATGGTCCGCTTTACCCAGAATTTTGTGACCCTCCTCCCAGGCAAGTTCAGTGGGAGGGAGATCTGCTTTGTTTCTTACAAAAGAGGGAGTTGGCTGTTTCCTCTTGTTTGGAGATGCTGTGATGAGCCTAGGTTCTGGGTAGAGTTGAGGCCTTTCAGCAAACAGTAGCTTTTCCCTGAGGGGCTTCCTTCTGGGACACTCACAGAGCCCAGCATGGAGTAATTCTCCGGGTTTATGTTTACTGAATTTCAATTGATTATCTAGGCTGCTATAGGGAGGGGAACCCTCTGGCTCTGTTTACCCAGTGAAGAAAGACATTCCTCTGGGGGCAGAGTTTTCACTGCCTGGGCTGGGTGACTTTCTCCTGGGTGGAGCTGAGCCTGGCAGGTCAGGTCAGGTTCCTGTGACCTGCTAAATGACTCTTTTGTTTTCCTCCAAGGCCAGGGTTGGAGCTATATTCTGAGCCTTTGCCAGTATCAAAGATGGAGATCTCAGATAGTGGCACAGTGGGGAGAAGGAGGGAGAAGGGTGACCTTGCCTCCTCTGCTCCCTGAGAAGGTGTTATTATGTCAGGGTTCGACTCATGCCAGTGTATTGGTTCTTGAGTCGTCTCTGGTCTGTGATCTGCAGGATAAAGATACCTGCTCCTTGTCAATTCTTGCTGATTTTGGGTAGAATCCGATCACTTGTTGTGTCTGGCACATTTGTCCAGGACTCTCTGTGTTGTAGGTATGGCAGCAACGGCCACTGCTACCGCCGCTGTCACCACAGCCACAGCTACGGACAATTGCTCAGATCTGTTTCCTTTCCTGGATTTTCCCTTTCTGGCAAAACTCTCTGTACTGGGATGGCACATTTGGTATAATTCTCCCACCTAGGACTGTTCACTGGAACACTAAAACTGCTTTCTAGGTGAGAGCTTGTTTAGCCTCCAGGTTCTCCTCTGCCATCTTCCTGGAACTACTCTTTTTTTTCTCTACAGTATATTTTTTGTTTTGGAACAAGTGTCATGGATTGTTCAACCATTCAAAAAGAAGCTTATTCCATTAATTTAATAGAAAAGGAATGCAGCCTGCCTGCCTCTCAAGGAAATTTTTGAGTATAATGTTAATCTGATAATTCACATCATTGAATTTTCAAATTCGTATTGAGAATTTTTTGTTAAACTATTCATTAAAGAGGTTCCAAATATCAAGAATAAAAACAATGTTTTGCTTTCTAAGAATGTTTTAAAAGCTAGTAATTCAATAAAACACATTCTATTCTTCCAAGATTCCATGGTGAAGTATTTCTCTTTTATCGTAGCCCTTACCAGTGACCCCCTCCCTTCAAACTTGTAGCTTTATTCAGTTTTCTTGTTCCCGCTTTCATTTTGGGACTAGCACGAATAATCTCCGTGTAGTATTTGACAATGAAATTCCATTTGTTGTTAGATAGCTCAATACATATTGCCAAAGGCAGACCCATGGGCATATCATAGAGCATAAACTATTGAATATCATTAACGTGATCCTATTCAACTAGTCCATCAATTAATATAAATACCACATAAATGTGCATCTTCATATAATTTTTATAATGCAATGTAGTTACATATCATATGTCATAAAATAATTCAGACCACTAGTAGAAGAGAGTAAGCTCAACCTTTTGCATCGTTCCCAATGCTATTTGTAAAATTTTCTTTCTCATTAACTTTCACTGCAGAGCCTTCTTTTCCTAGCAATAAGTTATGTCATGTCCTTGGATTTTTGTCAACTTTGAGTAAGCTGTTTTCTTTCCACCACCAGTTAGTCCCTCGCGTTAAAAACCTGAGGAATAACTTGTCCCAATATGCCTGCAAGAGGAGTATCCAAGTCAACTCTCTGTGCCCACTATTCCCTTACTTTGTTTGGGAATGGGGTATCAGAGACCGGGGAGACAGGGGTGTCAGGGTTCAGGTGGCTGGAACCATGGTGTTATGAATTATGGGTAGCAGAAAAGAGTAGTAGAGACTAGGATACCAGGTAAAGGTTAATTGTGACTGTAATTGCTGAGTTCCAGTGTTAGGAAATCGGTTAGCAACAACAGCTTTTCAGGGGTTGGGGTAGCTAACACAGGTATCCAGAACTGTTTAGCAGGGACAAGTAAGCATAGACAAAGTGAAAGAGTAAAAGTTGTGAAGGATTGTGGGGCACAATCAGGGTAACAAGGTCATGGGTTTGTAAACTGGATAGCCAGTACTATGGTAGAAGCAATTGGCATGGTGGCCTGATGTGGTGCAGAGCTCTGGGTTTTCCTGTCCAGTTTTGGCTGTTAGATCTTTAGGGAAACTACCTCTAGTAGCTCATTATCAGCTTGTGTTCAGGCACGTGCCATATATAAATGTCTACTCCAAGTAGATTGCGTTCTTTGACATCAGCTATAGGATCTTTGCTCTAAGCATCCTGAGAGACCACACTCCACAATGCTACAGAACAGCCTCCACATAGTGAGCTGCAATCACCACATACAACTCTTGCTGCTCCTCTCAAGTGTCAATTATAATGGTAGCAAGGAATCTGAGATGTGCTCAGCAGCAGTGCTCTTTGTAGCTACCAATTCTTACCCTGTCATTCTGAGAGCTCCCTAGAAATGGGCAAGAGCACTTGCTGATGTTCTTCCAACTTCTCTCTGTGGCTCTGCACAACCAGTTTGTTGTACCTCAGATGGAATACTTTGATGTATAGGTGGCATCAAACTTGCTCTATCTTCTCTCTCTAGGTGCTCTTCTGTTTCAGCTGCCTCTCCATTTCCCTCCAGTTAGCTCGCTTCATCTCCACATCTTTTGAATTGTGCTTCATATTAATCTGTGGCTTTCACACCAAACCCTTCCACTTTCTCATCTACCTCTCTAGCTGTCAATATGGTACAACAAGCTAACTTCTGTATCTGTTTATCAAGATTTGAGCTGGAATCCAAGATGGTACTAGCTAAATGATAACATGGGGAGCTTCTTAAATACTCTGCTGCCATTCACTGCTCATTGAGAAAGATGTAAATTTGTTCTGGTCAGTCTCTCCTCCATTTCTGGTTCACAGCATAAAGTGAATTCACAATGGAGCTACCAGACAGCTGCTATGTCAGCAAGTGACAAAACCAAAGATAATTTATTGAGGGGATACTTACCAAGTGTAGTAGGATAAATGCATATATTTGTAGGATATTACTAAGAGCTTTCATCAAACTGGTTATTTTATGCTCAAAATGGCAGACCAGTGTTAATCTCTCCCTGAGATCTTCCTGTTTTGAAGGCCCTGAGGACTCCTACATACAACTCAGACCTAATGACATGGGTGAATAAAAAAGTAGGTGAGTATGGATTAGTATTTTGAAGGTGTGGTAAGATGTTGTCTTGTCATGACCAAGATGAAATCAATGTCTTCATGTCCTTTCTCTGACCTTCATCATATCTCTTTATTTGGCATAATTGGCAGATTTCTTAGTGTGTCATCTTCTCCTATTAGTTCAGTGCACAAGTTAAAACATTAAGCATGCCAAACCATGGGTTTCCATTGTCCTAGTAGATGTTTTGCCTTCTAGGACCTTCCTTCCAGGTAACTCTCTGTTTAGCATATTGCACAATGTCCCAATCAATGAAATCATTTTGAGCCTAGGAGAAAATCTCCATTTGTTAAGCAGTACACATAAGAAGGAGATGATGCCCCACACTCAAATGCTCCAGGAGAACAGAGTGTAAGGGTGTCTACACAGTTGGGAAATAGGATTCTGAGGGGTGGGAATGGATGAGTTTAGATAGCAAACTTAGAAGTAATTATAAGTTTCTGAATTTCTAACCTTATTTCCTTCTGCCTCAGATCCAATTCAGGAGGTGGTGGAATGTTTATGATCACAAAAAGGAGTTTTTAATCCCAGACCCAAACTCTAAGTGTTCTTGTTACATCTTCCCACCTGCCCCTGATGTAAATTGTCAGAAGGGCAAAGGGGAAGGGAGCCCCCTGCTCAGGAATAGAAATGGAGCTTACAAGTAACTGCAGTCTCTGACTTTCTATTTTGAAGGTAAGATAAAAGGCAGTTTGAGTTTCTACAAAATCAGTTTCTAGGCTCTATGCTTCCTTCAGAAATTCTTTCTCTCCTTCTATGTTTTGACAGCAACAGTTAATAAAGTGTTTATGTCTCTTAGGGGCAATCCTTCTCTTCACACAATGCTTAAAGTAGACAATAGGTGGAAGCTGCCTTTAAATTAAAAAAAAACATGAAATAGCACAAAGTGAGTGCTTTCCCTGAATTCCTGGACCTAACAAGTTACCAATTCTGAAGAGAACGTTATTATTGGTGCGTACTAACAACCTCCACTGAATGGTGAGCTTAGAACACTTTTCCCACGATAGGTTCTGTCCAGGTTATTAGGATGGCTGAGTTCTACTGCATCAATGAACTTACAGACCATGCAAGACAGAAAAGTCTAAGAGATTGAGATCCCAAAAAGAAACTGGACCAACAAGAGAAAACTTATCATTGCAGAAAAATTGGGAAGACTTAACTAGGAGAATGTTCCTCTGAATACAGATATGGATATAATTATAACAAAGTTCTAAGTTGTGGCTCATCAGTAGAAACTATCAAGTCAAACCTCACTAAAGCAAAAAATAAAACTTATAAAATTAAAAAAAATCTATTTGGATTTCAGTACTAACATCTGTTTTAAGGAGTGTGATTGTGGTGTGTGTGTGTGTGTGTGTGTGTGTGTGTGTGTGTGTGTGTGTGTGGTGTCTGAGATTATGTATGGGACAGCATTAGTTCTTAAAACCCATCATTTTGTCAATATTCTTTAGGTTTCCCATTCAAGTCTGGTGGCATTCTAGCTCTACCATGTGAAACACACAATTCTCGCTTTCTTCTGGTTAAATGGAGATAAACATGTAATGGATATGTCAACCTGGGTTGGTTTCAAACTATGATCTTCAGATCTTACTCTCTGGAGTAGGTAATGTATAAGAGTGAGCCATTATGTTCAGCCCAGTATTTCCAGTGACTTACATAATCTTTCTGAATCTCAGTTCTTCCTGTGTGGAAAGTGAAAAGAATTACTGTGTGGACCTTAGAATCAGGTGGGAGTTATGACTGGGTGTAGAAAGTATACGTGTTTGGGATGTGTTTACAAAGCCTGACACGCTCATAAAACTACTGATGTTTATATTGAAATGTATTCCAGGAATTGGAAACAAGAGGGATTTTTCTGTTCTAGTTTATCCATTTATGGCATTGATGGAGCCAGAGATATTCAAGGAGAACAGGCAAACAAATGCAGTACTTGTACACTGTAGATATTGTGTTCACAACGAGCTATACCACTGTGGACAGGGACAGGAGGGATGGGATGGTCAAACAAGAAATGAACTCATTACCTGATTTACAAAATTGTTATCTTTTTATTTTATTTTATTTGTGAACATACTGTACAGAGGGGTTACAATTACATGGGCAGGATAATGCATACATTTCTTACCAAGCATTGCAGCCTCCTCCTTTGTTTACCCTTCACCTCCCTTCCTAGCCTCCCCCCTCCCCCCCACCCAACCCTTCCCCCCTCCCCCCCAACGACATTGTAAAGCTCGTTTTTGACATGGCAATTTGTACTTCTCATTGTTGCAACAGGTCCACCTGAATCCTTAAAAGACTTGTTTTTCCCCATCTCCTCCACAAGTTATACTGACATCAAATATAGTGAAAGTGGGGGTTATACTGTGGGGGAGGGACATACAAAGCAACAAAGAAATAATCTTATAAATGCGTTAGAAACACATGCATGAAAGAAAAAAACATTAAAATACAAATCTAAGGGTTCATTTTCCTAACATCACATTATCTGACCTTTTCCGCTTGACTCATACATATACTAGATATTGGAAATAAGGGAAATCATGGGACCTGTGTTTCTTTGGGCCTGGCTTACTTCACTTAATATAATTTTTTCCAAGTTTTTCCATTTCCTAACAAATGGGGCAATGTCATTCTTTCTGATGGAGGCACAGAATTCCATTGTGTATATAAACCACATTTTCTTGATCCATTCATCTACTGAAGGGCATCTGGGTTGGTTCCATATCTTAGCTACAGTAAATAATGCTGCAATAGTTGTGCTGGTAGCTTTAGTGTGGTCTTGTTTGTAAACATTTGGGTAAATGCCCAAAAGTGGGATTGCTGGGTCATAGGGGAGATATATGTGAAGTCTTTTGAGAAACCTCCATACTGCTTTCCAAAGTGGTTGAACAAGTTTACATTCCCACCAACAATGAAGTAAGGTTCCCTATAACAATTTTAAAAATACAGTAACAATTTTAAAAATCCGGGTTGATTCTCTACTCCAGTTTTTGTAGGTGCCCTTAAGACTCAGGCCCACCAATGGAGGGTTTGAAGGTCAATTCATATGATAATTAATATAAAGCCATAATCTCTTAAGAAATGTTATAACAAGTGTTTCATTCTTAGTACTGGTTTCTCTTTGAGTAGCAATTCTGTATGTTGTTGGCAGAGCTAATGTTTTACTTTCTGGTTTTAGTATTTGTTAGGTGTTGAAATCCTTTGTAAAGTTTTTCAACCGATTTCTGCTGTATCTTGGCACCCTGCCCCTAACTAAAATGGTAATCAACCTTTGAAATTAATGTACTTGAGTATGAGTTTTATTTATTTAATTTGCTGATGATGGTGAAATGTCGTTGTCCTTTAGCTCTTCAGCTCAAAACTAGTACTCTACCACTTGAGTCAAAGTACCTCTTCTAGCTGTTTCTGCTTAGGTGGTGCTGTGGAATCAAACCTAGGGTCTCGTGCATTCAAGATAATCTATCTACCACTGATCCACCTTCTTAGCCCCCATAAGTGGTATTTTTGTGCCAGGGTCTATCAAACAAATCTATTGAGCAAATGTATTCATTTGCCACTAGACATAATCAAAATTTATGAATTATCTGATATTTTAATGAATAAAACTGTTATCATTATTACTAGGAATTGTTTGTCTCCCCATGCTGTAAACATGGAGGAGGTATTTTAAACTAAAACTACAAAAGTAATTTTAAGGTCTTGGTGCTAACAAAACTGTCCAGGTGTTATTACACTAAACAGAGAATTCAAAATGAGTTTTCTTCATAAATACAGAGATTAAAGGACATATAATCCTTATTTCAAAATGCAAATTAAAGGGAAAATCAGTCAGGAGGTAAGATTTATATTGAATGTTAATTTTTGAAGAGGAAAAGAAGATCTTAGATGGCAGACTAAAAACACTATCAGAGCCCTTTATGCTGAATTATAAAAAAAGGAAGCTTTAATTGAAAAATTGAGCTGGAATGTGCACATCAGGCAAAGGCAAGCAATCAGAGCATAGCACCAACAAAGAAATGCCATAATGTATATCTCAGAAAAAGGAAACAAGTACAGACCAGGGCTCAACATCCTTATCCTTGATTTCAATGATACACATATACCCCCCCTACACACAGATGCACACTCACACACATACACACACACACACACACAAACACACAGGAACACACAAGAATGTAAGCAACAGCTCAACCTAATCACTTCCATTCAACATGAATCAAAGATCTTCCGGAATATTTGAAACTTTAAAAGTTTCAAGTCTTGTAAGTAATTGATAACAGATGCATAAGCAAGTATTTTCTGAATAGACTCTGCTATAGAAATGAGAGTTCATGATGGTTATAACTACTTAAACATCTTTGAATCTCAAAAGAATTAAACAAGAGACAATCTGAATTTTGGAACTATATTTCTACCCGCTATTCTTCAAAGGCTTAATAAGAGGTTACAAAATCCAAAATTGAATACCAAATTAATACAACTAATACTTGTGTAAGTGAAGTGAAAGACACTTCTCAGTGACCTATGCTGCCTCAATTTATAAGCCTGCTGCACATTGTGGAACCTTTGATTCTGCTGGGCCAGGCCCACAGTTGTCTTCCCCAGAGCAGTAGCCCTGCTGGGGTTGGCACTGGGAGCTGTGTGGAGAGGAGGGGAGGCCTCAGGGGAGGCCGAGCTGGGGTTGGGGATGGGGGTAGTAGGGAGAGTACGGGAGGCCCTGGCAGAGGCTGGTGAAGGGAGGAAGGAGGAAGTAGGCCAATGGCTCAGGAAGCAGCAGCCCCAAATGCAGCTGGGTTCTGGGGAGTGCCTGTGAGGTGCGGAGTTTGGCCCCTGGGGCCTCAGAGTGGCTGGGTGAGGAGAGGAAGGAGTCTCAAATCCCACCCAAACAGGCGATGAGAAATGAGACCACCAGTGGCTGAAGAATTTCAAGAAAAAAGGCAGGGACTTGTAGGTAAACTCTGGGGGTGGGGAGGGCAGTGGTGCTGAGCCAGTGGTGGTCATGCCTCTCTGGAGGCCCTTGATGTGAGAGAGGGCCTGCTCTGCTGTGCACTAGGCCTCACTCTTGCTTTGAAGCAGGTACCAGGAATTGCAGGCACAGCCTCAGGTTACCCCACAGAGCTGGTCTGCCATGAGTGCTGGGGACCGGGCAGCTTCTGGGAGGTTATGTGGAGCAGGGCAGAGGAAGAAAGGCTGGTGGGCACTGCTCCACCCTAGCCAGGCACAGGGCCACTGGGGAAGTTCTGGCTCTGGATCAGGACCAGGGACTGCCCCCCAGACAAGGGGCCTCTGGGGACTTGCATGGTGGCTGTTATGTGTGGGCTGGAAAATTCCTTAGCATGGTCAAGGTGTCTCCAAGGATAGGCACATTTACTCCTGTGCCCCTCCTATCTTCTGGATTCCCACTTTCCTCCTGCCTAGTGCCATTTCCAACTATAGGAGTAAAGTTCTCCAGCCTCTAAGAGGCCATCCCGGAGATGCTTACAGGGCTTCCCACATCTGGTTCACCATGCATGCAGGGCTCATAGGGTGCCATCCTCCAGGCAAAGGGTACCACAATTTCAGTTTGGAAGAGGGAAAAACTTCATTGCCCCAGATACAGCTGCCCTTGGGGTTGGTTCTCTGTGTACACTAGTCTTGTGCTGAGATAATGATCCCCAAAGACCACCAAGGAGCCATTTCTGATGTGAGCACACGAGGGTCATTTATTGCAAGCTCGAGCCTGGACTCACAACTGTCAGCATCGCAGTGGGTCAGAGTTGCGATCTCCAAACCTTCAGTTAACAGGGTTTTTATAGGGCATACGGCTGAGGTAAGTTGGTTCATAGCTTGTCAGTTACATGATTGGTTGACATTTAATGAGATAATATTGTAACAATCTTATTGGCTAACATGTGCAGGCTTAGCAGTAAGAAGCAAATTATGTTAACTATGGAATCTTAAGAAACATCTGTAGCTTTTAGGTACCTTCCTGTCATCCTCTGATGGCTATTGCTAGAGGAGTTACGGGAAGAAGGTTATTGGGACATTTCATCGTTTTCCCAGGAACCTGAGTCCTAACATTCGGTAAAAGTTTTTGCAATAGGTACTTTCAGTAAATGCCTTCACAATGGATACTTTCAGTATAGACCTTCAAAATGGACAAAGTCCAGAATGGCTATACTTTGGCTAAGGTCTCTCACTAGGGGTGTGTGAGTGTGTGTGTGTGTGTGTGTGTGTGTGTGTGTTTGTGTGTGTGTTTGGTGTGAGAGAGTCAGACACAGCTGAGGTTTGGTGTAAAACACTTCTTCCCTTCAGCCTTGAGTTTTGGTATCTAGTGGTTGTTCCCCCTCCCGAATTCTGAACTCTAAATTTGCTCTTCTATATACTTTTATCCTTAGATCTTCTTAATATTCAGATTCCTAATATCTGCTGTGAACTTCAGAATTTGCTTCATAAAGAGGGTGCCTTTCTTCTAACTTTTATGAAGCCCTTTGCTCTATCTAAATGCAGGATGTGCTGTATTAGTGGTTTTAGTTAGTCCAGACTATGTGGCCCAGGCTGTGACTGTTAGTTCTGAGATTAGTTTAGGCTAATATGAAATACTATCATTTCAATCTATCTAGTGAAAAAAGTTCTGCATCTTTATTGAAACAATTTCCTGGCTGTAAAACCAACAAAAAAAATTCCAGTGGTATAAATGTACAATCTGTTGATTTTAGTTAATTGTGCACCACAGCAATGAAAAAATACTTCTTACTAAAGTGAATATTTAGAACGTGAAAAAAACAAATATTATAGAACTTAAAAACTGATAAAATACCAAAAGTAAAAGAAAGACACTGATCAGGAATGCAGTACAAATGTAAGTGATTAATAAATAAATGAAATATTTGAGATTCTTATCCACATAGGAAATACAAAGGAAAATAAATAGGAAAGTCACTGAAATCCCATCCTACACACCAGAATAACTATCACCATTCGAATAAATAAACATCTGGAGAGGTTGAAATAAATCAGGAACTGTATTTGGTTTTGTGGTATTGTAAACTAGTGCAACCCATATGGAGATCATAATGGAAGTTTAGCAATACCAAAAAGACACATGTGTTGATGACTTTTACTGAAACCTTGATACATAAAGAAGGAATATAAATCAACATCAACATCCATGTGCATGGCAGCAAGAAAGAAAGCTGTGCAATCAACTTAGATGCACAAAAAAGAGGGAATAAAGAAATGTGCTATTCATAACTATAAACATGTTCTGGTATATAAGAGAAGTGAATTTCTCCAATATCACTGCTAAATATTTTTGGATATACACCTAATCCTAATTTCACAGGTTTTGTGGCTTCGTGTTTTTCTTTAAAAGGGACCTCCATATTGATTTTTAGAGGAGTTACAATAGGTTGAAGATATCCTATAATATGTGGATATTAGAAGAAATTTAAATATATCAATGAACACATAAAGGACCATCATATACAGTTTGTAATTTGATCCAATTTTAAGAAGGCAACAGTTGGGGGACAAGAAAATGTTAGAAGCTTAATAACAAAAACACAGACATGGAAAAATTTTAAAAAAAATGTGCAACTGATTAGTGCTAATACTAACAAAATATTTTCCTCAAGTTTTAAAAATGAAACAATTAAAATAATACTTAATAGCATCAAATAAATATGCCATGGAAGAAAATGTACCATAGACATATGTTCCCCATAATTTGTTTTAATTTATAACAAATGGACACAGGTCTCATGGTTTCCCTTATTTGCAATATCTAGTATATGTATGAGTCAAGCGGAAAAGGTCAGATAATGTGATGTTAGGAAAATGAACCCTTAGATATGTATTTTAATGTTTTTGTTTCTTTCATGCATGTGTTTCTAAAGCATTTATAAGATTATTTCTTTGTTGCTTTGTATGTCCCTCCCCCACAGTATAACCCCCGCTTTCACTATATTTGATGTCAGTATAACTTGTGGAGGAGATGGGGAAAAACAAGTCTTTTAAGGATTCAGGTGGACCTGTTGCAACAATGAGAAGTACAAGTTGTCATGTCAAAAAGGAGCTTTACAATGTCGTTGGGGGGGAGGGGGGAAGGATTGGGTGGGGGGAGGGGGGAGGCTGGGAAGGGAGGTGAAGGGTAAACAAAGGAGGAGGCTGCAATGCTTGGTAAGAAATGTATGCATTATCCTGCCCATGTAATTGTAACCCCTCTGTACAGTATGTTCACAAATAAAATAAAAAAAATTAAAAAAAGAAAAAAAAATGTGATCACATGTCTGAAGATGATAACACATTCAAGTATCGTTTATTGAATCCAGCAAAGAAAAGTAACAGAGAAGTAGAAAGTAAGAACAACCTGGGGCATGGATGAAGATACTCAGTAGAACTTTGTGAGGAAAAAATGTGCTCCATTTTGCTCATCAACATTGAGCTAGGACAGCTACCTTTTGACAGAGCACTTGTAATGTAGTCAGAGCAGTGGAGTTACAAATTTAGGCAGTAATTTATTACTTTTATTCCCTAATCTTATGATGTGATTCCCAAATGATATGAGTGATCGTAGATTTTCTGAGTCCTTTTTCACCCAAATTTTCTAATTCCTTCCCCTGCCAGTAATTCTTCTGCTATTCTCATTTCTCCTTGTTTCTGAACTCAACTCCTGTGACCTTTTGGTTCATGAGAAAGAGCTAAAGAAATATGAGGATGGTCTGGAATCTGAGGAACATCCAGTCCAGCTTGGAGGATCTGGTAAAAGACCTCCACCTGGGACTCAGAATCAGATATTAATTGACCTCTTTGGAAATAGAGAAACTCAATCCCTCAGGCAGGATTCATCATTCCTTGACTTTCTCTGAAGAGATTTGGTGCTATGGCACAATTCAGAGAATGAGTTTCCTACCACTCACCGCAGCTTTGGCAGGAGGAATAGGTTCAAAACTTAAAGTGACCTCAGTTCTCACAGGGCCAGTCAGAAACCAAGAGATCACATTTTCCTCCTCATCAGGCACCTTCTGGTAGGAACAGAGTCTGGGAAAAGTCTAAGATGGAGATAAAGTGAGACTGGGCCTAAGGAGTACACAAAAGAATGACCCTCTCTGACTAAAAGTGAGTTGTGCAGTGAGACATGACAACTTCCTTTATATATGAAAATTCACTAGGTGTGTTATCTCACTGCCATTGTGAGGGAGGTCAGTTTCCCCAAAGAAGTTGTTAAATGTTGTGTCGACCAGTTTGCTCTCTAGGCTATTGTCTCTCCCACCCATTCCCATGCCAAGAATGCATTGCTTCTTTCAGGCACTCAACTACTTGTCCTGAATCCTAAGCAGGAATATTGTAGGCTATACTTTGGCTAACCTCTTGCATTGGAGGTAGAAAAGGCCCAGGCTCTGCACATGCCAAGAGGTAGAAAAGGTGAGTATAAGCTCAGATTGGAACTGAACAACAATCATATTGAAAAAAAAATAAATGAAATTAATGGTTGAGTAATTTAGGGTGGATAGCCACTCAATTTAGGTAATTATTAGTAACACATATACAATCATGGATTAGGAAGAAAACAGTGAAGTAG
Source organism: Dipodomys spectabilis (assembly GCF_019054845.1). Classification (NCBI taxonomy): domain Eukaryota; kingdom Metazoa; phylum Chordata; class Mammalia; order Rodentia; family Heteromyidae; genus Dipodomys; species Dipodomys spectabilis. The sequence goes on from NW_024870959.1 coordinate 1,429,855, forward strand.
GTTCAAGATAACATGGAAAATACACATAATAGCCATAACAGGAGATGAGAGTGTGAAGGGACTGTTGGCATAGGTCCATTTACTATCTGAGGAGTGACTTGGTTAGGAGGCTTTTAGAATAATATCTAAAAGAGACGGACTTGCTGGGCACTAGTGGCTCACACCTGTAATCCTAGGTACCCAGGAGAGTGAGATCTGAGTATTACGATTCAAAGCAAGCCCAGGCAGAAAAAGCCAGAAGTAGTCCTGTGGCTCAAGTGGTAGAGCACTAGCCTGGAGCTCAGGGACACTATCTAGGCCCTGAGTTCAAGCTTCATGATCATCAAAACAACAACAACAACAAAATAATGATAAAAAGAAATAAAAGAAGGACTTAAAGATATGCTATGGAATGATGATCCTGTGTAACTGTCTAGGGAACATAAAAGGAGACAAAATTTGGAGCAAAATGATACCTATTCTTACTAATCAAGGACGCATAGCAAATGCCAAATTCCTCTTCCGAGAAACTTCCAAACCTGGGCTAGGAACATGGCTCATTGGTTGAGTGCTTGCCTTGCAGGCTTGACGTCCTGGGTTCAGTTCCTCAGCCAGAAGTGGTGCTATGGCTAGAGTGGTAGAGCATTAGCCTTGAGGTGAAGAGGAGAGGGACAGGACCCAGGCCCAGAGTTCAGGCCCCATGACCTGCCAAAAAAAAAAAAAAAAAAAAAAAAAAACAACCCAAAAACCAAAAAAAGCTTCCAAACTTATTTTTTCTCATAAATGAGGAGAGGCTTTTTTTTTTTTTAACAGGAATTCTTATCTAGTTCAAGGTCATCAGAACTTCAGTAGAGTTTTCCTGTTGAGATATAATGCACCAACTCTGCCGAACTTAATCATGACTAGGAAAGTATGGACACTAATGTGTTTATTATAAATTTCCTTACAAATATATAATTCTGTCAGATATTAAATATAATATATAGTGTAAAATATATTATACATTATATAGTATAATAAATATATTCTAATATAACATATATTATATATTAACAAACTTCCTAATTTTAGAGTTAGGAACAAGCAACATATTGAAAGACAAATGCTTGAATCTCTGAGTAATTTCTCTACCACTGGACAACTCCAGGTTTCATTCTTATTACCCAAAGAACAACATAAGCAAGCAGTGGCCATGGAGGTGGTTCTCTGGATTCTGGAAACTGTGATCTGCATATATATATACACATACATACATAAATACACACATATATATACATATACATGTATATATGAAATATTGTTTTATACTAGTGAATGTGTAAAACTATAGCAACAGATAAGTCAACATCTATGTGCACACACACTCAATCACTTTCAAGTATAAGAATTTCTTTTCGGGCTGGGAAGATGGCTCAGTGGTAAAGCGCTTGCCTTGCATGCATGAGGCCCTGGGTTCAATTCCTCAGCACCACATAAGCAAAAAGAAAAAAGCCAGAAGTGTTGCAGTGGCTCAAGTGGTAGAGCGCTAGCCTTGAGCAGAAAAGTCGAGGGACAGCACCCAGGCCCAGAGTTCAGGCCCCATGACCGGACCCCCCCACAAAAAAAATAATGTCTTTTCTATGTTCCGTATGCACCTACACAGAGAGTACATGAGTTGCCCTTGAATTGTCCTGGTAGTTATTTATCTGGCTACTGTAGCTTCACATCCTTTGTTCTCTTAGTAGCCAGATGTCATGTGTTCAACAACAATACTTGTTACAGGCAAAAGTATCTACCCTGACACACATAGGAACTTGGATTTCAGAAATGCCACAAATAATTGGGAAGTACAGCAGTACTTATCAAAATTAAATAGATTACATATTTATTAGAAAGTTTGTCAGAAAAATAAACTTCAGTGCAGGATGAAACACTTGAAGAAAATTACAGTTGAAATTACATATAGCTAGGTGCTGGTAGCTTATGCCTGTAATCTTGGCTAATCTGGAGGCTGATATCTGAGAATCAGTTCAAAGCCATCTTGGGCAGAAAACTTGCCATGAGACACTTATCTCCAGTTACTCAATCAAGACTAAAATTGATACTGTGGCTCAATGTTGTAGAGAGATAACCTTGAGCCAAAGACCTCAGCAACAGTGCCCAGGACCCAAGTTCAAACTCTGCAATAGACAATAAATAAAAATAAAAAATAAATTACATATAATTTATTATCAACTCTGTACAAGGAAAATAGGATATGACACATGGCAACATATGACTTCAAGTTACAAAGTTCCAAAGCATTTCCCCACTCTTGAGAACTAGGAGTGATCCACATTGAAAAAAATAAAAACATGAATGATTTATACCAAATTTCAAAACATACTATATGTTATACAAAGGAAATGCAATAAACATGCATTTCACAATTTAGTTACATCATATAGTATAAAGAATCTGATTAACTGATTCATAAAAATCAATACAATGGAGATAAAACATCCAATATATCAGGAGTCAAATTAGCAGAATACTTTCCATCTATGATGGCTGTTCTGTAAATTATCCAGCCCTATCCATCCCACAATTGCAGAAGGCTCCTCCTGAGAATGGCCAGAAACCTGTCTACTATGAGTGCTCAATGTAGACCTGGTCCCATTCTCTATTATTTGGGCAAGTGATTGAATATCTGAAAACTTGCCAAAGGCACAATTTGGGAATGGCTTCCAAAAAGGGAAATTGAAGACAGTGGGAAAATGTACCAGATCCTGGAAAGATTTCTATCATTGTGCTAAATCTGTACCCTTCTACTGACACTTGAACAAACTGCAGCAATTGTCACTCCAACCACATGTCCAAAAAATGGCTTTCCAAATATTGACCTGTTTTCACATTGGCAAATCAAGACACTCTATTGTGGTCCTGTTTTACTTAACCTATCCGCTATAGTTTGCCCAAGAGATAGTTGACCTTACCAATTTCTTAAATTTTAGGTCATCACATAAACACTTCATAGCCCTTAAACATTAAAAATACCTATCCATATAAGTCTGCATTACATACTTATTACTTTTTTCTTCATTTGCCATGTTATACATATTTGTGTATCCCATGGCTTAGTTCTGTAATCTTCTTTCTCATGAGTGTTACCACTGAGTACATGTAATTATTTCATTTTTTTTTCTCCAGCTCTGTTCTTTCTTTAATTCAATTCCTTAATAGCATCATGTCTACTGACAACTCCTAGCTATTGATTTTAACAAATTCAAAAGAGTCCAAAGTGAGCTTTGATTGTATCCCTCATTACTATTTGATTAATTGATAACTCTTCCAGTTGCCTTGTCAAAATATCTTGTAGTCATTTCAGACTTACCTACTATTTCACACCTCATATGTAATGTATGAGCAGGTTTAGACAAATTAACTCACGTAATATTTTAGGAACCATAAATATATAGTATATGAATATTAATACTATGACTTAAATTCGTGGCCTTGGTTGTTTTTTTTTACTTTTCTTTTGTGTTCAGGTTGTCAGTCTTCCATTTGAGCCACAGCTCCACTTTTAGCTTTTTGGTTCTTAGTTGAAGATAAATGTCTCATGGTCCATTTACCTGGTCTAGCTTGAAACTACGATCTTCTGTTTTCAGCCTTGTAAATAGCTAGATTTAAAGGTGTACACCAATAAAACCACCCCTATTATATTTGAATTAAAAATAAGTTCAAAGAACGAATATTTGTAGTATTTTCAAATCAATATGTTTTCATTTACACATTGTCTTAAGAGGTTTTTGTTATTACAGCTCACTTATCAAGAAAGGAAAGGAAAAATTCGTAACCAAAGAACCTTTGTATGTACCAATGCTCAAGCCTGCTAGCCACAATTTCTTTGCTGGGAAATAACAAAGGATGATATCGTCTACAGGCAAAGCAAGAGAAAAAGCTCTTCACTGAAGTTGCTGAAAGACTGATAAGGATGAGGACAAGCAACTTTATCCAGAAGTATCACAAAGTGTTTGCTGTGGATAAATGTAGCCAATCTTAGAGGATGTTCATAATGATGAGGAGAATATTTGATTACAGAGATGTGCTTTCTTGAAGATATCTATTTATAACATAGTTTGTGTACTGTTAAAAATGAGACAGTTACGATAGGGATATTGTCATTCCTTGTATCCTTCACAGTATAATATTAAAACCAGTTTTATACATATAGTAATTATAGACTATCACTAATTATGCATATATTATAAATATATCATTTATATGTTATGTAATATAGTATATTACATATATTATGCACACATAATTTAATTTTTCTACTTGACTGTCCAGGAATTAAACTAGCAATACCTTTGAAAATGGATAATAAAGTAGGGTCCTTACAATTTCGATTGCAAACTAGAGTTTTACTCAACTAGTAGTTATTTATTCTGAATTGGTTTAGAAATGGAATATCAGAATATAATTGAGCATTCAAAAATAATTATGTAAGAATATGCCAAGGATGGGATTAAAAATCTATAACCGGACTCATGTATGTAATTCCTGCTACTTAGTGGCTGAGATCTGAAGATAGCTATATGAAGCCAGTCTGAGTGAAATGGCTCAGGGACAAAACCCAGTCTCAGTAATGTCACAAAAATAAATTATGTGACAAAAACATACATATATGTTTATTTACATAAAGTTGTCATTCCTTGTATCCTTCACAGTATAATACTAAAATGTTTTATACATATATTATTTATAGTAGTCGTAGAATATTAGTAATGATACATATATATGTATATATATGATATATAAATATATAATTTCTATGTTATGTAATAAGATACATTACATATATTATGCACACCTAATTTATACTGATAACACTAATATCCATTAAATTGATATTTGTTTTAGAATAGGGAATAGATTTTTTTTGGTACAACAAGGAAGTAAGTAGTCACAAAAATGATTCCTTCTGGATTGTATATCCGTAACAATCTATTCCCTGTGTATTGAGGGTACTGATTGATAAAAGCCTGTGTTCATCAGCACAGGTGTCTTTGATACCAGTAATAATAAACAGTGGAAGCTGAATGATGTTCATTCAGGTATTTCTTTAGAAATTAAACTGATCTTCCTTTGATATAAAGATCACTTGTGCTGTCATTATCCATACCCTTTTCATTTAAAAATATTTATATTCTGTATCAATGTTATTGATCTCATAACCATAATTAGTAAGATAATGTGGATTCTTCTGCTCCATAGCTCTTGAAAAGTAATGAATGTGACACAAAATATCCTCAGATGTGGATGGTGGAATTCTGGATTTGAATTATGGGTCTCAACTGATCAGTCTTAGCAACTTGGAAATTTGTTTGGGCTTCTTTCCTACTTTTGTTTTTAATAAAAAACTTAATTCATTTCCTAACTTGAAGAACACTCATGAGCACTTAAATTACCCTAATGCAGGTTCAGTGCTTGGAATGGTGTCTGCACATTGTGTAGTAGGTCCCCAAGAAGTCAGCTTCCATCAACATGGTCACAGCATCCTTCCTGAAGGACTTAAGAAATATATACCCAATTGATGTTAATATCTTTGAAAATTTGTCTTTACTAAAAAAAGTCTTGTCCTCATATGAAACAATGAAAGCAATGTTGGGGTTGTCCTGTGGCTTTTATTATGAAGGAGTTTTGCCTAAATTTCATTCTTACTCTATTAGTGGTAGCAGTGGCATTCTTTAGTGCTACCCTTCATATTTCTAGTTCTGTGTTCCAGTTGGAATACCACTGTAACTTCGTTTATAATCTTTGTTATAAGAATAAATAAACTACAACTGCTGAAGTTTTCAATAGTCAATGCATTACATTTTATGTGCTTAATATTTTCCTGAAATTATTACCTTTGGATTATATATCCCTAACAAACTATTTTTATGATTTCTTATATGATTTATATAGATTTCTTATGTAATTCTTATATGACATCTTAGAGATCCATAAATAAAACATCTCAGAACAGGAAAAGAGTATGTAAGAAGTCATAAACAATACTATTATGGTGCTCTTAATGGCTAAGTGTAAAGAATATGTGACAAAACTGTTGGAAGATTCATTTGTTGTTTTTTTGTTTGCTATTCTCTCCCCTTTCTTTGTAGAAAAAGTTCTCACTATAAAGTGCCAACTGATCTGGACCTTTCAAGGCTTGTATCAGTGACATAAGTGATGGGATTAGGGACATGTGCTCCCATGGCTGGCTTTTAGGAAGTTCACAATATCGCAATACCTATACACATAAAGAAACTTTTGTGAGTAATATGTATTCACTTCCTCAATAGCCACAATGTCAAAACATCAAATTACTAACAACTGGCATCACTAACACCTCCATAAATTAAATGCAAACTAAAAACTCTACTTCAAAAACCAACATCTAAGGCAGTGTTGGAAATACAAGAAGATACATAATACATCTAAAGGAGTGAGTTCTTTAACACTGGCAATGATCAGTGATAGCTGAATTTTTAACCAGGCTTGAAAAGTTCGGGTGTCCACTAACTATGTGATTAGAGTTGCAGAGTTGACCTTGGTATCAAGATTGGAGGTAACATTCTAAGGCAGCTAAGTTGCTGCAATATTGTAGCTCGATACAGTGTGACCCTTCCTGATAATGGTAAACAGAGAGTAGAAGCTAAGTCAGTAAAATGTATAGGAAGGATTCTCCACTGAGAATAATTTCAGGGGGTGATCATTACTCTTGCGTTGAAAATGAATAGCCCATCATTCTGCTTTAAGCTCTAGAATATTTATGATTTGAGGACAATTATAACAAACCACTGTGCCATGAGTGCTGAGCAGTGTAGGTGTATATTACTATAACATATGTAAAAATCCTTACAGGTATGGAATGGCCTGACCCTGACACTTCATTCTGTGTTGTTGAGTTTCATGGAGAAATGTTCATAATTAGGCAATTCACACTCATCTAAGTCTGAATCAGGCAACTGAGATGAGACATTAGGGTCATCACTCCAGTGACATGGTCTGTGACCTGTGAAATAAAAAACATTATTTAACAAAGCATATGTGTTTCTGAAAATGCATGCAATACCAAATACCAAATATACAAAAGGGACAATTATCCATCTCATATTATCAGAAGTAAAGATATTCCTGAATTGTACTTACTTGCTAGAGGATCACACGGTCACTGCTAACGTTTGGTATCTTTGCTCAATCTTCCTCAATCTTTTTTGAGGAAGTGTTTTTCCATAGTTTGTTTTGAGGTGTTCAGAAAATCAGTACTGTCACTAACCACAACCATGGGACAGGAAAGATGATGGGATACCTGGCCAAAAAACTGAGAAATCACTGGAAATGATAGGAAAGAAGACACCAGAGGACCCAAAGCCTCATTGCCAGCTTCTGGATCACCAAATCCTGCTTAACATGTTTATATTCCTTCTACTACAAGGCGGGTGGTGGTCAGTGGCTATAGGTATGTCCACAAACTAAGGCATTAACCTAGCTTTGGTTACAACTATTAACATGAGGTATTGTTTGTATACATAGTGATAATTGAATCCCTTATTGTTAGGGAGCAGAAGGGAATAATAGTCATTACATCCATAACATAGACATCCATCTTGTCTCCAAAGTCTTAATCTTTTAGTGTCCAACAGCTTGAATTTATATACTTTTGAGGTAATAACTCATACCCCTGTCTTCCCTTGACTGACCTTTCCAGAGCAGAGCTCTCAGTCTTTTGATTGCTGTTTGAGATGGCTTCGCAATCTATCCCTTTCCAGGTTTAACAGTTTGACCCTAGAATCCCTCACAAGTACTGTGACAGATGTCTTATTTTGAAAACTATATTTTTTCTAAGATAGGTTCAATTTTTAAATTTTATTTTATTTCAAAAATACTGTACAGAATGTTTACAGTTACATGAATAAGATACATTTCTTGTTGAATATTTTTATCCACTCCATTGTTGTTCTCATTTCCCTTTCCACTCTCCACACATGCTCCCCACCCCATAGTTGTAAAGTTCATTTCTGAAAGTGTCTTGTGAATATCATTGTTGCAATGGGTCATTCTTTGCACTTCTTTCATCACTATATTTTTTCCCTTTCCATCTCCAAATCAGATAAATGTATATACAAGATGGAAGGTACCAAAATCAAGACAGAGTTTGCTAGGGATAAACCAATAGAAAAGACAAATGAAATAAAATAATATCTAGATACTCTACCGACATCAAGGTTGATATCTGAAAAAAAAAATTTGCTGTTTCCATGTCATGGAGTTCATTTCAATTAGCATCATTTTGTAAGGTCAAATGTATATAACTCTGGAGCCAGCAATCCCACTCTTGGGCTTGTAGAAATGATCTCAAGCTAAAACACACTAAATCTACAACTATATTTTTTGCAGCATTATTACTATAACTAAGATATGGAACCAATCAAGATGCCCCTCAATGGATGAATGGATCAAGAAAATGCTGTAATTTTATGCTTCTATCAGAAAGAATGATAGAATGATAGCCCCTTTCTTAAGAAAAGGGAAAGACTTGGAAAACAATCATTTTATGTGAAGGAAGCCTTACTCAAAGAAAAATAGCTTCCAAGGTTTGCCTCATTTTTATTAATTAATATATACTTAGGATAGTCCTGACAGACAGGTTTACTTTTTAAACTCTTAATATTCTCTTTTTTTCTCTCGCTCTTCCTATTTCATGCCAATTGTGTGTGTGTGTGTGTGTGTGTGTGTGTGTGTGTGTGTGTGTGTGTGTACGCGCACAGTAATGAAACTTGATTCAGAGCCTCAAATTCTTGCTTGGTTTCTTCATTCATGACTGACTGAGTCTGTACTATTTCAACCAAGGTTTCACTCTGTCTTTGATTTAACAATTGAACATAAATATCTCATGGATTGATACCCCAGCCATCTGTGAACCATGATCTTCCAATCTCAGCCTCGTGACTATATAAGAATAGGGATGAGGCACTGGCATCCAGCTTTATTGCCAAGTGTTTTTTTGCTTTGATTTGTTTTTGTTTTTTTTTGTTGTTTTGTGCATTCAAAATCTGTAAGGAAAACAAATCGCTTATAACCAAGAATATTCACATAAAATGTGTGTTGTTTAAATATTACTTTATTAATGTTATCCTTTTACATCCACATTATGTGATTTGATTTTTTTTTGAACTCTATCGTTGCAAATGTTCAAATCACATATATAATTTGAATCTTCTTTTCTTGGTTTTAGAGTGAGTTTCAAAACAGAATTTACGAAGGTTTAACTCTGCACTACAGAAGCATCACCTTTATGATTATTCAATGCCCTGTAAATCATAAGTTCATCACTTCTTGTGGCACCATATGAGCCTATAATACCTCCACATAGTTTAGACCTCAATGCCGTGCACTCTTCTGCCAAATATGCAAGGACATCCTTTGTAATTCTCCTTGGAGTTTCACTGTTTTTCTCTCTACTCTCCCATGCTAAGTCCTGTGATGATCATGTTGATTTTCTCCCCTGTTACATTCATCATTGCATCTTGGGAACTACTGTTATGCACTACTGTACTCTATCCAATCTCCTTGTGCTTCATCTTGTACCCCTCTCACCGCAGAGGGTCAGAGATTGAGGATATTTTCTTCACTCTTTAGCTCAGACATCTATCTTTACTTTCTAGCAATACATTCATTGAATTCTTTCTGTAAAGTCTAATGCCTTGAAAATGATTACTGCATTTTCATGGCTTTGTTATTTGGCATTGGGGAAGTACATAGATCAGTAACTGTAACTTAGGTAAAAGAAGACTGCAATCATGCCTCCGTAGATGTTGTTCATTGGGTAATGTTTACTTCAAGGTCTTCCTGCCTGCTTCCTATTCACTGTTTATTTTTAAAGTAGCATTTTCTTCTGGAAAGTATTTATGGGCCTAGTGTAGATCAATTCCTACTTTAATTAGTCATTAATTTTATTCCAACATCATTTTGCAGTTCCTTCTGAGTTTCTTCAGGGTCTGTATAGTAATGCTTCACATTCTTAGATATGTTTTTAACATCGATGCATCCGATGATAAAAACACATTGCTTAAGTCACCATTTTGATGATTGAAAAGAAACCATGCTGCAATCTCACTATATCGCAATTTTCTGGTTTTAAATTCTTTTAGATTAGAATTGATGCTGGAGAACGAACATTCTGTGTACAATTTTATATTTTCCTAATTATTTTTAGTATACTTTCCAATATTGTATAATGTTAAAACATTACTACTTACTTAGTTTTAGGATTTCTAAAATGGTTAGAGTAAAAGTTCTATTCATTTACAATTTTAAGACAACATTGTCCATTACGACCAAGTGAGATATTTTAAACTTTTTATTTGTGGTCCTTATTGGTGGTGCTGGGGAATCAAGTTCTTAGCTTCATGTGTCTTAGTCTACTGTGTGCCTCTGAGCCTGATGTGACCTATGGTTTTATTTTCAATCAACTGGGATAAAGAAAAATTTCCCTAGGAAGGATTTAACACTTGGTTACTTTCTCCAGTATCTCTCACACACATAAAAGTAATATAATTCTACACTGACAGAAAATGGTGTTCTTATATTTTATTTATTAGTAGTAACTTTTTGTTTTTTGTAGCCCCACTCTTCACTATGTCTTGCCCATTTGCTATCCCTCCTTCCCATAAAACTTGACTAGATCAACTGGAAACCCACTTCTAGTCAGCATCCTCCTTAAAAAGCTCAACCTTAAATAACCTACCCCCTGGTAGCAATGCTAAAAACTTTCAAAGGCCTGACTGCAACCAGACTCCTTCCTGAAAGCCCTCCTCTGCTTTAGGGAAATCCCTCTTCCACTCCACCCCTTCCTGGAATCCCTGCTCTGCACCACCAGAAACCAGGCCACATCCATATCTCCTTCTATGTCCCACCTTGCTGCAATAGAACTCCGCCTACACCAGGCTCCTCCCTCAAATCCCCACCTCGTCCACCAGATGAGATCCGCCCCTAACTACTCTAGTCGCTCATAGTCGCATTGCTCCCATATCCTAGTACCTCCAAACTCCTCCCTTCCCTTTCATACCCCATCCCCAACCAGCCTTCTCACTCCAGCCCCCCTGGTTTCATCAGAATCTCTGCCCATAACTAGCCTACTTGTAAGAGGCCTAATCTCTCAGACACAGCCCTGAAACTACCTCTTCCCACAAAGCCCATCATGCTATACCAAAAACCCTTCATCTCCCTATAACTGCCCTTGAAGCCCTGCTTTGCTTGGCCAGAAGCTTCTCACACAGCCCATTTCCTGCCTGGAAAGGCAGCACTGCTCCACCACAAGCCTCTCTACCTCCCACATCTACTCTCTCAATGCCCTGACTTGCTCTCCAGATAACCCCCACCTTGGCTCCTCCCTCAGTTCCACATCCTACTCCACCAGATACCCTGCCCACAATTATCCTACACCATTGTAGTTCTTACATTCCTTCTCAAAGCCCCTCCTCCAACTAGCCCCATGGCTCCAAACCCTGCCCTGCTCCTGAAAAACTCCACTAGAAAACCCCCACCACACTATGCCATTTCTGGACACCCACATTGCTCCACTGGAAACCACTGTTCCAGTTGACCTCCTTCTGGAAGCCTAGAAAACCTCCCCCACACTCTCCCATCTCTCGATACCATCATTGCTTCACTGCAAACCACTGCACCAGTTGGCCTCCCTCTGGAAGCCTCACTAGACTCAACTTTAAATCCCAGTCCCTTCATAGTCCCTTTTGGAAGGTTGTTTTGCCCTGCTGGAAATCCTGTCCATAGTCCATGTCCTGCCTTACAACACTGAAATACCCATCCAACCTCACTCCTCTTTTCGAAGTGGTAACTGGCAACACCAGAAACCCCATCCTAACTAGTCTAGTGCACTGGATCTTATCACTGCTCTCACAAAGCCCTGGTCCTGAAAAACGCATCCATACATTGTGACTACATCCTGCTCTGCTGGAAACCCCACCTCCACCCTAACACACTTCCCAAAGTCCTGCCATTCTCCATGAGAAACCCTGCCCCTTACTAGCCTATGTCTTCCTAGTACCACCCTGCCCTCTCAAATCCACACCCTGAAAAGCCACTCCCTCATAGCTCTGCATTCCTACTCCAGAATCCCCACCTTCTGTCAACCTCTTCCCTCCATTCCCTGCCCTGCCTTATGGAAAACCTCACCATACATGTCCCACAAGGGCTCACAGTGTTCCACCAGATCCCCTCCTCTAAGTAACCTCCTCCTTTGTAGCCTTGTTCTTCCTTCTCAAAGCCCTGTCCCAAACAGCCTCCTCCCCAGTGACCCCACCTTCTTCCAATGAAAACCTGTCCACCTGCCAGCCTCCATCCTAAATCCCACCTACTGCACAAGAGACCCCTCCTCTAACAAGTCTAGTCCTTGCTGTTCCCTCCCTGATGTCTCAAAGCCCTACACAGACTGGCCTTTGCCTTCAAATCCCTGTCCTGTTCCACCATACAGGCTGTGCCAATACCAACTCCTCCCTTAAACCAGACAGAGCTCCACCAGAAACTCTATACCACCTCATCTATGAAGGTTTCATCTAGTAACTTTTATTACAAATGTGATTTTGAACATATCTGGGGAAATAGAAGTTCCAGCCTCTAGCTGGGCTCAGTTATAGAGAAGGATTTGTGCCTTTTTTTTGACTTTTCAGCTAGTCCTGACAATGTAAAGTGCTCTTGTCTAAAACTGGATAAAAATCAGGCCAGTTTAATTTCAGGTGACTTCCCCCGCCCCCAGCCTTCCTCCAACAGAAGGGATGCAAAAGACCAATTTTTGAAATGCCTTGCTAAATAAGCAAGCCCTGGGAAAATGAAGCTCAACAAAGTTACTTAGATTAAAATAAATACTGTCTCAAAATTTTCTTTCAAAACTTTAAAATGTACATATAACTGATTTTGATTTTTGTGTGCTTAAAAATCTGAGTGTGTTTTGTATGTGCTTGTGAACATGTTCATGATAGAAATTGTCAGCATGCTGTAACAATTGGCTGAGTTTAAGTTTAAGGTTCCAAAGGTTATGAGATTTGATCATTACTAAAAAATTTTTAAAGCATTTTCACATTGTTTGAAATAGCTTTTTAAGGATTCTTTAACTTAAAAATTAGAAAATTTGGTATGTTAGAATGCATAAAGCTGTTTACACTGTAATCAAGATATCTGGCTTAACAAAAAGGAGAAATTTAGAAGCCAACAGAAGACCTATCGTTAGGAGTGAAGGATGAACAGGCAGAAGTGCAGTTCAGCTGGTCATGCATGGTGGAACAGGCCCTGGGAAGAGTCCACGCATCGTGAATTAGGGCAAGCGGGCACAAACTCAGTTCAACTAAATCTAAAGAGTCGGATTGGGTGTGTGCCCATTCCACAGGAAGGGCCAAGTGGCCCATATTTATTCTGCCCCTTTTCCCTACAGATAGACACTGGAAACATGATGGTATAAATGAGTGATGTGAAGATCTGATTAACATTGCTAAAACTGCCCCTTGGATGTGTTCAAATTAAAATTAAGAAGGCCTTAAAAAGAGGATCAAAAAGTTTATTTGTATAATGTGGTTTGCTCTCTGATATTCTGCCATTGGATATGTTATTTTTAAGGCATAAAGGTGTTAAGTCTAGCTTCTTGGTACAGTGATGGTGATTCTAATTTTTGCATTGAGAAAAAAATGTTATTTGAGCTTAAAAGTTTTCATGTGTATCTGTTTAAAAACAAGCAGCCAAAAGGAAATGAGTGACACCTAGCCTCGAGAGTTTAAGGGGTTTTTCAAAATGCAACTAAAAACTAAAGTATAGAATATTAAAACAGAGATGAATAGGAGGCTTACAAATTAGGAATGGATTTCTGTATATAAAGTTTAAAAGTAAAATTGTTCTAAACATTTGCCTCAAAGTACAAAAAGGAAAAATTAGAATTACCAAAGTTATTGCTTAATTCCTATTTCAGTTTGGTCTCTTAGGTTTTTTTTTTTTTTTTTTTTTTCCATAACAGTTCCCAGCAGATCCACAAAAAGGAGTGAGGATTCTTTTAAGTTTGTCAGATGTAACTTTGGCTCTTAATAAGTTTCAGGTGAGACTATGCTTAAAAGCTACTACTATGTTGACTGTCTTTTTGCTTTTAATTGGAGTAAAATGGCCTTTTATGAGACTCATTGATCTGAAAACTGGTTTGAATCCAGCCTAGGCAGATGAAGGTCTCTGTGAGAAGGTCACCTCTACTCAGCCAGCAGAAGACAGAAAGAGCAAGCAGACCTGCTTAAGGATTCAATGTGGCAAAGTGCTAACCTTGAGCTGTAGAGCTGAGCGACAGCACTCAGGCCCCAATTTGAAGTCCAGTAACCAACTAAGGGAATTGCCAATGAGGCATTGTTTCCTGTGTGGAGAAGACACTCCTTGGACGAAAGTAATGGAGGAGCATCCAGAGACCGTAAGCCACTGCTTAGAAGGCAGAAATAATGTCAGATCCTTGAGTCATTTGTGCATGGCCCTTCAAAAATTGGTCAGAGCCAGAAGGTCATGGGAAGATAGTTTGTAAGCATATCTATGACTGAAAGGGACAGGAACTTGTCAGTCATCTGTGATATTAGTAAAAAGCTAAGGTTGCAAAATGTGGAGGATAGTTTAAATCCCAACCCTTGTATGTGCCAAAAGTTCTAATTGGGAGTAACTTTTGAGCTGACACCACCTACATGAAATTCATCTTCTCAGGAAAAGTTTGTAAACCTAAGAGTGTGTTTCTATTGATATCTGTCTGAAGGCCTGCATAGGTATCTCAGACATTGTTAGGATTACTAGAGATCACCTTCCAAAGCCATTCATAAAGATCCTTTTGCAAACCAGAAGACTAAAGAAGCTCCACTGCTGTAGCCAGAAAAATGGTCTGTGCATTTGTCAAAAGTTAAAATATTGTTCTTAACCTCTTTGTAAAATAGGCTAAGTTTATAGGTTCCTGGCTAGGTAGGATCAACACTCCTGAGTCAGCTTCAAGAAGTGACAGAAGATGAATCTTTGCCCATCATCCCTTATTAAGAACAAGGGAAAATATTCACTTTTTTAAAAATGTGGCAAAATAGACAGAAGGAAAAGGCATGGGAAATAATAGTACAGGCCTGAGTCCTCTATATCTGCTTAGAAAATCCTAGCTTTATTAAAAGATCTATTTGTTTAAAAAGTTGTCATCTTGGTAAATTGTCCTGGGCTATTGTGTAAATTGTCTTAAAAACTAGTGGAGTCACAGCTTGCCAAACGTATGCAATGTATCCTTACCAGTCTATGTAGGAATTTGCAGTCCAGCACGAGATGTGACAGCCCCTTGGAGCCACTGAGAGACCCTGCTGCTGCTGCTGCACATCCTAATGGGTAAAGTTCAACAACAGCCTGACAGTTACCTGGAGGAAATCTACATCATCACTCAGATCACCTCCACCGTGGTAAAGGTAGACTGCACTCCTGACTGATTCCATCACCTGAAAATGCTTCCCGGTTGAAAGCTGCTACAACTAAGATCGTGTGGGACATTCTCTTGGTAATATGCAGTAATTCTCTATACTCCCACAGTAGATATTGGAAACGAGGATATCACTGGTTTGCCTTAGCCTTTGGAGTCTAAAAGCCACACAAATACATTAGTTTTTATTCATTCTAACTTCAATTCAACTCATCTTTCTAAAAATAGTTTTTAGTTTCACTCATTATCTTGTCTTTCTTGTAAACCTAACCCTAACCCTCACCGTAATCATACTCTAATCTTAATATTATTAGCAGTTTTCTATTTCACATTCATCCTAATTCTAACTCTACTTGATATTCGAAGATTTACTTTGTTTGACCCTAAATTTTCAGTTTCCCTAATGCTTACACTAAGCCTAGCTGGAACTAAAACCTAACTTTCACCCTAATGATAATCCAATTCTAATGTTTAAGAAAAATACTCTAGCTTTTAATCATTCTAATGAATACTCCAGTTTTCACTCTGGAAATGAGTTTCAGTTTGCCCTAATTTTCATAAATTTTCTGACTCTACCTCGAAAGTTATCTTGTTCCCTAACAGGAGTCATTATACTACTTGTCCTCACATTCTCTTACCAGGAAAAATACTGTAGTTTCCATTGATTCTGCCTTTTTCTGAACCACTGTATCTGAAAACAGTTTCAGATTTACTTACCATCTAGTCCATTACTTAACGCTAACTCTCAACCTAAACCTGTCTGGAAAACTCTCATTAATCGCTACAAGAATGATCACTGAGAAATAAATATAATGATAATGTTCTAGTTACTATTCAGCCTCATATATTTGCTTCTACTTGTTAGTGAACACAATTTTATACTAAAAGCTTTATTATTCGTAACAGTAAATATAATCAGAAGAAAATATTGACCCTAATCTTAATCCAAATTATATGACAATACTAACACTAACACAAGTACACTAGTTTTCACTCATCCTTCCAAACATAGGTTTAAATTTTTCCAATATCTTAGTCATTTTCTAACCCTAAACGTAATCTTTCTTAACTGGAACATTGAGAGTAACCATTAGCCTAATTGTGAGTAGATTCTAATATTAATAGCAATACTCTAGTTTACATTAATTCTAATTCTTACCAGGCTTATATTAAAATTTACCTTCAATTAGACCCTCATTTTTTTTCTCCTTCACTCTAAGCCTAACCATGGCTGGAATCCTAACTAACCATTACCTTGACACTAATCCTATCCCAATTCTAAAATTTATGAAAAATGCTCATTTTGTGCAATCCTAACTGAAATTCCATTGGTAATTCTTGAAATAAATTGTAGGTTTTCTGTAAACTCTACAGATTTTTCATTCTTAACTCTGAATGTATTTTGTTCCATAACAGGCATCATTATACCCATTGATCTCAAATCTTGATTTTATGAAATACATTGTACTTCCATTATCCCAGCTTTTCCTGAATTCCTACAACCTAAAAAAAGGTTCAGCTTTACTTAATATTTAACATTTTTTTTTTTTTTTCCTTTTTGTCGGTCGTGGGGCTTGCACTCTGGGCCAGGGCATAATCCCTGAGTTCTTTAGCCCAAGGTGTGCGTTTAACCAATTGAGCCACAGCACCGCTTTTATGTTTTATAGTGGTTAATTTGAGATAAAAGTCTCATGGACTTTCCTGCCTGGGCTACCTTTGAACTGCGATCCTCAGAAAATAGCTTCCTGAGTAGCTAGGATAATAGGCGTGAGCCACTACTTTAACCCATTTCTTTATCCTCAACTTCGGTTAACCAGAAACCTAATCCAAATCACATTCTGATTTAACACCAAATGGTTGATGTAAGAAAAATTGTCTAGATTCTATTCAATCACACATTTTTTGGCTTCTAATTCTAATTGGAAAACTAAAATTCACCTTAAAGCTTATCTTTCCCTAACCCTAACCGGAAAAAAAAGTATCTCACACTTTAAACCAAATTATATCTGAATATTTAAAGTAACAGAGACTGGTTTTCATTCATTCTTCTTAAAATATGTGGCAGTTTTACACAATGTCTTACAGATTTTTCTCATCCTGACCCCGTTCTAACTGGCACACCTTTCCTAATCCTAAGCCTACGTATAACCGAATCATCATGTTAGTAGCAAGCCACTTTTTTCATATTTATCCTAACTCTTGCTCAGCGTGTAGGTCTAACTTTTACTTGCATTTTGAACATAAATTTTTAACTGTTTTTCTATGTCCTGTCAGGTTTTATTTTTCATTATTTTTAAAATTTTTATTTTGTTGAAAAGATGCTTTAAAGAGGGATTAGTTACATATATAAAGTAAGGAATACGTTTCTTGTTGAGCATTGTTACCCCTTTCTTTCTTGTTCTCTCACTATCCCATCCCTCCCCACTTCTCATACCTTTCCCTTCCCATGGTATAAACTTCATTTTCAACATAGTGTCTTGTGAGTATCATTGTTGCAATGGGTCATCCTGTGATGAACCTAAATTTTCTATTTCTCTAATCCTAATTCTAATTCTGTCAGAGATCCTAACCCTAATAATAATAATAATGATAGCTCAATTCAAAAGTTAACAAAAGATATTCAGGTTTTTATTTATTCTATTAATTCACTGTGCATCTTGAATTAACTTGCAGTTTAGCTTAAATCTTCCAAATTAGTTTATATGTGCATATATAAAGATGTAATTTTATGTGAAAAACAGAAGATCTTTGGAGGAAGGAGTAATGAGAAAGAAATAGAGGGAGTATAATCAAATACCGTTAAAGATTTAATGGAATTGTCACTTCTGACAATTAATATCTATTAACAAAATAACTAAAAATTAATAAAGAACACACTGCCTTCTAATGTTCTTTAAGAGAGCCATGATCTATCTTCTGAAAAAAAAAAACTCGTATTAGATAAACTTTGTCCATGCATAATTTATATTGTTTGCCAATTATTTAACTTAATGAATAAAAAATTATCAAATAAGATTCCATGACAAAAAATATAAAACAGTTACTTAGCAATTGTTTGAGAAAAAGTTATTGTCATGAGTTTTAAGAAATGGAATTGCTATTTCCCTACAAAGCAATGACTTAGGTTTACTAATCTAGCATTTGTAGTAAGCTTAGAGAACATAATTGGCATGAAAAACAACTAACTGTACATCTTGTTTCTTGAATGAGTGATATTTTAAACATTGTCTTTTATTCAAATAAATACTTAGGTTTACATTTCAAAGTAAGTTCAATTTTATCTCCTTTCAGAACAAGTACTTACCCTGCAATTAAATGTACTAGCATATTCAGGTATTTAGAAGCTAAATTTTCTATGTTTTATATGTAGCTCTACATATTCAGAATGACATGATTTTTTTATTCATAAATGTCTAACGTCAGATTTTTGCTTCATCAATATAAATTGTCTCATTAGGTTGTAGTGAAGGCTCCAGTAACCAGAGTGGTCAAAACCATTTCCTGAATTCTAAATTTTAAATCAAATCATTTTTAAGCTTTGATAATATCATTTATTGTCTCTTGAGAGCAATTAATCTAAAACAAATACTACTTTTAAACATTTCACTCACATTGTAAAGAATATTAACATAGGTCATAAAAAGACTAATTATTCCAGACTCATCATATTTGGTGATCTTAGTGTGAAGAACGCAGAGAGTAGAAGGTTCTTATATTCAATAAATAGTTTTGGTTAAATTAAGTCATATATCTGGATTTCTAATTTGGAGGTTAATCACATGGAAACAGGAAAACAATAAAAAAAGTACTTTGGAATCAACAGAAAAAGATATTTGTGCATGTACCACAGTTGCTTTATTTGTTTGTAGGTGAACACTGGACTTCGATTTCTATCTTAGCTGTTGTTGTGAATAATGTGAATAACAATGAATTACAGATATATTTATGAGTTACCCAGAGAGAAATAATCACACGATTGGTGGGACAGATGATATTTTAACTTTGGATTTCTTTAGAAAACTGCATACTACTTTCTACAACGAGAACACTAACCTGTATTTTGACCAAGAGTGTTGAAAATTTCCTTTTCTCCACACTGTCGCCAGCCAACATTATTACATTTTGAGTTTTTTTAAAGGGCAGGTTTTTACTGTGTGCAGTACCCAAGACTGGCCTTAAACTCAAATCCTTTTACTCTACCCTCCAATCACTTGGAATTATCAGCCTTTACCTCCACACCTGGTTCCTTGGATATTTTTTATAAGAGTTATATTAGTTAAGAAGTAGCATCAAAGTAATTTTGAATTGCATTTCTCTAATGACTTCTGCTCACAAAGCATTAAGCTAGCACAGAAGTTGCATTAAATACAAATTTGTAAATCCGCAGGCAATTTTCAGGGCTTTTTGGAAAACATGTCTATTCAGAACTTTTGTCCATAATCAAGTTTCTTGTTAATCTCATCTTTAATCTCTCTATAGAAAATCAATAATTAATTCAAGGTAGTAGAAAGGAAAAAAATTAAGCAGCTCCTAAAATTTTTAAATTTTTAATAACATGATATTGCTTAAATCATTTTCTGTTAACGCTTGAGACTATGTAACTCAATTTAGTTAGACCTTTTACAAGGCTTTATATATTTTATTTATTTTACCTTGATTGTTCTTTCCAAAGCCTGTACGGCTAATTTCACTTGCTTTCTTTCAGTCTCATGTAGTTCAGATTTCAAACTGAAGAATAAATGGAAGGAAGCAAACAAAAAATACAGTTCCCCTCATCTGATGATGCCTCTACAAGAATGAGGAAAGTGTTCATCCTTCTAAGGACCTATGATAAAATATCAAAAAGACATTTTATTCTTCTAGATCTTCCTTATCATTGCTATGTAACTTAAATGAAGTAAAACACAGTATACTGCTCCGATACTTTTATGTTTTTTCAAGTTTGCACATTTTTATATGGCTTTCACCTCAGTCTACAACATTCCTTCATTGTTCTGTCTCTGATATTTTTACACTATCACGACATAAGATAACCAGTTTGATTTACAGCATGAGAAGTTATCCACCTGGCTTCCTTGGAAGCTGAGCATGGTCAATAGATATTACTTCTGGTTGCTAACACTACATGTAATGATTTCTGTACTACTTATCATATTCTATTTAGTATTTAAAAAAGAATGCTCGCTAAACTCAAAGGTCATTCATAGGTTTATGTTAAGTGTTTCACAACTTTTATTCTCTTACTTCTTAAGATAACATTTGGTATAATGCTAATGTTATTACCATTGTAGTGTTGGGAAAAATTGTAGTAAAAAACTGTAAGTGCATGGCCGAAAGATACACACAGTGAGGAAGGAAATGAGTCAAAGTTTCCAAAAGTCTTTCAGCAATACCAAAAAGGTGGGTAAAATCTCTCCATTCTCTTATACTCTCAATTCAATATTCATATTGTCCAAGAAATAATAGCATAGCAAATATTTCCCATGGTGATTGTTTTCTGTCACATTTTGTCTTCAACACAGAGTGTGTTGGTGACCTTAGGTTATCATGCACAGAGCTGAGCTTACAAATTGAGGTCCAAAGACAGCCAAATTTCTTCTGTCCCACAGTTCCAGTTTCTTTTTTAAAAAGTACTAAAACTTTTAAATATCATCACTTACTATCTTTTAACAATCCCCAAACGAATTAAATTGACATATAATCACTCAAAAGGCTTTCAAATTCGGTGATGATAAAACAGGCCCCCATGAAGTAAATTTTCTTTTACTTTTAAAATTGTTCTAAAAGCCTTGTGCTGGCTGGTCTCACCTATAATCCTATCTACTCTGAATATTTGCTCAGGAGACTGAGATCTGTGGATAACACTTGGGAGCCAATCAGGACCAAAAATAAAACTTCATGAAATTATTTTTCAAAATGTTTAATGAACTAGCAAAGAGCCAAGAATTGCTTATATCGTAGCTTATATCATAGCTCACCAATCTAGATAGGAAAGGCCTAGTAAGGCCTTGAAGCCCTGATTTAAATTCTGAGCATTCCAATATACATGCAAGGTGTTTGTTCTCATGCACGTGCGTGTATGCTTGCGCGCTGCCGCACTCACACACACACACATTTATTCAAATTACCTTCGTATCAGTGTTCTGAATTAATTTCTTTATTAACAATATTATATGGGTAAAATAGAGGAAATAAACTCTTCCACCTAAGAACATTTTTATATGTTTTTTTATGGTAATAATACTGTGCAGAGGGGTCACATTTACATGAACATGGAAACTAGTAAGTTTCCTAACAAGCATTGTTACCTCCTCCTTTATATTTCCCCTACCATCCCTTCCCTCCCACCTCCACAAGTACACTCCCCTCCCCCTTCCTTCCTCCGCCTAAATTGTAAAGTTCATTTTTCAACATAGTGTCTTGTGCATCTCATTGTTACAATGGGTCAACCTGTATGGCTATTTGAGCATTTTTCCCTTCCCCTCCCCAAATTAGAGAAGCATACATACAAGATGTAAGTGTACCAACTTCAAATACAGAGAAAACAGGGGTTATAGTGTGGGGAGAAACATACAAAAAACAAAAAAATGTACGTTAGAAACAATAGCAAGAAACAAAAACCCACTTGTGTCCCTATCATGGGGTTCAATTTCTTTAACATCATCTTATCTGGTTATATGCACATATCTTTTGAACTTTTCTGCTTATCCCAGACATACATTCGTTATTGAAAATAAGGGAAATCATGGGACCTATATTTCTTTGGACTTGGCTTACTTCACTCAATAAGTTTTTTCCAAGTCTTTCCATTTCCTAACAAATTGGGCGATATCATTCTTTCTGATGGAGGCAAAGAATTCCATTGTGTATATATAACACATTTTCTTGATCCATTCATCTAATGGGGGCATCTGTGTTGGTTACATATCTTAGCTATCGTAAATAATGTTGCAATAACCATAGTTGTGCTGGTAGTTTTAGTATGGTCTTTTTTTATGATCATTTGGATGAATCCCCCAAAATGGGATTACTGTGTTATAGGGGAGTTTTATGTGGAGTCTTCTGAGGCACCTCCATACTGCTTTCCAAAGTAGTTGAACAAGTTTACACTCCCACCAAGAATGCAGTACCGTTCCCTTGTGGCCACATACGTTTCAGCATCTGTTGCTGTAAATATATGGAACGCTCCAAGACTTTGCATGTCATCCTTGCGCAGGGTGCATGCTAATCTTCTCTGTATCGTTCCAATGTTAGGGTATGTGATGCTAAATTGAGCACAGAACAGTTTTTATATATAAAGTATAATTTTTAATTGATTTTATTTTTTTTATTTTTTTATTTTTATTTTTTGTCGGTCGTGGGGCTTGAACTCTGGGCCTGGGTGCTGTCCCTCAGCTCTTCAGCTCAAGGCGAGCGCTCTACCACTTGAGCTACAGCGCCACTTCCGGTTTTCTGGTGGTTTATTGGAGATAGGAGTCTCACGGTCTTTCCTGCCCGGGCTGGCTTTGAACCGCGATCCTCAGATCTCAGCCTCCTGAGTAGCTAGGATTACAGGCGTGAGCCACCAGCGCCCGGCTTTAATTGATTTTATTAAGCTAGGCAATTCAACAAAAAGTAAGTTCAAAAGAATTGTTGTGAAATTATAGAATCATGTATTTCTTACATAAGCACACAATTAAGAATAAAATCGATAGACATGCCAAAAACAAAATAATTCCAGATATTTGTAGTTCAAGAGATGTGTTTGAGGAGAAATTCAATTATTCTATACAAGGCACCTGTCAAAATGAACATTGCAGCAAGTGTTAAGGTTTGTTAAAAGTTTTAATGTTTTAAATATGCTTAATTTTGGGATTTTGCTTATATATGCCAAAAATAGGACTATTTGGCAGGTATAAAACTTTTCTGTAAAGTATTTAAGATTTATGATAGCAGACATTAAGTACTAAGTATGTACATTTCAGAGTTTATGGAAACTTTATTAATGAGAAGTTCCATTCTTTGTGTAAAGGAGCAGAGTGAAGAGTTACGACTTAAACTACACAGTTTCTGTTAAAAGTTTAGTGATTCCTTACTTTATTTGTTAGCAAGGAATAAATGATGATATAAGCCATAATGTACACATGTATGTTACTATTCACACACATACATATTCTCATGTATACATGCACCCATGGAGAAAGACACATAATTACAGCCAACACAAGTTTCACCAGTTGTTGAATATGCCTTAAAAGGAATAATTGGAACAATATATGTTGAAGATGTATTTGTCCCTAAGAGTTCATTTTCCACTCTTCTTATCTCTTAAAACTGGTAGTTTTAGAGAGATTTGACTTTCAAAATGCAGTACAAGTGATAGCAAGTCACTTGGAAACCTCAGTAAGTATAAGTCTTATGGTATCTCCCTGCTCCTCACGGAATGCTTACTCTTGTAGACATTCTCAACAACCAAAGTAGCAGAAGAATACCCTGGTAAAGAGTAAAGTTATAAGGCTTTAAATGGCATCCTTACTTGAGCTCTTTTTCCAACAACCAGCATGAATTCCTAGGCAGATGAGTGAGTCCTCAGAAAACTGGACTCTACATATACATTTAACTAACCCATGTGAAAATTCCTAGGTGAGAAATGCTGACTGAGGTCTTGCTGATTTCCTGGCGAAGAAAATAAGAAAAAAAGAAAGTATTTTTAATGTTTTAATGTTTAAGAATAATTTGTAACCTGTCAATAAATGTGTAGAACACAAATACCAACTGACAAAAAAATGATGGCATTTCATTTATGTGCTCTTGGACTTGGGCAGTGATTTTAGATGTGTCTACACAAGTAGAATCAGCATAAATCAAGCCAGCATTTCTTCATTTAAGATATAAGTAAAGGATACTGGTTGACCCATTGTAACAACGAAATGTACAAGACATTCTAACAGAGGATGGGTGAAGGGGGGAGGTGGAGAGGTGTGAAGGGAAGGGATGGTAGGGGAAAAACAAAGGAGGGGGTAACAATGCTCAATAAGAAATGTACTCATTACCTTACTTATGTAAATGTAACCCCTCTGTACAGTATTTATAATAAAAATATATGTTAAAAAGATACAAGGAAAACTTCTGTACTTTTATGAAGTTGTATTTGTCACTCAATATAAGTAAGGTATTGGTTTTAGGACCACAGGCTTATTACTTTGGATTCTCAAAATCTCTACATGAACACAGTATATTATTTACATCAGAATCTGCCCACAATCTAGCGCAGTATAATTGTTATGAGAATTTTTACTACATTCCATATTTGTAATGAAAAATAAAAGTATATGCAATATAAACAGATACAAATTTTTTCAGATAAATTTTGTATGCAGTTTGTGGATGGAATTTGGAGAGCAATTTTGAAAAGCACAAATTTCATCAAAAAGACCAGTCTGAAAATTGTAACAAGGAGCTAATACAGCATCATTGAATAGTATGGAACTCCAAGGAGAAGTATTTGAATTGAGACAATATCAGAAAGTGTAACAACCCAAGGTCTTTTTAGAAATGCAGCTGCTAGATTTCTCATGTAGAGCTTTCATAACATTTTGTGAAGCACAAATTAGAACCTCACTGAAGTGTAGATGGTTTTCTCTCAAATTTCTGTCATGATCAGTCATTATTAATCAACATATAGCTAATCTTGAATAATCTTCTAATAAAATGTTGATGGAGTGTTTATATGCAAAAACCTCAGAAGGCTAACTTTTTCAATTAGGACAGTCTGTATTCTATGATCCAGCCGAGAGAAAACTAGGTAAGCATCCATTTACAACCTTCTGAATAATTCTGATTCTGCCCACATCACTTATCTATCCATACCTGTGCACGAGTGAAACAATTTTAAAAGAATTTATCATTTAAAATTTAAATTTATGGTTCTGGGAAGATAGCAAAGGAGAAGCTGGAAGCTTAACTAAGCCAAAGAATCACACCAAATGTGCCATCACAGTACAGAGAGTTAGGCCAGAGAGGGAAAATCCAGGCAAGTAGACAAATCTGAGCACTTGCCAGCGGCCATGGTTGCAGCTATGGGGGGGGGGGGGGCGGTGGTGGCCGTAACCACCATACCTGCAAAAAAGAGAGTCTAGGACAAAGGCTCCAGATGCAGCAGGTGAGAGGATTCTACTCAACACCAGCAAGAACTGACAAGGAGCAGACATCTTCATCCTTCATATCGCAGATCAGAGATCACCCAGGAACCAGACTCCTGTGTGAGTAGAAGCCTGATTTCCTCACTCCTTCTCAGGGAGCAGAGAAGGGAACGCCACCTCTCCCTGCCCACTACCGGAGATCTCCATCTTTGATACTGGCAAAGGCCTGGCTGAGCAGCTAGCTCCAACTCAGTCCTTGGATAAAAACAAACAGTCATTTAACAGGTCACAGGAACCTAACCTGACCTGCCAGGCTCAGCTCCACTCAGGGAAAATTCACCCATCCCGGGCCTGCACCAGCCCCAGGAGTGGCTTTCTTCATTGAGTAAACAGAGCCAGAGGCTGATCCTCCTTAGACAATCAATTGAAATTCAGTAACAATAAACCCTGAGAACGGCTGCTGGCTAGGCTCTGTGACTGCCTCAGAAGCTAGGCCTCAGGGAAAAGCTACTGTTTGCTGAAAGGCCTCAACTCTACCCAGAACCTAGCCCCATCACAGCATCTCCAAACTAGAAGAAACAGCCATCTTTTGTGATACTCAAAGCAGATCTCCCTCCCATTGAACTAGCCTGGGAGGAGGATGACAAAATCCTGGGTAAATCAAAGCATTTTTCTGCCTGCTCAAACAAACTGACTTAAAAAAAAAACCAAGCTACAGGAAAATCAAATACCACAAGCAGACCAGAGACTCCAACAAGAGACTGGTTATGGACACAAGGGAGATACAGGATCTTCCCTTCTCATCCCCAAAAAGCAAAGAACTCTTTTATGTCACCTTTTATTAAAATTGTTTTAACATTTTTAATTTTTAACTTTAAAAATTGTTTTCTATTAACTTTTTTCTTCCTCTTATAATTTTTATTTTACAGGTATACGTGTGTGTGTGTGTGTGTGTGTGCTTTTTTTCCATTTTTGTTTAGCACTACTGACCTTTTGATCCTTTTTTCCTTTCTTTCTCATTCTTTTCACTTTTTTTCTCTTTCGTTCTTCTTTGCGTGATTTAGTCGCATTTCTGCTCATTCTCAGATATACCTGTAGTCGATTATTAGACCTTATCCCCGATTGTATACACACTTAATCCAGAAATTTATTAATGAATTCAAAACCTCTTAGACTTAACTTCTTTAATAGCTGTACTATCTCTATATACCTATATAAAATTTTAAGCATTTTTATTCTTTATTTTTTGGCGTCTCCTTTCTATTCCTTCCCTGCTCTTATCATGTTCCCATCCTTCTCTGAATATTAAGTTCTTAATCTGCATAATTTTAACTGTTTCACTTTTTAATTTTTATTTTACTATTTTTCCTTGTCTTTTTTTTCTCTTTCTTTTTTCCCCGTTGTCTATTATCATTCTATCGAATCTATTTCCTGCTTTGAGATTAGGACTAAGTTAGCTCTCCCTCTATCTTTCCACATCCCTCTATTCCTATTTATACCCACATCTCTCACTAAACCTAATAATTTCTTGTTTGCCAAATTCTTCTTTGCGGTTCATAGCCTATTAATACATAGTTGGTTGATGTTGAAAATGTATCTGTTGAACTAGATTATATCTGCAGGCTTTTGTAATATTTATTTATTTATTTTTATTGTGAAAATACTGTACAGAGCGGTTACAATTACATGGGCAAAATATTTGCTGCCTTCAGGAGTCACACCTTGCCCGTAAAAACAAACACATTTTCAATGTTAAAGGCTGGAACAAAATCTACCAAGCAAATGGCTCCCATAAACAGGCTGGAGTTGCAATCCTAATATCAGATAAAATAGACTTCAAATTAAAATTTGTGAGAAGAGATAAAGAAAGTCGCTACATACTAATCAAGGGATCTCTCCTTCAGGAGGATCTGCAGGCTTTTGACTGTGCAACTACAGACTTTGTTGATGTTTCCCTTAAGATAGTTTTCTAGCACAAAATTGGTGTTACTCTCATGCCAAATGGGCAGAATAAGCCGGAAAAACACAAGAAAAATGGCAAGTCCGGGTATCTCAACTCTCACTCATGATAATCAGTGGACAGAACAGATAATGAATAATCCAGAGGAGAGCTTCCAAAAAGATCTAAAAACACTAATATTAATCATGGTAAGTAAAAAGATTGAAAACCTTCAAAGGACTCTGTGTGAGCATGATATATAGAGAGAGGAGGCAAACAAATGTCAAAACAGGAAGCTCATAGGTGTGAGGAAGATAGATAAAAGAATTGCATGAGCAGCTTGTGAACACTCAAAGAGAAATAAAGGAATTGTGTGAGTAGGCTGAGATTAGTCAAAGAGAACTACAGGAATTGCATGAACGTGAGGAAGCTGATCAAAGAGTAATACAGGAATTTCAAGAGCGGGATGAGCATAGACAAAGATCACTAGAGGCATTCATGGAATCCATAAACAGAGAGCTGAAAGAAGTCAGGGAGTCCACAAAGGGAATGCTGAATGGATCCCAACAGAAATAATGGGAGTCCAAGGAAACCATAACTAATCAACCAAGTGATTTGAGAATAAACACTTGACACTAAATTAAGGAAGTAAAGAATTTCATACAAGATCTAAAACAAAGATCCAACAAAGAATTAGAAGCCATAAAAACCGACCAACTAGAAGGAAAAGAAAAAAAAATAGAAAGTCTCGATAGTAGGATAGGTCATGCAGAAGATTGAAGCCTGAGGATTGAAGACAGCCTAGATATTATAGAGAAAGAATATACAACCATCAAAGACAAATCCAAGAAATATGATAGATCTATTCAACATTCAAGCCTTGGAAGACCCCACTAGAAGGCCTAATCTGAGGATAATGGGTGTAGAGGAGCACCTAGAGCCAGAAGTCAATGGTCTAGGAAATTTGTTTAACAGGATCCTAGCAGAGAACTTCCCAAACATGCAAAAAGATAGGTCTATTCAGATACAAGAAGCTTTTAGAACTCCCAATAGACTAGACCAGAAGAGGATATCCCATTGTCACATTATAATACTCACAGGATCAATTCAGAACAAGGAAAAGATCCTTAAAGTTGTCTTGGAGCAAAGATCAAACACCTATAAAGGGAAACCAACTAGAATCACCTCAGATTTCTCAGCAGAAACAATCAAAGCAAGAAGAGCCTAGAATGATGTAATCTATGCCCTAAAGACAAACAACTATCAACCAAGAATACTTTACCCAGCTATACTCTCCTTAATAATCGGAGGTCAAATAAAACCCTTCCATAGCAAAGAAAAATTGAAACAATATATCTCCACCAAACCAGCCCTACAAAAGAATCTTAAAGATGTCCTACTCAGAGAAAACCAACAAGACCACAATAAAGGCCAAGAAATATCACCCAAACTGAGAATCCAAGAACCATAGGAAGAACACAGTTGCCACAGCCCTGAAGTAGTTGGATAAAATGGCAGGAACTCCCAAATACCTCTCAGTTCTATCTCTCAACATTAACGGACTTAACTCACCAATTAAGCGACAGTCTGTCTACTTGGATTAAAAAGCAAGATCCTTTTATCTGCTGGCTTCAGGAGTCACATCTTGCCCACAAAACCAAACACATTTTCAATTTTAAAGGCTTAAACAAAATCTACCAAGCAAACGGCTCCCATAAACAGGACGGAGTTGCAATCCTAATATCAGATAAAATAGACTTTTAATTAAAATTAGTGAAAAGGTCGGTACATACTAATTAAGGGATCACTCCTTCAGGAGGATATTACAATTCTAAATATCTATTTGCCAAACAGCAGAGCACCCTAATTCATCCAAGAACCTCTACTTTCCCTCAAATCCCACATAGATCCATAAACATTAATTGTTGGGGACTTTAACACACAACTTTCCCCACTAGATAAATGAACTTCACAAAAACTCAACAGAGAAACCGCAGATATAAACAACTGCACAGACCAACTAGATTTAACACACATCTACTGAATATTTCACCCAGCAGCATTAGACAATACATTTTTCTCAGCAGCACATGGAACATTTTCCAAAATAGACCACATTTTAGGCCACAAAGCATACGTCCAAATTCAGAAACATTGAAGTGATACCTTGCATTCTCTCAGACCACAAGGGAATATATTTAGAACTCAACACCAAAAGCAACCAAAGAAAGTCATGTAACACATTGGATCCTGAACAACACACTGCTGAATCACGAGTGGGTCATGGAAGAGATTAGAAAGGAAATTCAAATGTTCATGATATTCAACAAAACTGAACACACCAATTACTAGTTCCTCTGGGACACAGCAAACACAGTATTCAGAGGCAAGTTTATAGCTCTGTGCTCCTATATCAACAAATTGGAGAGATCTGAAAACAACAATTTAATGAGACATCTGAACCTCCTTGAAAAAAAGCAGCAAGATAAACCCCAATCCCGTAGACAGAAAGAAATAATTAAAATTAAATCAGAATTAAATTAATTAGAATGCAAAAAAAAACTATAGAAAGAATCAACAAAACTAAGAGTTGGTTCTGTGAAAAAATTAACAAAATTGACAAACCCTTAGCAAATCTTATCAGAAAAAGAAGAGAACACACCCAAATAAAGTCAGAGATGAGAATGGAAACATCATCACAGAAACAACTAATATTCAGAACATTATAAGGGAATGCTTCTAAAACCTGTATACTAATAAGTTTGAGAACTTGGCAGAAATGGACCTTATTCTAGAAAATACTGACATGCCGAAACTAAGCCAAGATGAGTCAAACTATCTTAAAAGGCCTATATCAAGCACTGAAACAGAAAGAGCAATAAGAGACCTCCAATCTAAGAAAAGCCCAGACCAAATGGTTTTACAGCGGAATTCTATTAAGCCTTCAAAGCAGACATCACACCAATACTCCTCCAACTCTTCAATGAAACTGAAAAAGAAAGTTCACTACTGAAATTATTCTATGAGGCCATCATAACACACATCCCAAAACCAGGAAGGGACTCATCAAGGAAAGAGAACTATAGATCCATTTCTTTGATGAACTTTGATGCAAAACTTCTCAACAAAATTTTGGCCAATCGACTTCAACAATTCATCCAAAAAATCATACACCACGATCAAACAGGATTCATTTCAGGGATGCAAAGCTGGTTTAAGATACACAAATCAAATAATATAATTTATCACATCCACAGAAGCAAGGATAAGAACCACATGGTTATCTCAATAGATGCAGAAAAAGCAATTGACAAGATCCAACATCCCTTTTTATGAAGTTTCTGGAAAAATGAGGAATCCATGGAACATTTCTCAATACATTAAAGGTTTTATATGACAAACCTATAGCCAGCATTATACTTAATGGTAAAAAACTAAAGCTATTTCCTCTTAACTCAGGAATGAGACAGGATGCCCACTCTCTCCACTTCTCTTCAATCTAGTATTGGAATGCCTAAATACAGTAATAAGACTAGATGCAAGTATAAGAAGGATCCTAATAGGGAAAGAAGAAGTAAAACTCTCCCTTTTTGCAGATGACATGATCTTGTATTTAAAGAATTGCACAGAGTCCACTCCAAAATTACTCAAGCTGATTCAAAACTCTGGCAAAGTATCATGGTATAAAATTAAACCTCAAAAATCGATGGATTTTTCTGTATGCCAACAATAAGAAAAGTGTGGCTGAAATTAGGAAAGCAACTCCATTTGTAATAGCCCCACAAAAAATAAAATACCTAGGATTTAACTTAACCAAAAAAGTGAAGGACCTCTATGATGAAAACTTTAAAAAACTGAAAAAGGAAATCAAAACTGAACTTAGAAAGTGGCAAAAACTCCCATGCTCCTGGATTGGGAAAAATCAACATAGTGAAAAAGGCAATACTTCCCAAGGCTATCTACAAATTCAATGCGATATCTATCAACATTCTAACCTCATTCTTCAAGGAAATAGAAGAGGCAATCAAAAAATTCATATGGAACAATAAAAGACCCTGAATAGCAAAAATGATCCTTAACAGAAAGAACAGACCTGGAAGAATATCAATACCAAATTCAAATTCAACCTGAAAGCCATAGTAATCAAAACAGTTTGGTACTGACACAAGAACAGACCTCAGGACCAATGGAATAGAATTGAAACCCAGAAATGAACCTACAGACCTATAGCCATCTAATCTTCTGTAAGGGAGTTAAAAAATAGAATGGAAGAAAGACAGCCTCTTCAGTAAATGGTGCTGGCAAAATTGGTTAACAACTTGTAGAACACTAAAGCTAGATCCTTATATATCACCCTGTACCAGAATCAACTCTAAATAAATCAAAGACCTTGGAGTCAAACCAGATACTCTGAAAACATTAAAGGGTGGAATAGGAGAAACCCTCGGTCTTGTTGGCACAGGCCGAAATTTTCTTAATAGAGACCCAGAAACACAACAAATCAAAGAAAGGTTGGACAAATGGGATTGCATAAAATTGCAGAGCTTCTGCATGGCAAAGGACATAGCTAGCAAGATCAATAGAAAGCGCACAGATTAGGAGAAGATCTTCACTAGCCATAAAATGGACAAGGGTCTCATATCTAAAATATACATGTAACTCAAAAATTTAAATCCCCCAACAAATCTTCAAAGAAACAACTGCCCAAAAATAAGTGGGTTAAAGACTTAAAGAGAAACTTCTCTGAAGAGGAAAGAAGGATGGCCAATAGACACATGAAGAAATGCTCAACCTCCCTAGTCATAAAAGAAATGCAAATCAAAACAACATTGAGATACCACCTCACCACAGTTAGAATGGCTATAATCAAGAACTCTAATAACACCAGATGCTGGAGGGGATATGGACAGAACGGAACATTACTGTATTGTGGATGGGAGTATAAACTTGTTCAACCAGTTTGGAAATCAGTATTGAGGTTCCTCAAAAGTCTCCACATAGAGCTCCCCTATGACCCAGAATCCCACTTTGGGTATTTATCCAAATGTTCACATACAAGGCCACAGTAGAGCTTCCAGCACAACTATGTTTATTGCATCATTATTTACCATAGCTAATATATGGAACCAACCCAGATGCCCCTTAGTAGATGAGTAGATCAAGAAAATGTGGTATATATACACACTGGAATTCTATGCCTCCATCAGAAAGCATGACATTGGCTCCATTTGTTAGGAAATGGAAAGACTTGGAAAAAATATATTAAGTGACGTAAGCCAGGCCCAAAGAAACATTAGTGCCATGATTTCCCTTATTTGCCATAACTAGTATGTGTCTGAGACAAACAGAAACTGTCAGACAAGTTGATGTTAGGGAAATGAGCCCTAAGCTATATATTCAAATGTTTTTCCCTTTCATGGGATTGTTTCTAACACATTTATAAGAATATTTCTTTTTTGCTTTGTATGTCCCTCCCCCACTGTACAAACCCTGCATTCACTGAACTTGATGTTGTTATAATTTGAGGAAGGTAAGGGAAAAAACAAATCGTTTGTATAATAGGGATACAGTTGGACCATTAAAACAATGAGATGTACAAGCCATTATGTTGAAAACAAACTTTAAAATTTTGGTGGGGGGAGGACTGGGTGGGAAGTGGGGAGAGGACGGGAAGTTATGGGAAGGGGAAACAAAGGAGGAGGCTACAATGCTTGATAGGAAATATACTCATTATCTTGTCCATGTAATTGAAACCCCTTTGTACAGTATTTTCACAACAACAACAAAAAAATAAATTTAAATATGGAATGAAATTAGTTCCAATAATGCATTGCATTTAGGTATTTAGAAATAACTGAGAAACTTAAAGGTGCATATGATTTTTTTATTGGAAATGAAGGGATATTGGAATTTGGTTCTCTACATTTTAAGCAATTTGCTTAAAAGAATAGGCAAAATAAAATTTATATTTGCAGCAGACTTCACACATTAAATTTTGTATAGTGAAAGGGAAACAAGCCTCAACAATATGTCAATTCTCTCTTCTTATTTATCTCTAAAGGTTTATGTTTCTGGTCTCTGAATATTAAAACTTCAAAAAAATTATGTTTAGCTAGTTGTGCAAAGGGGTTTTGCTTCATCATGTCAGTGTTGAATAGAGTGTGTGTGCATTTCAATATACAGTGCATTTTTCTTCCTTCCCTTACCCCAACCCCACCTATCCCTTCATGTTTCCTACTTATATTCTGACGTGTACATTGAATGGTATGACTGTATTAGTCCACCATTTCCCTCTCCATTCTTCTACCCTACTCCCTTTTAGCCCAGATCTCCTTTTAAGACTTGTTTCAACTTCATGGTATTTTGTTAAATATCTCTACTTTGGCATTTGGCTATGGGCTTGCCACATCCTCTCTTCCATGTTTGACATACATAAATGAGTATATTTCTCCACATTTCTAATCTCAGATTGGCTAAGATAGATCTTCTTTACTATTCACCTTCTGTCCTAAATTTAGAATTGGATTTTCAGGGCCATCCAATAGAGCATTTTTATTCTCTACTCACTGAAGATGGAAGGGAAATAATTTCCATGCTGTCAGCATTATGTTATCCATCATGAATTCCCATCGCTTATCACTTCAGCAGTCTAAATTTAAAGTCATATTTTCTGCATTATATTCACACAGTATAAGTGAATATCAAGAATAATTTACCTAGTATTGGACGTTTAGGGACAATCTTCAATTTCTGATGATAGAGGCAGGAATCAGTTTCAATTTTCAGATTCCACGATGTAGTGAGCTGTGTAGTCTTCTAAATTTTCGATAAATTTCGAGTTACTTTTTGTTAATAATTTAAAAAGTTTTATTTCAGTATTTGAAATGCTGCTCCAATTATTTTAAAAGTTTCACAATAAGTTAGACTGAACTTTTTCCTCCCATGTTCCCCACTAGTTCAGGTTAATTCTCCTTTCGCTTTATATTTTGAGAGACCAAGGGATGAGGGTAAACAGAGAGATGATCATTACTCACATATCTCCTTCCCTCCTGTTTCTGCTGTTCTTGTTGAGAGGAAGACTGGAGCAGGGAACAAGAGTGAAGCTTGACTTCACCATACAAGGGAGCATTCCTGGCATGTCAATTATTGTTTCTCAGAATCACTTAAATTGCTTACTCTTGCCTTCTCTCTGACAGTAACCTAACTGTGGCTTCCTTGGTGCAGAAGGAAGCACACTAACAGGTTATTACCTGTAAATTGGTATTTTATATCTCAGCTTACTACTACCAAAAATAAAAAACTTTGGCTACATAAATGCAAAGGTACTGATTGTCCATCAAAACCTTAGTGAGGAGTAGACAATTCTACTCAGCTACACCCTCCTCTTGTATCCTTCCTTCCACTCCCCTCCCCTCTTTTAATCTCCCTTCCTTTCTTCTTTCTTTGTGGCTCTCTCCTGCATATTCATGTCTATCTTCTCTCTTTTTCTTTTCCAGTAGCAAGTGCTTTGGTTTATCAGACAACACATAAATAATTGAACAAATATTTTTTCTCCTCTTTTTGTGATTTTTTTATTCTTAAGAAGTGAGTTCTAGCACACCATCAGTGGCTTACATCTAGATAGTCGGTAGGTTCAAATTTGACAATTGAAATTCCAAGTGGATAAACCTAAGAGATTCTTTTCTCCACTTGTGGTAAATGGAAGAAGTGAAGGTGTGGCTCAGGTGGTATAGAGCAAACATTGAGAATTAAAGCCCAAATATAGCTCAAGTCCAGGAGTTCAAACCCCAGTACCAACACAATATTAAAAAAATGAGTCCTTTGTCTTTGAAAAGGGATATTTCTCCAAAAATTCATACAAAGGACAGTTTCCAAGGTCCAAGACTCTTTCTAAGGCTCTTTCACATCTTAAACTGATTCCTCTGCTTGATTCATATTGAGGAAAATAGGAGTCACACTTCATATTAAAAAGTATGCAGATTACTGAACAGTTCTTACCATTTTTAATGTAAAGGAAGCATGAGAGAAGAATTCACCTCACTTGGGTGAGTTAGGTTTGATCCACTGACAGACTTTTGCAAGTAAATGAGGGTCTGTTTACATGTAAAGAAGTCTATATAGATGCTTTCTAGGAGAGAGAACAAGCTACCTGTTTCCAAGTTTGAATCAGATTAAGTTTATTCCTATGAAATGGTAAAGAGAAGCTCATCTCATACAACATTATGCAGACAGCAATTTCAAAAATATTAAAAACCCATGTCTATGTTTTGAACAGCTAAGTTTTCACAAACAAAAAACAGTTTACTGAACCAAGAAAATATAAGTTAGAGCAGTAGGAACTATGTGAAATATAGTTAATGGCTGAGTGATATGTGTAAAAGAGTTCTGTAATCACAACTAGACTATAAATTTTTCATCATGTCCCTAACAAGAATCTCTAAGATAGGCCTTGCTAAATCTGTCATAGAGGGTGGCGTTTATGCAATTGTCAGGTTTGTTTAGGGTCCAATATCTCCCACAGTCACTTGGGTTGCAAACTGCTCACACCACATGCGGTGTATGGAAACACATGCTGTCTTGCTAGGCACCTAAGGAATTTTTGTGCCACTGTGAATAGTTATTGTTTTCTTCTTGTAATTATACCTGTCAGTGTGAAGTCCTTTCATGATAAGAATAATAGTTTCTGTATCATTTGTTCCACTAACAAATCTCAGATATAAGTATAGTCGGGTGCCCATGGCTCATGCCTATAGTCCTAGCTACTCAGGAGGCTGAGATCTGAGGATCACAGTTCAATGCCAGCTCAGGCAGGAAATTCCATGAAATTCTTTTCTTCAATAAACTACCAGAAAACTGGAAGTGGCGCTAGGTCTCAAGCTGTAGAGCTCTTGCCTTGAGCAGAAGAGCACTTGGACAGCACCTAAGCCCAGAGTTCAAGCCTCACGACTGACCAAAAAAAAAATCTATCTATCTATCTACCTACCTATCTACCTACCTATCTACCTAACTATCTACCTACCTATCTACCTACCTATCTACCTACCTACCTATCTATCTATCTATCTATCTATCTATCTATCTATCTATCTATCTATCTATCTATCTATCTATCTATCTATCTATCTATCTATCTATCTATATCTGTCTGTCTGTCTGTCTGTCTGTCTGTCCGTCCGTCTGTCTGTCTGTCTGTCTGTCTATGAATCTATGATGAGATGAATTACATTTAAATATAAATCAATATTTGTGATACACATTTAAAATATAAGTAAATATATGATGTATTTATAATATATACATATATAAGATCATATTATATCTGCACGTTTATAAATATAATTCTAATTTATATCCAAAGAGTACATCTGAAGATTTTGGGGAAAATGTAGAGTGTCTAAAGGCTTACTACTGACCCACCATACTTTCAATCATTTTTTCCACTTATTGCAATGTCTGGATTACTAAGACTGAATGATTATGAAACAGAGTTGTTGTGTTAATACTTACGATTTTGGATTAGAAACATCTACTTACTTGGTATAAAACCTACCAAAATGTGATCTTGAAATCACACTCCACAAACTGGACATATATATCAATTTAACAACTTACAGGTCTTAAACTTTTATTTGAATCCTGTATCTCACATACATTCAGTTTCCTTCGAGTCAGCTACATGTACAAACATGCCTAGATTTTCATGCTCACATACATCCCCATACTCACATTACATACTAAATGTAACATTGTAATAAAAAATAATATATATACTGAAAAAGAACACCTTTGCAAATGTAATTAAATTTTATTTTTAAACACAATGCATTATTGAAATACTGATGAAAGAGCAGTGGAGAGATGTTTCAAATAGTAGATTGCCTGCCTAAAGAGCATGTTTCTTATTCCAAACATCATTATTTCCATCCTTTCTTCTCCCACATATAAAAGCATAAATAACTACAGAATTAACTGCATGTTCCTTAATCACTCATTGAAGAAACTGTTATATATATATATGTATATATATGTATATGTATATATACACACAATGATATACTATTTAGCCACACACAATTATGAAATCACATCATCTTCAAGAAAATAGAATTGGAAACCTTCATATTAAAGCAATTAGTGATACTGTGAAAAACAATTATTAGATTTCTCATATGCAAATGTTAGACCCAGAAAATAAAATGAATGACCCAGGTGTGAAAGATGGAACTGATTAAGTTTGGAAAAAAGTAAGAGAGGAGATGAAGAGAAATATTGTGGAGTAAATATGTTCAAATATTTCATAAGTTCGTATGATGACATAATAAAATATAAGTATAAAAATAGGATAATGAAATTAATAAAAGGAATAAAATTTAACAAACTACATTATGTGGATATATGTGTATAACACAATAAAATACTTTTGTGAAATTGATATTTGCTAAAAAAAAGTAAAATTCATTCCAGTTGTTATAGATTCATAGGTTAATTTCCATTTTTAGCTGAGATATTTCCCTGATAAAGTAAAAGGAGAAATTTGTTTTGCTCATTTAGAAAGACAATCTTGTCCAATTAGCATTAAAGTATTCTAGATAATTACTGTCAATGTGAAATTGTTCAGGTTATTATATTAGAATATTTCCAATTGACTCTTCAAAATATTACCCTATAGGTATATACTTTTTGCTACTAATTGAATATCTTTCTACTCAATTACTATGTACCTTTTTCTGAATGAAGTTTGGTAAATGTAACTAGGATATATTATACCTGACCAGGAAATCAATTATTCAAACAGTTTTTATCAAAAATGCCTATAACGAAATAAAGATATAAATCCAAATTATGTATATTTGAAGACAATACTTGCTTAGTCCTCGTCTCGTATTCTTCATTCCCTTCTTGAGAATAATACACATTGTAAGGGAATGCTTAACATGTTTCAGAGAAATAGATTGACTTTAGTCAAATGAGTTACTCTATGCTTCATTTTGGTTTACTTTATATCCAGAAGAGCTAAATTCTTACCTTATGATTTTCCTTAGATTTTATACTCAGGTTTAACCTCTGATGGGTGACAGATAAAGGTATAAACATTTTTTAATAGTGGCTAAATTTAGGCTGAAGAATCTAGGTACAACTTTACTCATGCAGATAGGCCTGATCAGTCATGAGACCACGATATCAAAATGTTAACCTATGCTTCCTGAAATCATGCTTATGAGATTTTGTGTATTATAAACAGAGGTTATTAGAATTTGTTTTGTAAACAACATCATTTCATGGGTTACGAGCTGAATTGAGATATTATATCCAGAACAAAATTTAAGGAGGCATCCAAAATTAGTTACCAAGATATAAATCATTTAACACAACGTTTTAAAAATGCAAGACAAAGGAAATAATTTATGAAAAAAGCCAACGTTTAAAATAAATACAGAATCAGTATGACTGATTTTTTCTTTTTATCCCAGTTGCAATACGGATTGCATGATGACTTTTCTAGTTATATGTTTAGTTAGGTCTTGATATTTAGTTGGAGAAGTTATGTTCTTTCATATATTCATTTGTCAGATCAAAGAGGAAATGAATTCCATGCCAGAGTCAATCTCAATAATAATGTTACTGATGTATTCTACTACTTTGCCAGTTTCAAATCAGCTCGAGTAACTTTGGTCTTCTTTGGATCTAACTAATTAGGTATACAATTTAGTCAGTACTGGATTTTGACCACCATTTATTAAAGTATTATTTTCCAGAAACTACTACTATTCTCTCTTTTCATGAGATTTTTAATTTCATTTATATAATGTGCTGATGTTTTCCTTTAAATAATCCACATTCAGTCTTCTAAAAACTGTATAATTTGGAGTATTTTTAAATTATGTACACTCATGTACACTGCACAGATTCTATTATTTGCACATTTTGTTCTTGTTAAGTCAGTAGTATTTAGTTCTCATTATGGATATTTTGGAATTACTAATTGCATTTCAGAAATTTTAAGAATGTTATGATTTTTGTGATTTCATACTGTAGCATTTTTTCTTTTAAGTAAGTGCAGATCTTTCTTTACATACAGTTACAATTGTTTTAAACAATTTGATCCGTTCAAGGGATTTTCTATATTAGGTTGATCCAGATGAATTTAATTACAAATTAACACAACCTTATTTCTGAGAGACAGTTATACTTATAGCTCTACTTAAATTAACATGTGTTTGAAAGTTTTGTAGTTTAAAAAATAAACTGGGCACAACATGTTTTTGTTCCTGGGGAAGTTCCAATTTGTTGGTTGTTTTTCCAGCTGTGATGACTTCAAAATATGTGTGCATTTTATTTCAATTGTTTTGTGCCTATATTTTGTTTAATATAACAGAAAATACAAAAAGAATCAGTGATTTAGAACTTTTCCAAATAGAATTCAAAGAGAGACACTTGAAGTTTTGTGACAACTGGGAAAAGGGTATTCCTTAGTGGAGTGGTTAGCAGAATAACAGAGACATTGTTTGATGAGATTTGAATTCTGCCACTTCTTGACTCACTATTTCCAATGGTATTACTTCAACGTATTTAGTGGAAAGAAAATAATTTTGTCTGTATGAATTCACAATTTTTGGTTTAATTGGGCCACACTACACATTCATATTTGATTTTACCTCTAAAATCTTTTCTCCTTAGTTTAAAACCACAGATGTGAATTTATAATATAAAATAGCACCTAGAATTTATATGAAATGGTCCAAACTATTTGGAATGTAATGAATATAGTGTGTGAGATAGTATGTAAAAATTGATTTTGGAGAAAGTCAATTACAGTGGATTTTTGTGAAATACTGAGTAATAGAATTATATTTGATTCTATAAAAAATTCACGGTTACATCTAAAAATAACTCAGTTATAAGCTAATTCTGAAAAAATAAGATTGTTTACTGGAAAAAGCTAGAAGTTTCAATAAACTTGCTTTTTAAAAATTGACTTGGATCTGGACTTTGATGGCTCATGCCTGTAATCCTCGCTACTCAGGAGTCTGAGATATGAGGATAGTGGTTGAAAGCCAGCCTGGGCAGAAAAGTCTGTGAGACTCTTATCTCCAATAAACCACCTTAAAACCAGAAATGGCACTGTGGCTTAGATGGTACAGTGGTAGCCTTGAGATGAAGAGCTGATGCACAGTGCCCAGGCCCAGAGTTCAAGGCACACAACCAACAAAAAAATTGACATGGAGTTTTACTATATTATTTCATGATTTTTTAATGAGTGGTTGTTCAGTAAAAATGTCATTGGTTTTTATATTTTGTGTTGGCATAAAATGAGCCTAGTATTGTCTTAAATTAATAAAAAAATTTCTTATTCTATGACTGCATACATTTTGTGGGTAATGGTTAAAACCAAGTTGCCTCTTTAAAATAAAATATTTATGTCATCCCCCAAAAAAGAGAAACAAAATAAAATATATGCCAGAAATTTACTCTGTAAATCTTCATGGACTAATAGCCTTTCAGTTTGTTTTAACTTTTAATAAAAAAAGTAATACTGGATAATATGAACCCATTTAAATTTCTTCATCCTTGTCATTTAAGATTCACTTTAAAAAGAAGTTCAACAGGTGAGTGTTTTTTCCTTACTTTTCCAAAGAAATGATCATTTCCTCATTATAGTGTATAGCACAATATACCCAGAAAGCATTTCTTAAAGAAAAAGATTTTTTCCCATTCTTTGGTTTGCTTCAGTCTGTATTTAAACTGCATACCACAACTTACCCACCCTATTGTCTGTCTTTTCATTTGAAACATTTCAAAAGTTTTCCTTCCCTGGTGTGTCAGCCAGCAAAGTTTTACAAAACAGCACGATTTCATTCATTGTGCTTTCTAAAATATATCTCACAAATGCAAACAATGAAACAATCTGAAACATCTGTGGACTTTTCTACTTATAGTGGAAAAATCACTTTCCATACTCCTTAGAACCAGCTGTTTACAGGCATTAATTGCTGCCAGTTCCATGCTTTAGAACAGCTGCATTTGACAATGGCATACACAGTAATTTGTTTACCACATCTGGTTTGTTTTCAGGAAGGACTGTGTTCATAGAAGATGGTAATAGATGAGTTTTGAAATTATGTAGTTTAATAGGGCTCTGAGTTGTGGATGTAGAACATCCATTTCAGTGACTAAATTTTAAATTAAATCCTATAAAGTATATTCCTTCAATTTTCTGGGTAAAGTGTTCTACAGTCTAGGTATTTTTAAGGAAATATTATACGTTGTTTCCTTGGTGACAACGGAATTGAAGGACTTAAAATTTTATATACCATGGCCATCTTAAATGCAGTAGATGTACTTGGGTTGGCATGCAAAACTTTTGGTAAGTAAGGTAAGTGCTCTACCACTGAGCCACCTTCCCAGCCCTTCGTGCATGCAAAACTTTTGGGACAGCATTAATGTTTGAATCTTGGATAGGATTTGATTGGGAATTGTGGCAGACCTTCATAGTATAAGAAGAAAAACGAAAGGCCATACTAATATTTTTTTGGGGTCGGGTTGTGGGGCCTGCACTCTGGGCCTGGGCATTGTCACTCAGCTATTCAGATCAAGGTTAGCGCTCTACCACTTGAGCCACAGCGCCAGTTTTTTCTTTTTGTTTATGTGGTGCTGAGGAAGCGAACCAAGGGCCTCATGCATGCAAGGCAAGGGCTCCACAACTAAGACACTTTCCCAGCCCCACTAATACTTTTCTTTGCTACATTGTTACATTATTTTATTCAACACACACATACACACATACAAACACACAGATACACACATTTGTATTATAAAGACCCACTCCGTCTGCAAGAAAATATTTTAATAGGAATTCCATAAAATATTTAGTCTGCTGAGTTATGATTAGAATTTACAGAAATATCTACTTGCTTCTTCCCCTGGACAAGTCATTTTCATTTGTGAAGGTGTTGCCAATTGAATTTAGAATTCCCCAGAAAGATCTATGAGTTAAAGAAAAGTGACTTTCTATTTCCTCCCAGACTGTGGAGAATATCTGAATAGTTCTGGAAATTAAGTTCTTCAGCGTGAAAGCTATGAGAACATAGACTTTCAACTACTTTCTTATTTTATCTTTTAATCAGTCTAGGTTAAAAAAAAATTTTCTCTTTGACATACTCACCACCTTGCCATTGTCTTCTCACAGGCTCCCAAAGCAATAAAACCAACTGAACATATACTGAAACCTTCAAACTTGGAAATCTGAATAAGCATTTCTGTTTAATAAGTCGACAACATCACTTATTATGGTAGATTATAAAGCTAACACATAAGTCTAGTCTTTCTAACAATGTAGAGTATATTAAATTATGTTTCATTATAAAATATCTAACTCCATGTTTTATTTTATATTTTTGTTTCTGTTGATCCCAGGGCTTAAACTCAGGGCCTGA
Source organism: Dipodomys spectabilis (assembly GCF_019054845.1). Lineage (NCBI taxonomy): Eukaryota > Metazoa > Chordata > Mammalia > Rodentia > Heteromyidae > Dipodomys > Dipodomys spectabilis. The sequence goes on from NW_024870959.1 coordinate 1,472,815, forward strand.
ATGGTGTTTTTGTGTTCTAAACCAGTGCTTGACATATAATCTGAACTGGAACTCCATTTGCCCTGGTGGTTAATTGGAGATAAGATAATGAACTTTCTTATGCAGGTTGGATTTGAACTGTGATCTTCAGATCTTAGCCTCTTAACTCGCTAAGATTACATCCTTGAGCCACCAGTGCCTACCCATGTTGCATATTTTGTGTAATTCAAATTTTCAGCATTGTATAGATGCTCCTAGTACAATAAAAAAAAAACAACAACCTAGTTTTCACTGTATTTGATGTTGGTATAATTTGTGGAGGGGAAGGGAAAAACCAAATTTTTTAAATAGGGATACAGGTCGACCCAGTGCAACAATGAGATGTACAAGATGTTATGTAGAAAAATGAAATTTAAAACTTTGGCTCAAGATGGGAGAGAGGGTCGGGAAGGGGAGATGGAAAGGGATGATAAAGGGATTGAAAGGAGGAGGTAACAATTCTTGATGAGAAATATACTCATTACATTGTCCCTGTAATTGTAACCCCTTTGTATGGTATTTTCACAAAAAAAAACTTAAAACATAATAAGGATATTTGTAAAGTATATAATGAAGGAAGAATTTTCATCCTTTACAAATCCTATGCTAAACTATCTATATTTTACTGTACCTTTCCTGCAACCAGTTTGATATAGTTTAATACCTGTCACTCCAAGTTTCTCTATATTCTACTGGAGATTTAATTTTTCGTGTATGTATGTATATGCATATGTATATGTATATATCTATCTATCTGTATATGTTCCAATGTGGATCATCAAACTTGAAACTTTGCTTTTTTTTTGGCTGTTCAGCAGTTAACCTGGTCGGCTCAATCTGTGACAATATCTGTGCTCATTCTGATCATTCCTTTATTTACCAAACCACCAGCCTTTAAAATCAGCTTTATTTCCAGAGATGATTACCAATCAGTCCAACCAGTATACACCCAGAGGGTTTTAATAAAACAAGCTTTAAGGAAGGGAGATAACATGAAATGACAACTACAAAATTTCTACAGAGACCTGACATCTTTCACATTTCTGCCTTCCTCCTGATACTTAAGCAAGAATTGACTAACACTATAAATAATACTGCAATTATAACTTAAAGATCAGTGTTTTTTTGAACCTGAAGCCTTCTTTCCATGATTTTTGACATAAACTTTTGTGAGACTTTTTTATTGTGATGGCTTTCCATCCAAAACAAAGCCATGTATATCAAGAAAGCCAATGGTTTCAGCTCAGAGTACTAAACAAAAGAGGGAGAAAATTAAGGTTAGCTATATATGTTAAGCACAAATATAGGCAATACCAAGATATTTTGAAATTGTATACTTTTACTGGATAAAGTGGCTCAAATCTATAATATTATCTACTTGGGAAACAGAACTTAGAGAATTCCAGTTCCAGGCAAAATGTTTTGTGCTTGTGTTAGGAGGACCTCAGTCCAAGCAGGCTCAGGCATAGTGATACTACCTCAAAATAAGCAATCAAATTATAATCTGCAGGTATGGTAGTGTCAGAGATGCTGTTTCACAAGTATAGGTTTTGATTTCAATTTTCCAATAGCACTGGGAATTTAAATGTGGCATGTCTAAGGTCAAGACTTCATACTTGTCTTACAAGCTCTAATAAAACCTTTACCTCTTTTGCTACTTTGTAAAAGTATAACCATAACTTCCATGTCCCAAACAAATAATTTCATATTAGAGATTTTCTTCTATCTATTAAGTAATATGTTATGTCCCACTGAAATCAGACTAAAGATAAAAAACGCATTGTTTTACAAAGTGATTGCATATGGGGAAACAGAATCTCAAAGGTAGCATTTAAGTTGAAGTCTACTCCAAGAGAAGCAGAATGCCTTGAATATGCCAAGGAAAGAGGAATCAGAAGCCAACTCTAATCTTGGAGTTCTAATTCCACCAACTCAGAGACAATGTATTTACAATATTAGTGCTACCCAATCTGTGGTCTTTTATTATTACAATTACTAGCAAACATGTGGAAGCTATAAGACACGAAAAGCCATTGACACTTCGGATCAAAGACTCATCTCTATAATCCTAGTGATTAAGAAGTACGAGACTTGGGGGATAATGGTTTTCAGGCTAGTAGGAAAGTTCATGAGGTTCTATCTCCAATTAACTACAAAAATTTCTGGACTGGGGCATGGTTCAAATAGTAGACTGACCACTGTTAGCAAAAAACAAAAAAACAAAAAAACTGAGAGCATGATGTATGTTCAAGCCCCAAACTGGCAGAAAGAAAAAGTCCTTAGAAGAATACTATGAGAAGAATTATGAATAGGACAGCAGAAACAAAAGAAATAAACTTATTGATATAAACAAACCTTCTCATTGTGAAATATGGCACAAACTGTAATATTTAGGGTTTACCTTCCTATACAGTAGAACTAAATGGCATTTTTACTTAACGAAACTAAGATATAAAAATGTATGCAATAAATAATCACATTACTTTTATCTTTCCATAATTTAACTTGTTTTACTAAATATTTCTCGAATAGTGTAGCTTTTGAAAATCAATAAATGTTGCATTTTCATATATGATTACATATCCTTCCAAGTGTTGTCTAAAATTTATCTACACTGAAATGATTGCTATTGACATCTTTCTGAAGATATTTATACTTTCAGCTGACCTTCCACAAAACTCATACCCAAAATATAACTTTTTAGTTTGTTCATGCAAACATAGGAACATAAACATATGTCTCAAAATGTTAATTACTTTTATCTGCTGTCATTAATGAAGTATAACTAATAGAATTAAGTATATACCCTGAGGGAAATAAGATACTTCCTTCTAAATACAGACGTGGAGGCACTCACACAATCACACACGCACACATATATATTTACCACTCTGACTCAGGTTAGATTCCTGACATTGCGTGTCAGCAGTGATCTAATAATCAAATTTTCCAGCCCAGACATTAAATACATTCATAATTCCACACAGACAAAAACACCAGATCATTCAAAATAATGAGAATATTTAACAGAACCAACCAGCGCTGAGCCATCTACTCCCTGATTTCATTCATTCATGATGATGCATTTTTCATATCATAATTAAAAATATTTTTGTCTCTGATTAGCAGAAAATATATGCTATCATATAGTAGAAATTGTAGGTAAAATTACTTGTAATCTTTAGTAGATCTTATCAAAGACTTCTGTTTCCTTCTTGCAGAGTGTTTCAGGCATTTTGCCCTAATGTCTATGATTAAATTACAAAGGACATGCCATATACCTTAATTCACTTTTCCTAAAGGTTATGCTATGGAGTTGAATCTGATTTGTTTGCTTATTCTAAATTAAATATTTTCAACAACTTGGAATTATTGTTTATGTTACTCCTAATCCATTTGAAATATCAAATAGAACTGGAAATTCCCCTCGGCAATGATTTGTGAATGTCATTAATGGTTGTGGAGGGATGAAGGACTGAATTATCTAGAATGCATTAAAAATGGCACTGTTATTCAAAGGGCTGATCATTTAGTCAGCTTTTAAAGTGTGGTGTTCTTATTTCATCTAAGAAGATAACACTATGATTTCCATCACATTCTTGCCTGCAGAGAAGTAGAATTATTTCCTTTGTACAGTTGATGTCCAGCTGCGACTTTAGTGAAACCTACAAACAACTGCACAGGTGTATTAGCTGCTCTAGATTTTCAAATTTTCTTCCTGTAGCCCTTGTGATTTGAGCCCAGATTCATGGGAGAGTCACATAATCCACAGTAACAAAGCACCACAATATACAAAGACCACGTGCAAAATGAGGTTCAATTTTTTCTTTGTTGTTTCCTTTTTTTATTGATTGTCTTTTAAGGAGCTAAGGGTGTTTATTTCTCATTATTTTTGATGTGACTTAAATAAATTTTCCAGATTTTTCAAATAAAATAAAGAGATATAAAAGAGACCTATTTAGTCACAAAATACAGCTAATCATTTGAGTGATTTTTTTATTCTAATCCTGTTCTCAGTTATCTTCAAATAACGTTGAGATGAGCCTAGCATATGTGTAAATTGACATGTATAAAGCACACAGAATTCTGGAATCCTTGGACTGTGATTTCTATATAACTTCACTTAGAAAAGAAAATTATCACTTGGTTCATGTCTGAAGTAATCTACTTAAAACAAGTTTTATTAACTTTATTAATAGATGTCATAATCTATGGTACTGATGCATTGCATAAGTATTTGATTCCTTATGTCCACTGAATTAACATTACATTTATTTTACTTTTTACACATGAAATAATGATATTTATGAGGATAAAACATGCCTTTTTTTAAATTTTGGTTGCCAAAAGGGAATTATTAGACATTTGGAACATCTAAATATGAACTTTCAAATTTCACTAGGACTTGAATTGTGTTACTTACAACTTTAATATTAAAATAAAAAGCATTACTAAATAGAAAGCAATATTATTTTATTACACCTTAATCCCTGAATTGACTTCATGATAAAAAACAATTAGATTTATATAACAACATATCCTTCTTTGTCTTATATAACAACATGTCCTTTATATAACAACATGTCTTATATAACAACATGTCTTTGTCTTATATAACAACATGTCCTTCTTTGTCTCTTTTTACTTTCATACTACTTTTATTTTAAAGCCATTTTAATCTAATATTTGTATAGCTACTTGCCTGTTTATGAGGCCCATTTTTAATTTGTAAAGATGACTTACAGATGGGTTACAATTACATAAGTCAGAGGATGAGCACATTTCTTTTTGAACAGTGTCACCTCTTCACACATATTCTCCCAGTTTTTCCCTTTTAAACTCCCTCTCACATAAGTTGTATAGTTCATTTACAATGTAATGTCTATTGAGTAGCACTGCTGCATTTAAGCCTTTGTCCCACCATTTCTGTATTCCCCCTTGCCCTATCCAAACTTACATATAAGACCAAAGGTGCAGAAATTTTAAAAAATGGCATCAGAACATTGAAGGAAAAAGCAAAATAATAAAGAAACTCTCATAATCATTTCTTGGAGATCATTTTAATGAACATTATTTTATATGATAATATTCATACAGCTATTGATCCTTTGTGATCCTCTCCAAAGGTCATCCTCCTTTGATCTCACTGTATAAATGTTTAGAATCCCATATAATTTATCATGTCCAAGTGTAATGTGTTCTCTTTTACCATCCAATTGTGTTTACTTGTAGAATTAGAGGCACATTCTACTACAACAAATGAGGGAAATTAGGCAACCTATGTTTCTTTGAGTCTGTCTTTCTTCACTTAATATAAGTTTGTTCCAAGTCTTTCCATTTCCTTATGAATGGTGTAATATCATTCTTTCTGGATCAATAGAATCGCATCATACTGAAGAGTTTCTACATGGCAACGGAAAAAGTTAGCAGGATATATAGAAAGAGAACAGAATGGAAGAAGATTTTTATTAGCTAAGCATTAGACAAGTGTTTTCATAACTAACCCATATTTAGAGATCAAAAAGTTAAACCCAACAAAAATTAACCCTCAAATAAACAAGAACCCAATTAATATATGGGATAAAGACTTAAAGATAACTTCTTAGAAGAAGTAAGAATGACAAATAGCTGCATCTCTCTCCATAAAAGAAATGCAAATCCAAACAACACTGAGATTCATCTCACCCTTCTTACAATGTCACTATGAAAAAACGAACAATCACAGGTACTGATAGGGATGTGGCCCAAAGGAAACTCTATTACACTGTTGGTGGGAATGTAATCTTGTTCAATCACTTTGGAAAACAGTATGGAAATTGCTCACAGAACTGAATAGAGAGCTACCCACCGGTCATTTATCCAATAGAGCAGAAACAAGGCCCCACTGAAGCTACCAGCATAATCATGTTCATTATCGCATTATTTTCTGTAGCCAACATATGGAATCAGCCCAGATGGCTCTCATTGTTAAAAGAGATCAAGAAATATATATGTATATATCTAATTTTATTGGTCCCAATTTACAAGTATATATGTACGTATATAAATGTATGTATACAAACATATATGCATATATATATATTATATATATATATATATACAAACATATAAATACATACATAATGGAATTCTGTTCATTCATCAGAAAGAATAACATTGCACCATTCTAAAGGAAAAATGAAACACTTAGAAATAATATTAAGTGAAATAAAGCAGACCCAGAGAAACTTAGTTTGCATGACTTTCCTCACTTGTGGTAGATAGGATTGTCTATAAATGTAAAAGTAAACACATTGGATGGTATGCAAGGAGGTACAAATGAATTAGCTGAAGTGTCAGAGTCCATGGGGAGTGAAAATACTATAATTCTCTTGAAAGGCTAAGTGAAAGCCAACAAAATGAATACCAGTAAATATGTAGTGCAAGAGAGGATAGTGGGGGGCAATGTGAGAGGGGTAGGAAATTGAAGGGGAAAAGGATAGAATACAGGCAAGAATCCATTGTATACTTCCCAGAATTGAAATATACAAAGCAAGGGGTAGTTTGAAATGAGGTTGAAGATGTTGAAGTGGTGACACAATTCCAGGTGCATTGTACACCTAAACTGCTTTGTTAAATGGCAAGAAATTCCATAATATAATATTCAGATACATAAGGATTGGATGAGAGTGTTGAAAGGGGTGACATTGATCAAGATGCACTGTATCCATATACTGTTTCAGTGAATGGCAACCCCTTTGTACAACTAAAGAAAATAAAAATATTCAAAAAATTAATTATGATAGTTGAATAGAGAGTTGAACCTCAATTCAATTCCCATTTAAAACCCGAAGACTTGGAGAATAAAATTCAAATAATAAAACCTTATGAATCTTTTTAATCAGAATTTGTGAAATTTAAATCAAAACTTTGCTTTTTGTCAGCCATTGGGCTGTTAAAATATTTCAAAGTAAGTGGCTTAAAAATATCAGGAGTATATTATCCATACTCCAGAAGCTTAAACATTGATTTTAAAAATGGTTATTCAAAGCAATTTTTTGTCTTATGGTGGTCTACTTTCTGATTCATAATAATCTATTTGCTGGGCGTTCACATGGCAGAGTAATTATATTGGGCTTCTTTCATCAGAATCATTATTGCAGGGTCATTTCTGAAAGGTAGATTCTAATGTCACCAGACAGGAGAATAGAATTTTAACATGTGTATCTGAAGGAGTTACATCGTCCAAAACACTTTGCTACTTTTTCTTTAACTCAGTGTGGTGTACTTTTGGATATTATTTCATAGAACATAATAACTTAAGGACAAGATTATATCATGTAAATTATGAGAATTATTCTTCTTACAATGGGAATAATTATAGTGATGGCAAAATGAAGTATGATTGTTTAGTGGCTCTTGAATCACATCATAGGTAACCATGTTAACGTGGTACAGCCTTTCTAAGGCCCTTCTGATGTATTTGAACAATCTCCAATGAGTTAATTGCTTTCAGAAATATTCATTTGTGCCAACAAATACAGATCTCCTTTCATTTTAATTAGAGTATGCTAATTTCTCTGATAAAACACATAATAAAATTGTTACAATTAATATAACATAAAGACTAATATTAATAGCATTATAATTACTAGTATTCACATTATATAATATATTGACATCCCTTGGTTACTTGAATTTTTAGAATATTTATAACTAAACGTAAATTGTTTGCAAATAATTATTTGATGATGTATGGAAAATGAGAAAAATATTTGCATACATATTTATTACAGATGCAAACAGATTCACCTGGTTATTTCTGAACCTTCATTTGTTGGTTTCATTCATGCATTAAGAACATGCAGAAAAATGAAAATTGCAAACTTGCATTTACTAAAAGGTTAATTATGTTGGGCTAAATAGCACATTTTATAAATTAAATTGTTTTTGTCCCTTCCTTCCTCCCTCCCTTCCTTCGTTTCTTTGTGCCTTAATTCCTTCCTTTTTTCCTTCCTTCCTTCTTTTCTTCTTTCCTTCCTCCCTCCTTCCCTTCATCTCTACTCCTCTCTCCCTTTCTCTCTTCCTTCCTTTTCTTTCCTTCTTTCTTTCCTTCTTTTTCTTCCTTTCTTTCTTTTACTCAGACTATCTCTTATGGCTATAGAATATAGAGATGCGACTCACAAACTCTTGGCAAGTCTGGCCTTTTTATATTTTTATTTTTTTATTGTGAAAATACTTTACAGAGGGGTTATAATTACATGAGCAAGGTAATGAGTACATTTCTTATCAAGCATTGTTGCCTCCTCCTTTGTTTCCCCCTCCCAAACCTTCCCATCTACCCCTGCTCCGCCTCTCACCCGGCCAAAGTTGTAAAGTTCATTTTACAACATAACGACTTTTACACCTCATAGTTTTAATGGGTCCACCTTTATCCTTATTTAAACCATTTGTTTTTTCCCTTCCACTCCACAAATTGTACCAACATCAAATACAATGAAAGCAGTGGGGGAGGGACATATCTGAGACAAGCAGCAAAGGTCAGATAAGTTGATGTTAGGTGAAATGGACCCCAAAATAAGTATTCAAATGTTTTTTTCTTGTAATTGTTTCTAACATATTTATAAGATGATATCATTGTTGTCAAGGCTGGCTTTGAACCCCAGCTTCCTGAGTAGTGAGGATTACAAGCTTGAGATACCCATATTCAGCACTGATATAATATATGTAAGAATAAAATAAATTTCTTATTATTTGAATTCTAGAGGCTCAATTTAACAAATTAATATTTAGATATTTATTTAGTTAGTGAAGCTGAACCTGCAGAGTGAAAAAAAAGTTTTCATTTTTATGAAAAAATATGCACTCAAAGGTTTAAATGACAGAATCTTTGCACAAATTGAAATACTCTAATATTCAAAAGTGATGAAGGGATCGTTAATCAAATTTCTCATGTAAGCTAAAAGCAATAGGCTCTGTTAGGGTGAATGAAGTAATTTTTCATTAAATTAAATATTATCTACTGTGGTCACATGATTTTCCCTTCTTTTAAACCAAAACTTTTTTCGACATAAAATATAGATTCATACATTTTTGGAGTATATAAAAATCTTAATTACTAGTTATTTATTTCTGAGGTTTGAGTACCGAGACATTTCAGAGAAACACTGAATTTCATGTATTTTATGTCAACAGTGATTTTTAGAAATTGAATCAGTCTCCATATGAAATAAAGCAAGATATTCCATTACATGGAATTATTCCTATAGACTTGAATATAACTTATTTTTGAATGGTAGGAAATTCATATTATTCCTACTCTATGGAATAATTAAGAAATAAGTGATTGTGATAGTATTTATTTTTCCTTCAACTAGAAAGAAACAATCTAACAATAGATGACAAAAACTTGAACAGAAATGTCATAAAATTATGAAAAATTAAAGTCATTATGAGTTAGATGAAATAGTCATTTTTGAAGGTCACCAAATGAAATCTCTGAAGCTTCCTTATCTGTTAAATAAAATGTATTTGAACTCAACATGTTTCTCCAGCAATGGTATAACCAAACCACCTCCATGCCAAATAGCTTCTTTGATTAATTCAAGTAAATATTTAGGAACAGAAGTTATCACAATGTATAGAAATATCTACCCAACACTCTAGAAATTAAATCTGAAATCATAAAGGATTGAGATTAATAATTAGCTTTCACTAAGTTGCCATAAAGAGGTGAAACCTTTCATGTGGGCATAGTTGTAGAGATTTGGTCGCTGAGAACTTGTGATCAAAGGTGTTCAGATCAAAGTCCTTTCCTCCTCCTCCTTCTTTTCCTTCTCCCTCTCTCTCTTCCCTCTTCATCCTTCGCCCTCTCCCACTCCTATTCCTGTCTTCCACGAATACACATATTCCAACACATATTCCTGACATGGGGTACTGTGCCACCACCAACCCAAGTCAATGAAGATAAGAAACATAATCTGAAATGTATAAAATCAGAAGTCAAGTTTAATCTTTCCCCCTTGTAAGTTAATTTTATAAAGTATTTTTTCATATTAATAGGAGACTGTCACAGCATGCTCTCATTTATTATAGGGGATAAGATTTACTGGAAAAAATCTAACCAACATCACCCTAATGAAATGATTGATTAAATTAATATTATATTAGGACAAATCTACTTTAAAATATCAGATATAGTTCAATACAAGGCAAAATATCACCTCTATGATTTCATATAAAAGACAGCAGCATACAATCTGTTCCTCAAGGAAATTGACCTATAATTGGCAGTATTGTCAATTTCATAAATGATTTAAGAAGACTATAGAACAAATTTCAACTCAAACTGCATGATATAATATTTACTTTTTCCCCTGTATACCATCTTTGTCTGGTTCACAAAATGACTTGTATTTTATCATATTTTTAATTAACTTTAAGTAGTTGTGTGGGACTTGCTGTTTGACAAAGCAGTATATTAACAGTGTATAGTGAGTTTTTTTTTTTCTTTTTCCTCTCCTGAGGTTTGAACTCTGGGTCTGGGGGCTGTCCCCGAGCTCCTTTGGATGAATACTAGAACTCTATCACTTGAGGCACAGCAGCACTTTCTGATTTTTCTGAGATTTAATTGGAAATAAGAATATCACAGACATTCTTGCCTGGACTGGGTTCAAACCTCAATTTTCTGCCTCCTGATTATCTGGGATTACAGCCGTGAGCCGCTAGGGCCCGGCTTAATAAAATGCACTTTTTTTTTTGCCTAGTCCTGGGGCTTGAATTCATGCCTTGGCAACGTCCTTGAGTTTTTTTCCTCATGCTAGTACTCTATGAATTGTGTGATAGTGCCAATTCCTGCTTTTTTGTTTATGTAGTACTGGGAAATCAAACCCAGGGCTTCACACATGCAAGTCAAGCATCTACCACCAGGCCACATTCCATGGCCAATACAATGCATCTTATGATCATTATCCCTCATCCTTCTCAATCCTATCTCATAGCTCAATTTACATGAATTTGTAGAATACTCACTGTCTCTTAATGTCATATATAGGCACTCAGAGGACATATCACAGACCATATTTTCTTGATAGTCTTATACATCAACATACTAAAGTTGTGCATTATAGAATTCTGTGATTTTAAATTCTAAATTTTCACTCAGTATAACCCACTACTATTCTAAAAATTTTCCTAAGGTTAATGCAAATGCAATCTGTGATTCTTCGATAAAGTCCAATGCTTCTTAGAATGTTAAAGAGTTGGAGTAAGAACATCACCTTCAGTTCAGGAACATTTTATCATTACTACCCTCTCAAAATACTCAAATATTTATTAATAGTCATTTCCTGTCATCATTTCAACCTACTCTCCCTTTGAGCAGCTATTATTTCATATTCTACCTCTACAGATGTGCCAATTTTAAAAACCTCATATAATTAGAAAATGTAGTCTATTTTATCCATTTCTCCCATGTAATATCACTGTTTCCAAAGTAAGTCCCTGTAAATTTTTCTCATAGATAGAGCATATTTTTTTGTATGCATGTGTATATTGGAATAACATCCTCAATGAGCATTTCCATGTTTTATTATATGATATTATGAAGGGTTTTGCTATGTATATTCTTGTACGTGTGTCTCATTGGACATATGTTGTAACCTATTTTGTATATAAAATTATAATTCAAAATACTGGATCATAGAGACAATTCTATGTGTAATGTCTTAAAGATTTCCAGTATATTTAAGAAACTGAATATATCATTTTAAGTGCCAAGCACCAATGTATAAGGATTGCAATTTCTACATAATGGTTGTGCAGGGCTATCTTATTCTTTCTATTTCCACTAATCTCTATATGTATGTAATGTCTAGGTATGTTATGATCTTTGCATATGTTCCTTGATTGTTGTTATATTACTATAGAGATATGTATTTGGATTTTTGGATAACTTATTCAGGATGGTTAAAGTATTTCATTGGCATTAATATGCTCTTAATATATTTCTGATTCAAGTCTATTTAAATAAATATATATGTGTACACATTACATGTACATATGCATATAGTCATACTTATATGTGTATATATTCAAATACCTATATATGTATACATATATAAGAATATACAGATGTGTACATATATGTATATATAGCGATACATATATTATAATTTTTATTTGTCTGTAAGTTATTGGCTCATGCTTGTAATCCTAGGCACTCAGGAGGCTGAGATCTGAGCATCATGGTTCAAAGCCAGCCTGTGCAGGAAAAGTCGATGAGACTTTTATCTCCAATAAACCACCAGAAAGCCGGAGGTGATACTATGGCTCAAGTGGTAGAGCTCTAGCCTTGAGTGGAAGAGCTGAGGGACAGAGCCCAGGCCCAGGGTTCAAGGCCCAGAACCACCACCACAACCAGCAACAAGGAAAAGATTACTGACTCAAAAAGCAATAGTATTAAGCAGTCTTAAAGATAGGATCATGTCTAACATTTTAGAATTATCTTAGATACCAGCAACTTTCGAGTCCAATGAGCCATGAGCCCTCAGCATGTTGACTGAATTTCTTAGTTTATTTACACAATCATTATAAGTATCCATTTTCTCATCTATCTTTCTTTCATTTCACCACAGAATGTGTATTTATCCTTTATGTCATACTTGAATACCAAAGCCTTTGGAAGATAGTTATTAATTGGTGCATATTAATTATATGAAGATATCTTATTGCAATATTTTACATTCTCAGATATTGATGAAGGGCCTGATTAACCCGTTTCTGGCTTTCTCCATTTCCATTGCCCTTTATATTTCAACTGTTTTCTTTGAATTTTTTTATGCTACCTTCACACATTGTCAAAATGTATTAAAATGCTATTTACTCACCATCATTGAAAATTATACAATGCTGAATATAAAAGCAAACATCTAAATAAATGGAGACATAATTTTTATCGATTGGAGGATACAATTGAGAAAAGATATAAATTGTCTCTTCCCCTTTTTTTGGTCATTCATGGGGCTTGAAATCCGGTCCTGGCGCTGTCCTTCTGCTATTCATTTCAAAGTGAATGCTCTACTCATTGAGCAACTGTGCCACTTCTGGTTTTCTGGTGGTTAATAGGACATAACAGTCTTACAGATATTCCAATTCCAGCTAAATTTCAACCACAATCCTCAGATCTCAGCCTCCTATGCAGCTAGGATTACAAGCATAAGCCAACAGCAATCAGCTTCATACTTTTATTTATGTTTATGACAATTTCTAAGAACACCTGACTTGCACTCTTTGAGTCATTGACAAAGAAAAATAATCTGGAATATATTTCTCTGTCCAATATTAAAGCTATTAGTGTAAAATTGTTATATTTGTAGAGGAAAGATTATCCAGCTCAATGGGTCTGTAGGGCACCAGATTAGATCCACATAAATATTATCAAGGAATATTTAATAAGGGGTAAAACCAAACATTTGTGGAATGATGTTCTGTTTAATAAGTGGTGATAATTAGGCAGTATTTGGGAAAATTAAAAAGTGACCATTGACTTAAACATAACAATTTATTCAAATGTTAACTTCAAGCAGGATTAAAACGTGGCATATAAAACAAAAAGAGAGATGGAAATTTACAGCAACGGAAGACGTTTTGACAATTTTGGGATTTGGCATTAAAATTATAAGAAAGGAAAATGAAAGAGTTGAACTCATTGAAAGTGTAAAACAATTTAGCCTATGAAAATTCATATACAAGTGGTGAGCAGGTGGCTCATGTATCTCATCCTAGCTACTTGGGAGGCTGTGATTTGAGTTTTGCTGTTTGAAGGCAGCCCACAAAATAAACTCCCTGATAATCTTATATCTGATTAATCAGCAAAAAAGCCAGAAGTGAGGCATGACTGAAATGGTAAATTGTTAAAAAATTGCAACAAATCTCAGGGACCCTGAGTTCAAGCCCCAGGACCAAACAAGTTTGAATCAACTTGATATAATGTAACGGTTATAAATTTTCACAATTAAATCAATGAATATTACACATTCCCACAGAAATATAATTGGAAACAAAAGGCATAATTGTTTTCTTTTTTTTTTCTTTTTTTTTTTTAATTTTATTTTATTTTATTTGAGAACATACTGTACAGAGGGGTTACAATTACATGGGCAGGATAATGCATACATTTCTTACCAAGCATTGCAGCCTCCTCCTTTGTTTACCCTTCACCTCCCTTCCCAGCCTCCCCCCTCCCTCCCAACCGATCATACCCCCCCTCCCCCCCCAACCGACATTGTAAAGCTGGTTTTGACATGACATTTTGTACTTCTCATTGTTGCAACAGGTCCACCTGAATCCTTAAACGACTTGTTTGTCCCCATCTCCTCCACATGTTATACTGACATCAAATATAGTGAAAGCGGGGGTTACACTGTGGGGGAGGGACATACAAAGCAACAAAGAAATAATCTTATAAATGCGTTAGAAACACATGCATGAAAGAAACAAAAACATTAAAATACATATTTGAGGTTTTGTTTTCCTAACATCACATTATCTGACTTTTTCCGCTTGACTCATACCTATACTAGATATTGCAAATAAGGGAAACCATGGGACCTATGTTTCTTTGGGCCTGGCTTACTTCACTTAATATAATTTTTTCCAAGCCTTTCCATTTCCTAACAAATGGGGAAATATCATTCTTTCTGATGGAGGCATAGAATTCCATTGTGTATATATACCACATCTTCTTGATCCATTCATCTACTGAGGGGCATCTGGGTTGGTTCCATGTCTTAGCTATGGTAAATAATGCTGCAATAAACATAGTTGTGCTGGTAGCTTTAGTGTGGCCTTGTTTGTGATCATTTGGGTAAATGCCCAAAAGTGGGATTGCTGGGTCGTTGGGGAGCTCTATGTGGAGTCTTTTGAGGAACCTCCATACTGCTTTCCAAAGTGGTTGAACAAGTTTACATTCCCACCAACAATGAAGTAAGGTTCCTTTCTGTCCACATCCCCTCCAGCATCTGTTGTTGTTAGAGTTCTTGATTTTTGCTGTTCTAACTGGAGTGAGGTGATATCTCAATGTTGTTTTGATTTGCATTTCTTTTATGGCTAGGGATGTTGAACATTTCTTCATGTGTCTATTGGCCATCCTTCTTTCTTCTTCAGAGAAGCTTCTCTTTAAGTCTTTCGCCCACTTACTTATTGGGCAGTTGTTTCTTTGAGGATTTGTTGTTGGGTGGTTTAATTTTTTGAGTTCCAAGTATATTTTAGATATGAGACCCTTGTCCGTTGTATGGCTAGTAAAGATCTTCTCCCAGTCCGTGGGCTTTCTATTGATCTTGCTAGCTATGTCATTTGCCCTGCAACCTTATACAATCCCATTTGTCCAGCCTTTCTTTGATTTGTTGTGTTTCCGGGTCTCTATTCAGAAAATTTCGGCCTGAGCCAAGGAGACCCAGGGTTTCTCCTATTCCATCCTGTAATGTTTTCAGAGTGTCTGCTTTGAGTTCAAGGTCTTTGATCCATTTGGAGTTGATTCTGGTGCAGGGTGATATATAAGGATCTAGCTTTAGTTTTCTACATGTAGTTAACCAGTTTTGCCAGCACCATTTACTGAAGAGGCTGTCTGTCTTCCATTCTATTGTTTTAGCTCCCTTATCGAAGATTAGATGGCTATAGGTCTGTAGGTTCATTTCTGGGTTTTCAATTCTATTCCATTGGTCCTGAGGTCTGTTCTTATGCCAATACCAAGCTGTTTTGATTACTATGGCTTTATAGTAGAGTTTGAAATTTGGTATTGATATTCCTCCAGCAGTGTTCTTTCCGTTGAGGAGCGTTTTTGCTATTCGGGGTCTTTTATTGTTCCATATTAATTTTTGGATTGCCTCTTCTATTTCCTTGAAGAATGAGGGTGGAATTTTGATAGGTATTGCGTTGAATTTGTAGATAGCCTTGGGAAGTATTGCTATTTTCACAATGTTAATCTTTCCAATCCAGGATCATGGGAGGTTTTGCCATTTTTTAAGTTCTGTGTTGATTTCCTTTTTCAAGATTTTAAAGTTTTCATCATAGAGGTCCTTCACTTCTTTAGTTAAGTTAATTCCTAGGTATTTTATTTTTTGTGGGGCTATTACAAATGGAGTTGCTTTCCTAATTTCAGCCACACTTTTCTCATTGTTGGCATACAGAAAAGCCATTGATTTTTGGGGGTTAATTTTATAACCTGCTACTTTGCCAAAGTTTTGAATCAGCTTGAGTAATTTGGGAGTGGAGTCTATGGGATTCTTTAAATACAAGATCATGTCATCTGCAAAGAGGGAGAGTTTTATTTCTTCTTTCCCTATTTGGATCCCCTTTATGTCTGCATCTTGTCTTATTGCTGTAGCTAGGCATTCTAATACTAGATTGAAGAGAAGTGGAGAGAGTGGGCATCCTTGGCTTGTTCCTGAGTTAAGAGGAAATGGCTTTAGTTTTTCACCATTGAGTATAATGCTGGCTGTAGGTTTGTCATATACAGCCTTTATTGTATTGAGGAATGTTCCATGGATTCCTAATTTTTCCAAAACCTTCATCATAAAGGGGTGTTGGATCTTGTCGAATGCTTTTTCTGCGTCTATTGAGATAACCATGTGGTTCTTATTCTTGCTCCTGTTGATGTGATGAATAATATTAATTGATTTGCGTATATTGAACCAGCTTTGCATCCCTGAAATGAATCCTGTTTGATCGTGGTGTATGATTTTTTGGATGAATTGTTGAAGTCGATTGGCCCAAATTTTGTTGAGAAGTTTCGCATCAATGTTCATCAAAGAAATGGGTCTATAGTTCTCTTTCTTTGATGAGTCCCTGCCTGGTTTTGGAATGAGGGTTATGATGGCTTCATAGAATGTGTTCGGTAGTGAGCTTTCTCTTTCAATTTCATTGAAGAGTTGGAGGAGAATTGGTGTGAGCTCTGCTTTGAAGGCCTTGTAAAATTCCGCTGTAAAACCATCTGGTCCTGGACTTTTCTTAGCTGGGAGGTCTCTTATTGCTGTTTCTATTTCAATGCTTGATATGGACCTGTTAAGATAGTTTACCTCATCTTGGTTTAGTTTTGGCATGTCAATATTTGCTAGGAAGAGGTCCATTTCTGTCAAGTTCTCAAACTTATTAGCATAAAGTTTTGAGAAGTATTCCCTTATAATGTTCTGAATCTTGCTTGTTTCCGTGGTGATGTTTCCATTCTCATCTCTGAGTTTATTAATTTGGGTGTGTTCTCTTCTTTTTCTGATAAGATTTGCTAAGGGTCTGTCAATTTTGTTAAGTTTTTCGAAGAACCAACTCTTTGTTTTGTTGATTCTTTCTATAGTTTTTTTGGATTCTAATTCATTTAATTCTGATTTAATTTTGATTATTTCTTTCCGTTTACTGGATTGGGGTTTATCTTGCTGCTCTTTTTCAAGGAGGTTTAGATGTGTCATTAAATTGTTAGTTTCAGATCTCTCCAATTTGTTGATGTAGGAGCTCAGAGCTATAAACTTGCCTCTGAGTACTGCCTTTGCTGTGTCCCAGAGGAGCTGGTATTTTGTGTGTTCATTTTTGTTGAATAGCATGAACATTTGAATTTCCTTTCTAATCTCTTCCATGACCCACTCATGATTCAGCAGTGTGTTGTTCAGCCTCCATGTGATACCGGACTTTCTTTGGTGGCTTTTGGTGTTGAGTTCTAACTTTATTCCCTTGTGGTCAGAGAGAATGCAAGGTATAACTTCAATGTTTCTGAATTTAGACAAGTTTGCTTTGTGGCCTAAAATGTGGTCTATTTTAGAAAACGTTCCATGTGCTGCTGAGAAAAACGTGTATTCTGATGCTGCTGGGTGAAATGTTTGGTAAATGTCTGTTAAGTCTAGTTGATCTATGCAGCTGTTTAGATCTGCGGTTTCTCTGTTGAGTTTTTGCCGAGTTGATCTATCTAGTGGGGAGAGTGGTGTGTTAAAATCCCCAACAATTAATGTCTTTGGATCTATATGGGATTTGAGGGAAAGTAGTGTTTCTTTGATAAATTTGGGTGCTCCATTGTTTGGCGAATAGATATTTAGAATTGTAATATCCTCCTGAAGGAGAGATCCTTTAATTAGTATGTAGCAACCTTCTTTATCTCTTTTCACGAATTTTAATTTGAAGTCTATTTTATCTGATATTAGGATTGCAACTCCCGCCTGTTTATGCGGTCTGTTTGCTTGGTAGATTTTGTTCCAGCCTTTAACATTGAAAATGTGTTTGTTTTTACGGGCAAGATGTGACTCCTGCAGGGAGCAGATAGAAGGGTCTTGTTTTTTAATCCAACTAGACAGTCTATGTCGCTTAATTGGAGAGTTCAGTCCATTAACATTAAGAGATAGGACTGAGAGGTATTTGGGAGTTCCTGCCATGTTATCTACCTTCTTGGGGGATGCGAAAACTGGGTTCTTCCTATGGTTCTTGGATTCTCAGTTTGGGTGCAGTTTCTTGGCCTTTATTGCGGTCTTGTTGGTTTTCTATGTGTAGGACATCTTTAAGAATCTTTTGTAGGGCTGGTTTGGTGGAGATGTATTGTTTCAATTTTTCTTTGCTTTGGAAGGTTTTTATTTGGCCTTCAGTTATGAAGGAGAGTTTAGCTGGGTACAGTATTCTTGGTTGATAGTTGTTTGTTTTTAGGGCATGGCATACATCATTCCAGGCTCTTCTTGCTTTGATTGTCTCTGCTGAGAAATCTGAGGTGATTCTAATTGGTTTCCCTTTATAAGTGATTACCCTTTTCTCTCTGATAGCTTTAAGGATCTTTTCCTTGTTCTGAGTTGATCCTGTGTGGATTATAATGTGACGGTGGGATGTCCTATTCTGGTCTGGTCTATTTGGGGTTCTAAAGGCTTCTTGTATCTGGACAGGCCTATCTTTTTGCATGTTTGGGAAGTTCTCTGCTAGGATCCTGTTAAACAGATTTCCTAGACCATTAACTTCTGTTTCTAGGTGTTCCTCTACACCCATTATCCTTAGATTAGGCCTTCTGATGGTGTCTTCCAGGTGTTGGATAGATCTATCATATTTCTTGGACTTGTCTTGTATGGTTGTATGTTCTTTCTCTATAATATCTATGCTGTCTTCAATCCCTGAGATTCGATCTTCTGCATGGTCTAACCTGCTGTCAAGACTCTCTACTTTGTTTTTTATCTCTTTTCCTTCTAGTTGGTCAGCTTTGATGGCTTCAAGTTCTTTGTTGAAGCTCTGTTTTACGTCTTGTATGAATTTCTTTACTTCCTTAATTTGGTGTTCAGTGTTTGTCCTCAAATCACTTAGTTGATTGGTTATGGTTTCTTTGGGCTCCCATTCCTTCTGTTGGGTTCCATTCAGCATTCCCTTTGTGGTCTCCCTGACTTCCTTCAGCTCTTTGTTAATGGATTCCATGAATGCCTTTAGTGATCTTTGTGTGTTCTCTACCTGGTCTCTCAATTCCTGTATTACTCTTTGATTAGCTTCCTCCCATTCGTGGGATTCCTGCAGATCTCTTTGAGTGTTCTAAGCCTGCTCATGCCATTCCTCCCTTTCTCTTTGAGTATTCTCAAGTTGTTCGCGCAAATCCTGTATCAGTTTTTGAGTAGCTTCCTCACGCTTATGATATTCCTGTATAAACTTCTGGGATGCCTCCTCTCTCTCCCTATCACGCTCATACAGAGTCCTTTGTACGTTGTCAAACTTTTCATTTATCATGTTTGCCACCAGTGTTTGTAGAGCTGTTTGGGAACTCTCCTCTGGATTATTCATTATCTGTTCTAACCCCTGATTATCAGGATTGGGAATTGAGATACCCGAATTTGCCATTTTTCTTGTGTTTTCCGGCTTACTCTGCCCATTTGAGATGAAGATAGCACCAGTTTTGTGCTAGAACACTATCTTAAGGCAACCATCAACCAAAGTTTACATTTGTACAGTCAATAGTCTACAGATACAATCTAGTTCAACAGATACATCAATTCGACATCAAACAACTATATGTTAAACGACTTCGAACCGCAGAGAAGAATTTGGAAAGCCAGAAATTATTAGGGTTAGGAAGAGATGTGGGTAAAAAATAGGAATAGATTGGTGTGGGGAGGCACAGGGAGAGTTAACTATGTCCTAATCACAATGCAGGAAATAGGTTGGGTAGGATGTAAGTAGAGAGAGAGAGAAAAAGAAGAAAGGGAAAGGGGAATGAAAAGAGACCAGAAAAAAAATAGAAACGTAAAAATTAATGTTATTTTAGAGATTAAAAGACCATCTATTTATAGAGGAATATGAATATGTTGAGAGAAAGGGAGGGACATAGAGGAGATGAGAAAAACTTTAAAAAAATACTTAAAATATTGTATAGGTATAAAGTACTGCTATTAGTGAATTTAAGTCTCAGAGGTTTTGAATTGAGTAATAAGTTTGTGGATTAAGTGTGTACACAATGGGGGATAGGGTCTACTGGTTAACTACGGGTTTATCTGAGGATGTGCAGGACAAGAGTTAAGTCACATAAACATGAACAAAGAGGAAAAGATGGAAAGGATAGGAAAGTGAGAAGAAAAGATCAGAAGTTCAGTAGAGCTAGAAAAAAAAAACAAAAAGATAATTAAGAATGAAAGAAAAAGAGAAAGAAGACAAGAAAGGAAAAGAAAACACACATTCACGTATTCCTAAAATAAAAATTATAAGAGGAGAAAAAAAAAAAAAGTTAATGGAAAACAATTATTTTTTCAGAAGAGGCAAAAATTAAAGATTAATAAAAGTTTTAGAAAAGCAAAAAAAATTTTATATATATATATATAAGGTAACAAAAAACGAAAAAAAACAAAAGAAGAAAAAGAAAAAAAGAAAAGAAGAAGAAGAAAAAAAAAGTTCTTTGATTTTTTTTTTTTTTTTTGGGAGGGGTGGGAAGAGTCCTATATCTCCCTTTTGTCTGTAACCAGAGTCTGGTTGGAGTCTCTGGTCAGCTTGAGGTCCTGTGGCTTGATTGGTTTCTTAAGTCAGTTTGTTGGAACAGGCAGAAAAATGCTCTGCTTTACCCAAGATTTTGAGATCCCCCTCCCAGGTTAGTTTACTGGGAGGGTGATCTGCTTTGAGAATCACAAAAGAGGGGGATGCAGTGATGAGGCTAGGTTCTGGGTAGAGTTGAGGCCTTTCAAGGAACAGTAGCTTTTCCCTGGGGCTATTTTGTGAAAAAAAACTCACAGCACCCAGCCTGGAGCCATTCTCAGGGTTTCTGTTTTTCAATTGATTGTGGTGGCTGCTAGAGGGAGGGGCAGCCTCTGGCTCTGGCCACCCAGCGAGGGGAGCCACTCCAATGGCTGGTGCCTGAGCTGGGCGACCCCTCCCTGGATGGAACTGAGTCTGTGAGGTCACCTCGCCGCCAAGTTCCTGTGACCTGCCAAATGACTATCTCTATTCCAAGGCCTGAGCTGGAGCTAGCCGCTCCTCTGAGCTTTGTCGGTATCCAAGATGGAGATCACCGGTGCTGGGGGGGGAGGGGTGGCCTTCCCTCCTCTGCTCCCAGAGGAGTGAGGAAGTGGGGCTTCTACTCACGCGGAGTCTTGGATCTCAGGTCGTCTCTGGTCTGCAAAGTGCAGGATGAAGTTGTCCGCTCCTTGTCGGTTCTTGCTGGTGTTGAGTAGAATCCGCTCCACCGCTGCGTCTGGCTCCTTTGTCCCGGACTGCGTCTCAGGTATGCCTCCGCGGCGGTGGTCGCCGCTGCGACCCTGCCGCCGCAGCGGCAGCTGCTCAGATGTGTCTGCTTGGCTTCCCCTCTCTTGACTAACTCTCTGTCCTGTGATGGCACACTTGGTGTGATTCTCTGGCTTGGGACTGTTCACTGGAACTCTGAAACTGTTTTCTATGCAAGAGCTTGTTCAGATTCCAGCTTCTCCTCCGCCATCTTCCCGGAACTCTTCCCATAATTGTTTTCTTAAAACAAGTAATGGAACCATGAATTTCTTTCACTTTACAATTCATGTTTTATGTCACTTTAATTAGCAGACTTCCAGGACTAAAACTAAATATATTAATTGTATACCACAAGAAGAAAAGTGATTATAGTTAAGAATAGATATTTCATCCTGGCCAGAAGATAAGTTTTTGAGCATTCTCCCTAAAAAGAAATTTTACATGCAGAAATTAATGGATATGATGTAGCTTTATTATTACACAACATATAAATAAATGGGATTATCAAGCAATATTTCATAGCTATGTAAAAAATAATTGTGTAGCTAGGAGTCAGTGGCTCATGCTTATAACCCTAGCTACTAAGAAGGCTGAGAGCTGAGACTCAAGGTTCAAAGCCAGCTTAGGCAGGAAAGTCCGTGAGACTCTTATTTCCAATGGGCCACCAGAAAACTGGCAGTGGCTCAAGTGGTAGAGCACTAGTCTTAAGCTGAAGAGCTGAGGGACAATGTCCAGGCCCAGATTTCAATCCCCACTACAAACAAAAATTAAAAATAAACAGTTACAAATAAACAAATATTTTGAAATAAATGTGAAAAATATATTCTAACAATTTTTAAATCCTTACTAGGTATACTAGTTTATATAAATATAAAGAATTGCTTTCTGGATTAGTTGTCATTGAGTCAAATTTGTAAATCACACATTTGTCACTCAATTCATATTTGTATATTTCTATACTTATATACTTTAAGTATAATTAAGTGATAAGTGAAAGGCAATACTGTTTTAGGAAACTCCCTTGGCTTTCTATAATTAAGCCTCCTACCCTAAAATCAATATGCCCTCCAAAATAGTCAGACGTTTCATCTCACTGGAGAAGAAAAGTATAAGCCATAATCATTGCTAGAACAAGTAACATTTCACATGTATGTCACTTAGTTTAAGAACCAAAACATGCAAATCATCTTAATAATGCCAGTAATAGCAAAATGTCTTCTGAGCTTTTCAGTCTTTAAGGAGATGAAAATCTTTAATTATACATCTATTTTTTTCTACATAACATCCTATATCTTAGGAAGATATTTTTTGGTAACCCTCTGTTCCTGATTAGAAGACCGGAACAAAGGCAATAATGAAAATAGCCAAGGAAAATACTTGAAAACTATTAAAAAAGCAATCACAGACACTCTTGTTTTCATCAATTTCAATGAGAATGTACGTAAAAGTATCACGTTTTGTTGCATTTAAAGAGCAATAATTAAACTTTAATTAGCAGTGAAGAAGGGAACAGAAAACTTTGTTTGAAAACAGCTTGACTTTGAACAATTCAACACAAACATAATGGATTTATCTTGTTTTTCTATGCAGTTGCCAAAATAATAGAGAGGAACACCCAAAGGCAGAAAAACACCTAAGTCAAAGCAGTAAACTTTTGTCTATAAAATAGTTTTGAGGGTCTGACTCTTTCAAAGTCAGGCTTGCAAAGAGGAAAGTGTATTTGCTTTGGAGTGAACAATAAAAATATAAAAATCCTCTATTAATGTTTATCATATTTTGATTAGGACTTCTTGTGTTGGATAAGAGTAAAGTTATGAAAAAGTTCAAGATTATTTGACTATTCCCCAATATCATTATTATTCATCAGTTATAACTATGGAAGTAGCCTTGATTACTCTTAATATCATTCTTCTTTACATTTAGAAGTATTGTTTGTTTCTGGGTTATAAGCTGCTAACACTTGAGTGTTAATAAAGGGTCATTTCTTAAGAGTGGAAAGATGCTGTGCATACAAACCTAAAATATCAAAGACTTAGAATAGTGGAAACTATTTTCTAGCTATATCACAATCTGTAGATGTAGATTTTGTTTCAAATTGTTCCAGGGGAATCATTTTTGTTATCTTCTTTTTGACCATCTAGTGATCCTATACCATCCTATACCATCCTGGGATGGCTGTACATTTACTGGATTCTCTAATTGCTGTTGGAAAGTTAGGAGGGATAGAAAATTGAGTTTTTGTATCTGTTTTACTTTATTTTTTTATTACTTTAAAAACTGTAACTCAAAATGACATAAATTATCTTTATAATGTTAGGAGACAGATTTCATTTCCATATTCTTACCCTAGCCTTCTACATAATTTTGGTATTTAGTGATCCCCAAATGTGAAAATAAAGATAGGAAATCTCTTATTTAAATATTATTTAGAATTTCAAGTTTTCTTTATGTAAGGCCCGTAAGTAGTATTCACATCATACATGTGTACAAAACCAGTGGCAACATTTTCTCATATTCTCAAAAACTAAGAAATGTGGTGTCCCTGTAGTTGCATCAGGAAAAGGCTGTAGTTGAATTAGTTTACTAATCTAAATCTGCTGTAAAATATTTCTACACGTTAGTTGGCTTGAATAATCCGTATTTATCATTTTGCAGTTCTAAAGGACAGAAATTTAAAAGAAGTCTCACTAGATTAAAATCGAGCCACCTACAGAGCTAAAATATTTTTCAAATGATTCTAGTGGAAAAAGCATTGACTTGCTGTTCTGCTTTCCAGAAATTCAGAATCTGGGTTGTTGTTGTTTTCTTTATTTTCTAATGTAGCATCTTTACATGTCTCTGATGGTTGAAACCTCATCATGTCCTTTCGAACTACACCTGGGACTTTAAAGTACCCATTTGAATATATTTCCCCTATCTGATAATTCTTCATATTTGTGTTCATTGGATTATGACAGGTGATTATTTTACAAACTTATATACATATAATGCAAATGTACATTTGAGGGATTAGTTATTTGGGGAAGACAGATATTATGGAAAGGTATTTTGCTATGTAAAATGAGTGTATAGCATTCTTTCTACTATAAACTGTTATCCTTTCATTAATTTTGAACAACATATTTCTTCAATGAAATATAACTAGAAAAAAATTAGTCCCTGAAAGCAACTAATCATGATTAAAACCTTGTCATGTACTAGAAATCCTAAATGCCAGAGAGCAGCTCCTGAAGTAGTTGTGGAACTATCACTTTTTGTATATTCTGCTTACAATCTTCTCTTTTCAAGAGCATTTGATTGTTATTATTTTGGAATTATGGTTAATATTTATTTGACTGCTATATTTAAAAATGCATTACCCAATACTGGTTCTTTTTTTCTAATTTTTTTGGGTCTATTCTATTTCGGGAAGAAACACATCCATTTGAATTACATTAACTGCTTATTGAAGTTGAATCATCATGGAGAGGAAAAGAAGAAAAAAATATGTCTCTGTGGGTATGTCAAGGTAAAAATGTATCTACAGGCTATTTATCTTAAAATCATCTAATTTTCATTATGTTTGGATTCTGATAAAATTAAACCTCTCAACTCACACAATGTTAATGCAGTCTTATTTCATGCCTCCCAAAAGCAAACAACAAATTACTATTTATTTTAAAATTATTTTTAAATTTTTTAGTAATCTTTTTTTAAAAAAACTATGTTTTTAAAAAGTTAGCCAAGGCAAATGGTTCACTAGCTATTTAGAGTCATGTTCAGAGTCTATGGTGAAATCCAGAAAGGGAAAAAAAAAATCATGTTTTTATTCTTCCTTGAGCCACTCTGATTTACTTCATCTATTTCTGAAAGAATAAAATTCTGGTTTTGAAGCCATTTGCTTCATATCCACAATGTGTCATTCTTCCTTAATTAATCGGAGAATTTGGAGAAAAGATGAGAATCCACAATAGAAAAAGGAGAAGAGGAAAAGAAAAGGAGAAATCTAGATATTTTTTTCTTCCTCATCTCAATCACAAGATCTGGATAATGATTGTGGATATTAGATCCAGTGCTCTAGAGTGATTAAACACATCTATAGAAATAGATAACCCCACAAGTGATCACATGGAATAATGCTTATTTATAAAAAAATTGTAATATCGCTCTCTGCTCTTTTCTAGCTCTTTCTGCTGTCTCTCTGCTCTAGCTTTCTCTGCTCTCTATGCTCTTTTCTAGCTCTTTCTGCTCTCTGCTCTCTCTCTGCTCTCTCTCTGTTATTTTCTAGCTCTTCTCTCTCTCTTTCCCAGCTCTCTCTCTTTCCCAGCTCTCCCAGCTCTCTTTCCCAGGCCTTTCCCCACTGCACTGAGTACCAAAATGGCCTGGTGCCTGCCGGAATGCTCTGTGTAGTACCTGCGTTACCTAGGCAACTTGGACACCTGGAAGAGGTCACATCTGAATTTGATGTGGCCATACCTTTCTCCACAGTTCAGGCCCAGACGCCCTCTCTCTGCTCTTTTCTAGCTCTCTGTGCTCTCTGCTCTCTCTCTGCACAACCTCTGCTCTTTCTGCTCTTTTCTAGCTCTCTCTGCTCTCTCTGCTCTTTTCTAGCTCTTTCCTCTCTTTGTTCTAGCTCCCTTCTCTTTCCTAGTTCTCTCTCTTTCCCACTTTTCCCAGACACGCTCTCTCTCTGCTATTTTATCTCTTTTTCCTCTCTCTTTCCTCTCTTTCCCAGCTCTCGCTCTTTCCCAGGCCTTTCCCAGCCACGTGGAGTGCCAACCTTGCCTGGTCCCAGCAGGTCTAATAGGAAATGTTATCAATTTGTTTAGTTCTTGTTTAGGATTTGTTGAATTCTGGTGTGCTATAGCCAGCTATCATATATATATATATATATATATATATATATATATATATATATATATACATATATATATATATATATATATAAAAGAATGGTAAGAAACTAGCATCTTAATATATTCTAATATTAGCTTAGTTCTGCCTGTGTTATATGTATGAGGCTGTGTTTGAGTTTTGCCTCAATTTCACATGCTACACTCTTCCAACACATAAGTTGAAAGAAGACTCCCTCTGTAAATATGCTATTTTTATAGCTAAGGAGAAAAAGACACAGATAATGAGATAGAAATCTTCCCCTAGAAATAGCCTTTCACCACTTCTGGTTCACTTTTGTAAGCTGAAGTAAGTCACATGACCCATCTTGACACTGCAGAGTAGAGGTAAATCTCACCTACAGGAAGCTGATTCAGGACATAGAGTAATATGCCAAGATATGCAACACTTGAGATAAAGAGGGAAAAAAAGAGAACCATAATACAATCAATCATACTTGCCATCACATGTCTCTGCAGGAAGGATGCTATTACGTTCCTTATTTTCTAAAACGACTGAGATCTTCAAATCATGTCTTTTATGTTTGGATGTTACAGAAATTAGAGAACATTTTGATACTGAAACAGCATAAAATTTCAAAGAAAGTTGGAGTAATCACTTCAATACTACCTTTTGTTCTCCAAAAAAAGAAACCATTTTATGGACAAAAATTTGTAATTTCTTACCTAGTATCTTATTTTTCCAGAAATGGATTTTGTTAATATATGTGACTATCCACCAGAATAAATGTCTTCATTTATCTGCATCTTGTGCAAACAGCAAGTCAATTAGATGTAAGTGGGAGTTCATCAGTAGCACTTTTTAAAAATGCAAAAATGTGGACAGGGAGCCAATATACATATTTTTCCACCATCACTTACTTCATCCTCCTTCTTCCTTCCTAAGAAACACACCCAATCAATAAAAAGGCGTACATATTTGGTTCTTGACCTGGAAAGTGGAAGCAGAATGTTATGGATGTCTGGGATGACAGTTAATAGTGTTTTACATAATAATATCACATACAACAGCCCTAAGAGTCCAGCAGGTCTTAACACAACTTCCTTAGTGATGTGATCGGAATGTCAGCCTTACTGGACTTAGTATTGTTTTTCACTTCCTTTTCTACCACTTGGCCAAAATTGTAATACATATTAACCGAATGAAAAAGTAATGTCATCTTAAGAAATTCTTATTGCAACAAGACATTATGTCGAAAAAACAACTTTACAACTTTGGCGGTGGTTGGGGGGGAATCAGAGGGCAGGGATGGTAAGGGGAAACAAAGGAGGAGGCAAAAATGTTTGATAAGAAATGTACTCATTACCTTGCTCATGTAATTATAACCTCTCTGTACTGTATTTTCACACAAAAAACTTATTAATATAAAAAAAGAAAGTCATTTAGGGCTCTGGGAATGTGGTTTCATGGAACAGTTATTGCTTAGCATGCATGAAACCACATAAACAGAAAAAGAAACACTGGAAGTGGTGTTTTGCCTCAAGTGGTATAATGCTAGCCTCGATAAAAAAAAAAAAAGAAGCTCAAGAACAGATCCCTGGCCCTGAGTTCAAGCCCCAGGACTGTCAAAAGAGTCAGTTAGCTAGGAAATGCAAAATAAAGAACCCATACTTGGAATATATAATTCCTCCTTCCAACTGATACCTATCAATAGTCCTTAATTCATGTACTTTACCTATATTAGAATACTGTGTTGAACAACAAAAAACGTTTTGTTAATAGGTCATGGCAATTAATACCAAGAATGTGCTTAGATATCAGTGAAGATTAATCCTGGAAGTTTAAAGATTCCAGGCTCTTGAGTGGCCACTGCTAATCACAATCAGAAGGGTAGTATAAGTGAGATTTGAAAATCTTTTTGGTAAGTTATGGCACCAAAAAGGCAGAGGTTAATTGATAGTTTTGACAGAAGGAATAACTCCAGATGGAAGGAATAAATGATAATAATAACTAAGTTATACCATAAACTGTTCTAGAGAACCATTTTTGATTATAAATAACCAAATAACTTAGGCTAGTTCGTAATCTCTGTGTGATAAGTTGTATATACTTCTATGCTGCTCTTTCATACTTGATCTCCTTTGCTTTCTACAAATCTGTCTTTCTCTATTTCTCTATGAACAATTTCTCATACTAAATCCACATATGCAGACAACAGAGGATGCTAATGTAAGAGTCCCATAGGTCATGAGTCATTAATGTAAGAACATGGAAAAAGAGGACATATTTTTTGCTACCTTCATTTTATTGAAAAGCTGCAATGTCACACCATTTGATTCAAATTTCCATTGTTTGTCAACATAGTGTCATTAAGTGTACATAAATGCAAATATGAGCTGGGTGCTGGTGACTCACACTTGTAATACTAGCTACTCAGGAGGTTGAAACCAGAGGATTGTGGTTCAAAGCCAGCCTGGTCAGGAAAATCCATGAGAATCTTATCTTCAATTACCACCAGAAATCTGGAAGTGGTGCTGTAACTAAAGTGGTAGAGCCCTCAACTTGAGCTGAAATGCTGAGGGACAGCGCCCAGGATCAGAGTTCAAGCCCCATGACCAACAGAAAAAGTTCCTCAAAAGGCACGACGAAGTCAATACTAATCTTCCCAAGCAGAGAACATAATTCCAAAATAATTCAGTGCACCTGCTTTTGCTGAGTTAAGTTATGGTTTCTTTGCTGAACATATTCTCTTCTTTTAAAAATTTGTCGAATACTAGCTTTATAATAAACTTCATCTAACATGTCTTGGTTCAAAAGAGAAATCCATACAGTTGATCTCACTTGGATTTATTACAGTCTCAAAGCCAACAGACAGAAGAGTCTGTCAAACTCTTATCTTTAATTAAACACCAAAAAAGCCAGAAGTGGAGTTTTGGCTCAAGCAGTAGTGTACTAGCTATGGTGGCAGGAGGGCAGGAAGGACAACTGTTCAGGGACAGGGTCCAGACTCTGAGTTCAAGCCCCAGAACCAGCACAAACTAAACAAACAAGCAAGCAAAAAACGTCCACATATTTATTTTGGACCATCCTTAAAGCACTGGTTTGAAAAGAGGCTCCTTTTGCTGATCATACTCACTGGATCCTGCTTTTTGGAATCCTTATTGCTATGGTGAACTCAGGACCAGATTAAAGTAATGGATAACTGACTCCTGCAACAAGACAATCATGTCAGGAGTGAAATATCTAGGCACAAGTTACCTTTAAACCTACATGTCTTTGTTTCTTTGCAGCAGAACACTTTTAAAACAACGTTATTTCCTTTTTATCTATGTTGGCCTTCAAATGGCATATTGTTTCCTTTTGTAATACTCTCAACTAGAAATTTACAGACAAGTTTTATGTGAGTAAAAAACACACTCGAAAAAGTCAGGGACAGAGTTTCCTTCAAGCTTTGAATTCTTTTCTTGTACAGTAAAGCGAGCACACAAATTAAGTTGAACTTGTCATTTCTCTATGTTCAATTCCTCTCTTGGAATCAGTTTCCACTTCCAGTAACAGTTCCTTCCAGTTACTTCAAGTAACAATCTATGGTGCTGCTCCAGGTAAAATGAATGTTTTGTGGCTTCATTGAAATAGCAAAAGTACATCTTTGTACATGAGATAAAGTGCTTCAGAAACAACTTAGTCATGAGAAAATACGGAATTTAAATCACTTATAAAACATTGTACATGTACATATAGCCATATAAAATGATGTTAAGTGAAATGGACTCCAAGATAGGACACAACTTGATTTTTCTTTATTGTTACCTAACAGGTACTATGTGATTTTTTTTCTCTTCTATTTTCTACCACCATGGTATAACCCCTGTTTTTACTGTATTTGATGTCGGTGATCTGCATCTTGCATATGCCTTTTTCTAATGTGTGGGGGGGGAGAAGGGAAATAATAAAATGCTGAAACAAGGGTACAGTATGACCCATTGTAACAATGAGTTCTGCAAGACACTATGTAGAAAATGAACTTTATAACTTGGGGAGGGGAAGGGGGATTTGGGGCGGCGAGGAGGAAAGGGAAGACGGGAAAAACAAAAGAAGAGGTAACAATTCTTGATAGATTATGTACTAATTAACTTACATATATAATTCTAACCCTTCTGAACAACATTTTTACAATAAAAAACATGAAAAACCATTATCCTGGAGTACATTAAGTTCAAATTTCCTAAGTGCTCTATAAATTAAGACCAATTTTAAGTGAGAAGAAGGTTCTCAGAAATATGTGTGTGTGTTGTATATTTTTTCACAAGTGTACATAAGTTAACAGTAGGAGAAACAATATGAATAATAGGAGAAAAAGAAGTTCTGTGTTTAAGTATGGTTGTTCAATACAGTATAGAAGACTCTGCAAATAAGACAAATTTGAAACAATAAAGCCAAGGCCAGTATGTATATCTATGGGAGTGATGTAGAGAAAGCATTTCTACTCAGTGGAACATGAAGGATGAGGCCACTCTGTTTCTTCTTCTATCTTTAAATCATGGCAAATAATCATGCAAATTTGTAAAAACTAGAAAGGAAGAATAATTCTAGTTTCAAAGCAAGTCATTTATAAGAGCATGGACTTAACTGGAAAAAGAAAGCCATGTGGAGAGAGCAGGAATTATACTAGCAATGAACTGGTGGCTAAGTTCACATATCTTTTATTTCTTTACTTTTCTTTTTATTTGGTATTTGTGGGGCTTGAAGTCTGGGCCTGGGCACACTTCCTCTACTCTTCACCTTAAGGCTAGCAGTCTACCGCTTGATCCACAGTGCCACTTCCAGTTTTCTGGTGGTTAATTGGAGATAAGTGCTAGAAACATTCCTACTTGTGCTTGATTTGAACTGCAATCCTCAGATCTCAGCCTCCTGAGTAGCTAGGATTATAGGCGTGAGCCACTGTCATCCGGCTTAAGATCACATATCTAGCAGTGTACACTCAATGTATGTAATGTGTATGGTCATCTATCTTTATATGAATTCTTAAGTTAAAAATCTGGGCTACAGGTTACACTTTACACTCACAAAACTGTTTCAAGTTTAAAAAATGATACTCCTGGAAAGATAAAACCTAAGAAAGTAAAGGATTCTGGGAAGTTCAGTTTGCATCCAGCCTGGGAAAAAAAAGTATTTGCCACAATACCTATAATTAACCAGCCTAAACCTGCATTGTAAGAATGGCTGAAGTGATGGAATACTAGGTAGGAGCAAGACTGCTGAATAAGAGCTTGAGGTTTTGGCGTACATACACGCAAGCATGCACATACACAGAGGCACTTATATGTGTAAACACACATATGAAACAACTCTCAGAATGTGTAGAAAAAGTTGGAAAATAACAGTAAATATGTCCCGAGTAAGACTAAGACAAGTGATAATTTTAAATATTAGAAAGTCCTCAAGTGAACTTTCCCCCAAAAAGCTTGAGAATATTACAAAGATAGGAACCAGAGATATTAAGAAAGTCAAGTAATCATTATTAAAGGGATCAGATCCATGGAGGAATGAATCAGAGAACCCTGTAGGTGCATCTGAAAATGTTCATATCCTGTGTCAAATGTTAGAACATCTTTGAAAATTGTACATAAACAGTCAAAGCAGTCAGTGTAGTGGATAAAATCATCGGAGAAGTTCAGAATTGCTAGCCTGTTTCTAGATTAAATAAACCAACAAACTATGGCAGGGCAATGTGATACAAGCCTGGAATTCTAGCACTCAGACTAAGATAGGAGATTAGAGAGTGGAATTACATAGCAATACCTTCCCTGGACCAGGTAGTATAATTTGTCTCAATAAAACAAGCCAAACAACAAGAAAGGAATACCCAGTTGGAAGTTTCGGCTAATTTTTTCACTATGTTTTGATAAATCAAGTTTCCTAGTGAAATGCAACTCATATATCATCCTCACTTCTGTTTTACATGCTCTCTTCATTACAGAACATTGCTAGATGCAAAATAGCTCATGATTCCCAATCAAAGATTTGAAAAAGTAAGCACCATTCTGTTGGATTCTAAAGAAATGATGAAGGATTACAAAAGCTTAAGCCTGGAGAAATAGCAAAGTTCATCTAATTTAGGACTTTGGAGACCTGCCTAAATTAGAATTTAGATTTGAAATAAATGCTTTTTGTTTGTAATTTCATATTCTCTAGGATACTACAAAAATGTTTTCAAGTAGAAGATTTAATTTAGAAATTCACAAATGATTCTGGCATTCTAATTACCTAGAATATTCTTTCAAGTGAGGTATAATTAGAAATTAGTTAATACATAATTCCAACAGTTCATGTATAACATGATAATCTGAATAATCTAGACAAAGTTGCCAACAAATGGATGCTATTAATATATAAATTTAGAAAAAGAGCAATTTTTTGAGGCTTTGGTGTAACATTGTATGAAGAGAGTAATTGTATGACATCTTTTTTCTTCTACCTATACATAACACAGGAAGAAATTTCCTTACGTACCTCTTAATTACTCATACAATGAGGGAAAAAAGCTAGGTTTAATGCTTGTTTATATTTTGTTTTTGTTGTTTAGTTTATGCTAGGGCTTGACCTCTAGGTCTGGGCACTGTCCCTGAGCCTGTTTTTGCTCATGGCTACTGCTCTACCACTTGAACTTCAGTGCCACTTGTGTCTGGCTATTCCTTATGAGTTTATTGGAAATAAGAATCTAAGGAAACTTGCTACCTAGGTGGGTTTGATCCATAATCTTCAGATCTTAGTATTCAGATATTCTGATCTCCTGAATATCTATGATAGATAAAAATAATACATAATAAAATTAATATAAAATAATAATATAAATACTATTTGCAAGTGTTCTGATCTCAAGAATACCACTGGAGGGAAAATGATGCAGAAAAGTTTAGTGTAGTGTTCTTTGCACAATTGGGAGGGCATCACAGCAGAAGTGTAGTATTTTTTTCACAATAGTGATAAGCTAGTCATGATGTGAATTTAGGCAATTTTAAGGTGCGCCTTACAAGTTGCAAACTGTTGGGCTAGGATAAAAACTTGGGATTGATTGTCATTGAAATAATAACTTATTCTGATGAACAAATGTTTACTCTTCAGGAATTAATTATTATAGATAGGTCATAGTTTTATCTTCTACCAGAATGTGGCTATTTTTTCTATTCACTTTTACATATGTAACATCACATTGGAAATTTCATCTATTGCAGAATTAATTAAAATGCAAACAGATACTGTTTTAAATGTCTCTGGCATGGCATGATCAGAATTTGAAAATGATTAGTTAGTAGTCATCTGAATTTTGAAGAATACGTATATTCTGTCGTCGTAACAATTATTCAGTTTTAAAAGTTAGGAGTTTCCGTAGAATTAAACTTTTCTGCTTTAGTGTGAGGTAATGTTTTTTTCAACATAAAGGCAAATATATTGTGAAGATATTGTATAGTTTGATAACATTCAAGTTGATGACCCTCTGATAAAGAAAGGGGGAATAGAATGGTATTTACTGTACCAATACAGTGAAATTATATTTTATGTAAGTTATTTTTTAATTTAATTTTATTGTCATGGTGATATATAGAAGAGGTTGCCGTAATTGTAAGATGGTGAATACATAACATGTAGGACTTTTTATCCACTACCTCACTTTTCTAACAGTTTTCCTTCACCCCAATACCCTTCACAAGTTGTAATGTAAATTTCCATTATGTTGTCTTGTGAGCATTGCTATTACATTGGTTTATACTTTGTCCTTTGTCACGCCATGTTGTTGTTCCTCTTCACTTCCCTAATTAAGATAAATATATATACAATAACACATGATACTGAAATCAAATACAGCAGGGGACAAACCATAGGGGAAAACACAAAAGAAAAAAGAATCACAGAGTACATTAAAAACAACAACCACGAAGAAAACCTTTGTTTCCATATGTAGGAGTTCATTTTGTTCATCATCATATTATACATAGCTACTAAGCCATTCTCCTCATCTGCTAGGATTATCCTAGATATTTCCTACTTGGTGCAAATTAGGGAAACCATGGAATCTCTTTCTTTGTGTCTTGTTTATTTTACTTAGTAGGATTTTTCCATTTCCATATGATATATTTACCACATTTTGTCAATTTGTTCATCTCCTGAGAGGCATATTGATTTAAAACATGATTGCATGTAAGTATCACTTAGGGTCATTCAAAAATGACTGATGCCACCTCCCCAGATATTCTAAAATCATGATTTTTATGAAGATAGGATTTCATGGTGGTACAAGTGTTGAGATATCTGGATGAGTCTAATGTATATCTTGCACTGAATTAGGCAGGAAGATATCCAATATCATATGGGTTAAAATGGTAGTGACAAAATATTCCCTTGAGAAAGATAGAGGAGGCTTCCAGAAGTATGAACTAGTTCAGATAATTTTGAAGGATTTAGAAATGCAAGCTCAAGTATGTCTCTTTAAATAAAAATTATGTAATTGTTAGGGCAAAAGATGGGGAGGGGAAAGAAAACGACTGAGAGTAGATCATTTTCCCAAGTTAGAGTATAAAAAGACGTAATCTACAACTTCCCATTTAAAAAGAGAGTAATATACTATGTCCCACTTAATTTAGGTACATGCAAAAAATTTACTTGGGTTTTTCCTACTTTAACCCACCAAAATAAGTGAAGTCTTATAAGAAAAATTATGTTATTTCCATTACTTCAACCTGAACACTAACTGTGATAAGCCCTCTTTTTCTCACTTTGCACTTGGAAAATAGTCCCTAAGTTGATGATGATGTGGCTGATTAGAGTCAGAGTTAGGGGCTTCTACTTGTACAATTATCCCCGAAGATTTTAAAGCAGTTTTTCCCCAAGATACCCAACTACATTTTCTTAAGCTGTACTTTGAACACACCCTCACACCTGAGCACATAATTTGAAATTATAATTCAGCATTTCCTTGGCACATTCTACTTTGTGCCTTTCGCTTTTTTGCACATTCCTTTTGAGTTCATAGTTGCTCTCTTTCCATTTCATCTATACAAACTGCTAAGAACATTGTTCAACTACCACTTCTTGTTTGCACAAGACCAGTCTATGTATGAAAGTACTTTGTCCATATTAAGCAATAGGGTAGTACTCACTCTTTGAGGAGAAAAGTTCCACAGTGTAACCCTATGCCCACATTAGAGAATGTAGAATTTAAAGCATTTTGAGAAAAACTGATATAGAATTGAAAATCTCCTTAGGTCAATTTCCATGGGGCTCATTATGTTTCCCATGAGAAATATAAATAGCCACAAAATCTAAAGCTAATTAGTAAGTATCCGAATTAACACTAGATCCAAGATGTTGTGTTAGTACAAGTCAGCATTGTAGGTGAATCCTTCCCTACTTGCCAATGGGTATGAGAAAATGAAAGGAAGGCATTACAGCAAAATGTCTTACCTTTTTAGGCATTCAGTCGTACTGGTGAGGGTAAAGCCTGAACTCTCCAATTCAATAAAAGCTTGAAGTTTATAAAAGCATTCCCTACATATAAGAATTTGTGGCAGGATGATTGACAGGGTTATTTCACCATGGAGATATTCCTAACAAGAACTAGAGTTAAATGGAGCATATGGCAGTTATGATGTGTCAATGACTATTGAGGCATTTTCTATTCTAAAGAAGAATCAATTCGAGGAGTCTTCAGTCACATCAGTAATGCTGTTTGTTCAACCTAATACTTAGTGTTACTTGGCTTACATTTATAACGAATAGGCTGATAAGACATCCAAACATATCTAAAAATATTTCAATAAAATCCAAAACTGATGTGGATACATGGGCCACACATTGGAACTGTAGGACAAATTAGGCTTGTCTGTGCTGTAGTTCAAACTACAATCTCCTGAATAAACAAAGTCTTCAAAAATGTTCACACAATACCTATGAGTAAAGTTCATGACAGTTATATCTGTATAATTTTTCTAAGTTCAGGATAAAAGCATTGGTTCTCAACATTTAAAATCAACAGGATCTGTTGAATTTATGGATCCAGAATTTTATGGCTTCATATTCATATCCCAAAATTTTATCAATATGACTTTCACCAAAACAATGATCTTATTGAACTTGTCTATGTCCTTTTACTTTTCAAATCCAAACAGCATATTTCTTTCTATATCTTCTTGCAAATTCCTTCCTTTACTTCTGTAAATCTGTGTTTGTTACTTTTTTATTTCTTTATTTATCTCTTCCAATCTTGTCTACAGTGTTGCCCACATTGCTCACACCTGTGTCAGAACTTTCCTTTTCCTTTTCCTTTCAATAATGCCCCCAATTTTATTATTCTTTTTCATATTCATGGTCGTGGATATTTTGATGATGTCTAAACAGACCCATCTTTGCAACTAAACTTTAGAACTATCAGATTTTTTTCCCTTAAATCCATCATTTCCACCTGTGGTCCTTATAACTAAGAGTAGCACTAACAGAGTTGCCAGCCAAACGTGTGGAAGCACATTAGATTTCTTCTTACCCTTCTACTCCCTCCCATTAGATAAGATGAATGATACAGATTTTCTCAGTTTCTGTCACTGAAATGATTTCTATTTTTTGGGTGGGTGCATTCGTGGGGCCTGACCTCTGGGCCTGGGCGCTGTCCCTAAGTTCTTCAGCTCAAGACTAGCACTCTTACCACTTGAGCCACAGCACCACTTCCGGCTTTTTTCTCTGCTTATGTGGTGCTGAGAAATCGAATCCAGGGCCTCATGCATGCAAGGCAAGCGCTTTACTACTGAGCCACCTTCCCAGCCCCCACTCAAATGATTTCTATATACTACTTTTTATGCCCCTGACACCAGCCTGTTTCATTTACTCAACACTGTCACCTAGTCCTAAAACAACCATATCCAAAGTATGCTTTTTCCCCATAGTCTTTTCATATTGGTCCCCTCCATCACCAAATTACTCTCTCTGTAAGCACACAGAGTGAAGAACTCAGACACAAATTCTAGTATCATTATTTACTCACTACATTGACTGTTGGCCTTACATTTCTCATCTATAAATGGATGTAATCTACCAGAAATAATGAATATATGGGTTGACTTCTAGAGCAGGAAAAAAGAAAAGTGAAGAGTCCTTACATTTTCCACCTTACCTTACAAATAAGGAAAGACTCAAATTCAGTTTGTTGGTATAAAGTCACAAATTGTTTCCTGCAGAAATAAAAATAAATTTTACCGCCTGGCTCTAAGGTCTATGTCATTTTAAGGTAACTACAGATATGTAAGTGGTACTATGTAAAAATAAATAGTGTCATGTTTTTTCAGATGTATTGAAGAACATACCCTTAATATATCATTGGAAACATTGGTTATTGAATAGTATCTATAGGAGAATGTTTTTGAACTAATCACACTAAGCAGAAAACTATACCTTAGTCCATCAAAATGTGGAAATAAATAATTTTATTTATAAGAAATTAATACCACCAAGAAACTTCAGGAATAACATTAGGGTTTTTACTGTCTCTACCCATTTATGTGATAGTATTTCTTGATATTGAAACTCTCTTCTTGTTATTCTTATTGTATGTAATGCAACGCTATTTTTTACTATATATTTAATATGGGAAATATAGCTTCAAAAATGTGTAAATTTTTTCCTTTTCAATCACAATATTGTCATTATCAGGGTACTCTGTGATCATCATTATCCTCATCAAAATTATTATTAGAATCATAAGTGGTAACTATTGAAACTCTGATATGCATCTATGATTTTGTGATTATTCATTTTGTCTTTTGATTAATAATTTTAATGTTACCACTGTGCATGCATCCATATTAAAATTTTGAACAAAGAAACAAAAAAACTAAACTATAACAGGTAGCTTGGCTATGTGCTTATAACCTATTATAGAATAGATTTTTGAGGTATTGCAATTTCCTAACAGATATGAATTAACTTCCTCTCTCCTCACCACTACACACAAATATTTAAGAGTTTGAACAGAATTATTTCAAGTAATATACTACAATATCATGTGTATACCTAAAATTCCCTTAAAAGTAATAAACGCTATATTCTATTGAAATATTAGATATTTTATGCTAGGAAACTTTTGGAAAAACATACTGTATATCTTTGAAATAAAAAGGTAAAAAAATAGTAGCATAAGAAGTTTTAGAAAGAGTCTGTCTTCAGAAATGTATTTGTATATATATATATATATATATATATATATATATATATACATATATATATATATATATTATGTGTAGAAAGACATACATTTTTAGAGATTGTCATCAGAAATATATACATATATCTAAATTTATGTGTAGAACGATATACATTATAATGAAACAAAAATCTTGAAACATAATTAAAATTAAAAAATACATTAAACCAAGTGCCAGTGACTCACACCTATAATTCGAGCTATTCTGGGTAATGAGGTCTTAGAATTGTTTTTGAAACTAGCCCAGACAGAAAAGTACTTGTTAGATTCTCCAATTAACCACTAAAACCAGGAATTAGCTCTATATCTCAAGTTGTAGAGTGCTGGCTTTGAACACAAAATGGCTTAGGGACAATGCATAACCTTGCAAACAACATCTAGAAAAACAACAAAATATATCACATTAATTTCACAGAAGCATCTTTTACCTGCTGTAAACATTTCTTAGAAACATGAATACATGCCCATGGAAAATGTTAGGTAAAAAGTATAGAATATTTACGTCTATGTTAAAGACATGACTATTTAGATTGTTTAAGATATTTAGGAAATGATTAAAATTAAGAATAATGATAATATATTGGGATTGTCTTTTATTCTATTTTACATTAGTAATAAAATATTTGTAATTATTCTGTAAAATTACTCTTGCTTGGTATTTGAATTATAATAAGTGATAAACATTTTTAAATGATTTCCATAGGAAAGGATAATTTTAATGGTATTCTTTTGTAATTTCAAAACAATTAGGAAAATTATTCCAAGGCTGGTTTTCTCTAAAACTATATTTGTTTTCTTATTCTAATTTTCATATGTTTGTAGAAATTAAAATTTCAAAAATTCAATGGATGTTGGCATTCAGGATCATCTTCATAGATACTAATAATGGAGTCGCTTAAGTGGAATTGTTTTATTTCATTTGTTTTTGTCACAAATAAATCAAGATGATTGCATGTTTTATTTCTTTTCACGTTATTGGCTCTTATCCTGAGAATACTTTTTTTCTAGCAAAGTAGAGAAAAGCAATTGGATTGAGCAAGTAACTTATGGCTATCAAAAAATGCAGATGCATAGATTTGTGTTTTCTATCATTTGCTAAAAGTTTCTTCCAGAAAAGGTTATCAATTACGTATAAGTGATGTATAATTCCTAGATCTTCCAGTTATCACATACATTTTTTGATTGGGTTATCTCTGCATAAAGTATAAAAACAGACAAAAAACTCAAAATAAACAGAAATCACATCTTTGTTTTAGAAACTGCAGTTTACAAAGAATTTTTAGCCAACACCAAAAACATTAGGTATTTTGCATTTTGTAGGAAGAAATTTTAACTATAGTTTTATTTTTTTGCTGACATGAAATTCACATACAATATATTATCTCCTTTCATTGTATACATTTTAGTGCTTTGGAAGTGAATTGTACACTTATAGGTATTCCAAGCCAAATTTTCACAAACTTGGATTTCTTCAAATAGAAATGCTATAAATTTTAGAACAGATATTAAAATAGATATAAAATTGAGTTACAAGAATTTGTCCCGGATACATCTTCTATAGGGTGTCTTTTCAAAATTTGTTTTGAGGAATTATTTCAGGTTCTCACTCATACTGTCCAAGTGCACAGTCAATGAACTACATTCCCGATCCATACAAGTTTTTTACTTCTCTTTAATACATACATAGAAGTGTAATTGCTAGAACATATACAATTCTCTTTGACCTTTTGAAGACTTGAAAAATTGCTTAATAAAATGACTGCAGTATTACACAAATCATTCTACTATGCGAAGTATATCAATTTCTCCACAAATGCATTACTATATTTTGTGTCATCTTTTTATATTATGGTCATACTACTGAATTTTCTTTTTCTTATTTCTTAGATACTAAAGAGGAGTTTAATTCATATGCTCCTCCTATTGACTATTTACATATGTTCTTTATAGAAATACCCTGTTCGGGAAAAATTTATACAGAATTAGAAGATATAATAGTACTTAAGATTCAGGATCACTGTAGCATTAACATTGTAGCATTAACAAATATGTGCCCTCTATCTGTTGGATATGTTTTCACTACTTTCATAGAATTAAGAAAGATCATCAGTTGATATTAGTTTATTCTTGCTTTTCTTTAGCCACTAATGCTTTCCATGTCAAATTTTTGGAAACCGTTACTGATACATGGTCATGAATTTTTACATGTATGTTTTGTAAGATTTTACAACTCACATTTAGTTTGATAATCATTTTTCATTTAAAAATTTTTGTATAAGGTTTGAGGTAGTAGTCTAAGATCATTCTTTAAAACTAGAGAGGCAGTAGTGCCAATATACCCATTTAATATTCTATTTTTATTTCATTAAGTCATGGCATCCTTTTCAAATCTATTGACAATAAAACTAAGAATTTATTTTTGATAAATCTGTTACATTCTTCTATGTGTCGGTTCTTTCACTAATAAACATGGTAATAAGATTCAAATCTAGTTAGAGTGCTCAAGCTACACCATTTTACAAGATTGTTCTGATTGACCTGTATTCCTTGAATTTATATAAAAGTTTATTGAGCAGGTGGACCAATATTCTATAGATATCTAGATTTTTGATAGTCACTCATATTTGCACCTTGTGAAAACACAAGACCCCAGATATTATATAGTGAAAAACGTCTTTAGAGAATGCTTCAAACAACTAAAATTAATTTAGGAATGAGTTAAGATTTAGATAACACTATAGAATAATAAAGTTGAATGATAACGACTACAGAGAAGAGTGAAAGGGGATAGAATGATGGACCACCTAGGAGCTGTATGTCATTGTTATTGTGTTTCAAAAACAGAAAGACTTCAGAGAAGAGAAGGAGGAAAATAATCAAAGGGTCCTTAATCAAGTTCTTTTTAATCCACCTAATAGTGTGGACTGAGAGTAAGAGAAGATAGGAAAAATAAAATAGAAAATAAAGCATTATATAGACCTCTTACAATGTAAATAAATTGTAAGAGCAATATGATAATTAATTTCCAAAGAAATAAAGGAAACAATAGCTAAACTCTAAAGGCAAAAAGAATGAAGAGAGAAAAGAAGCAAAGTAAAACCTTTATCAATAACAAACACAAGAATTTGGAAGTGAAAAAGCAGTGGAAATAACAATACAAATTGCTAACGTGGATAGAAAATGTATCACATTTAATCATATATAATTTTGAAAAAACATACTAGGAATG
Source organism: Dipodomys spectabilis (assembly GCF_019054845.1). Taxonomy (NCBI): domain Eukaryota; kingdom Metazoa; phylum Chordata; class Mammalia; order Rodentia; family Heteromyidae; genus Dipodomys; species Dipodomys spectabilis. The sequence goes on from NW_024870959.1 coordinate 1,514,823, forward strand.
AAAATTTTAAAGTCATAATTTAAAACATTATTTACATTATAAATACACAGTATAGTTCAGTGGTAAAATCTTGACCTAACATATGTGAAATAATGGTGTGATCTCCCAAGCATTACAAAGGTACACACAAAGCACACACACACAAAAACCATATAAACACACACACACACACACACACACACACACATACACACACATACCACATACACACATTTGGAATATTGATATTATAATATTAAATAGAGGAAATATCACAAATATTAAAAATTGATTAATATATGAAATCATAATATTGCTCATACTATTTAAACATTTAGTAGAAATCAAATAATCACAATATACTTGGATTCTTATAGATTAAGTAAATGGAAAATTAAGAAATAGAAGATATGAGAACCTTTGTAAATAAGTTTTAAATAATAAACATTTTGAAACATGTATCCTTTAATTTTGACAAAAGATTAATGTTACTGGTGTTTAAGTCTCAAGATTTAGAATATGATAACCAGGTGCTCTATATCTTGCTATGGGTGGCTATATCTCAAATCATTTCACTCTGGATATTTTTATGATAAAGTCTCATAGTTTCTCAGGCTCTCCCGAATTACAAACCCTATTCACAGTTCCTACCATAGGTAGAAAATGGAAGACCCAAATCACCATGCCCAGCTCAAACTTTTTTTTTTTTTTAATTCAAGTACAAATATTTACAAAAAAGTGACCAGGAAATGAAGCCTTTCTTAATATAGTATGTGATTCTTGAAAATACAGTAATTATTTGTTACCTGGAAAAATATGTTTAGAGCTATAAGAAAACCAATTTATGTAAATTCACCAACCATATAATAATTAAGAAAATAATATTAAATATTCACATGTTAAATGTTTTAAAAGTAACATATATGTGAATAATTTACATATGTAAAAATCATGCAAAATTAAATGAACTAATCCTACAACTCTGAAAAAAGAATTATCTTAAAAAACAAGAAAATAATTAATTAAGACCAAAATTTGAAATATAGAAAATAAAATGAAGTGTACCTTTTAGTTGACTTAAGTAACTGTAAGCCCTTTTTATATCAATTTTATAATAAAAAAGTATGAACAAAGAAAGCAAAAGTACATTTGAACAATACCAACAGCAAAAGCATCAGTAATTGAGTGTCCAAAAAAATCGATGGAGGAGATAACAATATTCCTTCCAAAAGAAATGTACTCATTACCTTAATTATGTACCTGTAACCCCTCTGTACATTACCTTTAAATAAAATTATATTGAAATTAAAAATAAAACAGATAATATAGCAATTAAGAATTCTTAGAAGCCATTAGTTAAAAACTTTATAAAAAACTGCCCCAAGTAACCAAGGAATATATTTTGATGATACTATTTAAATACTTAAACGTCAGCACAAAAGCAAAATGTTTAAAATCTTTTACAAATAAAGTAATAAATCAGAATATATTACTATAATAATCATTGAATGGATTTTTAGTGGCAGTCAAATATGTAAGAATGAGGCAATATGCCATTCGTTTGCACTTAATAAGTGAGAAAGAATTTTTTAGGTCTTTTAAAATATATCATAAGTTTAATGAAGAAGCTATTCTGTCACATCATATGATAATTAGATAAAGATGATATTGGAGCAAAGAACAGATTGTACTAAGTTTTGGGATGTTAATGTATGTACTTATTTTGGTTTTGGAAAATTGTGAGGATTTCAACTTGTTCTTGTGGAAAGGGAACCCCTATCCTAAAATTAACCACTGATATAATTCCAGCCTAACAAGAACAATAATGCTAGGCTGGCATTATATCAGTGGTTAATTTTAGGATAGGGGTTCCCCTTCCACAAGGACATGCACCTGATGCATCAATGGCATCCGAGTTGCACACCAACTTGTCTAGTTTCCTGGATCCTGCAGTCCTTCCAATTTTAGTCTCTAAATAGTGCAGGATGGTGGAAATGATCCAATGCACCCAGGTATAGATTGGGAAGGAACTCCCCTAAAATTTGTCCTGCTTTTTGTTCTCAAGCCTCCTAAGTAGTTAAGAGTATAGATTGGAGCCCCTGGTGCCAAGCAGTAACAGTATTTTTAAAGCAATTAGACACAGATGACAGGCTTGTGATTACCTCAGGAAAAGGATAAAAAAGCAGTGAAGCATAGAGGACAGACAGAATTTTAACTAGCTACTCAGAGGGTGAATTAGCTTAGCTAGCTACTCGGGAGGCCGATATCTGTAGACCACTGTTCAAAGCCAGTCCAATCATGAAAAAACATGTGATTATCTCCAAAAAACCAGAAGTGCAGCAGTGGCTCAAGTGGTAGACCACTATCCTGGGGCACAGATGCTTAGAGCAGGAATGATGAATGCATGCATGAGCACATGAACATGCACGTGTGTGTACACACACAAATGAGTATTTCAATGCAGAGTTCTTTATTTTTTTTTACCTTGCTGTACTTTATTTCCCTGTATTAGTTCACAAATTAAGAAAATTAGCAAAGCAACTATTTACATACAACTCATCATGTTTCTCTAAAGTCTACTCTCTTCATGGCAGCCTGCTTTTATTTGACCCAAAAGTAAATTATTCAGGAGATCAATTCATCTCCCTCAACTCTGTAATGTTGGATGATTGTTTAAGTTCTTCCTAGTAATGTAGTTTTGTGAATTCCTGCATCAAGTAGCATATTTCTTTCATGAACAGGGAAGCCTCTGGGAAAAAAAATAACTATAGGTTTTACTCCTCCTGGCAAGCATCTGGAAATTTATTATCTTCATATAACCCATGATCTGTCTGTGTATGCCAAAGACGGCTGTGAATATAAAAAGACCCTTCTAAGCACATAGAATTCATATACCATTAATAGGTATGAAGGGTTTTTTTTATTATTCTGAAAATACCATACAGAGGAGTTACAATTACATGGGCAAGATAATGAGTACATTTCTTATCTAGCATTGTTGCCTCCTCCTTTGTTTCCCCTTTCTATCCCTTGCCATCTCACCCCTTCTGCCCCTCCCCGTTATTCCCCGCCTTGCAAAAGTTTTAAAGTTCGTTTTTCGACATAACATCTTGTAAATCTCATTGTTACAATGGGTCCAACTCTATTCCTTCTTAAACGATTTTTTTCCCCTTCCCCTCCACAAATTATACCAACATAAAATACAGTGAAAACAGGAGTTATATCGTGGGGGAGGGACATACAAAGCAACAAAAATTCATCTTATAAATATATTACAAACAATCGCATGAAAGAAAAAAATATTTGAATAATTATGTTGGGGTACATTTCACATAACATCAATGAATCTTACCTTTTCTGCTTGTCTCAGACATATACTATTTACTACCAATAAGGGAAACTATGGCGCCTATGTGCATTTGGGCCTGGCTTACTTCACTTAATATAATTTTTTCCTAGACTTTCATTTTCCTGACAATGGAGAAATATCATTCTTTCTGATGGAGGCAAAGAGTTCCATTGTGTATATATACCACAATTACTTGATCCATTCATCTACTGAGGGGCATTTGGGTTGGTTCTAAGTTTAGCTATGGTAAATAATGTTGCCATAAACATAGCTGTGCTGGGAGCTTTAGCGTGGTCTTCTTTGTGATCATTTGGGTAAATGCCCAAAAGTAGGATTGCTCGGTCATAGGGGAGCTCTATGTAGAGTCTTTTGAGGAACCTCCATACCACTTGCCAAAGTTGTTGACCAAGTTTACACTACCACCAACGATGCAGTAGGGTTCCCCTATCCACATCTCCTCCTGAATCTGTTGTTATTACAGTTCTTGATTTTAGCCATTCTAACTGAGGTGAGGTGGTATCTCAATGTTGTTTTGATTTGCATTTTTCTATGGCTAGGGAGGTTGAGCATTTCTTCATGTGTCTATTGGCCATCCTTCTTTCTTCTTCAGAGAAGTTTCTCTTTAGCCCACTTATTTATTGGGCAGTTGTTTCTTTTAGGATTTGTTGTTGGGGGATTTAATTTTTTGGAGTTCCAAGTATATTTTAGATATGAGACCCTTGTCCGTTGTATGGATAGTGAAGATCTTCTCCCAATCCGTAGGCTTTCTATTGATCTTGCTAGCTTTGTCTTTGCCATGCATAAGCTCTGCAACTTCATGCAATCCCATTTGTCTAACCTTTCTATGATTTGTTGTTTCCGGGTCTCTATTAAGAAAATTTCGTCCTTTGCCAAGGAGAGCTAGGGTTTCTCCTATTCCATCCTGTAAAGTTTTCAGAGTGTCTGTTTTGACTCCGAGGACTTTGATCCATTTGGAGTTGATTCTGGTGCAGGGTGATATATAAGGATCTAGCTTTAGTTTTCTACAAGTAGTTAACCAATTTTTCCAGCACCATTTACTGAAGAGGCTGTCTTCCTTCCATTCTATTTTTTTTAGCTGCCTTATCAAGATAAGATGTCTGTAGTTCTTTAGGTTCATTTCTGGGTTTTCAATTCTATTCCATTGGTCCTGAGGTCTGTTCTTGTGCACTGGCACAAGTACCAAGCTGTTTTGATTACTATGGCTTTCTAGAAGAGTTTGAAATTTGTTATTGATTTTCTTCCAGCACTGTTCTTTCTGTTAAGGATCGTTTTTGCTATACGTGGTCTTTTATTGTTCCATATATATTTTTGGATTGCCTTTTCTATTTCCTTGAAGAATGAGGTTGGAATATTGATATTCAATTTATAGATAGCATTGGGAAGTATTGCCATTTTTATGGTGTTGATCTTTCCAATCTAAGAACATAGGGTTTTTTTTGCCACTTTCTAAGTCTGTTTTGATTTCCTTTTTTAGGTATTTAAAGTTTTCATCATAGAGGTCCTTCACTCATTTGGTTAAGTTAATTCCTAGGTATTTCATTTTTTGTGGGGCTATTAAGAATAGAGTTGCTTTCCTAATTTCAGCCACAATTTTCTCATTGTTGGCATACAGAAAAGCCATTAATTTTTGAGGATTAATTTCATACACTGCTACTTTGCCAAAGATTTGTATCACCTTGAGTAACTTGGGAGTGGATTCTTTAAATACAAGAACATGTCATCTGCAAAGAGGGGGAGTTTTACTTCTTCTTACCCTATTTGGATCCCCTTTATGTTCGCATCTTGTCTTATTGGTGTAGATAGGCATTCTAATACTAGATTGAAGAGCAGAAGAGAGAGTGGGCATCCTTGTCTCATTCCTGAGTTTAGAGGAAATAGCTTTGTTTTTCACCATTGAGTACAATGCTTTCTGTAGTCTTGTCATACACAGCCTTTATTGTATTGAGGAATGTTCCATGGTTTCCTAATTTTTCCAGGACCTTCACCATAAAGGGGTGTTGGATCTTGTCAAAAGCTTTTTCTGCATCTATTGAGATAACCCTGTGGTTCTTATCCTTGCTCTTTTTGATGTGATGAATTATGTTAATTGATTTGCGTATATTGAAGCAGCTTTGTATCGCTGAAATGAATCCTGTTTGCTCGTGGTGTATGATTTTTTGGATGAATTGTTGAAATCGATTTGCCAAAATTTTGTTGAGAGGCTTTGCATCTATGTTCATGAAAGAAATGGGTCTATAGTGCTCTTTCTTTGATGAGGGTTTTGGTATGAGGGTAATGATGGCTTCATAGAAAGCGTTCGCTTTATTGGGGAGTTACATCCGTTAATATTGAGAGATAAGACTGAGAGGTATTTGGATGTTCCTGCCATTTTATCCTCCTTCCTGGGAGCTACGCCTACTGGATTCTTCCTATGGTTCTTGGATTCTGTTTGCGTGTGGTTTCTTGGCCTTTATTGTGGTCTTGTGGTTTTCTATGTGTAGGACATTAAGTATCTTTTGTAGAGCTGATTTGACAGACATATATTGTTTGTTTTTCTTTGCTATGGAAGATTTTTATTTTACCTTCAGTTATGAAGGAGAGTTTAGCTGGGTACACTATTCTTGGTTGATAGCTGTTTGTCTTTAGGGCATGGCATACATCATTCCAGGCTCTTCTTGCTTTAATTGTCTCTGTTGAGAAATCTGAGGTGATTCTAATTGGTTTTCCTTTATAGGTGACTGATCTTTTCTCCTTGGCAGCTTTAAGGATCTTTTCCTTGATCTGAATTGATCCTGTGTGGATTATAATGTGATGATGGGATGTCCTGTCCTTGTCTGGTCTATTTAGAGTTCTAAAAGCTTCTTGTATCTGAATATGCCTATCTTTTTGCGTGTTGGGAAGTTTTCTGCTGGGATCCTGTTAAACAAATTTTCTAGACCATTAACTTCTGTCTCTATGTGCTCCTCTACACCCATTTCCCTCAGATAAGACCTTCTGATGGTGTCTTCCAAGTGTTGAATAGATTTATCATATTTCTTGAATTTGTCTTGGATAGTTGTATGTTCTTTCTCTATAATACCTAGGCTATCTTCAATGCCGGAGATTCAATCTTCTGCATGGTCTAACCTACTGTCAAGACTTTCTACTACATTTTTTCATTTCTTTTGTTTCTGATTGGTCGGTTTTTATGGCTTCAAAATCTTTGTTGGAGCTTTGTTTTAGATCTTGTATGAAATTCTTTCCTTCCTTAACTTGTGGTCAGTGTTTATTCTCAAATCACTTAGTTGAATGGTTATGGTTTCCTTGGACTCAAATTGCTTATGTTGGGCTCCATTCAGCATTCTCTTTGTGGTCTCCCTGACTCCTTTCAGGTGCCTGTTTATGGATTCCATGAATGCCTTTATTGATCTTTGTCTATGCTCATCCCGCTCTTGCAATTCTTGTATTACTCTTTGATTAGATTTCTCACGTTCATGCAATTCCTGTAGTTCTCTTTGTCTGATCTCAGCCTGCTCATGCAATTCCTTTATTTCTCTTTGAGTGTTCTCAACCTGCTCAGACAATTCCAGTATCAACCTTTTAGTATCTTCCTCAAGCCCATGAGCTTCCTGTTTTGATCTTTGGTTTGCCTCCTCTCTCTCCCTATCACGCTCACACTGAGTCCTTTGCAGGGTTTCAATCATTTCATTCACCATGTTTACCAGTAATGTTTGTAGAGCTTTTTGGGAACTCTCCTCTGGATTATTCATTATCTGTTCTATCACCTGATTATCTTGAGTGGGAATTGAGATACCCGGACTTGCCATTTTTCCTTGTGTTTTTCTTGTTTGTTCTGCCCATTTGGGATGAAAGTAATGCTAGTTTTGTGCTAGAACACCATTTTAAGGCAAGCATCAACCAAAGTCCTGTAATTGCATAGTCAAAATCTGCAGATACAATCTATTTCAAGAGATACAGTCTATTCAACATTAAACAACTATGTATTAATGGGGTAAGAATAGCAAAGAAGAATTTGACAAACCAGAAATTATTATGTTTAGGGAGAAAGGTGTGGAAAAATAGGGATAGAGGAATGTGGATAGGTAAAAGGAGAGTGAAATTAACCAAGTCCTACTCTCAAGAGGGAAATGGATTGGAAAGAATGAAAGGAGAGAGAGAAAAAAATTAAAAGAAGAGACAAGAAAAAAATGGAAAGACAAATATTTAAATTTAAAAAGGGAAACTCTTAAAAGTAATGAAAATTTAAAGAAGTGACATTGAGAGATGAATGGGGATAGGATGAGAGGAGGGGAGGGATAGAAAGGAGACCTGAAAAACTAAAAAAATAATTATTTGTGGAGGGGAAGAGGAAAAACAAGTCGTTTAAATAAGATACCCGTTGCAACAATGAGAAGTACAAGTTGTCATGTCGAAAACGAACTTTACAACTTTGGTGGGGGGGGGGATTAAATGGGGGGCAGTGGGAGGCTGGGAAGGAATGGGAAGGGGAAACAAAGGAGGAGGCTACAATGCTTGATAAGAAATGTTCTCATTATCTTGCCCATGTAATTTTAACCCATATGTACAGTATTTTCACAATAAAAAACTAAATTAAAAAATACTTCAAATATTGTATAGGTATAAATAGATAATACTGCTATTAAGGAATTTAATCCTAAGAAGTTTTGAATTGAGGAATACATTTATGAATTAAGTATGTACACAATGGGGGATAAGGTCTTATAATCAATGACAGGTATATATGAGGATAAGCAGAACAACAAATAATTCATGCAAAAAGAACAAAAGATGAAAAAGTAAAATCAATGAGAAAGAAAGAACAAAAAATACCTAAAGGTCAGTAGAGATTTTTTTTTAAAAAGCACATATACACCTAAAATAGGAGTTATAAGAGGAAGAAAAAAAGATTAATAAAAACAATTTTTTATAATTAAAAATTAAATATTTTAAAAGATATAAAAAAAGACTTCTTTGATTTTGTTTTTGGGGTGTTGATGGGAAGATCCTGTATCTCCCTTGTGTCAGTAACCAGACTCTTGGTGGAGTCTCTGCTTTGCTTATGGTGTTTCGTTTTCTGTGGCTTGATTGGTTTTTTTAAGTCAGTTTGTTTGGGCAGGCAGAAAAAATTCTGTTGGTTTACCCAGAAGTTTGTGATCTTCCTCCGAGGCTAGTTCAGTGGGAGGGAGATCTGCTTTGAGTATCACAAAAGAGGGAGATGGCTGTTTCCTCTAGTTTGGAGTTGCTGTGAAAAGGCTGGGTTCTGGGAAAAGTTGAGGCCTTTCAGAAAACAGTAGCTTTTCCCTGAGGGGCTAGCTTCTGAGACATTCACAGAGCCCAGCCTGGAGCCATTCTCAGGGTTTATGTTTACTGAGTTTCAATTGATTGTCAGGGCTGCTGTAGAGAGGAGCAGCCTCTGGCTCTTTTTACCCAGTGAAGAAAGCCACTCCTTCATGGGTGTAGCTTTCTCTGCCTGGTTGTGGAGTTCAGAATGGCAGGTCAGGGTAGGTACTTGTGACTCGCTAAATGACTCTTTTGTTTTCATCAAAGGACTGAGTTGGAGCTAGCTGCTTAGCCAGGCCTTTGTCTGTATCAAAGATGGATATCTCCGCTGTTGGGGGGAGGAGTGGCCTTCCCTCCTCTGCTTCCTTTGAGAAGCAGTGAGAATGTCAGTTTTGTACTCACGCGGGAGTGTTGGTTCCTGGGTAGCCTATGTTCTGCTATCTGCAGGATGAAGATATCTGCTATTTGTCAGTTCTTGTTGGTATTGAGTAAAATCTGCTCACCTGCTGCATCTGGCACATTTGTCCCAAAATCTCTGGGTTGTAGGTATGGTGGCTATGGACGCCACCACAGCCGCCACAGCCGCTGCAGCCATGGCTGCTGGAAAATGCTCACATCTGTCTCCTTACCTGGATTTTCCCTCTCTGGCCAAACTCTCTGTACTGTGATGCACACTTGGTGTGCCTAGGACTGTTCACTGGAACATTAGAACTGCTTTCTCTGTGAGAACTTTTTAGCCAACAGGTTCTCCTCCGCCATCTTCTCAAAATTCCTGAAGGTGTTTAAATGTTACTGGAATTGTTTTGGAATAAATATTTTTTACCTTGACTATCTTGAGAAAGAAGATTTGGTTTCTCAGCACTATTGGTAAGAACTTGAGTGAAAGAAACAAAAGGAAAAATGAGGAACAACTCAACACATACATTCAAAAGAAACAAAACAACCCAAACAAACCCAAATTAACTCAGTACTCAAGAACCTGCAGGAAATTCAAAAGTTTTTAAAAAATAGCTATGATAGGGGCTGGGAAGATGGCTCAGTGGTAGAGCGCTTGCCTTGCATGCATGAGGTCCTGGGTTCGATTCCTCAGCACTACATAAGCAAAAAGAAAAAAGCCGGAAGTGGCGCTATGGCTCAAGTGGTAGAGTGGTAGCCTTGAGCTGAAGAGCTGAGGGACAGCGCCCAGGCCCAGAGTTCAGGCCCCACGACCGGACTCAAAAAAAATAGCTATGATAAGCTTATGAAAATCCTGACTACATGGGAGCCTACTGTGGTGAGGATAGTGGTTAAAGCTCAGACTGGACCGAAAGATCTGTACACAATGCCAGGAACCTGTTATTCTAAATTCCAGGAAGAATAACACGAAGTAGACTGAGCCCACGATCATACACAAGTAGGAAGCGAGATTCAATCTGAAAGTTAATCAGGATAATTTAGGGCTGGGGGCATGCCAAAGTGGTAAGAACATCCATTTAGAAGACACAAGACACTCAATTGAAATTCTAATATTATGGGTATTAAAGAACAAAAGCTATGACTTTAAATAATTGGAATAATTGCAAGATTTGAATATTGAGTGGAGAAAAATCCATGAGAGAGATAGAGTTTACCCATGTTGCAATGCTTTCTACTTATGTGATAATATTATGTGGTACTGCAGGTACAACAGAGTTACCTTGCAATGAGCATGGATGTGCATTTGGGTGAAAGAAATACTCTACTTACACAGGTGTAAATTAAATACTTTTTGGGGGTAGATTTTAGTTCTTGAACTAAGAGCCTGGGTGATATCTCTGAGTCTTTTCTCTCAAGGCTATCACTCTACTACTTTGAGCCACAGTTCCAATTCTGATTTTCTGTTGGTTGTTTGGAGATAAGAGGCTCATGGACTTTCCTGCCCAGGATGGCTTCAAACCAAGATCGTCAGATCTCAGCCTCCTGAGTAACCAGGATTCCAGGCCTGAGACGTCCATGTTTTTAATAATTTAGTAAATTGTAGTTACAGAAGTTAAAATTTATCATTATAACTTTTATAATATATGTGTGTATATTTATATCAATGCATACATATAGAAATATTTTAATGTGTTTTTGTATCTACAGTAGATTTATGAAATCATCCTTCATTACAAAATAACATGGAAACAAGTTTAATGAGGAGCAAAGCATAGGGAATAGTCACGTTTCTTGTTGAATGAAATATGAATTGTGAGAATCAGTTTGAGAAAACCATTTAACAAAATGGATAATGGCTATTAATTCCAATCCCTTTATTTGCCCATATTTTGCATCCTCACACATGAGTGTCAAAGTCAAACCACACATTTTTGCCTTTGTAGTTAAATCATGCTATAATTTAGGGGATAGGTGAAGTAATCAAATAAAAGATTAAAATAATAGTAAGTGATGCTATGAGAGCTGAAAATTATTTTAAATATGATAGTAGCTAATTAAATTCCATATCTCTTACTTTTACTCTATTGTCATATCCCTCATTACCACATTAGGAAAGTACATATAAGATTCTCACTAAATTATGTGTAAAATTATGAAAAATGTATTAAAAGAATATGGGCACATCGGGGCTAGGAAAGTGGCTCAGTGGTAGAGCTCTTGCCTTGCATGCATGAGGCCCTGGGTTTGATTCCTCAGCACCACATAAGCAAAAAGAAGAAAGCTGGAAGTGGCGCTGTGGCTCCAATGGTAGATTGCAAGCCTTGAGCAGAAAAGCTGAGGGCCAGCGCCCAGGCCCGGAGTTCAGGCCCCTCGTCTGGACAGAAAACAACAACAACAACAACAACAAGAATATGGGCACAGTGTGGTTTTAGCTGATTCAGACCTGTAGGGGGTAGTGTGTTTTTGAGAACTTGAAAAGCCTTGTGATGGAGATGAAGGATGTGCTTATTCTGGAAAATTGGCTAGAGGGTTGCTCCCAGAAAAACAGTGGTGAATTCTTCCCAAAGGTTACAGTAAAATCAATCTCACAATTATGTTCTCTACTGCACTATTCACCATAGAGAACTTGTGGAATCAGCCCAGATGCCCTTTAGCGGAGGGATGGTTGGAGAAAGTGTTGCACATATACACAATTGGATTGCACCCATCCATTATAAAGACCGTTACAGCATTTGCAAACAAATGGATAGATCTAAAATTATATTAAGTAAACGACGTCAGAGCCAGACACACAAAGGACGCGTATTTGGAAGCCAGAATTTTATGCAAGTTAAACAACAGTATTAATCAAAGCATGCTATTTGCAGAGGAGTATTTAAAAGGTGTAATTTCTTATAAAATTGAACTTTTAATCCAACAAAATGAATACCAGGAAACTATCACTTGGAAAATGTGAGGGGAAGTCAAAAGGAAGGATTAAAGAGACTTACGGAAGTAGAGAGTGAAGCCATAATATTCAATGCAGATAGTATGAAACTAGGAAAAAATGAAAGTGGGGTGAGGTTTGGAAGGATGTGAGAAATTTATGTAAAGATCCATCATACTTAAAAACTGATTCATTGAATGGAAAACCCTTCGTACAACTATTTACTAAAAATATAATGAAAAACAATGGAGACATCTGATCTTAACCCATGAGTCAATATGATAATTTTCTTCTCAGAAATTTTCTTTGCAGGTATTATCCTCATAATAACAGAAAAGTGAACAACGCAATGAATATCAATACATCACTTTGCCTATCCTAAATAGACACAATATAAAAATCACAGTACAAATATTTGAATATATCACATGATAAAATAACAAGTAGAAAATATCAAACTATGATTGTTTTTCCAAGTACTTTACCTTTGGTATCTAATTTAATCCTCATAATAATCCCATAAAGTAGAACTACTTCTATTTTTAATTCTAAGATGAGGATATGTAAGTCTTCTGAGTTAGAATTACTAGTACAACATTGTACACACGGTAAGTGTTAGGCTGCGGTCCATTCCCACCATATCAAATAACCTCATTCTATTTTATAACTAAATACCAGCACTCAGTCTACTAATTCTAGGAAAATTTCCCAAAATTATTGTGCACACTCTAATAATATTTCACTTTATCTTTGTTAGAAAATAGGTAACTAAGCCGGACACCGGTGGATCACCCCTGTAATACTAGCTACTCAGGAGGCTGAGATCTGCGGATTGTGGTTCAGAGCCAGCTCGGGCAGGACAGACTGTGAGACTCTTATCTCTAATAAACCACTAGTAAACTGGAAGTGGCACTGTGGTCCAAGTGGTAGAGACCAGGGACAACACCCAAGCCCAGAGGTCAAGCCCCATGACCAACAACAACAACAAAAGAAAATAAGTAACTGTAATATGAAAACTCCAAGTTCATAATCAATTTATACCTCCCTGGTGAAAGGAACTGCTAAACTATAACATTCTTGATTTCTAGCTCAAAATACTATAAATCATATTTTATCCCTTCACTCAACACTGCACTGCCTGGGGACCCCATCTCTGATTAACACAGTCTTACTGAAAGAATGACCTGCCCAATTCCTGATGGAAACAGACTGCAGGTCTTTTGGAGCAATTGTTTCCATATTGTAGCTCACCTAAATTGTTTACCATTAGAAGTATTTTGATTGCTTTTTATACCCAACATTTTGAGAGAAATGTACTACTTTATAATGTTATTAAAGAAAGACTGATATAAAAATCACTTTTCACCCCAGATAAATATTTTACCTTTCGTATACACAAAAATGCAGTCTGACATATTAATGTTAGGAATGAGAGGTTAAAAATCATAAGCACCAAGACCTAAGTATGAATTAAAGATTCTCCAACTTGTGAATACAATTGGTTTAAAAAGACATCAATACTACTGCATTTTTAAATTCCCTATGATAATGATAATGATTCCCTATGATAATGATAATGAAAATGATAAACTCTTAACACTTAAAAATAACTCATTTTCTTGGGAGTAGGACACATAACACAAGGTTAATTCTAATCATTTAAAAAGACCTTTATTTATACTAAACATTCACTCATAACTATAAAGATTCTAAAACTAACTGAAGTACAGAGACACAAAGGAAATAATTTAACTGCATCATGTACATTCAATGGACTGTTAATAGAAAACAAAGTTATACTAATAATTAGCTTACCCAATTCACTTACATTCTTTTATTCTATTCCATTTACTTCATAAAAACTGGGTTTTCATAAAATGATGCATGAAAAAGCCTATATGCCCACTTACATTTTCAGATCTTAACAATATTTATTTCAGAAATTTTAGCTCTATAGTCAATGAACTGAAATAATACTAAAATATTCAAAGGACTTTCAGAAATTGAAAGACTTCCTCTGGGATGTTATGTATATTGGAAAAGATATTCAAAAAGCCTTATTTGTTAAAGTTGCCATAGTTACTCCCACAAAAGAGCCATTGGTAAAGATCCCTGTGCATGTACAAAACACCTTCAAAGGCATACACAATCTGGACATGACACATCCTTTTTGTTTGTTCGTTTTTGGAAGGAATATCTAACAAGCATATCGACAATACTTATTTTGTCAATAAGATGGGATATTCAAGCGTAATATGGGTTTGATTAACTCTTAGTGCGAATAGATATGGTCTTGCAAAGAAAGTGATTTTCTACAGAAAACCGGAAAGAGTTTATCCAACTTGTGTTTCACAGGAATAACCAGAGAGTAACACCTGTTTGGTCACGTCGGTCCAAATCACTCCATGAGTGTATATTAAAAGTATAACCAATTTAAGAGGTCAAATATGAATTTTGTACTGACAATCATCTTACAGCAATATCTTACTACCTAATTATGTCTGTATCTTCTTACCTCACATACAATAAGAGCTGAAAGCGGTCTCTTTATCTAACTTAATGCTGTAAATGCTTTGATTATGATGACTTTTTTAGTAGACAAATAATATGTACAGAAGGGTGGTTCCACTGAAATGACATGACAGAACACTGATAAATAAAACATTGCAAGACAGTTAGCTCTTTTCAGCCTCACTCTGTCCAGATTGGCAAGCAACATTGCAACAGCACACGCACACATATACATGTATACACATGTTCGCACATGTACACACACATGTACATGCATGCTAAATTCAGGGTTTATTGTACAAAAAAGTTCAAATAAAATATTAGTGATTAGGACAAATGATAATATGCCTTATTACAAAATAATACATGAACCATCACCACCCATGTTACATTTTACCTGACTTTCCAAATGTGACCACTTAATTTATTTTTAATTAATTGATTACCTTATTAATTCGTTTGGTGCTAATACTAGGGCTTGAACTCAGGGCCTGGCTTTGTCCCAGAATTTATTTTTTGTTTCAGTTTTCTCAAGGTTAGCATTTTACTGCTTGTACCATAGCTCCATTTCTAGCTTTTTCTGGTTACTTTCAAATCAGAATCTAATGGACTTTTTTTTTCTTGGCCTGCTTTCAAACCACAATCCTCAGATTTCATCTTTCTGATTAACTACTACTAAAGACAGAAGACATCAGTGTGGCTTCTAATTTTTCCTCTGTAGTTATCAAATGCACATACTTAAATAGTAATTTAAAACTGAGAGTATAGAAGCAAGATGTACAGTGATGATACTGTCCTGTCAGAAATTCAAGTTAGTAATGTAAATTATTCTTAAGACCATACACAAAAAATATCATATTATAGTGTAAGAGAACTCACTATTGAACATATGAGCCTTAAGAGCTTTCTAATAGATCCATTATTTATTGTTATCCAACATTAGAAAAATGTATGAGGCATTGGTAAAATAAAAGTCCTTTGCATGACTACATATATTCCTTTTTTTTTTTTAAAGACACTTGCTTTCATTTAAAAAGTAGGCCTGTCTATTGTCTTCATGTGATTTCAATAATTGAAAGTGCTTAGTGAGAAGGTCAAAATGTATTAGTAGTCCTTAACTATCAATTCTCATTTTTCTTCTTGGAGAATATAATGATCAAATCAATAATTCAGAATCAGAAATCAATATTTCAGAATCATGCTTCCAGTGCAAGTGGATCACCAGTAAGAAATCCTCAATACCAATTTCCACAAAGTTTTATCACAGATACAATCTCCCTGCCTTCTCTAGCTGCTTTACTACCTTACTATTTCTTCATTATACAGGAAAAGTGTGATTCACCTGGTTTCAGTCAGATCTGTTGCTAGAATTATCAAGGAATTAGTTTATTGTCTGTAATTTGGTCAAAGTTATGTCTCATTATGTAGGCTACTATAAATGTATTTACTAATTTCAAGTAAATACATAAATTCTATTCCCATCTTTTTTATAAAATAAAATTTTGTTTGCTCTATAAATTGATCAGAGGCATGGATTTTGTGGCTAGCTAGGTCATTGCACATCATCTGTCTCTCCCTTTCTTGGTTCTCATAGATAATATGATTGCTCCATAATTATCCTAATTTATTTTGCTTTCATATTTTTGGTTGCATCATTTCAGTTTTTGCTCTGCCATTTCCCAAATCATTTATATAGAAGGCGTTATTTCCTAATTTCTCATTCCTAGAATAAGCTGCACATGAAGATATCACTGGTCCTCATTTTCAGTGTGTACATTTGAATACGGAGGAACATCTTTCCTCTGCTCTCCATCAATTCCCTACTCTCCAGTGAGAATAATTTCGAATAGTAAAATTGGAAAAAGAGAAAATAAATCATGGTGAATAAACAGTTGCGGAAAATTCACTGGATATTTCTGACCAGTTCAACCAATGTGAACTATTAGGAAAATACATGGACACCTCATTCCCACTGGCACTCAAAGTTTCTGGTTAGGCAATTCTTAGGAATATGAAGAACAAGATGAAAAAATAAGGAATGATAACAATTGCAAGAAAAAAAATGAAGAAGGATCCAAGCAAATTTCTTCATTGGGCTGCCAAAAATATTCGACTTACTACAGTGCGGAGACTTCTTTCCCAAAAGGCCACTCATGTGAATAGTAGGGATGACGATGAGTATACCCATCTTCATCGAGAAGCGTACAGTGGACAATTAGACATTGTCAGTGAGTTGGTGTCTCAAGCGGCACATGCAATAACTGTAGATGAATGGACACCCCTGCACAGTGCATATACGTGGAATAATACCAGAGTGACTTCTTTATTACTTCATCATGATGCAGATACCAATGCCCAACTAAAGGCCACTTGTCCCCCTTACATCTTGCTGCTGAGAATTGAGCTAGCAAATATATGCTTGATTTCCTTCTGTTGAACCATTATATAAAACCAGGCCTGGAGAACAACATAGAAAAAATTGCATTTGATATTGCCAAAAGGATAAGTATGTATCACTACCTCTATGAAGTTGTGGAAGGCTGTACAAATTGTTCACCTATGTCCTAATGGTCGGGTTAAGTTTCTTAAATTTCAAAAATGCAAGTCGATCTTTTGTGTCCCTACAAAATATTTTCACAATCCAAATAAGAGCAATATATTCTATTTTGGTCTGTCATGGGGCTTGAACTCTGGGCCTGGGAGCTATTTCTGTGCTCTTCAGCTCAAGGTGAGCGCTCTACTACTTGAGTCTCAGCTCCACTTCCAGTTTTCTAGTGGTTTATTGGAGATAAGAGTACCACAGACTTTCCTTCCCAGGCTGCCTTGGAACCATGATCCTCAGATCTCAGCCTCTTGTGTAGCTAGCATTATAGGCATAAGCCACATGTGCCCAGCAACACCAATATTTTACTGTAAAAATTCATGGATTCCGCAGAATTCTTCCAAGTGAATTGCCTGCATTGGATGTCAAAATGTATTCAATAGTTTTTGTATACATGTATAATGATTTCTTCAGAGTTTGTGATTTTTTAATCAGAAACAATTTTAACTTACCTGTTGAAATGAGTAGTACAGAAACTAAAATATTTCTGGTGCTTGTCTGAAAAAGTATATTTTAAAATATTCTATATTCTATGTTTGCATAATGTTCATAATTTATTTTATTTTCTCCTAGATATACTTTGAATTCTACATTATTTTATAATATTGAGGTTCATTAATGTGTTCTTTCTGATTGTATTCCATATAGAAACAGTTTGATTCCTTTTATTCTAGGTCTTAATATTATTTTTCTTTGGGATAAAATGACAATGTTGTCTAATTTGAAAAGTTTTGTAAAGTTTATGCTATGTAAACGCCTTTCTGAGGTGAATATTTAATACACTGATGTCAAACTGAATTTAATTATATGAATTACGTGTATTGTTACAGTTGTAATTTTGTTTTAATAACTGTTTTTCATTTCTTGCATCTGAAGAATGAAACATATGGAAACTTCTCAAATTTTCATGTTATCCTTGTGCAAGTGCCATGTTAATCTCTGCATTGTAATTTGAGTATTAGTGCTGCTGAAGCATGTATTATCCTCTAAATTTAAGTAGTTAATGATGCAATCTTTATACAAGCCTATATCTATGGGTGCCTACTTGTAACAAGGAAACCGTATTGTTCCTAACAATGCTATCGATCTTATTTCCCTAAAATTCTGTGAATACTAGAAAAAATTATATTGATCAATCAATTGCTCACATTTGCAAATTTTTTTGTCAATGACTATCTTAAGTCTTTTTATTTGGAATTTGATCATACTCTCAATTATTTATAGATAGGTCCAAAGGTGATGGCTTTTTCAAGTACTTATTTATTCAACTGTGTTAGCTATGTGGACCTAATGGATTCAAAGTAAGCATTGCTTAAGAGCTACTTCTAAACTTCTTCAGCTGATATTTTCCCAAATGAGGTGTTACTGGCACAAATGTCTACCTGAGCCTTTACCCTTCTTCCATGTGGGAACAGACCAACCAGAATATCTTACCCTGACAGCATAGATTGTCTTACTAGAACAAAACTAATCTTGATACAAGGGATCATAGAGAGATGAACAGTTCAAACAGAACTGTTCAGACTAGAATGTATTTTATCAAAATATAATTGTTTATTATATCTTCCATTTCAAAAGTAGCTAAAGCCAAGAAGGTGAAAAAATTGTTCATATGCATGATTACTTAATGTCCTGGCCTGTCTATCATCCAACCAGGCAGGAACTTACACTACTGCCTTTTTATCACCAAATATTTTCATAGTTGCGGGAGAAGTCCATATGTTTCTCCTAGTTATTAGGCATTAAATTGATACTGTTTTAATCACAGTGTTTCCTCTTGCCTCCATGCTGTAAATCTACAAATGGTAAATCTTTAGGTCTAACTCTATCAAACACTAAGGTAGAGATAATGGAATAATACTTTAAAACAGAGTTGCCTTTGATACAGTAACTACAACAGAACAATGCAAACCTGTGCCTTTTAATTATATTATATATAATTATATATTTTATATTTATATGTGCTGATTTTATATTTCACACAGTAAAACTTACTAGAATTAGTTGACAATTTGACAAATAAATTGATATTTATTTATTCCAATAAATAGAATTGGAATATAAATAATTAGGTTTAAAATATATATTAGATATAAAAAGTATCAATGCAATGTCTTTAGTATAAACTTGTGATACATTCTAACTGTTCTTGGTCTTCTGAATCCACATGGTAAAAAACAATGTTTTCCTCTAATCTATAATGCATTTTACTCTGCTGCTCTGTTTATTGTTTTAACTGTCTTGTCCCAAACTGTTTTTCTCCATATTTCGGAAGCATTCCTATTGATTATACCCAAATTTTGCTAAGATGTCTAAAAAAACATTATCCTTCTGCAGTCCCCATGGGTCCTAGGATCCCAGGTCCCAGTTACCTGCATCATCAGATAACAGGGGCAAGACTTCTCACCAAGGCCCATGCAACATGTCAGCACATAGTAATTGAAGACCAACCTCAATTTCTCATTTCCTATATTTCAGGGTCCCAATTCCTTGAGATGCAGGTATTAGCAGTAAGCAACTGTGGAATGCAAGGCAACTTAAAATGAAGAATGAAATAACAAAATTTGAGAGAAAGTACTGTAATTAAAACATTCAACTTATAGATGACCAGCCCATATGAGTGAACAAGTTCACAAAGTGTCATAAGATTATTTTTAATACCCCTCCCCTATGATTAATGAAAGATTTTATTCCAACATAAGTGGGCCAAAAAATAGTTCCTTGAAGGATAGATCCATAATTGGTCTACCAAAGCCCGGAAAACTTGACTTAGAGGTCAAATGTAATTCAGAAAAATATTTGAAGCACTAAGGAGTGCTTCAAAACACTGGGACTTCAGTACAACATGGTTCTGTGGTATAAAAATGTCACTCTCAAACCAATGATAATCTACATTTAATCTTCTGAAAGTGTATTCCTTTTCAAATAAACTTTTTAAAATCACATTCGTCAAAATGACATTTTACAAGTTGATGATACTTAGTGACATTACAAGATTTTTAAGTGTAGGGAGCAAGTTACAATAGAGTTGAATTATTTACACAGCACTAATGCCAAACACGTTCAACCATTCATTGAAGTGTAGAAATATTACAACCCACAATTTGTGTTTTTCAGTAAGGGCCTTCCAGAAATGTGTTAAATAGGTTAGCCTCCTAAATTTCAAACCCAAACGTGAGCTAATAAATTTCATCATTTAATAAGGTACACTTTAAAAAGTCACAAATAGTTGCCTTATCATATGTTATTTTATGTTTTCCCTCTATCTAACATAGTAAGAAATATGACTTTAAGTCTTGAATATGGGTATTCATCAGAGATATGACAAACATAATATCTGTCTTCTATTTTTATCATATTCCTCTTTTGGAATAAATTTTAATTTTCTTCTTTTTCCAAAACTTATAGGCAGTAGAAAATATTATTCCATGTAAAATAAAAGAATCACACCATTGTACAAAGCCATTTATAAAAATTCGTAGTTAGGAATACATTCTAAGCCATTTTTGTAACTTTCTTTTTGACTAAAGATTAATCTTCCAAATGGATGAGAATAAAATCTTGTTTAGGTGATTCACCTCTCCAGTCTCCAGCAAATTGTTGCTGCAGATGAATCAATTATGGAAATATAAGCTGACATCAGTTCAAGAATATGCAGGATTGAAAGTCCATGGAATGCATATAAACCATTCAAAGTATTAATAGACAGTTTAACACAATGACTATCAGGAAGTTGAAACCAGAGAGGAATTATAGTAAAGACATAGAATGAATGAAAAATGAACAAGGGGCAAGTACAGCTAGAATATTCAATGTACACATATGATAAAGGAAGTGGTAAATTGGAAATAAATCTTGAAGAAAGGGTTGGTTGAGAATGATGGAAGGAGTGACTCCGATCTAGGAGCATTGGACAATTAGATGGATATATTTAATTGTAAAACAATTGCATAACCTTTTAAAATTCAGTTAAAAAACACAAGAAACAAAAAACAGAAAAATCACAACCAAACAGCAATCTCCAGAGAGTATTAATATGACCTCTCAAAATTTTAATCAATTAATGAAGGGCAGTCTTGGGAAAAGCAAACAAAACTGTTCAAAGAGAGAAGTTTGGGATAGGGGAGAATTTTGAACAGAATTAGATAGATTGTCTAAGATTATAAATCACCTCCATCTGCTGCAAATAGTATCTTTCTTCTACGAGTTTTCTGTCTGAACTGGATAATCCAGTCCTGAGACACACTTGGTAGCTTGTGAGGTTAGAGTGGAAGAAACAAGATCATGAACCCATTACTCCACTGGAGAGAAAACAATACTCTATATTTTCTCTAATATCTCTTCACTACTCTTTCTTCATACTTTTAAGTCAATTGATTTTGAATTATATTTTTCCTTCTTTCTTCTGGCAAAGTAATTCATTAAATATTATTTGCCATTTTCTTCTTTCATGCTGTTTAATTGGCCATTGATATTTAATGAGTCCATTAAATATCCCTCTTGCATTTGGTTGCCATGAAACAACATTTATGTTAATGAGGAGAAATCTAATGTAAAACTTTGTCTCCAGAATACAGCCCTAGAAGCTGTGATCACAAATATTCGGCTATTTTTTTTCTTTTACCTTAAAAGACTTCTTGTGTATAAAGTGACCACAAAAATAAGTACTCCATCACTTGTTGGTTCAATCAGAATTGTCTAAGCTCAAAAATATATTTTCCTAACAAGATGCTAATAGGAAACAAAAAATACTGCACTTTTATCTTCTCTTTTAAGGTTCTCCTTAGATACTATATCAGGAACAGTGAAGTTATTCTAGGCAAAATTATTTCAATAGATTTTTTTCTCTTGGTCTTGCATTTGTTCACCAAGATGTATGGAGGAGAATAGAGTTAAATGACCCATACCTTGGAAGACAGTGTCTGTTACAAAAGGACAATGCTTCTATGTCCTACTTCTATGTCCTCCTCTTAGCTCTTGCCGGAGTTCCAATTAATCACAGCTTCTTGGCTTCATGTCTAGTGAAGCTGAAGGACTAGATGGGCTCCACCACTGTTAAATCTTCATTATTTCTCTTTTAAAACTCTTTAAGTTGCCTCATTTGGACGTTGAATTCATTTTCATGTCTTCATTCAATCAGTTCTGCATTGTAGTGAGCCAAATAGGCTCTGTAAACTCACTTTAGGGAGTAAAAATACTAACACAATTTATATCAAAAAGTTTTGGCATTCCTTCACTGCTGAATACAATATGCTTAGCTAAGTCTTCTATGAAAATTTTTTTTATTAACTTTTCCATTTGCTCAATTCTCTTCTGAACATTTTTGCCTATGTAATAACAGAAGTCTTCACTATCTCATATTAATAAGGATATCACTTTTGTGAGCCACATAGAAATGTGAAATTATTGGTTTGAAGTATCCAATCAGATTTTTTTCTGTGTTTCACTGCTTCACATCCAAAGACATTGTGGAAAGTGTTACAAACAAAAATGTGTAATCCCAACACCTTCTTTCATTGTGAAGGGCACTTTCTCCCTAAATATTTTGACTCAAATTATCTTTTTCAGAGAATTACTCTTTGGTAATTAAAGGTAAATTCACAAATTTTGATGCCTTATTTTTTTAAGTACTTTGAATTTAAATTCCAATACAACCTTGTTTCAAACAGTGAAAATATATTTCCTGGGTAAGGAAAATTCCAAGGGACCCTACAGGATTTACAAGTTTGTTTGTTTAGTGTGAAAAAGAGACATCTTCATCCACATTGCTCTCTCTCTACTAAGTCTCCTTGGATTTCTTTGCATGAAAACTATTCTTCCAGGCAATTTAAATTTTCGTAATAGGCTAAGTTGTTAAAATTTTGAACAATTAAAATTTACCTGTCATAACTTTAAAACTCTTGAAAATCCTTTATCAGAACCACGAATTCACCAATCTTAATTCCACCATTACCATCAAAAAGTTAACATGCTATTTTCATGATATAGTATCCATGCAGCTATTATATTCCAGTGGCTTTGTTATGCATATATATAACCATATTAGCTGATGCTAAGCAAAATTAACACCAAGATATGTAACCAGATTTTTTCATTTGTGGTTGTTGTTTTTGATGAACTATGTGATTTCTGTTTTCTTTGGGTTTTCCTCCTATGGTTTATCCTTCTGGTATATCATTTTGTATTATATACACATTTACCTTAATTAGCGAAGGGAAGAGGAAAAGCATAATGGTGAGACAAAGGACAAAAGGCAAACCAATGCAATAGCAATACTCACAAGACAATATAATGGAAATGCACATTACAACTTGTGAGGGATAAAGGGGTGAAGGAAAACTGAGAAAATGAGAGAAGGTTAACAAATTTGAAAAGTTATGATTTAATACCTTACAATTACTGTAACCCCACTGTACATCACTTTGATAATAAAATTGAAAAATAAGTTGCGTAAAATATAATTTCACTGTATTGGCACAGGAAATAATATTCTTTATGTAATAATATTTTAAAAATCAATACTATTTGGCATCTAATTTGAATTAATTACCCCTTATTTATCAGAGGGTCATCAACTTGAATGTTATCCAACTAGACAATATTTTCACAATATACTTGCCAAATTTTTCAAAAAAGAATAACTTTAGTATTTTCTCATTCTAAAACAGAAAACCGTTTAATGCTATGGAAACCCATAACTTTTAAAAGTAAGTAAGTTGTTAAGAGGACAGAATATATGCGTTCTTCAAAATTCCTATGACTAATAACTACTCATTTTTAAATTCTCAACATTTCTGGGAGATTCCAAACAGTACCTGTTCGCATGTTATATAATTTTGCAATAGATGTTGTTTCCAATGGGGTGTTACAGACTGAGAAGTCAACAGAAAAATAGCCACATTCTGGTAGAGGATAAAACTATGAAGCATGTGTAATAATTAATTCTTCAAGAGTAAGCTATTGTTTATCAGAGTAAGCTATTATTTCTATGACCATCAATCCCAAGATTTATGCCATAAAGTCATCCTAGCCCAACAGTTTCCAACTTTTAAGGGGCACCTTAAAATTCCTTAATTCACATCATGAATACCTTATCTCTATTTTGAAAAAATACTACACCTCTGCTAATATGACGCCCTCCTTGTTCTGAAAAGAACACCACAATACATTGAGCTGCATCATTTTTCCTCCACTAGTATTCTTGAGATCAGAATATTATTTATATTTATACTTTTTTAACTATCATAGATATTCAGGATGCTAAGATAAAAAAATTATGGTTCAAAGCCCACTCAGGCAGGAAGGTTTCTTAGAATCTTATCTCCAAAAAAATTCTCCACAAAAGCAAGACTCAAGTGGCACTGAGGTTGAAGTGGTAGGGCATGAGACTTGAGCATCAACAGGCTCAGAGACACTATCCAGGCCAAGAGTTCAAGCTCTAGGATGAACCAATAAAACAAAAACAAAATTGAAAACAAACCCCAAACCTAGCATTTTTCTACATGTATACAGAGGCACGTAAATAAGGAAATGACTTCCTGTGTTACATATAGGGAGAAGAAAGAAGATGTCACACAATTACTCTCTTCATACCATATTAAACCAAACCCTTAAAAAATTGGTTTTTCTAAATGTATAAATTAATGTCATCCATTTTTTGGCAACTCTGTCTAGATTATTCACATTAACATAGTATACATGAACTGTGGGAAATATCTATTCACTATGTTCTAATTATAACTCTCTTGAAAGAATATCTAGACAAATAGAATGCCAGAATCATTTGTGAATTTTTCAATTAATCCCTCTACTTAAAAAGAATTTTGTAGTATACTATAGAATATGAAATTACAAACAAAACCAAAAAATATATTTTAAATCTAAATTCTAATTTAACAAGGTCTACAAAGTCCTACATTAGACGAACTTTGCTATTTCTCCAGGTTTAAGCTTTTGTAATCCTTCAACATTAATTTGGAATCCAACAGAATGAGGCTTACTTACTTTTGCAAATTTTTGGATGGGAATCATGAGCTATTTTTCATCTAGGAATGTTCTGTAATGAAGAGAGCATTTAAAACACAAGTGAGGATATATATGAGTTGCATTCAATAGGAAACTTGACTTCTCAAAACATAATGACAAAATTAGCCCAAACTTCCAACTGTGTATTCCTTTTTTGTTGTTTGATTTGTTCTACTGAGATAAAATTATTCTACCTGGTCCAGGGAAGGTATCATTATGTAATTCCACTCTCTAATCTCCTGTTTGAGTGCTAGAATTCCAAGCTTGTAGCACTTTGCCCTGCCATAGTTTGTTTATTTAATCTAGAAACAGACTAGCAATTCTGAACTCCTATGATCTTATCCACTAGACTGAATGCTCAGACTGTTTATGTACTATTTTCAAAGATGTTTTAACATTTGACACAGGATATGAACATTTTCAGATGCACCTGCCGGGTTCCCTGATTCATTCTACCATGGATCCTATAATAATAATGATTACTTGACTCTCTTACTATCTCTGGTCCCTACCTATGTAATATTCTCAACTTCTGGGGGAAAGTTCACTTGAAGGCTTTCTAATATTTAAAATTATCATTTGATTCTAATCTTACACAGGACTTATTTTCTATTGTTTTCTAACTTTTCTACATATTCAGAGAGTTGTTTCATTTGTATCTTTTTGTGTGCACCTATAAGTGCCTCTGTGTGTATGTGTATGTTCGTATGTATGTATGCAAAAACCTAAAGCTGTTATTCAGCAATGTTGCTCATGACTGGTATTCCAGCTTTTGGCTGATTAATTATAGGTAGTGTCTGAAAGCCTATACTGTCCAAGCTGGATGCAAATTGAACTTCCCAGACTCCTTTACATTTTTAGGTTTTATTTTTCCAGTAGTATCAACTTTTAAACTTCAAACACTTTTGTGAGTGTAAAGTGTAACCTGTAGCCCAGATTTTTAACTCAAGAATTCATATAAAGATAGATGAACATATACATTACATATCCTGAGTGTACACTGTTAGAAATGTGATCATAAACCAAGTTGTTGTGAAATCTGAGGATTGGGGTTTAAAGCCAGCACGGGTAGGAAAGTCCTGGAGACTCTTTTCTCCAATAATTACTAGAAAATTGGAAGTGGCACTGTGGCTCAAGTGGAAGAGCCCTAGCCTTGAGCTGTGTTTCAGAGGGACAGCAACCTGTCCTATATTTCAAGTGCCACAAGCAACAACAACAACAACAACAAAAAGAATATAAGAAAAGGAAAGAAAAAGAAATGTGATCTTAGCCACCAGGTTCATTGCTAGTATAATTCCTGTTCTCTCAAGATGGATTCTTTTTTTCCAGTTACGTCTACTCTCCTATATCTGACTTGCATTGGAAACAGAATCATTCTTCCATTCTCCTTTTTGCCCATTTACTTGATTAGCAAGCGTGATTTAGAAAGGCAGTGGCCTCATGCTTCATGTTCCACTTAGGAGTAATGCTTTCTCTATATCACTCCCATAAATCTACATATTGGATTTGGCTTTATTTTTTCAATGTTTTCTTATTTGTTGAGTCTTCTATATTTTATTGAACACTTATACATAAACACAGAACTTCTTTTTCTCCTATAATTGCTATTGTTTCTCTTACTCTTAACTCATGTACACTTGGGAAATTAATGTACAGCACATAGACTCACAAAAATGATCTGAGAACCTTCTTCCCATTTAAAATTCACCTTAATTTACAGAGCACATAGGAAGTTTGAACAAAATGTTCTCATGGATAATGTATTTGTAAGCAATTTAAATTTCATTTCTCTTTACTAAGTTGTCTCTGAAACACGTGTTACTTCATGGCCAAAAGTATCCTTGTGCTATTTCAATGAAGCCAGAAAACATTCATTTTTTTCTGGAGCAGCACTATAGATTGTTACTGGAAGTAAGTGGAAGTAACTGTTACTGGATGTGGAAACTGATCCTAGGAGAGGAACTGAACATGGAGAAATGACAAAGTTCAAGTTAACTATTGCTTTCCTTTTTACTGTATAAGAAAAGGATCCTAGGCTGGAAGGAAACTCTGTCCCTGACTTTTGTGAGTGTGTCTTTTACTCATATAAAACTTGTCTGTGAACTTCTGGTTGAGAGTATTACAAAAGGAAACAATATGTCATTTGAAGGCCAGTATAGAACAAAAGGAAGTCACTTTATTTTAAAAATGTTCTACTGCAAAGAAGCAAAGATATGGAGGTTTTAAAGTGTCTTATGGATGGATGTTTCACTCCTGAGATGATTCTCTTTTTGCAGGAATCAGTTATGAATTCCTTTAGTCAAGTCCTGTGTTTTCCATAGCAATAAGGATTCCAAAAAAGCAGGATCCAGTGAGTATGATCAGCAAAAGCAGCCTATTTTCGGACCACCACTATTTTAAGGAGAGTCCCAAAGAAATACCCAGGGTTTGTTTTGTTTCCTTGTTTATTTAGTTTGTGCTGGTTCTGGGGCTTGAACTTAGAGACTGGACCCTGTCCCTGAACAGTTGTCTTTCTTTCCCACCTGGCCCAAAGCTAGTACTCCGATGCTTGAGCCAAACCTCCACTTCTGGCTTTTTTGGTGTTTAATTTCAGATAAGGGTTGACAGACTCTCTTGCCTGGGTTAGCTTTGAACTAAGACAGTAAGAAAGCTAAGTGACATCAACTGTATGTACTTCTCTTTTGAACCAAGAAATATTAGATGAAGTTTATTATAAAGTTACTATTTGACAATTTTTAAAGAAGAAAATATGTTTAGCAAAGAAGCCATAACAAATAACTCAGCAAAAGTAGGTGCACTACTAAATCATTTGGGAAGATTACTATTGACTTCATCATTCCTTTGAGGGAAACTTAAAGCCATATTTGTAATTTTTTGTTGGTTGTGATTATTGAATATTGATCCTGGGCATTGTCTCTCAGCTCTTCAGCACAAATTGAGCACTCTACCACTTTAGCTACAGCACCACTTCCGAGTTTCTGGAGTTAATTGAAGGTAAGTGTTTCATGGACTTTCCTGACCGCTGGCTTTGAACCACAATCCTCTGGTCTCAACCTCCTGAGTAGCTAGGATTACAGGCATGAGCCACCAACACCCGGCTCATATTTGCATTTATGTGCACTTAATGTCACTATGCAGACAAAGAACGGAAATCTGAACCAAATGATGTGACATTGAAACTTGTCAGAATGATTGAGTTAGCAATAAATATGTCCTCCTTTCCCATTTTGTTACATTAATGACCCATGAGCTATGGGACTCTTACATTAGCATCCTCTTTCATCTTTGTAGGTGTATTTAGTATCAGAAAATGTTCACAGAGAAATATAGAAAGACAGATTTTTAGAAAGCAAAGGAGATCAGGTATGAAAGAACAGCATAGAAGGAGATACATTTATCACACAGAGATTAAGAACTAGCCTAGGAGATTTTGAATGCTAAAGGCAATGAGGAATAAGCCTAGTTGATAACTAGTTCTTCAATATCCAAAAATGGTTTCCTAGAACGGTTTCTGCTATACTTTAGTTACTATCATTTTTTCTTTCCATCTGGAGTTATTCCTTCTCTTCTGTCACAACTATTAATTAGCCTCTGCCCTTTTGGTGTGATGACTTGCCCAAAGAGTTTCCAAATCTCACTTAGACTGTTGTTGTTGTTGTTGTTTTGGCAGTCCTGGAGCTAAAACTCAGCGCTTGGGAATTATTGCTGAGCTTTTTTTTTTTTTCCCCTCAAGGCTAACCATCCACCATTTGAGGCACAGGACCACTTCCAGTGTTTCCTTTTCAATTTATGTGGTACTGAGGAATTGAACCCAGGGTTTCATGCATGCTACGCAATCACCATACCATGAAGCCACATTCCCAGAACCCTAAATGACTTTCTTAAGATGGCATTACATTTTCATTCTGTAACTATGTATCATAATTTTAACCAGAAATTTTTGCTAGAAAAGAGCATTGAACACAGTACTGAGTCCAGTAAGGCTAGTTGGATAATGGATTACTGTCACAGTGTAGTCAGGGCACAGAGGGAATTACCTCATGGAGCTGGTACAACAGAGTGAGCAAGACAGAGCCTGACCCACAGTCTACCTCCAGAATGAGAGGGCCACCTTGGTTCCAACCATATGGGGATGCTGGGCCACCTCCTCCAGCACCCATTGAATCAGTTCCTGAGAGAGAAAGAGAAAGAAAGAAGGTCAGAATTACACTTAAGCCAGGTGCTGGTGGCTCAGGCCTATAATCCTAAGTACAATGGAGGCTGAGATATGAAGATCGTGGTTTATAGCCAGCCCGGCAGGAACACCTGTGAAACTCTTATCTCCAAAAACCACCAGAAAACTGGAAGTGGTGCTGTGACGCAAGTGGTAGCATGCTAGCTTTGAGCTGAGGAGCTCGGGGAGCTGCCCCAGGCCCAAAGTTCAAGCCCCATGATTGAAAAGAAGTGGACTTTCCACCACAAGAAGTGGACTGAATAGCACCCATTGTCCTAAGGAGCATGGCAGAGAAGTCAGGCCGAGCTTCCTGTCAGCTAGGAGTCATTAGTAGGTCACCTGGCTTCTCTGTGCCTCAGTTTCCCCAGCTTCAAAAGTGAACAAAATGAAGGATCCTGTTACTCATGGGGATAGGGTAATAAAGAAAGAGAGCCATGTTTTGTTTCATAATCCTATACCTGTTCCACCATTAATAACACACACCATCTGAGATCTTTCTGGGAATCTTCTTATCATATGGTCACAGAATTGCCAAGAACAGGATCAGATGTCCCCTCCCTCTGTGCCTGTCCCTGCTCCAGAGATCCCTCTGTATTAATCCCTTGTTTCCTCAACTGTACATTGAGGAGATTTAAGTCCAATGGTTGAGGCCCAACCCAGAGCTTCACCTCTGGTCAAGAATCGGCTGCCGTGGACTGAGTTTGGGACAATCCATCTAAACTAATGACTGAGCGTGGTGCTACATGTCTACCATCCCAACTACAGAAGACCGGGCCTGGTGGCTCATGCCTGTCACAGATAGGAGGATCATGATCCAGCCCAGCCTGAATATATATTAATTCTCCATCTCAGAAATGCCCAAGACAGAAATGCTTGACTCGCATGGTAGAAGTCCTGACTGGCAAGCCTAAGGTCTTTAGGTCTAACCCTAATATACCAAAAAGAACCAGAGTCCCAGGGCCAGAGGCTCATGCCTATAATCCTAGGTACTCAGGAGGCTGAGATCTGAAGATCACAGCTCAAGATTTAAGATAGGGTTGGTCTCGCCCATCAGACGTCATGATGAGGAGACCCAGAGTCTGACCTATGCTGTTGTGCTCCATACTAGCAGAACTCGTATCCTTACTAAGTGTTGGTCATGCTCTCTGTCACCCTGAGAAGCCATCCCCTGCAGGCCACTCTCCCAGGTCCTCCAAATCTCCCACTGCCACCAATCAGGCTCAAGGGAGTACCCAGCTCCATTGCACACAGATCCCTTGTTCTTGTAATTTAACAGTGCTGTGTCCCCTTCAAGCCTCTCACCTTTCCAGGCCCCCAGACCTCAGCTGTGAAGCCCACACATGCCTCAAAGATAGCAGGTAGAAGTTACCAAAGCATTCTGCCTCCTTGTTACAACCCAATTCTACACACACACACACACAAACACACACACACACACACACATACACACACACATACACACACACATCCAGACCGGTGACAGAAGACTCATCCATGCAGCACCTGCAATTTGCCAACTGATCACTCACCTGAGCACAGTCAGGCTGTACAAGGAAAAAGATTATCTCTCTCTCTCTGTCTCTCTGTCTATGTCTCTCTCTATGTCTCTTTCTGTCTCTCTGTCTTCAGGTGAAAGGTTGACCGAACACAGAACACAAGGGCTCACACAGCAAGGGTGTCTATCTTCTGCATCCAACACCTCCCATCTCCAGAAAAAAAGAAAAAGACCCCAGAAGGCAGGTGTAGACATGCTCCTCCCCACCTCTGACTAAAGCCACCGGGTTTTCACCAGGGAGAGGAAGGGTGCAGATTTGCGGCACTGTGGCTCCCACTACTCCATGCCAGGGGATCTGTGGCACCCACTCCTCACCCAGCCATATATCTCCCCATTTCCTGGGACACTAGCCGCTAGAGATGGGGGTGAGATCCTCGGGTCAACACCCACCCCCACCCCTGGGGCACATTTGTGGCAGGGCGTGGGCCAGACTGTGGGGCACAGGGGAGGCGCGGGTCTGGGTCAGAGAGGAGGGTATATGTGGTGCAGGGTGCAGGGATTTGTGGTAGACACTCACATTTGTTGCTGGCAGAAGCTGTTGGCAGCTGCTACAGGTGGGGCAAGCAGCAATGGCAGAGGCATGACAAACACTCAGGCCCTGAGCAGAGGACAGGGGAGCCAGGACCAGGTCAGGGCCGCAAGCTGGCTCGTGGCACACCATTGCACCATTGCCTGAGGAAACCATGGGTCTGAGCCCACAGCACCAGGTTAGAAATGCTGCTCCATGGGGAAGGGGGGGAGGGGGCCATGGCTCAGGCAGGCACATGATGGGCCTGAGGAAGGCCTTTCCTCCTAGGCCTCGAGTATCTTGCTCACCATTCAGCCACCTCTACCTTCCTCAACTGCTGGTAGTGGTGTCAACAGAGGGAATCATGGTGCTACTGGTCGGCATGGAATGTGGGCGTGGCCACAATTCTTGTATCCTATTGGTCAGAAAGAACCATGAAAGAATGGGGGTGTGGCTGGAATCGTGTGATGCAGGCAGAATGGGCGGAGTCAAAATGACGCAGTCCATTTCCCAGGTAACTCTGTCCATGACAGTTGGGGACAAGAGGGTGACTTGCTTTAGCCGGATGGCTGCACAGATTATTGTCTATGTCTGTTTGTTCCCAGACCTTGAACTCAGGATCTGGGCACAATCTGTGAGTTGCTTTTGATCAAAGTTAGCTCTCTACCACTGGAGCCACATGGCTTTACTTCTGGCTTTGTTGGCACGAGTTCGACAGGAGTCTCAAGGGCTTTCCTGTCTAGGGTGACTTTGACCATGATCCTCCTTTCACAACCTTGTAAGTTTTAAGGAGGACTGCTGAGAGCCACTGATGCCTGGCTAATCATTGGTTTTGCTGATGTTCTTGTACAGACCTGTGAGTTCCCTATCCTCAGGTTGAAGTGGTAGGAGCTGGAGCCCACAGTTTGAATCCTGGTCCAACCACCAACAAATGGCAGGAGATCCTATGAAACTCATTCCTATTCATATGACTACCAAAGGAATGTGATGTATATCATGATTAAATGGGCAGTACTTGAATGATTTGAGGATAAAACTATACACAATTACATTATAGGACTCTGGTCGATATTAATACTTTATGAAGCATTTAAACAATCACATTCATTAAATGGAGGCCAAATGAAATACCTACGAATTGGGCATCACATAGCATGGAGATGCTATTTTTTTTTTGCCAGGACTGGAATTTGAACTGATGGCCTAGGTATCCCTGCTGTTGCACTGTGTAGAAAGGGGAAGCTTGCCTCCTTGAATTCAAGAAATTCAAAGTCTGTTCCTTAGGCCAGAAATCGATGCCCACCACTAGAAAACATCCTATTTGTGTACATTTTAAATATATGATTTATATTTATATACATATGTTGATTCTATATTGCATTCAGTGTAGTTATGTTTTTTATTTTTTGTTTTATTCATGTATTGACTTCTCATTTTATTGACTATTATGACTCATAGAACAGTGATTACATTGATTACATAGGATATAGGTTTGCATATGTATTGCACGTCCTTCCTGACACCCAGGATTTTCACAGAAAAGGAAAACGTGTCAGCATCAACTTCTTACTACATGATTCATTTTTTGGGAGTGCTGGCATCTGAACTCACAGCCTACAAGGCCCAATTCATGAATGGGTGAGTGTCAGCCTGGCATCCTGTGGCAAATTGAGCTGACAGGCAGTTCTGAGTACCTGAGATCGAGCCCCAGTGGTTGACATGCAGATGGTAGTACACTAATAAATATATATCTTTATAGAGAGCCAGAGATGTCTATACATTATTCGTTTATATAGACTACATTCCTACCAATTCTTGGGTATTTATAATGCCTCCATATAATTAATGTTATTGTTTTCATTCTTAACAAACTATTAAGTAAATCAATCAATATCCTGAAATTATTACATTCTGTAAGTAATAGTATTATCTTAATGCTTCATAAATATTAAATAAAATCAGTCTTCTGAAATGATGCTGTCTAATTTTATAGGAGCATCATTCACCATCAACTCATTCAACTGTGACATTGATAATATTACCTTGTTATTCCCATGGATGGGAACGAGTCTCTTAGTATCTCCTGCCATTGATTGGTGTCAGGACTAGGATTTGAAATCAAGGCCTACATTGCCACGTGGACCTATGACTTCCTCAATAGTCTGACAACCTTCAGCAATGCAAGGTGAAGTATCCTTTGCAACAGTGTCATTCAGACCCAGGAGTGTCACCGTGCAAAGGAAGAAAACATAAAAAGGCCATCTCACTGCATTTTTTCCATACATTTTTGCCACACAAGGCTTTGGGGTCTAGGATCTCAGGATCTACTGTATGTCCAGTGGCTGCACCCCAGCATAGGGTGTCGAACCTGAGGCAGAGTTACCACAACCTGAGTTCAAACCCCCTACTGAGCAAAAAATAATTAAAATAATTTAGTTCCCTGGCTTGCAATTCACCCCGTTTTTTCTGCCAGGCTTTGGATTTGAACTCAAGTTCTGGGTAAATCTGCAGCACTGTGTTAAAAGGGCAAGCTCACCGAACTTGAAGATAAGAAAGTCAGGCCTGTACTCTAAGCCAAAATTCAAGCCCCAGCCTTGGAAAACATACTATTTATATACATTGAAAATGCAGGATTTGTACTTACCTATGGATGTTCAGTCCATACACGTTTGGTGTGGTTGTTCCTTGTACTTTTTGTTTTATTCATTTATTTACCATTGATTTTACTATGATGACACCCATTCCCTTTATTTATATTGATGACATCCTATCACATGGAATCTAAATTTGTAGACGTGTTCTCCATCATGCCTAACACCCAGGACTCTCAAAGAAAAGGAAAAATGTTTCACACTTGGTTTCTTACTGCATGATCCAATTGTTGGTAGTGCTGGGATCTGAACTCAGGGCCTAGCAGGAACAATTGGTGAATAGTTCAAAGTGACCACACCAGCCTGTGAGCAACAAAGGAGTTAGGCCATTCCCAGGATCTGACATTGATCCCCAGTGTGGGTCACGATAGTCATAAATTAATAATTAAAACATATGATCAATATTTACATATGGGTTTGGACAGCATCTTGCCTTTGGAGTACTTTTTCTCCTTATTTTCTGTCTTATGTAAGTATTGTGTATTTTACTGAATAAGGTAACAAATATAACAGTGCTTACATGGAAGACAACCTATTGCCCTGGCTATAGGGTTTCCTATGCATTCTCCATCCAAGCTGAGACTCAGGACTATCACAGGACAGGAAAATAAGTGAATCGATGGGCTTCTCACATCAGGATTCATCTTTTGGCAGTGTTGGGATTTGAACTCAGAGCCTATCAGGCCCAACTGGGGAAAGGGTCAAGGTAAGGACACCAGCTTGTGAGCAACGAAGCAGATAGGCCATTCCCAGGACCTGACGTCAAGTCCCAGGGAGGTCCAGATAGTCATGAATTCATAATTTAAACATAGGGTCTATATTTACTTACATGTGTGGACAGCATCTTGCATTTGGTGCACTTCTTAATTTGTGTCGAATTCATGGAGTTATTTTGTATTTTACTGAGTATGGTGACAGGTATAACTATGCGGACATGGATGACAACCTGTTCCCATAGTTATAGGGTTGCCTATGCATTCTACATCCTAGTGGAAGCTCAGGACTTTCACAGGAGAGGAAAACATGTTCAACGACTGGCTTCTGACAACAGAATGAATCTTTTGTCAGTGTTGGGATTTGAACTGACGTCTGGGTAGCTCTGTTGCACTTTGGGGGAAGGGAAATCTCACTATCCTTGAATACTACAATGTCAGGCCTGGTCCAGGGCCTGATTTGAAGTCCCAGCACTGGACAAAATAACAAGCCCGCCTTTTTAAAACATAGGATCTCTCTTTACCTACAAGTGTGGTATGCATCTTCATTCAGTGTAGTTATTCTTTTTATTTTGTGTCTTATTCATGGATGTATTGTGTATTTTATTGAGTATGGTGATAGATGTAACTATGCTGACATGGATAACAACCCATTCGAATGGTTATAGAGTTATCTATATAGAATTCTTCATCCTCATTGAGACCCAGTACTTTCATTGGACAGGAAAACAGGTGGATCGATTGACTTCTCAAATCAAGGTAAATCTTTTGGCAGTGTTGGGATTTGAACTCAAGGCCTAGCAGACTCAATTGGTGAATGGGTCACGGTGAACACAACAGCCTGTGAGGCACTAAGGAGGTAGGCCATTCCTAGGACCTGAGATGAAGCCCTGGTTGGGGCCAATATAGTCATAAATTCATCATTTAAACAGAGGATCTATATTTCCATACATGGATGGGCAGCATCTTGCATTCGGTGTAGTCATTCTTTTATTTTGTGTCTTATTCATTGATGTATTGTGTATTTTATTGAGTATAGGATAACAGATATAACTGTGGTGACCTGGATGACAAACTATTCCCATGAGTATAGAGTTCTGTATACATTCTCCATCCTAGCTGAGACCCAGGACTTGCACAGCACAGGAAAACTGGTGCAATGACTGGCTTCTCACATCAGGGTGAATTTTGACAGTGCTGGGATTTGAACTTTGGGCCTAGGAGGCCCAACTGCCCAATGGGTCCACGTGATCACACCAGACTGTGAGCCACTAAGGAGCTGGTCGGTTCCCAGGAACAGAGATCGAGCACCAGGGGGGGCCACAATTGTCCTGAATGCATCATTTAAACATGGGATGTATACTCAAATCTATGTGTGGACTGCATTGTGCATTTAGTGTAGTTATTCTATTTTGTATGCTATTCATGAATGTATTGTGTATTTTCTTCAGTATATGATGACAGGTATAACTGGGCTCACATGAAAACAACCTATTTCCGTGGCCACAGGGTGGCCCATGCATTCTCCATCCTAGCTGAGACCCAGGACTTGCACAGGAAAGGAACACAGGTGCAACAATTGGCTTTTGACATCAGGATGAATCTTTTGGCACTGCTGGGATCTCAACTCGGGGACCAGCAGACCCAATTGACGAATGGGTCCATGTGAGCACACCAGTCTGTGAGCCACTAAGGAGTAAGGCCGTTCCCAGGACCTGAGATGGACCCCCAGGTGAGGGTGTGGGGGGAGGGCACACAGCAGTCATCCATTCATAAGTTGAAGGTAGTATGCAAATAAGCACACAATTGTATAGAGTAGGAGAGATGATAACCTGTGATGGAATCCAATCTACCATGTGTCTACTGATTTTTGTATCTTTCCAGATGCCTTCATTTCATGACTGTGATGATTATTGTCATGCTTAATCAACACTGCTTTACAAATAAGTGATACCCCATGAGTCTTGCCTATCATTTCCTAGTCACATCATGCATTAACTACTTATTCGATGATATCAATCGCATTCCATGACTTTTCCTGTATCTCAGGATTTCCCGCCATTGCTGAATTCAAGCCTCAGGCATGGAAAACATACTCCGTATATACATTTTAAAGATAGGATTTATACTTCCATACAGATGGTCAGTAGATACCGTGTTTGGTGTGGTAGGATTTATACTTCCATACAGATGTTCAGTCCATATCACGTTTAGTGTTTTCATTCATTTTATTTCTTTTTTATTCATTTATTTACGATTTATTTCATTGACTTTCATGACACCTATACCATTTATTACATTGTTTACATCATATCACATACCATCTAGATTTGTAGATGTGTTCTCCATCATGCCTGACACCCTGGACATTCCCAGAAAAGGAAAACATATATCACACTCAGCTTCTTACTCAAAGATTAAATTTTTGGCAGTGCTGGGATCTGAACTCAGGGCCTAGCAGGCCCAATTCATGATTGGATGGGTGTGAGCACAGAAGCCTCTAGCCTATGAAGCTATCAGGTGGTTCCCATGCACTGAGATCAAGCCCCAAGTTTAGCCAAAACAGCAATACATGGATAGGCAGAAGGTTTTATACAAATAAATATATATTGTTGAAGAGTTCCAGAGCTGTCTATCTATGACAGAATAACATCTACTACGTTCCTACCAACTTTTAGGTATTTATTATATCTCCATTGAAAAAATATTATTCTTTTCATTCTTAATAAACTATTAATTAAGGTCAATCAACATCCTAGGATTATTGCATCCAATTTTAGACTAGACAAATGCATGAACTACTCTTTCAATCTGTATTCTTATGCATATGAATGAATCTCTT
This sequence comes from Dipodomys spectabilis, assembly GCF_019054845.1. Lineage (NCBI taxonomy): Eukaryota > Metazoa > Chordata > Mammalia > Rodentia > Heteromyidae > Dipodomys > Dipodomys spectabilis. The sequence goes on from NW_024870959.1 coordinate 1,552,373, forward strand.
GTGATCTCCTGCCATTAGTGTGTAAGGATTAGGATTTGAACCCAGAGCCTATGTTGACATGTTGGCTTATGGCTTCCCTGATAGCCTGCCAGCCATCAGCAATGGCAGGGCAGGTCCACTTTGAAACCATGTCATTCAGACCCAGGATGGTCACCATGCAAGGAAAAACTTGTAAAACCCTGAGCCCTCTACAGCTCCCCACTTTTTGTGCTTTTTTTTTCTTCCTGCAAACCCTCTGGGCCGAGGGTCCCAGGATCAGCTTTGGGTCCCGAGGCTGCACCCCATCCTAGGGCAAGTGAAGCTGAGTCAGAGTTGTCATGACCTGAGTTCAAGCCCCGTAGTTGGCAAAATTAATTAACTAATTAATTCATTAATTAACCAACTAACTAACTAAATTGAAATAATAAAGCTCCTTGGTTTGGAATTTCTTCCAGTTTTCTTTCCTAGCCTGGGATTTGAACTCAGAGTCTTGATGAATCCGTAGCAATGTGATGGAAAGCTCAGAGTTGACATTACTTGAGTTCAAACCCCATGCCAAGCCAAAAATAAATAATTAAGTCACTGACCTCAGCAGGGAAGTTAGTTGTGAAGATGGGAGGGAAGGGATGGTAGGGGAAAAACAAATGAGGAGGCAACAATGCTCAATAGGAAATGTACTCATTACTTTGCTCATGTAACTGTGACCCCTCTGTACAACATTTTTAAATGAAAAACGTACAAAAAATGATGTAGTGCTCAAGAAGCACTTTGGGGGTAAGGGATGGATGTCTGAATAGCTGTACAAAATTCTACACTGATTTTTTTCAGTGTTCAGTTTGGAACTGAATAAACGTAACTGTTTCTGTTACAAATATTAAGTCACTGTCTTGGAACTGGGGCCAGTATTTCTGCCATTGCTGGGATTTGAGCTCACTGTCTAAGTAACTCTTTTGCACCTTGGGTGAAGGCTAATCTCCTTGTCCTTGAGGGAAAGATTTTCAAGCTACTGTTCCCAGGGCCTGAGTTAAGGCCCTGCAATTGAAAAAAATATTTGTATACATGTGTAATATAAGATATATAAGTACATATGTATGTTTATTTCATAGTATGATTATTATTGATTTTGTATTTAATTTTTTTATTCATTTAATTGTTTATTTATTTAGTATTATTATACACATAATATTTATTATGTTGTGTACATATATTATAAAATTATACACAATAATTCAGTACATTGACTCATTTTCATTAATACTTTATTAACTGTTGAAACATGATACATAATTAAATGGAGGCATTTGTCAAGTCATCACATGGTTAGAGTATGTCCCTAGTATGAGTTTTGTCTTATTTATCTTGGACAGCTTCCTATAGGGATTTGTTTAGATGATTTATACTCAGAAGCCTTTTCTTGTGGACAGGCAAGTTGAGGGATAAAATCATAAGGTTGGGGCTGGGAATGTAGCTTAGTGTTAGAGAGCTTGCTCAGCATGCTTGAATGCAGGGTTTGAATCCTCAGTGCCACATACTCAGAAAAAGCCAGAAGCTGTGGTGTGGTTCAAGTGGTAGAGTGCTAGCATTGAGAAAAAGAAGCTCAAAGACAGTACCCAGGCCCTAATTTGAAGCCCCAGGTCTGGCAAAACAATATGCCAGATTCCAGTGGCTCTGGAAACCTACTTTCTCAGGAGGCTGAGATCTTAAGATCACAGTTTGAAGACAGCCTAGGGAAGGAAAGCCTGTTAGACTCTTACCTCCAATGAACCATCAAAAAACCCCATGTGGCACTGTGGGTCAAGTGGTAGAGTGTTTGCCTTGAGCTGAAGGGCTCACGGACAGCGCCCAGGCTTCAGTTTGAGACACACACTGGAAAAAGAGTGAGGGATAATCAAAGTAATTTACCTATTTGCTATTTATGAGAATATGGTTTGGAAAATGAATGCTGATGTACACCAGAATTGGAGTCAGCCCTCAAGGTTCAAGTGTAGCAATCCATAATCCCAGCCTCTCAGATTCTAGCATTATAAACTTGTGTCCTACAAGGTTCTGAAAGGCACATTGTTGAAAGGCTTAATATGCTCCCCAAGCCCTTTGTGATAAGCAGTTGACTTGTATTGTCAAGATCATTACAGTTCTGACCCTAGCAGAGAACCAATAGCTTACACCCATCACCCTAACTCAGGAGGCTGAGGTCTCTATCACAGGGGGAAACCAGCCAAGGCAGGGAAGTCTAGGACATTCTGGCTTCCTGTTCTGAAAGGTCAGATGCTCAAGAAATTCCTGTGTTTCGATTGGTGATGAGAAGTTACTTGCACTCTAAATGTTCTTGGAGTTCTTGAGCTACAGAAGAAGGAAAGAAATATTATTGACCCAATTGGGGTTCAAATGAAATTCTCAGGATCCAAGCCCTAGCTCTGTTAGCAGGAAGAACTCGAGAGTAACACTGTATTTGAAGCACAGCAAACAGTTTCAAAAGCCAGGCCAGGTGCAGAGAACTAGGCCTGCAGGATTAGGAGGCCGAATGTACACACTCAACAGGGAAGTGAGCTGCAAAACCACTTCATTCATTCCAGGCACAGCCAGCAATGGGAGAAACCTGAAACATTTGTTAGAGTTACAGCAGGGTCAGGCTTCTCTCAGTCTCTTCAAACGATGACTAATTAAATTTCCTCCCTCAGGTGAAGGGAGCCTCAGGCTATCTTTAGGTTACCTATAGAGAGCCAGTTTAGTGGGGAAGAGGAAAGGAACAGAATTGAAAACCCTGCTCTCTGGTCTTAAGGTGTGGGTTTTTGACTCTCCATTTTTCAGGTTTGAAGGCCCTTCTATCTCTGCCAGTCCATTCTCCTTACTACATTCTCCACATCATTAATGCAAACCCACAGTCCAAGGAGGAGCAGGGCCATTTCTCTTCTGTCTCCAAGCATCTGAGTTAGACCCTGGCTCTGCCCTCTTGACTCTGGGGCTCTTGGCTGCCTGAGAAGTGGGACAGAGACAGTCATCCTGATCTGCGTTTGTGTGAAGGTGATTCTGGAGTCCTGGAACACTGCAGAAAGACTCGTGACTGGGAAGTGGTCCCTTCTTTCCTTCTGATGTCAAAAACAGATTCATCTATCAGCTTTCTTCCTTCTTTCTTTTCTTCCTTCCTTCCTTCCTTCCTTCCTTCCTTCCTTCCTTCCTTCCTTCCTTCCTTCCTTCCTTCCTTCCTTCCTTCCTTCCTTCCTTCCTTCCTTCCTTTCTTTCTTTCTTTCTTTCTTTCTTTCTTTCTTTCTTTCTTTCTTTCTTTCTTTCTTTCTTTCTTTCTTTCTTTCCTTCTTTCCTTCTTTCTCTCTCTCTCTCCCTCTCTCTCTCTTTCTCTTTTTTTCTTTCTATCTACCTACCTTCCTGACTAGGTACCTATCTCTTTGCCAGTTGTTGGGTTGAACTCAAGGCCTGGGCACTGTCTCTAGCACTCTGCTACTTGAGCCACAGCACATATTCTGGCTTTGTCTGTGTACGGGTGTCTGAAGAATCGAACCCAGGCCTTCTTGCATGCTAGGCAAGCACTCTCTCGTTAATCCATATTCCTAGCCCCTTCATTTTTTCCTAATGGTAGTTTTTGCATAAGTATGCTACGATTTTATGTTCTCAAGTTTAATTTTCTGAATACCGGTTACTTCCAAGAGACCTGATCTTCTCTTCCCCTGCCTGATTTGTGATTGTTCCTGCATTGCCCTCATGATAAAATGTAAATAAAGGCTGCTGAAAGCTTCAGTGTGCATCATATAAAAACACAGGCCTAGAACCCTGGAAGAGAAAAGCAATGGGCCTGAAATGAAGAGAATGATGCAGTATGCACAACTAGCATATCTGAAAAATAAACCAGTAAATAAAAGCAGAGTTTGCACTATGGGGGAGGTAATTTACATACACACATAAGTAGGTAGGGCACTGATACATAAACTTGGCCTTCTCTTTTTGAATTTTTTTGTGGCCATCCCAGGGCTTAAACTCAGGGGCCGATGTGTTCCTGAGCTGCTTTGCTCAAGGCTGAGGCTCTACCACCACCACAGCTCCACTTCCAGCCAGCTGGTAGTTAATTGGACATAAGCAATTCCCAGGCTTTCCTGACTGTCTGGATTGTATCTCCTGCTCAGTTTTCTCTCTCAAAGCTGGAGCTCTACCCTCTGGGCCACTGCTCTACTTCTGGTTCTCTGGTGGTTTATTGGAGAAAATAGTCTCAGAGACTCTCCTGCTCAGCTGACTTGAATGGCTTTCTCCTGAGGAGGCTTCAAGTGGTTTCCTCAGGGATTCACCAAGGAGCCTCTCCACACAAACCCTTAGTCTAAATTTCGAGGAGTACTAGAGAAAAATGGAAATATTGTTATACCGCAGTCGCAGGACCCCCACCAAAAAGACCACCGAGAATCAGACTTTACAGCTGTTGTAAGGTTTTATTTAAACGTGCTGCATCTCAGACCTTGTCCTACACTCCTACACAGTAGCACCTAGGAGGAGCGCCCCAAGGTAAAGATTTACAGGGTATATAAAGTCACACAACCAACCAGGTGTTTGTAGTACCACCATGTGTTGCTCTGCTAGAAATAAGCAACAAGTGGTCACTGCCTCAAAACTTTAACCCTTCATTCCCCCCCTTGACTTATGGTCCTGGAACATAATCTTGTGGGTCCAGCCTTAAACTGAACTCCAACAGCTCTTGATCTTGAACGGGTTAGCCATATTATTAAACAACTATACCAATAACAATCAGTTCATTTTTCTTTTCTTGAGGTGTATGCAGACTGGTTGGGTAAGATGCTTGGAGACTTCCCATGTTTCCCCATGCTTGTCCAGGGCAAAGGGGTCAGCCAGTCTGGCATGGGAGCAGTGGATCCAAGCAGCAATGCCACAGTAGCAGCAAGGCTACACACCAGTAGCACCATGTAAGGGTGGAACCATGTAAGGTCCCTTCCACAGTGGCTCCAGAGATCTCAGGTTTTGCCTTCGAACAAACACCCAGTGCCCTGGTTTAAGCAAATGGGGGTAGGAATAGAAGCAGAATCATATAATGCTCTAAGCTGGGGCCACATCCTCTTATGCCCCAGCTGTAAATAGACAAGCTTACACAGAAATTCAATATCATCCAAATCAGCAAGCAATTCAGTCTGAAGGA